>NW_027133377.1:6147500-7347500 GCF_026122565.2 Emydura macquarii macquarii
GAGCGGGGTGGCCCAGGGAGAGGCTGGCAGGCAACCCCCGCTGCCTCCCAGGGACAATCGAGGTGCTACCAACCCCCCGGAGGCGTGTGATGGTTTTAACCGGCGAGGCAGAGCCTGGGGTGGCTGGAAACCTCTCGCCTCGGCTTCCCCCGCTTTGTTGCAGTCAGCGCAGGCCGGGGCGGCTGCTGCGGCTCAGGGTTGAAGGTGCGGGGCCCCGGGAGCCGGGGGGGGGGAAATCTCCGAGAGTCGTGAATCCCCCTCGGCGGCGGCGATGCAGACGCAACCCCCTGAGGCCGGCTCCTTCCCCAGCCGGAGTAGGGACGGCCACCCCGTGGGGCTGATTCACCCTCCCGCCGCCGCCTCGCCCCCGCAGAGCGGTGATTCCCCCTCGCCGGAGCCCTTTGTTCTCGGTTCACCTGCTGGCCTGGCTAGCCCCTGTAGTGTGTGTGCGCCCCCGCCAGCCAGCCCGCGCTGCGCTGCGCTGCTCGGCGCCCCCCCTCCCCAGGGACCTGGCTGACGATTTGTGTCTAACCCCGGCATGAAGGCGCTCACGTAGCTCAGGGAAGAAGGGAGTAGCCCGGGCAGGCCGGGCGATTTCACAACAGCCGGGTGTGGTTACAATAAACACACGCGCGGGGCGGGGGGCAGGGATGGGGCGCGCAGCTCCGCACGCAAACGGGGAAGAAACCTCGGGTGACAGTGATTGGATTCCTGCCCCCCCCCCCCGCGCACCCCCGAGCCCTGCGGTGATTGAAACATCGACTCCTCTCCTCGCTCAGCTGTGTCGGAGGGGGGATTTCTGCTTAAGCTGGTGCAATTCCAAGCGTGCTGCAAAGGAACTCCGAGGCACCAGCATCACCGCCACCTCCCACCTGCCCCAGATGGTGCTGCTTTAAATACGGATCTGCAGGGCTTGCAAGCCTAAACAGGAGATTCATTACGGAGGGGGAGCAATTAAAGGCGCAGCGTTCCCTTTCCTTTCTCTCTACCTCTGATTTCCTCCCAAAACCTAATTCACAGGCAGGGAAGAGGAGTAAATATTGTGACATTCTGCACTGGCTTGATTGATGTGAAAAAAATCAGCTGTCAGTTTAAATTGCAGAGTTCACTTGCCTGGTGTGTTGCAAATCCCTGCCTCAGACTAATACAGTTGCTAAGGTTTCCAATGAATGCATCATTAAGGGAGGTATTATCCAGTTAGCGTAGTTGCCAATTTATCTGACAGTTGAACCGAGAAAATTGTAGGTCTGCGGTGTTCTGGGAGGAAGGAATTTTTTTACTCCAACAGGAGATATATCGCCGTTCTTAACGCTATGAACCTCAAGCTAATCCAAAGCAGTGTCATATAACTCTTTACGCCACATCACTCGTCGCTTGTGAGATACAAGGACTGGGTAAACAGCCTCCCTGGAAAGGTATTCTGTAAATATTACACCAAATGTTCAATACTGATGCCGAAATCATCAAATAAACCTAAAATGAAAGTACATTGTTCTAATATACATAAGAAAACAGAGTTTAAATGGTTAACCCACCCACACCTCCTTCTCAGAAAACAAATACAACAATCGCCTGAGATGTCACGCAAATTATTATTTATTACGTTTTCAAACATTAGCGTCTAATAATCTAGCTCCCCTACCGGAGAAACACTTATGATAGTCCTGGACTTGGTTGTAGAGGAATCAGTCAAGATCTCCATATTCTTCCATAGCATAATGACACAGAGAACTGGCTGCTGAGGTTACTATGCAAGTTGTGAGTTGAGAATGGGCAAGTGGAAAGATTTGTTGTGATCTGCAGCCGATGTTTTTCCCCATTTCCCTGCACTTACTTCTGAAATTTAGCATTACTTTGAATGCCAGTCAACCTGAAATAAGACGCATTTATTAAACAAACACACAAGATGGTGGGAAACCAGACAAAAGTCAACACCAAAAGTGTTTTCTTTATCATCTCTTTTTTTTTTAATGAACTCTGCTAATTTGCAATTTCATTTCATTTAAAATCACCATTAAAACTCCCCTCACATATTAAAGGTTTTATTTTGTTCCTCAGGGATTGATCTACTATATGATCTACTATACAAACACTTCTATTATGAATTAGTTGCTGTGATTCTTGCTAAAACTCATCAAATTCCAAAAATAATTTATTCTGTCATATGTTATTGCCAAGGAGTTGCTATTTATATGATTCTTCTACTCCATGGATAATTTTATATATCTCCATCTATTTTAACTGTACAACTGTTACCTCTCTTCTGGCTCTTGACTATTCTCTTTTCCTACGCTTCTTTCTAGCTCTCCCTCTCTCCTCTTTTGTCAAATTCTACCCATTATTGTCAAATTATCTACCCATGGGATGTCGCTAACAAACAGGACTGGGCCAAATTCAGATATCCTTGCTCACACTGGGCAATATATTACTCTACAAGTATATTTTTCACTCGGCATTGGTTTCTAAATGCCCTTTCTAGAGTTGTGAAATATGTAGGTCATGCCAATCAAAAAGTATGTGTGTCCTTTCTACATACCACTAGATGCTTTAGAAACCGTCTTCTTTTTTGGGCCTAAGATTAGGTTGAAGTCACAGAATGCAGCAACCTAGGATAACAGATTGGGGATTGAGGCCAGCAAAAATGGTAAAATTGTACTTAATGTGGAAATATGCTATCCAGAAAAAGAGAGACTGAGGAGTAAATGTTTGAATTTATAATCCCTTTTGCCATTCATGTTCAGTGAGTCAACCGAGCCATGCAGACTGCAAAGTGTGGACACATGATAAATCAAAAGACTTTATAGTCTTGGATATATAAATTCGATATGAGTCCTTAGAATAACAACTCTTAGAAATGCAAGTCTGTCCTAGGGGACACATATTTTCAGTCCCTGCTTCTCCCCCGAGTTATGAGGTTTGTATATCCAAGAGACTGTAGCCAAAGAGGCTGTCACCACTCTCATTCCTTCCATCTTATGCCAGCCCCCCCTGCATCACAGATACTGAGAAGGCACCATAGGCAAGTGGACACCAGATCATGTATGATTGGACATGCCACATGTCTCTGGGAAAGGCTTTAACTAATACCAATACAGTGCAAAATCCATGAACAACCTCTGTGACTTCCTGCACCCACATGCCAGAAAGGTACCATGCAGAGACGGCTCTCTTTAACTGAAAATATTGCTGAGAAATTCTCTTGCAAGTTTATTGCCAGAAAAATATACTAGCAAGCATGGAGTGCGCATAACAACTGCCCACCCATTTTCATTATTTCACAAATGTATGATGCGTGCTTGTGTCAGCATTAACATTCCCATCTGTTTCTGTATTGTTTCTATTCTTAGTTGATGTATGTTGGGCGTAGGTGTCTGAAAAGGATTTTTCCCCTTTCTGTGTTTCATGAAAGAATAAATGAGAGCCAAGTACTAAAATAAATTGATTTGTGAATTTGAATAGGGCAATAGGAAATAGAAAAGACTCTGGACCAAACCTGTGACTTAATGGGAGTCTGCATGAGTAAAGACCCCTGGGTTTGGGCCTCTGTGTGCTGCTAGAAAGTCCTCTGCTAAGCTCACTGGCACAAGGAATAAATGTCAGAAATACCACTCCTATTCCTGTCACAAAGGAACAATACATGTGCCTGACTTTCTTACACTTGCAAAAAATCAGTATCATTTAGCAATATTTTGGCACCCTTCTGAGCTTGCTGTTTGAGGGCCCGGTTTTATGGGTTTATGCCCATGACGAACTTTGCTTGTCTGCTCAGTCCCATTCAGCTCCTTACTAGGGCAATCTCTGTGGGACTACTTGCATGAATAAAGTTATCACATGCTTGAGTGTTTGCAGGATTAGGCCCTTAATTGCATATACATTTTCAAATCTTCACCTCAGTGTACTCATAACTTTGGCAAGCAGAAGACTCTAGGTATTTTATATCCTGTAGGGGTCTTCCTCTGTGGCAAAACTGGGTGACTGTTACCACCAAAGTTAATAGAAGTTTTGCAATTGACTGCAACAGGAATACAGTCTGAACCCATTGACTGTATGTTGCACTTTCTATTTCTGTTTGAATGTAATAACAAAGGACAAAGTCTTTTGGGCTACTTAGGAAAAATGCCTATTGAAGTCACTGACAGACAAGGGTCTGGGTCTCACCTTTGAGCTATCGCTGGGTTCCCCTGCTTCCCAGGCCAGGTAGGGGTCATTTCGGTCCCTGGCAGACCTTAAAGCAGCATCCTAGCTGCTCCTCTGAGTAGGGCTGGTTTCTAATAGTCCCACACTGGCTGACAATCACCATAATGCAGTGCATTCTGGCCGTGCCCCTTCCACTCACAATACACTTTCTGTGCCAGGGGCTAAGAGAAATTTCTGTAGAACCAGCTCTGTGGCAACCTAGCTCTGCACATTTTGCAAAGTTTTATAGCCCCTTTATGCCATTGAAGCATTAGTGTGGGATATTAGCAAAGGGGCATTCATGGGCTAGGGTCTATCCTTATGAATTTAAATTTATAACTCCTCCCCAACTCCCACTGCCACCCATCTTGCTCCACCCCTTTT
Organism: Emydura macquarii macquarii; assembly: GCF_026122565.2. Lineage (NCBI taxonomy): Eukaryota > Metazoa > Chordata > Testudines > Chelidae > Emydura > Emydura macquarii. The sequence goes on from NW_027133377.1 coordinate 6,152,061, forward strand.
TTTGTGGGGGTGGTTGGAAAGGTCCAGTCTGAGTTTCTTCAGGCATAGCGCACGGAAATGCAATTTAACAAGTGGTATATTTAAGCCGTATATTTTGCCATATATTGTAGCCTCTAATTTATTTAGACATTCAATTAGAAGGATTAAGTAACATGTTCATTAAGTTATAACTTTTTCACTAGTTTGCCATTTAAAATGATTACTGAAAGTACCACATGTGGAAAGAATGAACGCCTTCTTGAAACAGGAAGTAGTCTACACACATCTGAAGTGAATGCATTGGTTAGTGATGCAGGAAATACAGAGACTTTTAAAAACACAGATCTAGCCACAATTGTAAATAATAATTGTTCATTTCTGGAAGGGGGGGAGAGTCTGTGCAATCAACTAAAATGTTTATATGCTTTGTGCAACAAAGGAGGTCTAATTATGCAAGTTGTTTCCTTTTTAAAATAGAAGACATTATACCCTGAAATTCATTGTGTATCATGAATAATGCATTAAACAGTCATGGCACTAGATAATTAGATGGACCAACTAAGAGGAATATGAAGGGACTGGTAGCCCAAGGATTATAGAAGGTGTGTGGGCATTTTGACATCCAGGAAACACTAAAGATCTGGCCTTAACTACCTCAGCCTCATGAAGATAGTTAAGAGGAAATGTGGGTGTAGAAAACCTAGCAAACTAGTCACTGGATTGGTTAGATTATTGCAGCAGTTCAAAACACAGTTGGCACAGACACCCACATGATTGCCCTTTGATGAGGCCGTTATTGACTTTTTACAGATGCCATGGTTAAAATGATGTCTTACATTTATTGGATGACAGGCCTCTGTCTAGAATTCTGTCATTACAATAAATGTCAAAATATGTGCTGAAGTATTCGAGAAACCTTTAAACATTGGTTCCCTCCATCAAGAGTTGAATAGCAAATGACCCCTAAATTCATCATAAACATGAATGTCTTAGAATTCATGTTTGTGTAAGTAGCCCCCGTACAGTGTGAATCTGAGGAAATGCGCAATTTGTAAGAGTTTGTTTAAATTAAGGCTGCTTTAAAGGAAAAGCAGACAGCCTGGTCCAGTGACTAGGCTATTGGACTGGGCATGATGAGATCTCAGTATATTCATGGCTTTGCCACTGACCTGTTGTGTGACCTTACGCAAGTCACAGCATCTATGTGCCTCAATTTCCCCATCAACATTATTCCCCATAACAATACTTCCCCTCCTTTGTAAAACATTTTGAGATATAAGTTGAAAGGTGATATATGAGCCAAGTATCTATGTATTTTTATATGCCAGATTTCTTTTTAAATGAGGATTTATTAAGAAACACTCATGAATGTTGAGACTGGTGAGATTGCAAACTTATTATTCACAGGGCAAATAAGATGTAATAATATGAGTTGATCTATATCCTTCTCTAATGTATTGCCCTAGTATAGTTATGGGGGCTTCAGCATACCTACATCAGACCTGATCCTGCATACAGATGGCTATGTGGTGTTACTCCTTGCACATCCTGTTAAAAAAATACTCTGGAACACTGTCCAATGTGCAAACAAGATAGGCAGTGAAGCAGTGTCTATTCAGGGCTCACTCACCCCTTACCCAACTCTTAACCAGCCCCGCCCTGAGGAGCAGGAAAAGTAGGTGTATAGGAGATATAGAGGGATTGGCTCAACCCCACTTATGCCACATATTGGGCATGCAAAACCTAAACTGTTACTCCACTCCCATATCAGGAGTAAACTGCCCCTTAGGCAGTTACTTCTGCTGAGGATCTGATGTCAGGGTGTAATGTTCCTGAAGATATACAAGTACATTAGAGCTCAGAACTTGCAGCCTGTCTCAACCAGTCCTGTGGGTTAGAGCTTTTTGTCTAACATTTATAAAGTTTGTTGTGCTTAGTCTGTTATGTGCTACAGTTTCCTTTCTAGCACCAGGTAAATATCTTTTACCAAAGGGTAGGGGGGAAAAATCCTAGGTGTGCAATTACAACCAAAACACCCAGAAAAATATTAAATGTACACCAAACCATATGTTCAACTGCTACATCCCCACAATGTAACAGCTAGCTATTGGTGCACAATGCACCTCATGCATGCATAGTATCTCCCTTTGCCTGGGAAGTCTTCCCAACTTCTCCCACACACAATAACGCTGTTTGAATTTTAGAGTCATTTTTTTAAAACAGGCCAAAGGCTGCATGCAAACATTCAAGTGCAATTAACACAACTGTATGTGCAAATGGCTAGCTCGAAATTTGAATAGGCATAAACCTGATTTCTGTATATAATCAGTTATAGTTTGCAACTGCACTTGCAGTGCAGTTGTGCACACAGACCTTGAACATAAAGCCGCCTTTACAAATTTGGCCCTTGAAGTTGAGAACTAGAGCTGGTCAGGAAATGGTTATTTTTTTACAAAATTATTTTAAATGTCAAGGTTATATTTGTTTCAAAGTGTTCAAAACAGTCCCGTTTTTAAAAATTTGTCAATATTTCTCCATATTTTTAATTGAAAACATTTTATGGAAAATTTTAGCAAAATGTTGACAACCAAACTTTATCAAATTTTCCAAAGAAAATATTAAAAAGAGGCTAATGTCATTTTAAAAAGAGAGCCCAGTTTTTTATCATTAAAAAAACCCAACTTTTTGTCTGAAAAATCTGACCAGTTCTATTGAGAAGGGAATGCTAGACTGGGCTAAATTCTAGCATTGGTATTTTCCTGTGGATGTAAGGCTGAATAGACCTCTCAAATGTCCTTCATTTCCAGGGATGTCCATCACTGTAGCCCTGAGAGTACCTGTGTCTCTCTCTCTCACACACACACACACACACACACACACACACACACACACACACACACACACACACACACACACACACACACACACACACACACACGAGATGTCCCCTCATTTTTATTGCTGAAAATTAATTACATCCAAAATAGTGAAACCAGAAAGAGCCATTCATAAGAAAGGAATGCATTTCATGGCATTTTAAGTTTTCTTAAATAATTTTGTGCCCCTCATTTTGGGTCTTTGTCACACACTGTGTACATGTGGGTCATGGCAAGGGAAGAAAAATGAGTTCCAAACATTAATCTCTCTGACTGACTCCTCCTTCTCCACTCCATATCAAATCCATTTGTTTTTTATCCCTCAATAGTTGCCTTACACACAATAGGGCTTTCCAATCCCCAGTTACACCTGATATCAGTGACAATAGCACTTTCAACTCACCATCTGCTTTTCTGTTCACCAGTCTTTACATTTACCTAGTCTCAATCATCAATCTCCCACCCGTGGACGTTTTCCAGAGTCCTCATTGCTTATCTTGGCTCCACCAGAGCTCTCTGCTAGATCATCATTCTCTTAAATTTACAGAGGTTTTCCCCAATCTACCATCCTTGGCACCAAATAATCATTCTGTGCTATTCTTTACCACTTACCTTCCCACTGAAAATTTCTTGCACGGCTCAAACACTTGTATGGTAGCAGTTTCCAAGTTTTAGGGAGCCCATGAGACCCTAAGAGAAGATTAAGCCTAGATTTTTTGAGGCATGTCTAGAAAAATGTGTTTGACACAACCAGTATCTCGTATGCATTTATCTATAAACCTTTATCATCGAGGATGGGAAGGAAATGGGTATCCAGTGTGAGGCATGGCATTCAGGGCATCAAGAAAGCTAAAGGAGGTGAACCGTACCAAATTTATTTTCTTCTAGGTCCATATCAACCACTGACAACATGAAACGGGCAAGCCAGCCTGACACAGAGAAATAGGGCAAGACCAGAGAAATATGATGATATGCCTTCCTGCCCACAAGTGGCTATTTCACCAGATGCTCTTGCTGTGTGACAGCTGTCTGGTGCACTGATTAAATGAATAACTTCCTGTTAACATGGTGATTGTGTGCTATGCCTAGTCCCTCTCAGAAACTGGGAGTCAACTTGAGTTCAATACATGTTACCTTAGCAAACTATTGGGGACACTGCAGCCACAGAGCTGAAACTCTTTCAGCTCAGTTTGCCTATGTCTCCTGATCCTTCACAGTGTCACTGTCTCAAATTAGGCTTCCGAAACTGCATTTGCAGGCCAAAGTGGTAACAAAGTCTATACTGCTTTAGTAAGTGGCTGAGCAAAACAATGATCTACAGTCAACTTGATAATATTTCTCTGTTTGTCTGTCTGTCTGTAACACGATAATTTTTGAATGATATATTTGACAGCAGCAATTAACACCTTCCAGCATAACAGCACTCTCCCCTCCTCCCCCCACCATCACAGCTCTACCCATTGCCTCCAACAGAGTTTAAAATGTTGTCACCGGAATGACTTATCTCCCAGATAGAAAGAAAAAGAAATACGTATGGGGGGAAGGGAGAAGGAGAGAATGGGGTGCTTTTGGGAACTCACAGAACCCCTGCCAAGTTGTGGATGTGAGAATGGGGAGACACAAAGAGCCTCAACAATGATAGGGAAGAGGGAAATGAGGAAGAACACAGATCCCCTGGCATGGGGGGGGAGTGAGGGGGACAATGATATGGAGGAGGGCCACACAGACAGCTCCTGTCATGGGGATGAAAGGATAAATGGTAAGGTGGGGGGGAAGCTAGGGCACATAAAGCCAGCGGCATGGGGAGAAGTTGGAAGGGGGGACACAGAGCCCCTGGCATGAGCGAAGGTCTCAGAGGATTGCAGAGTCTCTGAAAGAGGTTGATGGAAGGGTGGCACACAGGGGTTTTGTGTGGTGGAGTGGAGGCATGAAAGAAGTCTCTGGTGCATGCAATGCACTCGCCCTACAGAAGCAATAAAGTATGCAAAACTCCTAGTAGCCTTAACTTAAACTCTGGAATGCAAACCAGCAGAGATGACCTGTGCCTGCCAATAGTGGCAGAGTGAGGACAGCCAGCTTCAGCAGTGTTACTGAGCATGATCAGTCCATGTGAGTATGCTCAGTACAAGCTAAGCAGCAAATCTGGGAGGGAGGGGGAGAGGGACGTGATCGTACATGCCTCCCCCCCATGCATCGCCTCTGCTGACCAGACCAGTTCCTAAACTTCTGGAAAGAGGCTGCCTAATCTCTAGTACAAAGAATGACAAAAAACAAAAACAGCACAACACAAAATACCTTCCGTGCACCTATAAGTATTCCTTAACCTTATAGTGTATAGTCCCAGAGCATAATACCAACATTGCTGGGACGGAGAAGCATCATGCAAATGACCACTCCCTGTACTTCAGCATGTATATACCTAGTGCAGTGGTAAGGTGTAGGTTATAAATTGGAACAGGACCACAACCACTGCTGAGCTTTTTTCACGCCATTAATTTTCATAAGTGCCACTGCAATTTGGCACAACAGAGCCCAAATGAGGGTGTGGAACAACCGAAGCATAACACAGGTACAGAGGCTAAAAGAAGGGATATCATTTAAAATCTGACTTCTAGCATATACCTAAAAGAACTCCCTGTACTCATAAGCATTCCCAGACCTCTGTCTATTGCCACACGCCAGTATTAATACAAACAAACTTTGAGCAAGAAGAGCGTTTGGACTATTGGCAAGTTCATGAGTACAACAAGCGCTATTGCGCGATGGAGGCGAGGGCGAAAGGGGGGTGATTAAAGAGGATTTTTATGGATGAGAACACTGGGATGTGACCAGCAAACTGACAGTATTTAAAATAGGACCTCGCCCACAGTGGGCTTCATTATGAAGTCAAAACATGAGGAGTCCCACTGATGTTAAGAAGACTTTTGGCATGAGGGCAAAGCTGCAGAATTGGGCCCAACATAAGGTGAACAAAACCCCCACAGATAAAAAGTCAGTGCTTTTTGGCAACTGAACTATCCAGCTCTTTGATGATTTATGAGTACCCCATGCAATTCAAGAGCAGATAACTTGATGAACGCAGTTGTCTCCATTTTTATGAGTCAAAGCTTCTTGTGGGCTGTCAATAAATGGTATCACAAGTTTGGCTGGTGCTGCAGCTACTTACACCAAGTCTTTCTTTTTAAACAGTGAGTTTTCTCATAAATAAGTCACATTTGTTACAGCTTTACTTTATCTTGGTATTTAACTTAGACCCTCTTTTCACAATGCTCTTTCTTTAAATTAATAAAATCATTAACACTTAATTAACAAAGTGTTAATAGAATGCAAATTAGGGATCCTTACATAAGAACAGTAGTTCCAGACCACCAAAGTAATCTTTATTAACAGTTAAACTTCCTAAAAGAAAAAAAATGGTGCAATTTTATTTTTAATTGTATGACAATTAATTGGGCTCTTGTTAAGAAACTAATTGAAAATATACCTTTAAATTCTATTAGTTCTCATTTACTTTATTTGACATTGACACAACTACTTATAAGGTGCTTATTTAACACAGCTATTAAACATTGATAACAAGAAGCAATCGTCAAAATGTCATAATTTACATATGAAGAGGTTTCCCTCAGTGCAAGTCCTGTCTAAAAATGCCATTTTATCCTAACATGGGCTGAGTGTCTAAGTAACACATTCTGTTGCAAGGAGTTTTGCATCAAAACTTTTTTTTCTATATTTAAAATCCAAGGGAAGAAATGTTGAATATTTAACATTCTGTATCCTTTTTTATCTTCATTCCCATCACAGAAGAGCTCTTTAGGCCTCATCAATGCGCTCTAGGTACAGCATCAGACTATATTATTCATATTATGAGCTGTAACCCAAATTAATAAACCAAAGGGGGAAAAGCTATACATGCCTAGAAGGGTAAAAGATTACGCTTAGAAAATACAGCAGAGCAATGAACAGAAACAAACAAAAAAAAAAATAGAATTGTATAAATTCTTTGTAGGAGAAAGCAATGTTTAAAAAAAAAAAGGCTCTGGTCGGCCCTGATTTGCACTCGTTCCATCCCTGCTGACTTCACTGGTGGTTACATTCATGTAACTAAGGACACAATGAGGTCAATGTATTGCATATAACAAAAATAAGTTACAGCTAAAGAGAAAGCAAAAGCTAACAATATCACAAATGAAATATGAGAGAGTATAAAACTAAAATCTCATTTAAAGCAGTCACATTACAGCAGAATAACAACAGAACAGGGGGGAAAAACAGTGTCTATGGAATAACCATACAGAATATTATTTATAAATGTACACCTCATGGGTACCAACCCTTGAACCAGCAAACAAAATGCCTGATCCAATGTCTTCTCAAGTCAATGGGTGCATTCCTAGTCTCTTCTGTGGGCTTTGGAGCACACCCCTAAGTCAGACTAAAAGGGGGATGGTCAGCTGAAGTTCCACTGAAACATACATCAGGCCTGAGGAAGGGAATCCTCCCTTCCATGATATGTTCCCAGGCCAGGGCAACCGTTGCCAATTTCAAACAGACATGGGGTCATGAGGAGTAGCACCGTCCTAACGGGCACAGGGAACACATCATAGCTGTGCCTTACTGCCTTGGCTCTGTGTGGAGATGTGGTCATGTGATTCCATACTACATGTGAGCACACTGGCCACGCCCCCACTGGCAGACCACATGTGTACGTCTCCCTTACACACCCAGATCGCCCTGTTGAGACCCCACACAGAAGGCACTTCCATGGTGCAGCTTCCTGCTGTGAGTGAGGCAGAAATGCATCGTTTAGGCTTTGCATGCCCAAGCAGGGCATGGCAGGGTTTGGCACACAGAAATGAACAGGTTTCATTCAGGAAATGGTATACAGCACAAGGGAGGTTATTTTAAAATATCTCATAACAAACATTTATTTCTAAATAGAAATCATATCGTAGTTATTTATATCTGATAGCTGCTGATTGGGGTCTACAACCTGCATTAGCGAGGGAGGGGCTGGCTAGACTACATCTAACACATCTTTTCCACCTCTAATTTCTAGTAATCTATTATAGCCCAAGGAATACAGTCGTCATGGAGTGCCATGGCCAGAGAGTCAATTGGTGGCCCAAACAATTAATTTATGCACTAAAGTTTGGAAGCATGATATATTCAAGCTAGTGGGGGGGGGGGGACTAACGAGAGCTTCACAATTACAGTTAATAAAACAATGGAATGTACAAATTGCTCTTCCAGTGCAAAACTGCCCATAAATCAGTGTAAGGATCCTCCCAGAGCATTCTCAGTGCTACCATAGTGGCTCCTACACCAACCACCCCTCCCTGTGGCCAGCACTGGAGGTGTAGCTGGAAGAAAGAGGGTTAGCTAAGCTATCCCCTACATTTCAGCTAACACCAGCTGCTGCAATGAACCCATGGATCCCCACAAAGGACATTGGTACCCATTGCAAAGACATTGGCATCCTTCAGGCGGTGGTAACATGTACCAGGGAAGGGACTGACACAAAACACACCAAGGATCAGGAGGAGGGGATGGGAATGTAAAGTTCATTTACAGTCATCTGTGCACACATGCAGGATCCCCTGAGATGTGTCAAGCATCCTTCAGCCACAGTTAAGGGCTCAACTCATTTTATCAAGAAGAAAAAGTTAAAAAGGCTGACCCCCCTGTCTCTATGTTGATCTCAAATGTCAAATGCTTTGAAGTCTACATACCAAATGGTGCCAATTATTCTGTTAATGATAGATTTACAATCCCAAGTATTTGATAAAATGAAAGACAGCAAACAAAAGTATATTACGAACAATCTTGGCCCTATCCATAACTCATTTAATAAAAGTCTCTCTCATCACAAGCCAAAGTTATTGAATGAGAAGAGCAAGGTGTGGTCTGGGGTTCATTTCTAGTATGGTATTTAATTTGTATCAACACATTGACATATATACTCTGAAACTAAACCGTCTTCTATAGTTTTTCAGATTTTTCATTTTCTAACACTTTAACATGGGCAATGATTTTGATACTCAGAAGCACCTCTCTCCTGAGGTATTTGAATATGCTATTAAAAAAAATCCTGAATCCATCTTAAAAAAAACACTGACTAGTTAACCCTGAAAGGACTATGCACCATAGATGTAGCTGTCCTTTAAAGGTGTGATCCCCAGCCCAATGAATTCATTAGAAAGATCAAGACTCTTCGCTGTGCATGGCATAGGATGCCTCAGTCTGGAAGGATTACTGGAAATAAAATAATAGCTGACAGCTATACACTCTCTTCATCCTCAAGAATACCAAGGTGCTTTATAAACATTTATGTGTACAGGAACCCCCTAACTCACTTCTGAGCTTGGAATATGGCAGCTGTTTAAAAGTGTACAGCAACAGTACAAAACTACTGGCAGGACGTCCTTACAAAGGAAAATCTAGGAGCAAATTCTGCTCTCAGACACACACGTATGTGATACCCTTCACACACATCACCCCCAACTCTGCCCCCTCTTAATATCAAGGGGAATTCCACACCTACAGGATATGTGTGTGTGTTTTTTAATTACAAATAATGTTAGAATGTAGAAGAGTTTTCTAAAGACTGTTACAGATCCAATGGTTTGTGGCATTATTTTTAAGAGATATCAAAAAACAGGCTATGAGTAGATTATTAACTAGTAAGTATTTGGTAAAAAACACACACACTTCAGGGTCTGACTAGACAATCAGTTTATTATACTGCTAGAATGCGATCCTTTTAAAAATTAAAAATAATTCATTATAACACATCTAATTGAAGGACTCTGAACACTTACAGGAAAGGGGAGATGACTCAATCCCAGCACCTTTCACCCTCAAGTGCAGTAGTAGTTTTCTGGTCTCCCTTAATCCTAGAGCTACAATGGCAGGGTTCATCTCAGAAGTACATCTCTCTCTGTCTATCTAATCTACCTGACTATGGCTCATGTTTCCCCAGCCCTGAAGAATCACACACAGCCTCTTTTGGAGGGGGTGGGGGAGGGCAGAGGGATGGATTTTCTTTTTCTTTACTGTATCTGCAACTGCTTTTGATCCTCCTTTTTGTTATTTCATCCACTCTTCCCCATCATCACCAAGAGATATGCATTCAGGACCTCTCTTTGTTAGTCATGAGGGTCATGCAGTGAACACTTGAATTGCTCAGGTAGTACACAGTAGTTACTGGATACTCTCATGCACGACCCAGATACTTTGCTCTCTGCTCAGACAGTAACTTTTTAATGCCTGCAAGAGCACATGGGAGTAATGCAGTGACACCGATTATACTAATTCCCAGTTTCTATATGTTCTGTGCATGCAAGAAAGGTATAGACACTATTTTGAATTTTCCTTCTGGGCAGGTCTTGCCCTACGTACTCCTTTCTATGTCTGTGCATTGCCATTCGACTGCTGTGCTGCTGTATTCAGTTGTGGTCTTTGTTCCTACTCTTCTGCTGCCTCCCAGTCCTTGCCTCCTGAATCATGCCTTCCTTATCTTGCATTACGGCTGTGCTGCTGTCTTTGATTGTTGTCCTCTCATGTCAATGCTTGTACAGAGCAGAGGCAGTACTACAAAACTACTGTACCTTCAGTAGTACAGTACTACAAGTCAGTACAGACAAGATATTTATTATATCAGACACCCTGCTGGTATTTTCTGCATCTTGTAAAGTGATTTCATACCCTGCTTAGAAGTCACCAAGTACATTCTTGAAATTGCTTAAGCAGTAAATTAGATGAATTTAAAATACCAAAAAGAGGCCAAAAACTATTATATACTTACTGGAGCACATCTTGATCCAGTCTTTGACCCCTTTTCATCACTTCTAACAGAAGAGCTACTGAGGCCTTTGCCATGGGGAATCTCTAGTTGACATACAGCTGGTACAGCCAGCTTTATGCCACCTTCTCCTGGTACCCCATGGAGTGCACAACAATCCCTGGCTGCTGTAATAAGGGTGACCAGATAGCAAGTGTAAAAAATCAGGACGGGGAGTTGTGGGTAATAGGTGCCTATATAAGAAAAAGCCCCGAATACCAGGCCTGTCCTTATAAAATTGGGACAGCTGGTCACCCTAGCCATAATAGATCACAGGGATACCTACAAGCTGGTACTAAGGCTGCTCTAACTTACCTTAGCTACCAAACCAACTCCCAGTAGCCCCAGGGACAGGGAAATGCAAAGGTGGCATGCTGCCACCTTTCCCCACCTGAGTCCTATGCTGAGGACAGCTTGGCTTTCCACTAGTCTTTGAAATTTGATCTGTGTTGGTCAGCTGTGATTGGCCAAATAAGTTACATTGTATTTTTTTTCTCCTGTTCCCTGACTGGATGTGTGTAAGCGTATTTGGCATGCATACTCACATGTGCAAATTTATCATTTAGCTTCTATGAAAAGTGGCATATGTGAGTTGAAATTCACTTTCCATGAACATTTGTGCCAATAAAATACAATCACAAGAACATAAAAGAACAGCCAGAGCAAACTCATTATCAATTTTTTTTAAATGCACACATCACTAATAGATTTGCCATAGTTAGTTTCTTCATCTGCAAAGATTAATGAAGCTAATAATACTTATCTACCTCACAAAGGTGTTGTGAGAATTATTTAGTGTAAAGATGGAAGGTGCTATACACTTGTAAACTAAAAAAGGGAAGATTTCTTGTGTTTTTAGCAGACATGATTAGCAAATAGTTACTTTAATCATTCATTGTCATTTTTGCTCTAATGGAAGGCAAGATGTACAAGATGATGTCTTCTTTTTCAAAAATGTTGAGGTCTTGGAGTGTGAATTTCATTATTTTATCATATGCACAGAGTAATAACAGAGGGGCTATGTTGAAAAGTACAAATGCTCCTGTGTTATTATTGTTTTTGCTGCTGCAGGTAATTAAATTTTTGGTGGGGGAGAGGGGTAGCTGAGGCACTTCAGTTTTTGAGAAGACCTCGCACACTACAGGTGAAATTCAGCTTGATAATGAGGGCCAGCCCAAACCTCTCTGCACCACTGAAACCCACATATTCTGACTTCACAGAAGACTGCAGACTCACAGGAGGTCTCCATAAGGCAGCCACAGAGTAGGCCCAGTGTGGGGCTGTGGGATCCCAGTTTACCTGGCTACAGTGGTCTTAACACACTGTGGAGAGGCTGTGGCCATCAGGCACTAGTAGCCCCAAGTTGGTTGGCTCAAGACTGCACCCTGGCCCCAAATTGAAGGGGTTGATTTTGTCTCTTTGAATCCCACCATGGTCATTTCATATGCATAAAATCTGATTTCTCAGGCTTTATCTAACTGAAACAAATTTGGGCTCAATCCTGTAAGGTACTGAGCACTTGCAAAGTAAAAGTACTTAGAACTTCCCACTCACTGCTTTTCAAGATCAAGCACTGGGATCCTAAATTGCTACGTTTTCTGTGCTATGATTGTCACAGAGTCATACAAAAGAGTCAAAAGTCAGTCATTCTATTACAAATGTGGCTTATCTGCAAACTCAAATTATGTTTATAGCTCATTCTGGTTTTTAGCATCACTTGAGTTGGCCAACTTGATTTTGATCAACTTTCCATTCTTTTAAGCTGAAAAAAGTAGCAAAGATAGGTAACTAGGAGACGTGAATAAACATAATTAAACATAAAATACTTGTAGTGATATTAGTACTGACCTCAGCCAATTAAAATTATTAATAGAAAAAAATACTCTGGTGTCAAAACTTGAGTACATTGACATCATTCTCATTTGTATAATCAGGATTAGTTTTTATTTCCTGACAACAAGGAGAGATGGGAATCCAAATGGCTGCTTTTTGACCTTTTTCTCTTTAAAAAACAGTTGGGATAACGTTATGCTAATAAAACAGATGGTATAAAGATAGAAAGAAAAGTTTTATTGAGAAAAGACTCAAAAACCTATCATGTGTTGGTTAAATACAGAATTTAAAAAAAAAAAATTATTCCTTTTAAATATTGGAGTTTTATTGCTTCCATTAGCATTGTTAATGGGAAATTTAAGAATCCTGCAAACGACTGTATCATATAGAGTCTTTTAAGGTTTGGTCCTGATAGATCAATCAGTTTAATTCATAACCCCAGCAGAGACAGAAACCAGAAGTGCATGCTTCTGCTTCTTCCATGTACTATATACTGAATCATTAGTGCCTATGGTATAGTTTAAATTTAAGTCAGGAAGACAGCACTGATCTTGACAATCGCCTGTTGCTGCAGGGATAAATCAACATTACTTTGATTGACGACCTTTATTTGTACTCTCTTTCTCTTTTCTTGAATAAAAAAAAGAGAGAGAAAAGTTTATTTCATGTACATGAAAAACTATTTTAATTATTTAGGGGCAAAAGACTGGCAGTTTCAAAATAAACTTTGTGTCTGTTGATGTGCCATGATAATGATTCCAAGAGGCTTGGAGAACCCTAAGAGTTGGCAAATTGATTGAAAGTGAAGTTTATCTGATATGGAAATAATGTTTTATTTCTTTGTTCCTTTCCACACAGACTGCATTTTTGCTTTTTGTTTGAAGTACCTCTGTATGCTGTTGCCTGTAAAACCCCACTGGGGAAAAATGTATTCACCTGACACTGTTAGGTTATGAGACATCATTTTTCAGATGGTAGTGAGGTGAAAATGCAATAAGAGTGCTCTTAATAGGTTCAACTGGGAGTCAGTGGGAAATCTCAGGAGGCATAATCCTTGCAATAGGAATTTTGTAGGCAGTAGGCTATATATTTCATAAAGCTGACAGAACATCTAAGAACGATGGTAGATTTGCCCATGGGATTGCCTTTGTATTCTGAATGTTGTTTCAAAAATCTAATAAATTATGGGCCCAATCCTTTCATGCTCACTCATGCAAAGCTCTCATTGAAGGCATTGTCAAGGCCTGGACAATCAGGAACATAGATTCTATGGTAAACTTTAATATTGAAATCCAGATAGAGCATTATTTTCATTTCCCCAGTAAGCAGGGCCTCCAAAGGCTGGCTGATAATGATCCCCAAGGGACTGATGATGCCAGCTAGGCATGGTCAGAGCACTGTGGCACTCTGACCATGCCCTCATCCCCCAGATATGTCCCTCTGCCAAGGCAGAAGATTGAGCAGGAGTGGCAGTGCCACCTGGAAATGCCTGCATGCTGGGGGAATCCTCAGCTGCCAGGTTAAATCAGCTTTATGGCCCTTTTTTTACCACCAGAGCACAGTTCAAATGAATGTATCATGATTAATGATCCCATAGTTTTAAAAGGACTGTAACACGGTTCATTACTCAGGTTAAAAACACTCGTCCTACCTATACAGACAAGGCCAAACACAATATAACAAAACTGGGGAGGTATAGTGTCCTATTAAACCAGTCCCCCAATAGGGAAAAATTGCTGTGCAGGTGAGTTCTTGAACTGTTTTCAAAAACTGTTTGACTTAACATAATTTAACCTCCTTAACTGTAGTACATTCACAATTTTTAGAAATGTCTTACATCACCTCCAGAAACCTGTTAATAGATGCCTCAATGTCCCGTAACCAGGATTCTTGATTCTGTCCATATGCACATGTATTGCATTTAAGGGAAGGGATCTTCCTATAGAAATAAAATAGATTAATTAAATTAACACTGATACAACCTTTTAATAGCCAACTGCCATTATCTTTGAATGGTGAATCATCCAGATTTGTTCCTCTGAATGTGCAATATAAAAAAATATCATCCTGTTCACACCATTATTTTTTTAAAAACCAACTGTTAAGTATAGATGTCCCTAACTGCAAGAGACAACCATACTAGTGCAGTTATACTTGTCAAATTGAATGGTCCCACAAAAGTGTAACCAAAATTCAAAGATAAAGTAGATGTATTAATTTATGACTAATTTAATTAAATTCCAATAGGAGAGTCACCTGTGCAATCATCTTGTCTGCAAATTCTGCCCTCAGTTACACCTGTGCAACGTCACTGAGAGAAATATGGTTGTATAGGTGTAACTGAGGGCATAATAGTGAGCAAAAGGGTGGTAGAGATGTCCTGGAGGGCAGAAATTGGGGGTGGGTTTGCATAGGTGTGGCTGAGGGCAGTATTTGGCCAGCAGAATTGTTGTTTTGGGTGATTATACACCAGACAGAAAGAACAGAGCATTATTTTTAGAGCCCAAGCTGAGTATATAGAGCTGGCAGTTTGAAAAGCCATCTTTTTACTTGTGAGCTGAGTTACTATGATCTGGAAATCACTGAGACAGTTAATGTGGAACCCTTTTCTGTATGCAACTACACTTTTAACCAAACCATAGTTAACAAAAACCCCAAGTCCAAGAAGGGTTGTAATGTGGTACTTTAATAAGGGTTTTAAACAGTTTTAAAAGCTGTAGTTGGGAAACAAACCCTGTTAACCGCATGTAAGCCATGCTGCTTCCCTTAACATATATCAAAAGCTGTTTTCTGTAGAAGGCCTTAGATGCCCTCAAATTTCAAAAGCCTGGAATAGTCACTACCTTTCTGATCTCATGAATGCAGGTGTTTCATAGTAAAGGCACACAGGCTATCTGAAGGCAAAAATGACTTGCCCACATTTGCTAAAGGAAAACTTTGCATGCAGGCAAAGGGCCTGAGCCTACTGAAGTCCAAGGGACTTTTGTCATTGACTGAAGTGACATCAGGTTCAGGTTTAAAAATGTATTTGCCTCAACTGATTAATGAGAGAGCTGATGATCCCCTTTTGGAAATAAATTAAATCACACTGTGCTTGTTTTGGGGAAATGGGAACAATTAAAGTGAGAAGATCATAAACATGTGTAAGGCACTGAAACTAAACCCTGTTAATAAAAGATGCATCATTCTCAATGCATGGTATTTTGATTCTTGTAATCCAGGCAGGAGTGTGTCTATTAGAGGCAGCCAGGGTATCATATGACATACACGTCAAGAGTGTAGAGCAAGCACTAGTGTGGATTCCCACCCACACTCCCATTCAGAGCGCTAGAGGTCTGATGAAGCTTTAGCTAACCCTAGCCCGCGAGCGAGCATGAAATCTTTCTGTCTTTACCAAGATCAAATGGAGCTACTCAGTCAGGGGATGCCATTATTACCTCCGCTATGCAATTTCCACTATCAATAATTTAATCTATTTGCTGCATAAACAGAAGGGGAAACCAGCGAGACAGATTTTTGAAGGGGAAAGAAAAACATCCCTCAAACCAATCCCACAGAACCAATTTGGGAGTTTCGTCAGAGGTCCCACATGCAGCGCTGTTGATATTGACTTGTACAAGTAGCCACTAAAAATAAAAGGTGGGTTTTGGATTTCTGTCTGTTGTTATGCCTCAGAGAAAGTCTTTAGGCTGTCTAGATTGTGCACATATGCCCCTGCATGTCTCCAGAAAGTGACTAGCGTAACGTTATCTGGGGCGTTCATTAATAAACAATGCTTGTTATTATCTTGATTGCATTCTTAATAGCAAACTATGAAGGGGTCAGTGAGGGAGCTCTATTTAAATGGATCTGGTTTGTTTAATACGCTAACAAGTAAACTAATATTCTCCCGCTTTTAGGAGATTTAGGTGTAGGCTCAGGCTCCGTGTGGGTTTATTTTTATTTGGTTCTTCGTTGTCATTGCTCAGTTTCTCAGTTTCTTAGCAAATTAAAACACGCCTTTTGCCTTGTAGCGGGGACATAGAAGTTGCAAACTAAGAAGTAAAGCTGCATGAGAAGCTGGAGTGTGTGGATCAAACTCATTTGGGGGAGGGAAATTCTGGTGTATTTTTTCCCCTTGTATGAACTGATCCGAGACGACAGAAATCCAGGGTGCGTTACTAGCGTGCAATAAAGCGGTCAGGGTCGTTGTTGATCACAACCTTCCCTCCCTTCCCTCCGGGCAAGAAGTTCAGGGAGAGAGGGTGCTTATGAGCGAAGGGTTGGCAGTGCTGAGTGAGGGGCTTTTCCCGCTGGGCTGGGATGGAGAAGGGAAAAGGCGCGCGGTTCCTTTAAGCCAAACAACTCAGCGCTGCTGTCTCGGGCTTGCTGGAGCTGCTTGCTGGAGACAGTTTGACCAATAGAAGCCCAAACGGAGATCTAAATAATTCCTGAGTGAGAAGAAGCCAAGGCAGAGGCTTGTGTGAGAGGCTCCTGCACCAGCCGAGCAAGGGGGACGGGGGGGATCTGAGCCTCACAACAACTCTGCTGCCCTCCCACCCTTCATAAAGCTTTGATGAGACACTTGAGCTGCCTCCTGTGTTGCTGGGGCTGCAGGAGGAGGCTGGTGGGACTGGGCAGCTGGGAGAGGATGTGACTTTCCGGAGGGACCCGCGCAGGCTTTGTGTGGACAACAAGGTACGAGGCGTGTCTCTTGGCCCGAACTAACTAACTCTCCTCCGCCGGCCGGGAAAGTTGGGTGGCGGGACTGGGCCAGGGCAGCCTGGGGCTGGGCTCGGGCTGGGAGCCGCCAGGGCAACTTCCCCTGGAGCGAGCCCCTGGGGGCAGGCAGCCCCTGGCGCACTCTGAGCCCGGGGAAGGAGGAGGGATCCAGGCCGGGGAGAGGAGGGCATCCCGTGCAGAGGGGAGGACCGGGGGCAGGAAGGGGATCTGGGGGCGCGGTGAGGGGGGGATCTAAAGCCGGGGAAGAGGAGGCGCGGGATCCGGGGGGGGGATTCGGAGCTGGGGCAGTGCGGCCTCCGGGGGAGCGGGTGGGAGATCCGAGCCGGGGCTGCGGAGTGAGGTTTAGCGGCGGGGGCGAGGGGGTGGGTGCTGGGACTTCCCCCCCCCCCCACGCAGGAGTTCCCCAGCCCCTTTTGTTCCCTGCCTGCAAGGATCACCTGGCCCCGGGACAGCGCCCCGCCGGTGCGCGCAGACACCTGTCTGCCCGTGCGCCGTGGGAGCGGGCAGGTGACGGGGCTGCGGAGCTGGGACCGGCTCTCCCCGGAGCGAGCTGCTTTGCTCAGAGGTGGGCGGTGGCGTGGTTCCCTGCCCCTCCCCTGCCCGGTCTCCGCGCCGCGCGCGGCTCCGGCTAGGGCTGCGCTACGTTCTGGGCGCCCCGGGGACCCCGCCAGCGGCTTGCAGCTAGGTCCGGCGCAGGGCGAATGTCTGGCAGGCGGGGCTTCCCCGTCCGTCCGTCCGTCCGCCCGCGCGCGGGCAGAGCTTGGCGGGCACGCGGCGCCCAGCCCCGTGCGCCGGGGAAGGTGCGGGGCGGGTGGCGTGGGGACGGGGATTCCCCTGCGCACCAGAGCGACTCCGGGGGTGGTGCAGCAACGGGCAGGCACCGTGACCGCTTGCAACGGCGGCGGCGGCTGCTGCTGCTGCTGCTGCAGGGGCGCAGGCCAATGAGTGTGTCACGGGGCGGCGGCCAGTCACGCCGGAGTTCAGGCTGCAACACAAAACAGCCCTGCCCGCTCCACACCCGCTCTACGTGTGGCCGTGCCGCTCACGTTGGGAGCGAGGGGCGTTTTGGTGGCAGAGGTGGCCCCCTGCTGGCCAGGGGTGGCGCAGGCGCTCGCGGCCCTGGGGAGTGGGGAAGAGCGGTCACCACCTATCTCAGTTCCCCTGCGGGAGGCTGGAAGGTCTTCCATGCATCTTGGCGAGTTCCGAGCCGCTTCAGCCCCCTTGTATTTTACTGAAGGGTCACATTTAGCAAACGATGCACCCGTAACGAGGGAGGGATGCATAGCTGCATCTGGAAAGCAGCACGAGTCTGAGCGTCAGAGGTGCAGAGCATGAAAGATCTGTCATCAGTGTTAACGTGTGTGTACTGTCTTAACTGAACGTGCTATGAGGTCTTTTCCCCAGTCGGTATCAGCAATAACCAGTGAACACTTTCTGTCAAGAGTAAAGGCAGGTACTTGGACAGGAATGAAGGCAAAGTGTATTTCTAAGTATCAATCTTCCCAGTACTGTATCTCTTTTAGCAATATGTTGCTGGTTACACTGATGTAATTCTGTGAAATAAGGTTGAATTGCTAAACAGCTTTTACAGTAGAGCATGATGCAGGAAAAGCTGTAAAACAGCTCTGTAAATACATTTGTGTTCAGATATTTTACATCTTTTCTTCAATGTTAAAATTTGATCCTTTGCATTATCACATTTTAATATCATCATAAAACTAATGCCTGAGTTTTCATTGTTTGCTTTATGCAACATTAGATGTTCTCCAGATTTAAGATTACTTGGATATGACATGGACAGCTTCAAGCTATTATAGCTGTAAGGAAGTAAACGGTGTAGTTTTGACAGTAGGCATACACAAGTGTATATATAACATATTGCCTGAAATTATAAATGGAATGTTTGAATATAAAGAGAAGAAATTCATTGTTCACAGCTCAGAATAATGTATCTATATGACCAACTGAGGTACAGTAAGTGAATGGAAAGATACATTTGTTGAAATGTAACCTTTACTGGAATTTAAAACATGCTGGTTACCATAACTGGAATTCCAATGCCATAAAGTCTTTGTCCTTTTCATCTACTTTGTGTTAAACTGAAGAAAAAATATGAAAGTGTTCAGTAAATAATTAAACTGCTTGTTCTCTGTGTGCATTCAGTGAAGAAGAGAACTCTTCAGAGTGTAAAAGTTTATATCTTTGAATAAATTAGATTATAGCTATGCGTTCTTTCCTTTAAATATTGGGAAGAAGGTCAAACAATGGTGGTTTTTTCTGTCTGTTTTAATTTCATGACTAGATTGAAAATATTTCTTTTTCCTCTGAAAAGGAATTAGCATTAAATGGTAAGTGTTCTTGGATGGCCAAAAGCTAAATTAATTATTGGGATACTTTGCAATATCCTACTGATTTTTTAAAAAAATATAATTTTACGAGATTGAAAGAGTAATGTGTTATAATCATAGACATCATTCTTTTTAATTCCAAAGGCGCTATTAGTATCTTGACTTGAACATTTTTTTACAATGTGCATATTTACTTTCAGTTTATTATAGGTTTCTGTTTTGAGGTTATTACCATTGTGAGATCAATAGTCATTACTTATTTATGCTTCTAGTAACTGAGTTTTAATGTATGCAGGGAATCTATCCTGGTGATATATTCTCTTCAGCAAGTATTTGTCTATCTGTAATTCATGATTTGATACAAATATATATAAATGAAAAATCTATGGTATTTCATATATATATCCACACATATAGGGGCCAGGCTGTAAACCTCTTGTTCATACATGTGAACAATTAGTCACCCAACTTGTCCCACTGAGTTTGGGTGAGTAGTTGATCTCCAGCATGATTAAGAAGTTTGTAATCTGGTCCTTTATTTGTACAGTAGAACCTCAGAGTTACGAACACCAGAGTTACAAACAGACCAGTCAACTACACACCTCATTTGGAACTGGGACTATGCAATCAGGAACCAGAGAGATTAAAAAAAGAAAAGAAAAGCAAATACAGTATAGTACTGTGTTAAACGTAAACTACCAAAATAAATAAATAAAGGGAAAGCAGTAAAGTTTCAAAGCAGTATTAAGTCAATGTTCATCTGTAAACTTTGAAAGAACAACCATCATGTTTTGTTCAGAGTTACAAACATTTCGGAGTTACGAACAACCTCTATTCCCAAGGTGTTTGTAATTCTGAGGTTCTACTGTATATGTTTAATTAGTCACCTCAAATAAAAAGCCATAATAGTGATTTAGGGCCAATTTTTTATCTCTTAATCACATTGAGTGGTACCTACTCCTTGAATAGTCTCATTGGAATCAATGGATCTATTAGCAGAGTAAGATATTACTAAATGCGAGCAAGGGTATCAAAATCTGCCCCGTAGCATTTTCATTACTATGGGCCCAATGGTGGCCTGGTTTGTGTAGCTGTGCAGTGATGTAAGGAGGTATAAGGCTCCCTGCATCCATGTGCTGGCTATCTGAACCATGGGTAGATGTGTAGAAGGAGACAGTCTTCCCAGAGGCATTGCATCTCCTCCCACTGCACATGTGTGATGCTTTAGCTGTGGAGATAGACCAGATGCAAACTAGCTGGTTCTCAGAATGTGGGGGGACCTGCGAGGCATATTGAGACTCTCTTCTAGTCCACTCCTGGGGCAGCGCAAGAGCATGTTGTCCCATACTCTGGGCTCAGGGCAAAGCCACAACTTGGCCTCAAATATAAAATAACTTGAAAAATGCTGGATGTTAACAGATTCAAGAAGAGCCTTTCTAAATGGTTTTATAATATGAACCAATTTTCTGCTATAGTACTACCACTTAATGTTCAACTTCACTGAACCACAGCTGGGAAAACCCCATTTATAAATATTATGCCTTCTGTTCAAACCCACAGCATTCTTTGCTTTCTAGCACTGCCGAGAGGATCCCGTCATTATAAGGCTGTAAAGTCAGGTTAAAGCAGGCCATAAAGATCAACAACATTTTTATTCTTATTTGAATAACCTGCTGAAATAGGAGAGGGGGAGAGGGAGAGGGTGAAGGGGAGGGCAAGATGTATATATTGTATTTTGTAAGGGGATGAGGAGGCGAAACTGAAAAGGCTTGCTCTCATCAATATGCTTTTAAACATAAAACACATTAGTTTATATGTTGCCATAAAAGGACTGCACGACCCAGCTGAAAGCACAGTGCAGTGTTACATTTTTAAAATTCATCTTTATAATGTTCAGACAAGACACATCTAGAAAAATAAACATAATAAATCTTTTTTAAAGTCGCACACATAATGAAGATCCACAGTTGAAAGTAGCCTGCAGTTTTAACTTATTATCTCTACAGTACTTTCTCACTGTAAACAATAGAACATAATAGCTGAAGAAGTGGAAGAAGTTGCACTGTTAGCTCAGTTAATAGGCCCTCAAGGGTGCACATAGAAAAGCAGAGGTCAAGGAGCAGAAAAATGTCAAACTTTCTGTGCGTAAACCTGAGAGTGGAGATCAGTGAGATTTCACTCTGCTACAGTGATTACACTACCACTTAATAAATTTGAGGGCCTTTTATTTTTAAAGTAATCTGCCTTGTAGATTCATATAAATGGCTCAAATGTAGTTTTAAGCATGTGTCATCTGCCTACATTGAAAATCTCACATTATGCACCGCGTGGGGCAGTGGAGGCTCTGATGTAAGAAAATATATCCTTTTAGTAGGGTAAGTACTAACTTGTCTTGACTAGTTTACAAATGATTGTTATGAGCACTCAGTTCCCGCTAATTGCAAAATTGCTGCTTAATTGAAAGACTCTCAATCATTTCTTAAATCAGTTTATATGCTGGCACACTCTGTGATATCAAACTGTGAACTGCATTTTAAATAGGTGTTTTTAAAATCAATTAAAAATTGAGTACTAGCTTTTAAAATTTTTAAAAATATTGTTGAAATGAGAATTACAATGTCTGGTTCCAAAAAGGAAAATGTGTTTAATATCTCTTTTGATGCATCTTATCACAGTACAGATGTGCTTTTAAACAAGCTGAGTGGTGTGCAGCTGGAATGGAGATTGGCATCTAGTAAACTGTAACCACTACATATCAGGCTGACCAGTGTTGTCTCATTGTTGCCTTGTGGGCCCCTCCCCCCCCATCGCATTGTCTCTGTCTGTTGTGTCTTGTCTCATACTTGGATTGTAAGACCTTTGGGGCAAGGACTGACCTTTTGTACTGTGTTTGCACAGCACCTAGCACAGTGAGGTCCTGGCCTATGAATGGGACACCTAGATGCTGCTGCAGTAATGATGCACATTGAGTATACAGTGCATTCAACAACTTGCTCTTATTCTGACTAAATTGTGTAATAGATGGTGTTGCCAGATTAAATCCTTATGCCACTGGGGGGGCGGGGGAGGGGAAATCTATTTAATTGCTAGAAGGCACAGCATCAGAGGGAAGAAAATATTTTAATTTTTTGATTAGACAGGTGTTTTGTGATGGAATATCACATAGGTCCTAACACTACTTTATGCTAGGCATGTATTGCTATAATTTTAGGTTCTGATCTTTCAAACATGTATGTGGGTAAGTTTACTCACATGGGAAGTCTCACTGATATCTCTGTAAATACTCGCATGAGTAAATTTATACAAAAGTGTGTTTGCTGGTCTTAATTTTTCACTTTCTCCACAATACTGGGACAGATCCTTGGCTGGTATGAAATAGCTGCTTTGACTTCAGTTGAGCCAGACTAATTTAAAGTAGCTGAGGATTTGACCAAAAGGGTCTAAAATTGTGAAGATCTTATTACATTAACCACATATGTGCTAGTCATGCCATATCAACTTTGTTAAATTAGATGTGTAAAATAAAAGTATCATAATTTCAATTACAATAAGTATTAATTTCAATCCTTTATAAATCAGTCAGGAATATGAACTGTAAAGGAAGGGAAGGAAAAAGAGGTTGTTTTTATTTTGTAGTATAAACAAAGGATTTGCTAGGATGATACTGACCAGATGTGATTGTAGTTACTCTCATATAACCAGTACCAAAACATCCCATTACAACATAATCTAGGCATCACTAATTGCTACAGCTGTCTGAAGATGAGTTCTATTGTAAAAGCAAAAGAAGACGTCACTTAGTACATTTTCATGCGTCAGTGACAGCTGTCATAATGCTGCAGCAGTTGTATATTTACTTCATTAAGAAGGTAGTATCTTTCAGGGAAGTAATTATCTATTAAACTAGTTAATTAAAACTTTGTCATTTCTTACCATAGCAGTTGTATACAGAATTGAAAGCATGACAGTCCTTATACGATTTTTTTCCCCCTGTTAAATCCTCTAAGCTGTTTGAAATTTAACAGCTCTTTATTCCATAAATGTGACTTAATTTTTAGGCAGTTAAATCCATTTTCCCATTTCTATATACTCTGACAGCTAAATGCAGAAATAATATTACTTAATTTCAGACTGCATTATAAATTTATAGAAAAAATTGGACTTTGCTTTAATTTCAGAATAGAATAATTACAAAAGGGGATGAGAGGAATATTTATTGCTAAAATCTAGATTAGGATTTGTACATTTGAGTAGCTCAAAATCTGAACTACTACTGCCACCTAGAGATAAATCTCACACATTTGCCAGCTATACCAAGCAGCTTCATGTGAGTGCAACATTTAAAGACTGAAATTAGTGAGGCTGTTACTCTTAACTGCTCTGAGTAGACAGAAACTATGTTTAGCAGTGCACAGTGTTTTTGTTTTAAAAATATTTGTGCATTAAAGTTGTCTCTCTGAGTTTTTTGATGAGGCAGATAACTCTAATCTTCACAGCATCCTCTTTGTGCGGAATAAGCAAATAAACAATAAGGATCACTTTCAGTAATTCAGGTGTCTGCTTCACTTTATATTATTGCTAGAGAAATATTTGCAAGTTAAATTTCTCTGGGTTTGTTATGTGTCACTGAGACTCGATTGCCTGCCAAAGTGTGCACCAAATATGAGAGTGCAAAATTTCTTTAAGGATTTAATTTAAGTTTTAAATTAAAACCCATTAGAAATAATTTTATTTATCATGAAAGTAAGGTATTTTATAGGGATTATAAGAATTTTTGAGGCTGTAACTCTGAGGATGAAATCCTCTCTGCACTGAAGTAAATTGCAACCCTCCCATTGATTTGAATTGGTTCAGAATTTCAGCCACTACCTCTACATACAGTATTGAAGTTGAACGAGGGAAGGGATATACAGATGCATGGTTATTTCCTCCCTACACTAGACAATGAAAAGTGGATTCTTCCATTCTACTTGCAGTTGGCTCAGAGAATGCCCTCCTTCATTTTGGGTACCACAACTCCCTCTCTTAAACATTTCATATTCCCTTCTGGCTGGTGGAAAGTACAGTATAATACTTGCCTTCCACTTGGGAGTATGCTCTTCCATGGTGCAGCCATCAGGAGTTGCTCATAAAGAATGCTAGAGTGCCTCTCTGCACTCCCTACATCCCAGAATTAATATAATCTTTTTTTTTTTTTATTATTTCTTCCTGCCCTCACATGAGAGAGTGGTTTCAGAGACTTTAAAGCAGACTTAAGGCAACCATTATGCTAGGATTTTCAAAGATGTCTAAGAGATTGAAGCCCCCAACTCTCAGTGAATTCCAGTGGAAACTGAGAATCTTAACTTGTAGGCAACTTTGAAAGTCCCGGCCATTAGTCTTAATATTTACTTAGCACCTTGTCTCTCTAAATGATGATTGTATAGATTCTCAAGATTCTTAGAAATAACCAATTACTACTGCAAAATATATTATGGTGGATGACTAATCTATGTTCCCTAAATTCTCTTGGGATTCAAGGAGTTATTGTTGATATAAAGAGAATCCTTTATACTCAAATTAGGAGCACAAATGCAGAAGCCTTATACTATGCGAGGCTACATTATAGAAAGTTATATGGTGAGTGTTCACTGTATCAAATTATGATCTCAGATATCTGAGGTTCTTGTTGATTGCAATTCAAGTTATGCATGCACGGCTGAGAGTAGAAGCTGGTCTATTACAGTACAATTGGCCATACAGGCCCACTTATGTACACAGGGAGGTCTCTTGAGCAAAAATATTGTTATATACCCTATATGAACATACAGGTTTAAAAAGACATGCTTCTCCATCATGATTATTTATATAGCAGCAAGCACTCGACTAGCATCCTTTTCCTCTCACCCTACCCAGTGTGCATGGGATCTTATATTAAGTTTCTAAAGGAGATGGTAGAATCAAATATGCAACCTCCTGTCAACCCTAGCATGTGTTATGCCTTATGTGACATAATCAAAACACAGCTTTATTTGAACATAAAAGTTTCTGAAGAAATTGTTTAGATCAGGGAACTAAACCTCATAATCTCTGGATTCTTTAACCAGTTTTGTCAATGACCATCTGAATTGGGTACATCCTTAATCTCACTGTGACTTAGTTTGTCCATCTCTAAAATGGACATACACCCTGTGAGGCAGGTCAGTGCTTGAGATCCTGAGATGAAAAGGAATTAATTACATACGTTTAGCTTTATTCAAGGGCTGAATTAAAGACAGTCAGTCACTCCCCCTTCAGAATAACTGTCCCCAAAATATAGCTGTCAGTGTGGATATTCTTGGCAAAGGCTCCTGGTTCATCAGTAGGACTAGATTCGTGGTGTTCTCAGATAAATGGGAACTGGCTTCCTGCTCTCATGCTTGGCTCTTCAATTGCTATTTGTACTCCTCATGAGTTGATCATCTGATCTGATTAGGACATAAATGCCAAAAAAACAAGTGGTTTTGATATGCTTCTCTCTGAATGCTGACAACTGAAACAAAGAGGGGAGAAAAACCACAAACAAGTCCAAATGCACAGATTGGTCTACATCAAGTTCCAAACACAAATGAACTAGGGTGAAGTTGAGATTCATCCCTGAATTTCATGCCTGCCCTTTATCCTTACTGCCCTTCAGCCCTAGTGAGCTGAACCAAAACTAGAACTAAACACTTCTGAACTTCTCCAGGATTTGGATCCATATCTAAACTTTACAGTTTGTGACAAAGTCACAGATTACCTTTTCTCTGCAAAATATTGGCAGCTCATCACAGGTGCATCATGCAGATTGGTCAGCAAGGAGGGCTTTGTTTTTTTATTTTTGTTTTTCTTTTCTTTATGAGAGGCAAAGAGAAGTTTTGCAAAGTTTATTTCTGTAGAAGGGAAACAGCCTAGAATATGCAGGATGCTCTTAAAGGAAACAGTAGAAAGATGAGCTAAGCAATTGTTTATCAACATGCACTCAATAGAGGAAAAAAGCAGGTCAATACAACTGCACATAACACTGTGGAAACATCCAGCACAGTAATGGTGGTACCTATAAATAAAGAAATCTAGTTTTCCCTTGAAATAATCTAGATTGTTGAAGAGCCCTGTCGCATATCTCTGTGACATGGTTTTTGTTGGAGCACAAACCAAATGGTGCAGTGTTTTTAAGTCCCTCTTAAAGTTGCCCTATAAAATTGTCATAACATTTACCAACCCTGGCATAAAATTTACTTTTCTAGCCTTCCAATGATAAAGGTAAATGGAAAAAAAATCTAATGATGATTTATTTGCTTGCCCAAAACCAAAAGTTCACCAAGGACAAGTAAAAGAATAAGATTCTGCAATACTACATTGAATAATAATGTGATATAAGGCTGTAAGAGAGCTGAGCCCCAAACTTCCCTGGAGTGTCTGCCCATGGTTCTGGCAAATATAAGGGTGACGGTTCCACAGGAGTAGTGCAGAAAGCTTAACCACCTGGCTTTGTTTTAGCTTGGTTCAACATTGACTTTTTGCTGAATAGAAGCACCAAATTTGTATGAGAATATTAAAATCATGCACTTGGAAAATTCTTCTGTAACCTCCTTGCTAATGGGTCAGTAGCTATTAAATGAGAAATGGAGAACATGACCGAGGAAAGCCATGAAGGAGCTTAAACAAAGGCTGATCTGAAGCAAGCAGATTTGGGCCCAAATCCTGATTGGTACAGAGCAACTGCAATTCCCATCTCAACTTCAACTCACTGGGAGTTGATTTCACTGGGAGTTGCAAGTTCTTTGCACTTTTCATGATTGGTAATCTTCAAGTGTACCCCAAAATGTGATCCATTGAGTTCTGTGATATGACTCATACAGCAAATAGTGATGGAATCCAGTATGTCAGCCTCCATCTTGATCTTTCTACTGCTTGGATCAAGCTGGAGCACCTCATACTGGATCTCATCCTCTTGATGGGCTATGTATCTGTCTGACTGATGGGGCAGCTCCATTCTTCTTCATTTTAAACACATTAAGGGGTGACCCTTACGTTCCTGGCAAAATATTATGCAGTCCTCCTAAGGCAAAGTTTTTTGCAGCCTTGGCTATCACCTAATTGTGCAGTTGTTCTACATATGAATAGTTATTTCCTGCTTTTCTTAAGCTGCTTTCACTTGGAGCAAACTCATTGTGTATGAGACACAGGAGCTGTGATGTGTCTCAAATCAATACTTACTCTAGAAGAGCTGCCTCAGCCTGGAAAAGTATGTTTCTACTTTAGCATTGCATTTCAGTTTTAACAGTATCTATATTTTTTATTTTTATATTGTTGTTGAGCCCACAAATTAGAAGCACGGAGATCAGGTTAAAAACTGAAGAATGAAGGGGGGGTGGCAGTAGGGGGAGAAAGCCATATGGTAAGAGCAGGAGGTCTGGCCACCCCACCTTAGGCTCGTGACAACATGCCCTACATTTAACCTACAGTCAGGAACTAATTAACAACACAGATGGGAGTGAGCTAGCATATGTATTCAAAATAATACCCCTAAGGTTTTAATCAGCAGCCCTGCCTTTTTCTGAGTTAGAAACACACCAGTGTTGCTAAAGAGAGCTTTGCAAAATGTATGAGTAATATGTACGGGTAGGCAATGTTCTGTAGTGGCTAGAGCAGGGGACTGGGAGTTGGGGCTCCTGTGTTCCTTTCCTGGCTCAGCACTGACTTGCTGTGTGACCTTAGGTAAGTTACTTAAATCTCTCTGTGCTTCAGTCTACCCATCAGGAAAATGGGATTTCTAATGCAGTTCCTCCCTCACACAAGTGTTATGGGGCTTAGACTTAATGTCTGTAAAGCACTTTGAGATCTCAGGTGACAAGCGCTACAAAAATGTTAGATTTTATACAAGTACGGACTACAGAAATTCAAGTACTAGATCTGTGTCCTCTTGCACTTTATATCTTTTTAGGAGTAATATCTCTCAAGAGTTACTGGACCTAGTTCTTTGTCTATCTGTCCATATACAGAGCTGTTTTCTATTTCTGACAGGAAGGTTATTTCTGGATAGCCTACATTGCATCCTTTCATGGGTTTGTTTGTTTGTTTGTTAGTTTTTGTTTGGAAGGGGGAACCATTATATTTTCCTGAGTTAACTTTTTTTCCTCATTTTCTTCAGCTATCTGAACAGAGGCTCTCCTTCCCTGGAAGGCAGCAGAATCTGTGGGAAGAGGCTGGTCCTAAAGCCATGTTATATATATATTATTTAATTGCTTAAAAACGTGTGTGCTTCCCTCCCTTCGGAGCGTGAGGGGTCTTGCAACAAGAACTATACCTTGGCAGCAAAACCACTTCCCCTCCTCCCCCAAGTGTGCATGTGTGTGTGGATTTCCCAGAAGCAAAGCATTTCTAAGTGGAGGGTGGAGTGTTAGGTTGCAGCAGGTTATCTTTTATGTACTGCTGCTTACAGGTACACTGGAGCTGCTTGTACTCTTCTGCAAATAGTTATAGTACACATTTTGGGGAGGGGAGATTCATGTTTGGGAAGCCATCTACTCTCCAACTAGCCACCTTCTTTATATAGTTATATTGAAAATCGAATCATTCCCAAATATGCATCTGTCCATGAGAAGTCTTGAGGGTAAAGAGTTTGTCACACTGGAACCTGTCTTCTGTATGGCAAAAGATTGTGCTGCTCTGATGCAGCTATGAGCTTAGCTGTTCAGGTGGTGACCCCATTTAATTTCATTCCCACAAGATCGGTCCATGGAAATCCTGGGCCATATCCTCAGCTGGTGTAAATCAGTGTAGCCCCATTCATCAGTTTGCACCAGCTAAGGATTTGGGTCCCCTGTGCCCTTCTGCAATATACCACAGCAGTGAACCTTTTAATGCTGATGGAAATGTTTGAGGGATCACTAGATCTAGTAATAAATATGAAATAAACCTGGGTCACCACTTGCTGAATACTACCATGGATAATTGAAAAGAATATTTTTATTCATAAAACTACAGTATCAAAAAACCCCAAACCAATTGCTCAGACAAGGGGCAAACAAACTTTTTTTTTTTTAATTTGTCAAGAAAGGGAAGAGTTTAAATGTGCCATCTTTGTAGAGATACAAAACAGTGGAATATTCCTTCAAGAAAAGAAGTCATTCCATTTACATTTGAGGGCAAAACATGTGCCTGACAAAAATTATCTGACTCTTATCCTGTGTTTTCTGTAAGGTTACTGTTTTGTATTCATTAGACTCTATTTAAAAAAAAAAAAAAGAATTGTGATTTACCACAGTGATATTGTGGACTTTAATGCATGATGCATGTAATCAGAAATGACAAATCATAATAATTTCTTTTTAAAAGAGTGTGCTCCTAAACATCTACAGTGGAATTCTGTTACTATATTATTAACATGTTACTCACCAGTAGCAATATTATCTTCAAAAGATTCAAACCAGTAGTCAAGGTGGAACACATGCAGTAATTCCCTGCACACTCCTTTAGTTCCATGACAGAGATGGTTTAGCTTTCTATTGAGTGTTTATGTCTGTTTTCAACAAAAATTCCCTAGCTTGCCATAGACTATGAAGGCTTTTCAAACTTCCTGAGCTCAACTGCTAACCAAACAGATTGTTACTAACAAACAGACTAACACACAAACTGTCCTTTACGTTCCGTGGAATTTTGTACTCCTGCCTTTAACATACTCCCTTAAGCCACTCTGGAACCTGAATGTAAGCTTTATCCCTTGCCCACATATGGAAAGTATCACCCAGAGCTGCCATGCTGATGAATGGACTGAGCATGTGCTGAAAGAAGTCCACACATGGGGCGGATGCACAGAAGATAACTGATAACCCCATTGACAAATACAGCATATTTTATGTTAGTACCCATCAGAGCTCTGATAACACACTTTTCCAGTTTCTGGTTCATGGTCATCACAGCACATTGTTGACTTACTTCATTTTGAGGACTGACTATGGCTAAGATCAAGGTATCCAGTCAGCTATTCTGTCACCTACATCAATGCCATACACAGTCAAGACCTCAACAAAGGTAAGTATCTTGCATAGAACAAATGTGTGTGGTGTCCCTCTTGCTTTCTTCCTATTTAGAAAGCACACTGAAGACCAGTTGAGGTTGTACAGCTTTGTCTGGCTGCCCATATCATGGGTCAAGTGTGTCACCTGAGCATTATACTTCCTAACGTTTAGTCCTCTTAGTCCATGAGCAATGCATTGTCTACTGCTTACTTCTGATCCAAATTGCCACCTATGTGGCCCTGTAGGTGGCCAGTAAGGAATTACTGCTTGCAGCAATGTTCTTATATGGGAGGTTCTGCTGAGAGGCAACCTAAGCACCAAACAAAACTGGTATGACAACTCATGTGTCAGCATGATCCTGGCTGCAATCCAGCTGGGCATGAGTTTCAGTACTAATGGCTCTTAGGGTTGCCAATATTGGCAACCCTATTCCTGGAGGTTTCATCATTACTAAATCTTTAATGAAAGATTAATCTTTAATCCCTGGAGGTTCCAGGACAATCCTGGAAGGTTGGCAACCCTAGGGGCTTTAATGGCTATGAAGGAGAGAATCATGGCTAGTCAAATGATGGAAAAGAGAAATCTACCCTCATTGTGGAACAGATTAATTTATTGACACAAAATGGTTATATTTCACTGAGGAATTAAAAGGATTGAGTGATCAGTTCCATACATGAACCTGTCTTGTCATGCAAGCTGTGCAATGTTTCTGCTGAATCAATCCTTTGATGTAATGTCACAAGTGTAAGTGATGCTAAGATTGTTGCATGCAGTTTTCATGATTAACCTCAGTTTGGAAATCAGGATTACTTCCAGTGATCAGTCTTTGCTAATGCTTGGACATCACTCCTAGAAGTCATGCCTTTTCTGTATAGTTCTTATAGAATGGCGCAAGAAATATGGCATGTCACCCCACCCCTGTACTCAGCTACTGGTAGGTAAAATAAACCAGTTAATTTAATAGCTATGATACTTGAGTGGTGCTCCTTCTGCATGGTTAGGTATTTCAGTTCTACGCTATTTTCTGGTTAGTGCATTATACTACGTTAGTGGATACTCATTAGCACTTTCTGTAGCTCAGGCTTCAGAATTGTTTCAGTGATAGTCCCCTATTCACATGCTCACAAATTTCTGAATTATTCCCCTTTTCAGCTGAGTGTTCCACCCTTGGCCTCTATCGGAAAGTGAACTCCTTTTTGGAAAGCTGCTGTTGTTTTTATTCACTATGGTTGTGCTCAGAGGCCCCAATCCGGATCAGGGTTCCAGGTGCCATACAAACATTTAGGATGGCTGTGTGTATAGTGGGCTAAACAACCATTTCCCATTGTAGAAGTATTAAAATAATGTGCATGAACACACACTCCTACTCCCCTGCCCAATGGATTTCACTACTGTGTTGAAATGAAGGCGAATAAGTGTTGTGACATCACTGAGCCACCAGGCTTGGAAGGCTGGCCTGCTGTTCCCTCACCATTAGGTCAGCCTAATGGAAGTGCTGCCAGGAGCTCCTGCCTCATGTATTTTTGGGAATCAAGAAAACATGGGGCATGGGGAGGAGTCTGTTTTGTACCATTGGAACAGCTGTGCATGCCTCCCTGGAATTTTGGGGAACAATCTTCCCACTGCCACTTCTACTCATAGCTTTCTCAGCCTCAGGAATTTGTAGGGCACACGCTCCCAGCATAACCATCAAGCAAATATTTCAATGTAATGTCAGGACATCATGGTACAATTGTTTTGTGGCTTTCTGAGACTCGATTTTGTCTCTTTCCTTTTCCCTCTACTCCGTTGTTGAAAGGCACTGTTCTCGTTTCTTTCATGCAAGAAACTGGTCAAACTTGGGGACTCCACAAAAACCACACGCGGTGCCTTGAATAGATATATACTTCTCCAGAACCACAAGTTGGCTACCATGGCCATACAGTGAATTATTGTTGTATAGAAGCTGTGGTACATGCTTGTTAGACAATAAGAACTTCTCGTTTTGATAAACTGTAGTTTGCAACCCACTCAGACTTTCTTGCAACTTTATTTCCAAATAGCACCTAGCTTGTGTAGTTTAGTCACTGCCATCTCTGGCAACATGGCTGGTTGGTTTTGCTATCTGAGGGATCAATAAGCACCAGCATGAGTGGGGAATAATTAGAAATAGATTTCTTCTTCCTCACATTGCAGCAATTTATGAACATGCTAATTCATTAGATTGTGCCTTGTGTGTGTGGTTTTTTTCCTTTGTTTTCAGTAATAAAAAATAATTATAGAGTTGGATGCATAAATAACCCTAAGGATAACCTACATGCATCAAACATCCAGTTATGCATGTGTTAAAGGTTAATCTTGTTTGTTCTCAGTACATTTAGTCTTTGCAAATCATGTGCTGACATGCATCTCATTTTGGTATCTGTTCACACGCTTTTGTAATGATACATAGAGCAGGAACTCATGTCTGTGCCATTCAATAAAATTTAGCAAATTGAACTTAAAGAAAAAAGTCCTAGAAAATGGCAAGACAAAAATTGAATAGTTTTTTGCTGCTAATTTTATTTCCCACTTGGGGTTCCATTCTTTAAAGGCCTAATGTACCACTCACTGCCTAATTTGTTCCCTTTATTTTAACATTCAAAACCATATGGCTTTAGTGTCAAGATCCAGTGGAGAAATGTTCTTATGCACAACTATCGATTAGGTCTCTCTGCTGGAAATAGGACCTGTTACTCTTTTTAGACTCTGCTTAAATTATATATATATAATTATATTGTTTTATTTTTCAATGAAGTCTCATAATAAATATTTGTTTTAGAGGAGGGATTATACAGATATGTAATTAACTTCAGAGGTAAACCAGTCCTGGATAATCAGCAAGGCTTGCATTTAACACTGTGCCTTCCCAGTAAAGAGAGCTATTGTTAAGTTATGCGGCCTACTTCAGACCTCACTTACACCAGTGTTATTCAACTGACTTCAGTTGCATTATACCAATGCAAACCAAGTCTGGTTTATTTGAGCTCAGAGCCATGGTGTATGGCCTCACTTTTTGTTGCTTCTGCTCTGCCATGCTATATTAGGGAAGAAGGCAGTTTCTGTGGTCAAAGCACTGGACTGAGACTCAGGAGACCTTGTTTCAATTTCTTAGATCTGCCACAGGCTTCCTGTGTGACCTTGGAAAATTCTCTTGATTTCCATGTGCTCCAGTTCCCACTCTGCCAAAATAGTACTTCCTTTATCTTGGCTATTTATCCTGTAAACTCTTTGGGCCAGGGACCATCCCTTATATGTGCATGCAGACTGCCTAGCACAATGGGGCTCAGTTCTCAGTTCTGCTCCTGTCTGTGTTTTGAGTTGAAGGGGGAGATCTTGCCCTGGCTGACCAAAAGAAAAAGCAGCAACAGGAAGGCTGTGTCAGGGAGAAAAACTGAGTTACTATATCATTCCAGGAAGTTGGCCATCACCTTCTCCCTAGCAAACTAGGACAGAGGTTCTGTCCCCAAATCCTGGAATACTCCAGAGATCCCCATGGATCTGCTAGAGAAAAATGACCATTCACAGAGGAGCCCTGTACATCTGTACTGGCTTTGTGGTCCTGTTTCAGGGCTTTTGGCTTTGTTAGAGCCAAGCTGCCTCTGCTGCCCAGGGGCCTTCCGGGGGAAGTGAAAGGGCATGCTGCATTAACTTCTTGGTGTATTTGTCACTGTTTGTCTATGTGGGGGAGGGAAGATTATCATAGCCCAGCCCTCTCATCATGTGCAGATTCCTGGAATTGCTGAGGCATGCAAGGTTTCATGAAGGTGGTCGTCTTTCCCCATGGAAAGGAAAAGTACCATTCACTGATCTTGGAGGGATGATTTTCCCTCACCGGCACAGATATGATAGTAAAGGGTATTTAGAAAGTCTCCTAGTAAAACAGATTGAAAGGCAGGCAAATACAGCTCTCTTTCCTTTTTTCCTCCTCTGGCTCATATAGTACAGTAGCTAAGCAGCAAACAGAAGTGCGTACATCATCTGTATTTATTGTAATGGAACAGGCAGTAACTCTATTGATCTTATATATATTATTAAAGTTTTAATTGCTGGGGGCAGAAGGGAAAGAATTGAAACCTCACATTCAAACTGTAATAACTGTTTCCAGTGACCCTTTTGATACTGCATTATGATATTAAGGATCTTGTACCAATTCATTAAATGAGATATGAACCTGGCATTCATCAGTACATTTTCAGTGCCTGGAGTAATACTTTTAAAATAATAAAGAAAATGTCTCCAGCTTTTGAAAGTGTCTGAAAGATTTTTAGCTGTGAACTGAGATATAACACTCTCATTCCATTATGACCTCATATTACAAGATTAGCACACTTTCTGTGACTACATCTGTGCTTCCAGTATGAGCTCATTGTTGCCAATGAAATGAAAATGTTTTGTATGTGTTAAAAGAATTTCCCTCTACATTAGCACATTTGGACATCATTTTTTGCCAGCGATGATGATCGTGCCCAATGCACAATCTACTATATAAAGAAATACAGACAAATCTTTTGAGATATTACATATCCAGTGATACTTGATCCATAACTCATTTAAAGGGGACACTGTTGAAATTTTAGGTCCCAAAATGCACTTACCGGAAATGTGTGTGTATGGTGGATACCAGATATAGTTTTTCTGTTTGCTGCCAGGCTAAACTGGTAAAAGGAAAAAAGGGTGGTTACCAGATACAGTTTTTCTGTTTGCTGTCAGGCTAAACTGCTAAAAGCGGGGAGGGGGAGGGAGCCATGATGTGGTGACCCTTCCATCAACAAATCTGCATGTGCGCTATTGTTATGCAACTCTAGCAATGTAGAGGCTAGATGGCTGAGAGGATTGTTAATGCGATTGACAGCCTAATTGGACTTTAACCCCCATCCCTCCAGGTTACTTATGTACGATAAAGATAATCAAATGTCATGCTCTAGGGTGTAAACTGATCAAGATTAGGGTGGATTCTTTTTTCTACAAAGATTGAGGGAAGAACTGGTTAGGTGCACTGCGCGGGCTAACTTACTCTGAAGCATTAGGTATTGAGTGCTGACAGACAGGATGGACCAATGGCCAGCTGGCAGAAGATCTCTATAGACTAATGTATTGAACCATTTTGTTTGTCTCCCACAAGCACTACCGTGCCTCTTTTCCACACTATCCCTTATGGCTGGTTCTAGGGGAGGTGAGCAGGGCAGTCACCTGGGTGCCAACTTCCAGAGATGCTGAACTGCTGTGCCACTCAGTTTTGGCTGGCCTTCCCCTCGCTCCAGCCAATTGTGAGGGAGGGAGGTGCCAAAAACATTTTCCACCTTGGCCAGCAAAATGGCTAGGGCCCCTCTGGTGAAATGCCCATCCTAACTTATTTTGCATAGCCACTACTCTCTTCTCCTTCAAATCCCTTCTTAAGACCCATTGCTATCATGATGCCCACTGTAAACTGCCTAATGTTAATGGCTAGATAGATAATCTGTTAGTGATAAATTCTGTCACTTATTCATTTACCTAATTTTGAAATAAACTTTGAAGCCTCCAAACTGTACACCTAGCTAATATGTGCAACCTTGTGTCCCTACTGCATTTACCCTCGTCTCTCCTCTCCCGACCCTGTTGTGTTTTACACCCACCTGTCATGTCTACTCCCTATTTGGACTGTAGGATCTTTGGCATAGGGACTGTTTTTTATTTTATGCTTGTACAGCTCCCTGCACAATGGAGCTTGGAATTTGGCTGGGGCCTCTGGGCACTATTGTAATACAAATAATAATAATAGTAATGGGTACTTGAATGGAAGCTATGGGATCTGGGTTCTGTTCCTAGCTCTGCTGTTAACTTATTGGGTGACCTTAGACAAATCACTTAGGGCAGAATTTTCAAAACGTCCACAGATTTGTTGAGTGTCTCAGTTCCTGGGTGCTAGCTGAACCAATGGGAGCATAATCTCTCAGGGTCACAGGTGTCCTGTCTCTCAGTAAGTTAAATCTATGTTTATATTAATAATGATACCCAGTGTGTAAGATTCTTTGAGAGCCAAGGATGAAAAAAATCATTTATGTACAAAATATGATTCTTCCTCATCCTTAGAGCACTACATTCCTGGGAGTCATAGACTTCAGGTTTGTTTAATTTCACTGTACCTGCGCCACACTGACACACTTAAACAGGAAGAATGACTTAGACATGAGGGGTGAGTTGAGCTGGGGAGATCCTCAAGTAAATTCCTCTTGAAAGAAATAACCCTTCACTAAGCGAATGTTGGTCCCTAAAACCTGGGCAGCGTCCCTCTAGCATGTGTAGCTTTTCAGTTTGATTTGTTTTCCACTTGCGAATTTGGGAGTACTGGTTTCCCACAGAATATTTGTAGGAGATGAAGTAAGACTTCTACAGAGCACCCTGTTGCCAGACAGAAACAGCATTTACTCCAGTGTGCATGCCAAGTATGAGGTACTTCCGAATGAACTTCAAAAGCACTGAAACGAACATTAGCTGCTGCTTAAAAAATGTGAACAATGCCATTGCTTTCTAGCAAGCAGTGGACTGGCATGAGCAGGAATCGGAAGGGGGAAAAAGTAACAAGTGGACTGAGAAGATGTTGCAGCAGCACTTCCAGATCATTAACACAGCTCTCTTTGTCAATGGGAAGTTTGAGGGATTGGGATTTCTTATTATAGGAGCACCTAAAATGTGCAATGTAGCATCTAAAGTGAGCACTGTATAGACATATATAGGAAGAGACAGTTCCTACCTTGAAGCGCTTATAATCTAAAAAGACAAAACAAAGGGGGAGGTGGAGAGACATGCAAGCAGACTGTCTGAGGTGCTGATAAGAGCAAATTTTGTTAATTCTGCTGGGAGGGTGTTGTGGGATTTGATAACATATAAACCACTCCCTCACTGTTCCCTTGTGTCCCATAGTGCATGCTCTTTGCCTTTATCAAATATGCAAGCATTTCTCTCACCTGGCCCACCTCACACCACTGACTGTGGGCTGAGTGTGAGAGACAAAAGGCAAACCAGACAGTCATAATATTTAAATATGGCAGAAAACCCCTGGGGTGATTTCAGGGTCCTAATGGCTGGTCCTACCTTTCAAATTCATCCTAGCTCCTGTGCTCAAGCACTGGAGCCAACTGCTGCCATTCTTACTCGGGCAAAACTGTCACTGAAATCAATGTTGAGTTCAACAGCTAGTTTGCCTGAATAAAGACTTGGGATTTGGCCCTTGCCAGTTACCATACAGTGGTTTTATTATTATCCTTTCAATATATAACGTGTTGAAACATTTCTATCACATTCAGATGACACAAACAATTTATTTACGTAAGCTGCATGTTAAGATGTTTATTACAGTAGAAAATCCCCTCCTCTGGGGTGGTTTGTCTGGTTGCATAGTCAATTTCTGTACACACCTAATAATATTAGGCAAGGAGTAGGCCTGCCAACTGTAATTGTATAGCTTCTATTTGTGATCGAAGGTCTTTTTCACAACATAATTACAACTTCTGGCAGTTGTGTCTACATGTACTTTTGACAACCTCAGGCAGACATGCTGTGCCATGGTTTGGGCCACAACAATCCTCAGAATAAAACGTGTGTGTGCACGCTCCAAATGGAAATCTTGTTTGACCCACATGAGCAACAACCACGTAGGAAAACAGTTGCTGGAGGAGGTTCTGGCAGAGCAACTTTTATTTAGCATGGCTGTTGCTAGCACTGTTCAAGCTGTAGATGGATAGAGACTAAATGCATAGCTAATTACTTTGTGCCCAGAATATCCATGCTGTGACCTACAAAATGTCAAATTGGTTTTAGTAGCCAAAAGAAGGTATCCTACTGTACATCTCAGCTTCTACATCAGTGTTTGTCTGTTACAAGTATACAGCTATCTCTGAAACTTCAAATTCTTACAGTTGTACTGTGGTTGCTTAGTACCCTTTCCAATCTGCTGTTACACTTGCACCACAAATGGAAGGTCATTAAATCTACATAGTATCTGAAGTGTGACACTTACTAGTGAGAGACCGTGGGCAGAGTTACCTATTCATTGGCTTATGTGTTAGCTGAAGCTCTAAATCAAGGGACAAATGTTGAGTGCCTTTTTATGAAACAGAAATGATAATGCACTATTGATATTAAGCTCTACCTTTGTTCAACTGATGTTCATAACAGTCAATACATAAGTAAACATTTCTCCTCTCTGGTCAACTAAATGCATATAGAGTTGTTTTGGCCGTCTATGAAATTTTAAACTTTTGTTTTCTATCTTGTCCTTAATAGTTCCACCAAGTAAGAAGAGTGATGACCATCCTTTTCCTTACTATGGTTATTTCATACTTCAGTTGCATGAAAGCTGCCCCAATGAAAGAAGCAAGTATCAGAGGACAAGGCAGCTTGGCTTACCCAGGTCTTCGGACCCATGGGACTCTGGAGAGCTTAAGTGGGCCCAACACTGGTTCAAGAGGACTGACATCATTGGCAGACACTTTTGAACATGTCATAGAGGAGCTTCTAGATGAGGAGCAGGACGTCCAGCCCAGTGAGGAAAACAAGGATGCAGACTTGTACACATCTCGGGTTATGCTAAGCAGTCAAGTGCCTTTGGAGCCTCCATTGCTCTTTCTGCTTGAGGAGTACAAAAATTACTTGGATGCTGCAAATATGTCTATGAGGGTCCGGCGCCACTCTGACCCTGCTCGCCGTGGGGAGCTGAGCGTATGTGACAGTACTAGTGAGTGGGTAACAGCAGCAGAAAAAAAGACTGCAGTGGACATGTCTGGTGCAACTGTTACAGTCCTGGAAAAAGTCCCAGTACCCAAAGGCCAACTGAAGCAATACTTCTATGAGACCAAATGCAATCCCAAAGGTTACACGAAAGAGGGTTGCAGGGGTATAGACAAGAGGCACTGGAATTCTCAGTGCCGAACTACCCAGTCTTACGTGCGAGCTCTCACCATGGATAACAAAAAGAGAGTTGGCTGGCGGTTTATAAGAATAGACACTTCCTGTGTATGTACATTGACCATTAAAAGGGGAAGATAGTGGATTCGTGTTGTATAGATTATATTGAGACAAAATTATCTATTTGTATATATACATAACAGGGTAAATTATTCAGTAAAAAAATAATTTTATGGACTGCATGTATAACTGAAGTTTATACAGTACAGTGGTTCCACAATCTATTTATTGAACATATCCATGACCTGAAGGGGAACAAACGTCATTTGCGCACAACTAAAACAAATAAGTCTCTGCATTACATTCCTCGATAACATTGTGGTTTGTTGCCGTTGCCAAGAATTGAAAACGTAAAAAGTTTAAAAAAATAAAATAAAATTGCATGCTGCTTCAATTGTGAATTGATGATAAACTGTCCTCTTTCAGAAAAAAAATTTGAACCAAAACATTCTGTTTACATTTTAGACAGTAAGTATCTTTATTCCTGTTAGTATTATATCTGTTTACTGCTTTTAACTTCTGATAGCGTTGGAATTAAAACAATGTCAAGGTGCTGTTGTCATAGTTTTACTGTTTATTTTTTTACTTTTAGATTCCCACAAGGTAGAAAAAGGAAAAAAATATCATCATCATATGTTCTGGATAAAACAAATTTGGGGCTTTTTTTGTATGTTGTGAAGGTGTTTGCGATATTGAATCAGGCTGCTGACTAAATAAATGGAAAAAAAAAAAGAGGCAACTGAAAAAGAATGCTGATGTTCTGCTTCACATTGCTGAACTGCAAGCTTAAAAACAGCACTTGTGTAACTCTCTGGCTCCATGCTGCTTTTTTTTTTTTTTAATGGCTATATTTTGAAAGAACTGGATTTGCTTATATAACATTTGTGTGGGGTTTTTTTGGGGGTGGGGTGGGGAGGGTGTTTCAATTCCTCCCCCCCTCCCCCTTCCTCTCTTGGGCAGGAAATTGATTGCAATTCCTAAAATATTTCACTCCTCACCATATGACTAGAACTTGTCATATTGAAAATACAGCGTGTTGAGAGCAATGACATAAAATGTAATAAAAAACTTTTTGTGCTTGGATCAAATGTTTTGTTGAAGCACAACAAAATTTCACAAAATGTGGTCTGAACAGAGTACAGTAAACTTAGATCATGGAGGCCACAGGATTGGGCAGTGTGGGCCTAGTTCAGTGATGAGTTACCACACATTGGTTTAAGTGTAAATCTTCAATGTATTTAGCGCCATGTGTTCAGCAGCAGAGCAGTGCCTTTGCCCTGTATATTGATGTGTGTACTATAGCCTAATGTTCCACTGATGACAAAAGAAATATCTAATGTGCTCTGCCCATTGCGTTTCTGGGAAATAGGGCACTTGAGAAATTGAGAGAATTCAGGCCTGAAGGAATCCTGAGGAGTGGCTCTGGAATGAGGTAGAAAGAGAGCTCTAGCTTGAAGTACCAAATATATTTGGATATGTTCAAGAAGTTCTAAATCTTAAGGCCGCTTTAATCCATTAAACAAATAGTATCATGAATAAATAAGACTGTAAAAAAAAAAAATAGGTGTGATAGTCACTGCTGGGATAACTAACACCAAATCCAGTTAGATGTGACTATCCAATTGCAGTAATGCCCTAGTAGTCCAACAGCATGAAATCAGTATTTTTGAAGTTAGAAACTCAAAAACAGAGCAAAAATGATTAAGTAAAGGATAAATGTAGGTAAGCACTAGGTACAGCTATTGCGGTGAATACAGTGGGGGGAAACATGCACACTAGATTGAGGGAAAGTAGCTCACCCCCACCTGAGTATTTAATATTGGTAACATTTGTGCCCTATTTTGCATCTCTAGTCTAAATCACTGAAGATCAGGCTCATTGTAAAATGTTCTCCCTTCTCACGAATTATCCCTGAACATATGTTCAACACTCAACTAGCCCACCTAATTGATCAATATACAAGTAGACTTTATCCCATAAATTAGCCCAAGCACCCCGGTCAGCCAAAGATGAATGAAATAAATGGTCCTTATACTAAAAGTAAACAGACTCTGGATCTGTCAGTTCATCAGAAGAATTGACTACCAGAACTGAGCTGCCCCACATGCTCAATGACAATTTCTTCCTCCATCCTCAATATGTTTAAGCTTAGGGACTGCTAGCAAGAGTGTGCTGTTGCAGCAGTAGAATGCACAGAAATAAAGTGAGAGACATTTAGCTGAAGGTTTTGAGGCTGCAAAATTCAGGCTTTATGGAGAGATTTCAGACATGCTACTCCCAGATGGAAACTAGAAATGAAGTATTTACCTGAACTTCTCAGAAGAGGTCCAGTTTGAGTTTGCTTTATACAAACTGATGGATCGTGTGGGAGAGGATTTGATTTTGTTCAAATCAGTTTGTCCTCCATCAGTTATGTGTATGTTAAATATCCTTACTTTTCATAACCCTGAAAATACTGAATGAAGCAATTACAACCTCAAAAGTATTTCCGAACCCTTTCTGGAGACAGAAGGGGTGAAATCCTGGCCCCAGTGAAGTCAATGGAAGTTTTGCCATTGACTTTAATGATTGACTTTAATTTCAGCCATGAAGAGTAACTGACTCTACTAAGGTCTAACTTCAGATGTGACAATGGTTCTATTGTCTCTCATTTTTCCAACCACAAAATTTTGAAAAGGCAGCCACCTAGAAAACAGGAAGAGGTGAAATGATTCAGTGTATAGGTGAATAACCTATTTTCTAACTTGGCAATGGAAGGACAGATAGAGCATGAAAGGAATCTAACTTGGACATAGGATTAAAATAATTATTTCTGATTGACTTTAAGTTTCTACAAGAGAAGTAACCGTTTGTTTAAATGTAACTAGAAAGAACAGAAATATAGAAATAGAGTTTACAGATATGTCCTTACTCAAACACAACGCTCAGCCAGGATAAGGCCAGATGTCGGACTATATCTTGTAGATTCTCAAAAATACTGTACATTGATCTATGTCCAGATTCTGCCACTCTTACTCTTAAGTAATTGAAATTAGTGGGGCTACTCATGGAGTAGCTTATTACACAAAGTGAGTGAAGACTGAAGAATCTGACTTCTATTTTTTTAAATAATTGTACATTTAAAAAAATCTACAGATTCTTTTTTAGGAACGGAATAGCAAATGAATCTTCTATGCAAATGTATTGATGTGTTATAAATTATTCCCCAAGGTGTTGGTATTTACAGTTTTTGTAAGATGAACCAGGCAATTAATTACAATATGGTTCCATGGCTGTCACATGCCAGACCTAATATATATGATCATAGGCTTGGCAGTTTTAGTTTAAATAAGATTTTTTTTTAAGTCACTCATTTGAAGTCTTACTGTGGTCTGTTTGTGGCAAAGGTATTTTATTCATGTCAGCGGGCCTATTGCTTTGTTAAAGTAAAGACTTTTGTGCAAATGTAAGTTAATGTCTGTGGACTTGTTCTCTATTATTCACCATGTGTAACAAATATTTATTGTATATTTATATAATTTTATGCTTTTTTGGGAAACATTGGAGTTGGCATTAAAACTTAAAAGTATCTGCCTCATGATATAATTAAGCTATATTTAAGTGTACTAATTAATATAATATGTCTATAAAATTTTGTATCCTTTTAAAATATTTTCAATATATAAATATATAAAAAACTTGGGGTTGGGAAGGGTTGGGGAACATTTCACTTTTCTCTAATTGTAAAACAAACTTTAGATGTGTTTTCCTTGCTTTAAAATAATGTTTACTTTATTTTAACAATAACATTTCATTTGGAGAGCAGCTAGCCACCTGTTTCATATCTGAGACAAAGTGGATGATGTGTTATATTTTATTGGACCAATTTATGTTGGTGAAAGATAAGCTTTCAAGATGATACAGAGCTCTTCTTCATAGCTGGGGTGTGGGGGGAGGCATAGCTAAGTGTCATTTTCCACAAAACTTTGAAGATTCTTTTCAGATTATGTATTTCCATTTAATGCTACACCGTGAATGCTAGCAACACAAAAATCCATGAATCTGGCATAGCTGATTTTAATTCAACTATAAAAATGGTTAAAATTGAAATAGGGTGATGGGTTTTTTAAAGTAATGTTATTAAATAACTGAACAAATGAGACATACATTCAATATTTATAGTCTGGTCATGTACCTGTTTTTTGGAAATGGTACCATGTATATTTATATCCATTACATTGAACTTATATATGACCCAATCCTTTCTCTGATTGGAATTTCCTTGGTTTAACATAGTTAGCCTTTCTAAAAGGATATGCCTCTGCTATAACTGCCAAGCCTTTGTATGCTTAATTATACCATAGTCCTAGAATGATCAATAAATCTTCATGATGAATGGAAAACTTTCAAATAAGTTACAAAAAAATTCTTTTTAAATTCCAGTGTTGCAACTTTCCCAAGAGATCAGTGCCAATAATTCCTTCACAGAACCTAGTAAATTGTACTGCTGCTGATTATCATTTATATTAAACACACATGCATGCATATAACCCTTTAATGTTGTCTTAAAAATAAGGCTAACAAAAGCCACAACAAACATTGAAATGGTTACAGTGTATGGAATAATGGTAAGAGAGACATCTTAGTGCTATGCTCTAATCCTGCTGCTGGCAGTATATTCTTTGCGAGAGGTCCTTGGTTTTGGAACTTTCTTCTCCCCCTTCATCTCCCAAAGCTGAGATTTGTTAACTTTTCCGGCAATGCCCATCTTTTGTTTTGTTTTATTTTTCTTCCCAAAGGCTGTTGAGAAGGGGGTTGGGCTGAAGTGGGTTTATCTATAGGCTTATTTTGTTATTTTAATTTATAGGCTAGGCAATGAGGGAACCGGATGGGTACCTATACTTACACTTTAGAAATTTGAAGGTGTAAATAATCCAGTTGATAAACTAGAAAAGCAGGTCTTGAATGGCTGATTATAATAAGACTGCAGAGACTGAAATGCAGCTTTGACAACCATTATCTAATTTTTTCTTTTTCTATTAAGAGACAAAAGATTTACGTAACTTGGAATCTTGGAGTCAAACTAAAGGGATAAAAATGTGATTTTAAATTATTCAGCCAGAGAACCATGCTAAAAGGAGGTTTTCAACTGGACATAAATGCAATGAGAAAACTGTGACGTTTATTTCATGCGGTCCCAGGTATGTGCAATACATTGGAAGTCGTAAGCAGTGGAAACAATTAATTTCTCATCAGGATGCAAATTA
This sequence comes from Emydura macquarii macquarii, assembly GCF_026122565.2. Taxonomy (NCBI): domain Eukaryota; kingdom Metazoa; phylum Chordata; order Testudines; family Chelidae; genus Emydura; species Emydura macquarii. Next base: position 6,196,896 of record NW_027133377.1, read on the forward strand.
GCCAATAAAGACTCATTCTGTCAGGACTCTTGAATTAGAAAGGAATGCACCGGTTTGGATAAAATATAAACAGAATCAAACTCTCACCCAAACCAGAAACTATCTTGGAGATTAAAAAGAGTTCAGTTTGTTTATTTTTTTTGCAAATTAATACCTCTCCTGTTAGCCTGAGATGGAAGTATCATAATATAGTAAGAGGGGTTGCTGTAGTGGTATTTCCAGCAAGTCATTAATGAGGAAATACTGGAAGTCTCATGAGACAGCCTGCCTTTGCAAGAGCTGCAGAGGAAAAAGGTTTGGATTAGCACTGGGACTTTTGGGTGCTTCTCCGAATCAAACTTTGTAAAGCTCATTCTTGCAGACTGAGGTATAGGCTTGTTCATAGGAGATGCTAGGAAAAAAAACATTCAGCTCAGAACTAAATGTATATTTGCATTCCCGGTGCTTTGGTTTGTCATAAAAACATCATGCAGCTGCTGCAATTTTGTTTTACTAAATGACTATACAAATAAGGGTAAAGTGTGAGTCATTGGACCTTCTCTGTAACCTGAGCACTCCTCAGACCTATCCACCCCAAAGAAGCAAATCACGGAAGCTTTACCTGAAATAAAAACACCATTGGCAAATGTTTCTTTTTCCTGTGCTAATTAGGCCTGTGCTCTATCACTGCTTTCAAGTACAGTAATAACTGGTTTGGTTTGTTGCTCAGGTGTGGACAGAAGATTAATTCAAGCAGTCCAGTTATATCTGAGCACAGATTGCACTTATTGGGACCCTCTGCTTTGATATCATGGCACTGAGCACAGTATAAGAACTAAACATAACTGACCTGATTCACAGCCCATTGAAGTCAAAGGAGAGACTCCCATTGTCTTTAGTGCACTTTGCATTGGACCCCCAGTTACAGAGGTGTAACTTCCATAGACTGATCATGTGGAAATAACCTATGGGGGAACTAGAAACTCCCTGAGCTTGTATATACAGGGTTGTCTGCTAATTTTTCCATCGGGGACCATGCAGAGGGCCTATGTTACCTTCTCTATGGCCCTTGACAGCACAACTCTGAAAGAACGAGGCTGTCAGAGATTCCCTGCTGCCATGAGGTACCCCCCTTTAGACAGAAGGAGGGGCGCATGTCAGTACAGAGCGGGGACTCACACAAACAAATGCTAACCCAGACAGTATTAATTGATGCTGGGTTTCCCATACACGGTTTTTGGGAGATGGAGACAATCTGGTGGAGTGCTGTTAGCACTCTTGTCCCAATCCCAGCCTTCTCCCTCAACTAACCCTGAAGTGCCAACTCTCCAGAGCATCCAAGGAGAGCCATTGTGGGGGTGGAGGCAGAGAGGAATACGCCAGCACTCCCAACTTGCGCCCCATTCCCAGCCAAGAGAAACAAGTTCAGGTTCTCATCTGTTCACATAAGGGAAGGGGAATCATATGGCTAGTAACTGTGTTGGTTGTAGATTTAAACATTACAAATGCATTTAGGTGCAACTGGCTTTACACATGTTAAAAGACAAGGGATTTAAGAGTTCACCTTGTCATCTCAGCACTCTGATACTACAGTGACAAGAGCCATATAATCACCTAGATAAAGACAGATTCATAGAAACAGAGCCAAAAATCTGTGTTTAGTGTTTGGAAAAGAAATGATCATTTCTAAGTGGTTGCAGTAGGTAGCAGATGCTCTAGTCCTCTGCAACAAGTGCTATTCTTATCAATCCATTGTGCTATAAAAGTGGAAACTCAAATTTAAGCCTCTAGCCTCTGACTTTAAGCCTCTAGGAATTTTAAAAGATACAGACAAGCTGCATGAATAAAAATATTTACCATAGATACCTTAAAGCTGCAACAGTATTTCCAGCTTGCTGAAGAAGGAACAGTTTTCCTCCTCATTGCCTGTAAGCTTCCTTTGAGCCTGATGTACTAGAGCATAAATTCCAAAACTGCTTTGGCTTATTTGATGTCAACAGTCTCTCTCTTTTTCATGATATTGCTAGGTGATATAGACTTACAAAGGCTGGGATTGCTATTCGTAGGGGATGTGTCTCCCAAGAACTGAAAGCTTTGCAGCTTCTATAGATTCATGAACAATGAGTCCAGTAATTGTGTCACATCTAACCTCAGAAAGCATTTAACACTTGATAAAATAAGCCCTCATTTATACAGAAATCCTTCCCATCCCCCACAAAGATAGACCCTGAAAGTCCATAAAGAACTGGAATTTCAATGTTAAAACTCCAGCTTGTAAATGCAGGCTAAACTATTTCCCCCCCACTGTATTATATTTGTTCAAATTGTCTTTTAAACTATATGGAGAAACCTGCAACAAAGATTCTCTTTTACTGGCATCCTCCATCTATAACAACTACTTTAAGTTACCATATGAGGTTTCCAAATACATTTTTTTCTGACCTTTAGTTAAAGAACATCACAGTTGGGGAACTCATTTTTGTTTATAGCCTGGACTGCAATACCTTGAATATACCTTAATGCAAGTTTCACTGTACTTTGACTGTGTCATAAGAACCCATCATATAAAGACATTGTAAAGTTTGTATGGACACATGAAAAAAGTTACTGCTGCTAACGTTGTAATTTCCAGTTACAAAAACATTTTCCAGTTAGACTATGCTATCTCTCATTTCCCTTCACAAGTATTCATATAACTAAAAAATGGCCAAATTACATTTTGGGGAAATATGTATGAATTATTAATTTCCATGTTAAATTCATTCTGTCCAAGATTCTGTCTGGAGCGAATACTTGTTTATAAATTATAAAAGGCCTAATAGAAACTTTAAAAGACCCTTCAGAATACTCACCTCAGTCATGTGTTTTATTTACTCAGATAGGTTTGCATGCATCACTCCTATTAACACTAATAAGAATTAGATGAGTACATTTAATACACTAAGTTAAAAACCTTTGAGAAAATGTTGCAATTTAATTGTTCTATTCTTCAGAGCTCTAGTGAAGCTTTGGCCAAAGCATAATACAGATACATTTTGTGTTACTATCTTATGCTATTGTATCTCTGCCCCTTTGCTGAGCAGTATTCAAGGCCTTCAAGGTCAGTTTTCCCTTTGGAGAAAGAATCAGTGATGCTGAATCAGGTATTTTCCTAGTGTAATTTGCTCATTTTCAAAATGTTCATATATCCTATTTCCTTCAACAGAGCTGATAACAAGCAGCCCACAATTAATTCCGTTCTTGCAGAAACCTCATGTAAGGCACCATTGCTCTGTTCTAAGATGCTGGAGGGCTCTGGCTCTGCTCAGGACTCACAGAAGGCGCAGACCGATCCAACTGGTTAAACACATATTTAAACACGTACCCTTTTTCCTCCCTCAGTCCCTGCACTTTACAGCTGAGAAACCCCTAGTCCAAGGCTCCCTCAGACAACATAGTGTAGAAAGATAGCCTGGCCATTAACTTAGGTGATCACCTTTTCAAAAAGCAAAAGTGGGACACATGCAGGCCCACTGGCCCCCTCGGTGGCCCCACCCCCTGTTCCTTCTCTCCAGAGCCCCCTCCCACTCCTCCTCAGGCCTTGCCCCCTAGCCACGCAGGAAGTCAGAGCTGAGCCATGGTAAGAGCTGCCCACCTGAGCACACCCAGCCAGAATGGCACCAAAGGGAATCAGGGACAAATGCTGTCCCAGAGTCATTCAGCCTGGGACTGGGACTTGAACTCTGCATTTCGGGACTGTCCTGCCCAATTCAGAATGGGTTGTCACTCTACTTAACCCTCCCTTTGTGCCGCTGCTCTGCAACACAAAGACAGCACAAAAATATCTATAGGCCCAGACAAGGAAGAGTGCTTTAACCCCCACAATACCCTTAATTACTTTCTATGGGGGATTACTGCGTGGTATCTAAGGTTATAGCTACGCTACAAATTATTTTGGTGTAATTTACATCGCTCAGAGGTGCGATTAACCCAGTCCCCTGAGTGATGTAAATTATACCGACCTCATAGGTCAACAGGAGAGCTTCTCTTGCCAACACAGCTACCACCTCTCAGAGAGACAGGATTTATTAAGCCGATGGGAGCGCTCTCTCCCATTGGCTTAGAGCACCTTCATGGAGGCAGGTGCAGCTCCTGGGTAACCTAACTCTTTCCATACATCTGTGACCATAAATGCACAAACAATTAGAACCTTTCACCATAACAATATAATTCAATACATATGGTAACTTGTACTCAGCTTAAAAATGGTAAACAAGAATCAGGGACACTAATAATGAAAACAGATGTCTATCTGGGTAGCCTTTCTGAGTATCTGCTAACATATACTTCTAGATGTGAAATGGTTAAACTGTTTGATAATTAAGCATCTTTTCTTAATTAAAGAAAGTGGCTAGCTACTAGGATCAGGACTGGTTCTCCAAACATCAGGTGCCCAGGTTCTCCAAGTAAAATCTTCTCTCCCCCAGCTTCCTTTCTCATTCATACATACAATGTATATTCATCTAGCTATAATAGTTTTTTCAGTTAGTGAATTTATTGCATCTGACAAAAGTCAGACCGTATGTCTTTGAGATTGACATCCTCTAATTGTCCACAGAACAGACACAAAACATTCAACTACAAAAGTTTCCCTAAAATGCCCATCAAACTACCCTCAACCCTGAAGGAACCACCTCTATGAAGGAAAGATGGTCGAAGAATTTTCCTAGTCATTCAGTCACTGGCCTGTCTACTGAGACAAGGGTCCCATTAGTACCAATCACTGTGGCAGTATTTTTTTGACGTAGTAACTAGGAGAAAACCACCAACCCTTTTTCACCTAGGGATCAAAACAGTCATTAGATGGTAAAAACTTTTGGCTGCTGCCAACTTCGTCTGGATTCAAGCTAGCAACCTAGACAAGACTCCCCTGCCCTCTCCACTATCAACCTGTTTATTTTAATCTTTTATGGCCAAATAGGATGGTTGATCTCAGCTATAACTTAATTGTTTATGTAGGCTGTGTCTATTCTAGACTTTTTTTCTGAAAAGTTCCCTTCATTGTTACAACGGGTGCTGCTTCACCCAGTGATTCAATGGATGTAAGGCTCAGAGGGCTAGTACAGACTGGCTGCTGGCATTTTAACCACCATGTCATCTAATCCTGTTCAGAGCAGGCCTATGTGTAGATCAGCTTGTCATGGTCATGTAAGGATGCGGTGTGTGGCTGCAGAGACCACAGGTCATCCTCTCTTTTGAAAGGTAGAGCTCTGCTCTGCAGAAGGCAGAACAGACAGCAGCAGAGCACAGTTTACAGCAGGCTCTGGTTTCTGTGTTATGTACTGTTTGAGTATAAATGGTAAGAGTGTTAAATACAAGTTCTTGCTGCTTTCATGCAAAGTACAATGGAATTTAGACAACCAGTGGTTCAAATCCTGGTGCTTGACAGTGGTCTGTCTTCACTATTATATTTGTCTTCCCTAATACTGATGGAGCCACACTAGTGGTAGCAAGGGGGAAATTAAAAACAAAAAACAAATCTAGCAGGCTCAGGTGGTCAGGTTCTGTTTACACCATTTAAACCTGGTGCAGGGCAGGGTCTCTAGGAAGGGGTGCGTGTGAATTGTCATGTGTCTTTCGCCTGCAATCACATGTGCAATCCTCGGTGCTCTGTTAATTTGTTCTCCTGAGGAACCACTGTCATATGTTGAGTGTGTTTAAAAGGAAAACATAGTCTGTAAAATAGTAGATCTGATAAAAGAGCTGTTTCTTTCCAACTTAAATCACCAGTGACACAAGTCGCTCTATAAAGGAGCCAAAACACTGTTCCGATGGGGAAAAAATATGTGTTGGGGCCTGTCCTTTGGCCAGGACAGGTGACCACTGACCTCATACCTTTATGTACCATTGCCTCTGAATTCTCAGCACACTAGCTCCCTCACCTCTGGACCCTCTGGGACTCCTCTTACCTGGGGAGCTGCAGATCAATGCGCATCTCATGGGCTCCCACAGGAAACAGGGAGACTTAAACAGGAAATGGGGATAATAAGACTCTCTACCCACAAGCACTCCTCATCGCTACATGTCTCCTGTCAGGCCTTGGAGTGTAGCGACTACAGATGCATTGGGGTAGAGCACCTCATGCTCCCTGTGTGCAGCAGGAGGGTGCAATCACAGTGGGAGCTGCACTAACAGGGCCACCAGCAATGGGAGGGCAGGGCAAGGGCTGGAAAGGCCTCTGTGATCCCATATTTCTGGCAGCTGGACCTGAAACACACTTTCAGAGAGAGAGAGAGAAAGGAAGTCCCCTGAAAGAGCCATGCCCACAGGGAATCCCCTACCTGGGGCTGATGTGGGGCCTGTAACATCATTAAGGGAGTTAACATGGCTTATTCCTTGGTTTGGCAAGACCGAGCATTTCCCCTCCTGCCCCTTATTGGAGCATCTGGGTTTCTCACCCTCCTCCTTTATGCTAATAGGAGAGACCCCATCTTCAGTACAAGACCTAAATGTCTAGTAACACTATTTTTACTGACTTTTATAACCTGCCAGTCACTGCAGCAGAGCAGCAGATAGTGAACGAGGAGGAGAAAATAAAAACAAGTTTTCAATTGAAAGTAAAAAGAGAAAATGAGGTAATGAATATTTAAGTATGCAATTAACGTATTACACATTTGAATAACATCTCCAGATTCTGGACATTCAGCCTTAACATCTATGACTCTCATCCACTTAAAAAATAAGCTGGTTGCTAATTACTTGTTGAACAAAATGAAAATTCATAACAAAGAAATACTAAATGCAATCTTGCTTGAGTTTCCAAAGGAAACTGGAACAACAACTCAGTGAAGGCTATTAAAATCAGATGCAGTTATATTCCTGTATAACCCCCACTAGAATTTATTGCATATTTTCACACAGCAGCAATACCGCTCATATTCTATTTTTTATTTATTTAAGGAAATTCACCTAACTTTCTGGAGCTTGGAGTCTCTCCTCGGCCCAAAGGAAACAGTTTTGTGTATATCTGTTGCCTTAGGACAGATGCATGCTCTTTGATCTCCAAGCAAGTTGAACTGTTTTATATAACATATGACATAGAGCCCATTTTTCTGTTCCTTGATTGAAATTAGACTTTAGGGAGCAGAAGTAATGTAGAACTGAACCCATATTTTGTTATTTCCCTGCTGTTAAGATTCAGCTTACTTTTGCTTTGAACACACACACACACAAAGCAAATCACTCACAAAAGCATCTGTATTACTATTGTTCCCTTATAGCCCTTTCCTATATTAAAACATAGATTGCAAACATAACTACACGACCTTAGGGCTTTGGGATGATTGCCAGCAAAAAAAGCAAATCTAAAAAACAAAGATAAAAGTACTGCAAACAATAACTACACAAAATAATAAGATCTGGCTGTTACTAAAAATAATGCAATGAATAGCCCGACAAACTAAAGGCTTTCTAGTAACTTTTTATGCAGGAAGTTGGGATGAGAAGACATTAAAACAAAGAGTGGTTGAAGCCTTAGATGATTTCAGGGGCCTGCAATCCATTAGTCAATCAATGGTCCCATTACAAAGTTCCCTTTATCACCATAGTAATATATTGCTGATATGAATTATAGTACGGTAGGTAGGTAGTACCAAATCTTATGACTTGGCTCAGCATCCCCAGTAAAGAATGTATCTGATATTAAACACTTGCTTTTAGCCACATGACCATGAAGATCTATAGCAAGATCATTTTACAACTAGTACTAGACAAATATGCCTGTCAATGCTTCCTGATTGAGCCCAAGCCACTAAGACCAATGCCTTGAAAAATTTAAGATCCTCAGAGACCTTTTACAGATCTCACATTTTTCTCTCTTTCATTCAGAGAGCCTAATTCTGTCTTCACCTATAAAAGGATAAGGACTATTTACTTCAAAAATTTGGCTAGAGTGTTTTATTTAATCAGGCTTCTGCTTTTGAACTCTAATAAAATGATCTTATGATAGTTTCTAATTTTGTACTTTTAAAGAACATTGAAGAACAAGTGTAGACACTAGTGACATAGTATATTTTGGGTTTGCACTGAGGCCCTGACCCGCCAAAGACTTACACCCGTGCACAACTTTTTGCTCAGTGAGTAGTTCAATTCAAATTAACGGAATATCTCACAGTTTGTAAAGTTACCATGGAAGTATTGTGACTTAGGCCATTGTGGCAATGGCCTTAAAGTGAGTGAAACTGTAATTTATGCCCACTTTAAGGTCTCTTTATTGGCCTTACAGCAAATGATAATATAGTCCATTGGATTCACTCACAATTTTCATAATCTATTTCTGATGGTTGCAAGCAAAACATTCTTATAGTCCACCAAACCATTTCATACTCTGCATATATGTATTTAATTGAAATGCAGAATAGTCTAGTGATTAGAGCAGAGGGATGGAAGCTAAACCTTCGTGAGTTTTGCCACTGACTTGATGTGTGGCCTTGAGCAAACTTAAACTCTCTGGCTCTGTTTCTCTGTTTGTTTTGAGATATTTTGTCTAGATTTTTTAAAAATAATTTTGTTTATTTTTAACAGGTTGCTAAAATGTACAATTCTGAGCTCCAGTTCCAGGCAGATGTTCTGCAGCTGTTGTACTCTTTAAGGGTCTGTAGCTTGCTTTCAAGCAAATTAGTTGGTTCCAGCTAGCAGATGCAAATCCTCAGCAAACCACACTCAGATCCTCAGCTATGGTTAGATGCTCCTAAAAATAATTACATATAACTAAATCTATCATAATATATATTACAAACAGTTTCTCCATTTTTTAAAATGGGACTAACAATACTTACCTACCACATTCATAGGCTTAGGCCATTATTCTTGAAGATAATTTTAAAGCACCTGAAGAGTCCCATTGATTTCAGTGGGATACCTCATATGCTTCAAGTGAGGCACATGTTTGGATGCATTCCTAAATAGGGGCCTTATTTAATTCATTAAGGTGTGTCTAGTGTTTTGAAAATGTGAAACGATGTGTAAGTTCTAAGTAGTATTAGTATTACCTGATCAGTGTCCCAGTATATGCTTCATTTCCCAGTAGGGCAGGCAGAATTTTTTTGGCATCTCGCATGTCAGTGAAGTGAAAAGCATGTTTCACTTCGGCTTCCCTAGGCAACATCTCTCAGCCAAAAAGTCAGAGTGTCACATGCCATCCACTTTGCTGAGAGACTGCACACCACATTCCATAGCATATAGCACCCTCTCGTACATATTGTATAAGCAACTTGGAATCTCTTGTGTCCTATCACCCATGGAGGATTGAGAGGGATACAGAAAACAAAGAATATTTTTAACATACAGTAGTCATTACTTCTACTGAATTATATCTGAGTCTCTTAACTGAAAGACAAATCCTACCCACATCCTAGAAGAGTGAGGTGGCAAGGTGAGAGGGCAGAATGCTGGAATCCTATATAATATGCAATACAGATCTATACTCTGTGAGAGCTCCCTGCACCATAGCTGGGATGGTGGGAAGAACTGGTGGGGACACTCAACTATCAAGATCCACTGACTGTTCTCCTCAATAGGGAGTGAGAAACATCAGAGACACAGGGATTGCTTCTCTACTGCCCAGGGATTCCTTCTTCCATGATGGTCCCTAGAACACAACCAATTAATTCAAGATCAGGTTTTGTTCACCGGTTAGGGATTATGTGTTGCCCTAAAATGAAGAACTTCCTCTATATTGTGTCCATCACAGTTGAAAAAACCCCTATATATATTTATGTGATCCTTTCACTGGTTTTATAGTACACAATCTTCCAGGGAGTTCCACAATTCAAAAGTATGTGAATTAAAAGAATATACCTGTGTATTCTAACAACAGAAGTCAGCATTTGTGCTGCACTTTCCCCACTTGTACTAGTAATCATCCTGCGTAAAGTGTGATGGTCTCTTCATTGGCTCTGATATCTTTGTGTATGTAGCAAGGTGCTGTGGCCTTCCTCGGAGCCTGGGCTGGAGGAAGGGTTGCGACGCACCTGCTGGGCAGAGCAGGGCCCTACAGGCCAAACAGAGGGGCGGAACCAAGGCAGGAAGAGGAACTATAAAAGGCTGGCCTAGCAGCTCAGTAGGGAGGAAGTTGCTGCCAGAGGCAGATGTGTCTTCCTGCACCCAGACCCAAAGCTGTTTGGAGCAACTGCCCCACTGAGCAGAGCCTCCAAAACCTGCCTGGATTGCCAGACCCTAGTGATTGGACAGGGCTGCTGACACCTAGTGATTGGGTGGGGCCACCAGGCCCTAGTAGCTGGAATGAGCCACCTGAGACTCCTGGATGGGAAGAACCCCCTGAGGCTGGCCCTGACCTGGAGGAGCTGCCTAATGTTGGGGACCCCTGGGAGTTGATGGAACCCTGTGGACTGGAGGAACTGCCCTTTGCTGATGATGCAGAGGAGTTCCCAGACCTGCTGCCAGCTGATGGTGATGGACTTGTGGGACTGCTGCTCACCTTCTACCCCAGGGACCCAGAAGAAGGCTGCTTCCTGCAGGTACCCGGGGACAGGGTGGGAGAAAGTGGCCCAGGGACAGCTGACTAGCAAGCGGCTGAGTCAGGGACTAAACCCTGTCAGCATGTTGCGGCTGGAGCCCCGCTGACTCAGTGGCAAATGGCTTTGCCGCTGATAGGGCCCTGGGCTGGGACGCAGTGTAGTCGGGTGGGCCAGCATCCCCCTGCCCCCTTCCCTAACCACCCTGGGAGGGAGTGCTACCCTCTGCATTTGGGAGACAGAGGATCCTGAGCTCTACTGGACCCACCTGCCTGCAAGGCCAGGGGCCCCAGATTATTTTACTAGCTCTGCCTGTGGGAAGGCTGGGGGCTGCTGACTGCACAACCAGCCCTGCCTGGCTTGTGGGCCAGGGACTGTAGACTGCTTGCCTGCCCCACCCTGCCGGGGGCTGGGCTAAAGACTTGTAAACAGGCACTGGTTATCCCCCTAAAGGAAGGCACTGTGGCCTTCCTCGGAGCCTGGGCCCGAGGAAGGGTCATGATGTCCCAGCTGGACCATGCCACCGGCTTACAGTGTAGCTTTTGATCTTTTTTTCTTTTTCTCAGATTCTTTCGTCAGGCTCCTTGTAGTAATTCTTCTTAGCTCTTGTGTACTAGCTAATACTGTTCACTGACATTCTTTCTAGCAGAATAGCAGGACATCATGTTACAGGATGGAGTGGATAAGGCTGGCCAATGCTTTAATCTTGTTTAATAGGCTCTCATCTTCTGAAGACACTAATGTGCTAATCCCACTGCTCAGCTGTTTGTGCTGTGGACTGACAAGTGTCTGATCTTATCCATTTGTCCTGCACAAAAGACCTGTAAAAAAGCAAACATGATTGGTGCCTGGAACACAAATCAGGTTCCAATGAGACAAGCACTTGGCACCAGCCTGATGGTGGAGAGGCTATTTCAGTACTCACAAGCCTAATCACCAAGAAAAAAGTTCTGAATAGTTAGTATCTAATCCAAAATGTTAGATGCTCATCACGTTTCACAAAACAGGCTAAAAATAATATGCCTTAAGAGAAAACGATCTTATAAAGAGCTGTAACATGAAGTTACTGATGTGCTGTATAACCTGGGAAGCCTCAGGGTGGCAGGTAAACCTAACCATCTTTCTTAAACCTTGGTGTAAGATTTTTTTTTTTAAAGAACGTTTTTCTGTTCATGACTACTGAATCTTGCTAAGCAGTCTGTGGCTTGGCTTCTCTATGAGGAATGGATCCATGTGGGTTCAAGCAGCAGACAGTCTGATGCTGTACATTTCAACTGTAAATTTGCTTTTGGTCTAATGTGTTTTAAAAAAATAGAAAAAAGAATGTCTTGCCAAGTGGTGGTTATTCCTTTGGGGTTAATGGTGCACTACTGGAATCTATGGTTGTTGAACCTAAAGGTCTCCACCAGGGAGGATCAAATTCTGCTCCCCTTACTCACATAAGTAGCCCCAGTGAAGTCAGTTTTATTAGGATTAATTTACACCACTGCAATTCCAGAATAAATTCATTGATTTCATAGATTTACTCCAGATTAACACAGTGTAACCTATAATAGAATATGACCCAGTCAGCCTACCTCCTTAAGTAAGTTTAACAGTATTTGACTTAAACATTAGCGTAGCTAAGAGGAGAATGTGTTTTATACACTAGCAAAACCAGTATTTGCACTGGGGTGCCTTCCAGTCTTGCAGCTAGTGATTGGGAGCAGCAAACAGGCAAATTTTGTGAGGGAGTTCTCCTGGTGAAGGACGAGTGACTTCATGAACTTGGGGGGTGAGTTTGTTTGTTGTGTGCTTGCTGCTTTATGTGTACCTGCCTGATTTGAAGTTTATAGTGAGGTCTGTTGGGGGGGCTGTGTGTGCTGAGCCTAGCAGCCTGCTAGCAAGGCTGAGAGCATCCTAAGGAGGCTCTAGCCTGCCATCCTTTGAACCCTAATCCCTTTAGGATCCTCTAATGAGGAGGCAGGGCTACTCAGGGAGAACAGGGGTTTAAAAACCCATCAACTAAGTGACCAGAGTAGCTAACGAACAAGGGAGTTTTATGAGGTGATTTAGAGAGGGAGCATGAGAGCCAGATACATCTGTAAGCCAGGTCTGAATGGCACTCTCCCTGCTCAGCAGCTGAAAGGGGGGCACTTTATTTTCATGGGTTTTGTATCTGCATGAGTACAAATAAGTATTTAGCATAATTTACCTAGGTGCTGAGCATAATGGGCAATGGTTAGCAGGGCTGGTTTTGGCTACAAACCACTTTTGTGTTAACTGCTGGGGTAATGAAATGTTGTCCTTCAACTGTATGAATAGATGTCAGCAAAACTGTGCTTAGTTTGTTATGATAAAATCTGCACCCTAAACTAAACAGAGCTCCCCAAGGGTGGCTGATGTTTTAGCCTGGAAAGGGGGGAGGTGGAGAAGTCTCCTATTGGGATTGCATGGGTCCTGGCAAAGGGCTGTACTCCAGGCATGGAGTAACTCTCCTCCCACTGTTAAAAGGTAGAATTAATGACTCCTCTTGGAGTCTTTGCTTTTTTGAAAGCAGGAACATTGTCTGTGTGTCAGCAGAAGGTTTTCCCATGAGTTGAAATCCACTAAGAGCTGAACCAGTAGAGGATCTGGGAAACCTTGCCTGATAACTAACAGAGCTTAGTGAGCAACAGGCAACTCTGGAGGGAGGCAGGCGCTGTCGGTGCCAGCGGGCGGAGCGGCCGGCGGAGGGAGGCAGGCGCTGTCGGCGCCAGCGGGCGGAGCGGCCGGCGGAGGGAGGCGCGGCGCCAGCGGGCGGAGCGGCCGGCGGAGGGAGGCAGGCGCTGTCGGCGCCAGCGGGCGGAGCGGCCGGCGGAGGGAGGCAGGCGCTGTCGGCGCCAGCGGGCGGAGCGGCCGGCGGAGGGGCCTGGTCAAGCCTGTGTTGGACAGGAGCGGCATAGGGGGTGGAGCCACACCCGAGAGGTGGACATTGCAACTACTACGGTCAATACAGGGGAAGGAAGGGAGAGGTGAAGGGGACACCCCGTACTCTGGGAGGGTTTGGTTCATTAAATTCATGAACTCTATTTGCACTGTTTCCCAAACCAGTGCTGTTACCTCTCTTTTGCTATTAAAAGGTTTCTTTCTGCACTCAGACTCTGTGCTTGTGAGAGGGGAAGTATTGCCCTTTGGGGGCACCTAGGAGATAGTGTGTAATTTCCCAGGTGACTGGGTGGGGGCTCGAGCGAGTTTGGTGTTGTATCATTGACAGGGACCCCTAGACATAGAACCTGGCCCTTGCTGTTGCCGACTTGGTCCGGCAGAAGGGTTACACGTCTAACATTCTCTAAAACGTAGATCAATAAACTCATGCCTCACACCCCAAAAAAACTTCAAGAGTAAAAATAATGCAGGCTGAAGTCCAGCAGCAAAGTGGAGGCTATCCAGTTTATTGCACTGAATGCAGCATGTATGATTACTTGATTTGTGGGGAAAATGGCATATGTCAGCATTCAGTGCAAGCAGCTCATGGCTTTCGGAGACTGGGTATGGGCTCTTGAGGCCACAGCAGCTGAACCAGAGGCGCTAAGGGAGGCAGAGAAGTACCTAGAGGAGACTTTTTTCAGGACATTATAGAGTGGTCCCACCCCAGTCTGACACCCCAGTCTGTGCTGTTAAGGAGGCTGAAAGTCTCAGGGAAGGAGAACATCAAACTGGAGTGGAGGGAAACCATCCCATAGTTGGGACCCTCCTTCCAGTTGATATAATAGTATCCTCTTGCACCAGTTATTAGGAAGGGACATGTAATATAATAGAGGATTTGATTAGTAGAAATATAGATGGGTTTGTGATGACCAGGAGAACTGCATGATGAATTGCCTCCCAGGTGCAAAGGATGGGGATCTCTGGGGAGATCTGAACACACTTCTGTGCAGTGCTAAGGTCAGTGGTTGTGGTACATGTAGGTACAAATGACATAGGGAAAGCTAGGAGAGAAGTCCTGGAGACCAAATTTAGGCTGCTAGGTAAGAGATTGAAGTCCAGACCCTTCATATGGCATTCTCTGAAACATTACCAGTTCCAGGTACAGGGTCTGTTGGACAGGCAGAATGTGCATGGATGAGATTATAGTGTTCAAAGGAGGGATTTAGGTTTATTAGGAACTGGGAAACGTTTTGGGAAAGGAGGAGCCTATACAGGAAGGATGGGCTCCACCTAAACTGAAACAGAACCAGATTGCTGGCATGTAAAATTAAAAAGGTTGTAAAGAGTTTTTAAACTATGGGATGAAGGAAAGCCAACAGGTGCAGGTGAGCACATGTTTCAGACAGATATCCCCTAGGGAAGGATCTATTAATGGGGATTGTGTATATCCTAGTTAAGCAGATAGCATAGAAGTTGATAAAGTTCAGGTAGGAGCTGAAGAGAAACAGTCAAACAAAGAAGGGTCCCATTCAATTACACCCCTTGAAGACAAACAATTAAACATTGACAAATGTTAAGTGCTTGTATATAGATACTAGAAATCTAAATACTAAGATAGGTGAGGCTGAGCAGCTGGTATTAAATGAGAGTGATGGGGTGTATCAATCTCGCACTGGTGAAGTGAGGGTTAAGGAGCTGCTATGAATGTAGGAAGCCATGCCCCCTTGCCCCTGCTGGGCATGCTCCCACTGGCAGGAGCATTCAAAAGGGAGCAGCTCAGCTCAGTCTGGGCTGACTGAGGAGGAGAGCAGTTGGGTGCAGCAGCCTCCTGCCAAGAAGCTGCTGGGACTCCAAGGTGCCGGGACCAAGCTTCCTAGCCAAGCTGCTGGAAGCCCATTGACCACAGGAGCTGAGGGTGATAGTTTGCTGTTGCCAGGAGAAGATGCTTTGCAGACTAACCTGGGAAGAAGCCAGGAGGGATCCCAAGACTAAGCCATGATACTGACAGAGCTACAGGAAACAGGGGTATGAAGTGACCCAGGGGGCATGAATAAGGGTATCAGACCCTAGGCCATGTATATGGCCTACTGCTTTGAAGGACTCTTGCCATTAAGCAATGCTACTGAGGACTATAGCTGCTAGGCAGAGCAGCCCTTGACTCTCGCCACTACATGACACTGCTGAGGACTATAGAGCAGCCCTTGACTCTCTGCTACTGAGAACTAGGCAGAGTGGCTCTGGACACTGGCACGAAGCGATACTGCTGGCCTGGGACACCCAGGAAACCCCCTGACAATGAGGATATTGATATAACAGGGATCACAGAAACTTGATGACGTGATGATGTTCAGTGGGAATAGATACAAAATATATAGGAATGACAGAGTAGGTCATGTTGGTGGGGGAGTGGCATTACATGGGAAAGAAAGTATAGAGTCAAATAGAATAAAAATCTTGAATGAATCAAACTGAGCCATAGAATCTCTGTGGATAGAAATTCTGGTCTGGAATAATGAGTATAGCAGAAGGAATATACTACCGACCACCTAACCAGGATGGTGATTGTGAAATGCTCAGGGAGATTAGTGAGGCTACGAGAATAGAAAACCCAGTAATGGGGGGTTTTAACTATCCCCATATTGACTGGGTACATATCACCTCAGAACAGGATGCAGAGATAAAATTTCTAGACACCATCAATGACTGTTTCTTGGAGCAGTAATCCTGGAATCCACTAGGGGAGAGGCAATTCTAGAATTAGTCCTCAGTCGCACACAGAAGCTGGTCCAAGATGTGAATATAGCTGAAGTACTTGGCAATAGCAACCATAATATAATTAAATTTAACATCCTTGTGGGGGGGAAAATACCAAAGAAGCCCACCACAGCAGCATTTAACTTCAAAAAGGGGAATTACTCAAAAATGAGGAGGCTAGTTAAACATAAATTAAAAAGAACAGTCACAAGAATGAAATGCCTGCAAGCTGCATGGAAACTTTAAAAAAACCACCATAATAGAGGTTCAAACTAAATGTAAACCCCAAATAAAAAAAAAAAGAGGCCCAAAAAAGTGCCATGGCTAAGCAAGAGAATAAAAGGTAGTTAGAGGCAGAAAGGCATCCTTTAAAAATTGGAAGTCAAAACCTACTAAAAAAAATAGAAAGGAACATATACGCTGGCAAGTTAAGAGTGGAAGTATAGTGAGGTGAGCCAAAAGAGAATTTGAAGAGCAACTAACAAAAGACACACAAACTAAGAGCAAATTGTTTTTAAGTATATCAGAAGCAGGAAGCCTACCAGACATTCAGTGGGGCCATTGGATGATCAGAGTGCTAAAGGAGCACTCAAGCAAAACAATGCTGTTGTGGAGAAGCTAAATGCAATCTTTGCATCAGTCTTCATTGCAGAGGATTTGAGGCAGATTCCACACCTGAGCCATTCCTTTTAGGTGACAAATCAGAGGAACTGTCCCAGACTGAAGTATCGATAAAGAAGGTTTTTGGAACAAATTGATGAATTAAACAGTAGTAAGTCACCAGGACCAGATATTATTCACCCAAGAGTTCTGAAGGAATTCAGATATGAAATTGCAGAACTACTAACTGATATGTAACCTATTACTTAAATCAGCCTGTGCACTAGATGACAGGAGAATAGCTAATGTAACATCAATTTCTGGATGCTCCAGAGGTGCAAAGTTCCAGAGGTGATCCTGGCAATTATGTCAGTAAGCCCAATTTCAGTACCAGACAAACTGATTGAAACTATAGTAAAGAACAGAATTATTAAACACATAGATAAATACTATTTGTTGGGGAAGAGACAACACCACTTTTGTAACGAAAAATCATGCCTCACCAATTTATTCCAATTCTTTGAGGGGGTCAGCAAACATGGATAAGGGTTATCCAGGCGATATAGCATATTTGGACTTTCAGAAAACCTTCGACAAGGTTCTTAAAGTAAGCATGGGATAAGAGGGAAGGTCCTCTCATATCAATAACTGGTTAAAAGATAGGATATAAAGGGTCAGTTTTCACAATAGAGGGAGGTAAATAGCAGGATCCTGCAAGGATCTGTAGTGGGACCAGTGCTGTACAACATATTCATAAATGATCTGGAAAAAGAGGTAAACAGTGAGGTGGCAAAGTTTGCCGATGATACAAAATTATTCAAGATAGTTAAATCCAAAGCAGACTGTGAAGAGTTTAAAAGGCATCTCACTAACCTGGGTGTCTGGGCACAAATATGGCAGATGAAAGTCAATGTTGATAAATGCAAATGAACATTGGAAAACATGGTCACAACAATACATATAAAATGATGGGGTCTAAATTAGCTGTTACTGCTCAAGAAAAAGACCTTGGAATCATCATGGCTAGTTTTTTGAAAATATCCACTCTGCAGTGGCAGGCAAAAAAGCTAACAATGTTAGGAACCATTAGGAAAGGGATGGATAATAAGACAGTAAATATAATGTCACTATAGAAATCCGTGGTATACCCAGATCTTGATTACTGCATGCTGTTGTGGTCACCCCATCTTCAAAAAGATATTAGAATTAGAAAGGGTACAGAGAAGGACAACAAAAACTTATGGAACAGCTTCCATATGAGGAGAGATTAAAAAGACTGGAACTGGTCTACTTGGGAAAGAGATGACTGAGGAAGGATATGATAAGTGGTCTATCAAATCATGAATGAGGTGGAGAAAGCAACTAAAGAAGTATTTACTCTTTTTGATGTGGTGTTCACTGCACACCAGCCTCAAATGAGTGAAGGAAGCTGAAAAAGGGGCTAATTAGTGAGACAGGCCACACATGAGGGGTTTAGGCTGGAGAAAAAACACCTGAATGTAAGATGGATCTCAGCTGAGCAGGTGAGGGTTAGTATAAAGCTAGGAAACTAGCAATGGCTGCAGTGAGGAAGTCTATAGCCACACTCTGCATTAGAGAGGAAATCCAGGGAATGAGTAGGATGCTGGCCCTGAGGGAAGGTTATGCCCAGAAGTGAGAAGGATGAAGAAGAGAACCTGTGGGAGGTGAATAGGAAGCTGCTCAGGGAGACAGCAGCAAGATTGGGGACTGAGCAGACCTTGACTATATGCTGTAGTCTCTGGGCTGGAACCTGGAGTATTGAGAGGGCTCAGGTTCCCTTACCAGCCACTGACAGTGACAGTGCCTGGACAGCAGGTCCAGTGAAACTCTATACCCCAGAAGGGGAAATCCCATAGTGACCTGGCCAGAGGGCTGAGTCACCAAGAGGAAGTGGCAGCTCTTGGAGTGAGAGAGGAGCTGCAGAGAGAGAGGACAACAGGGGAAGACCACAAGGGAAGGTGTTGAACCTGGAAGAGATGCAATCCCCAGAACAGTCAAGTGGAGGTACAACTGAGTGGTGAGTAGCAGGTGCACCATGTGACAAGTTGGTGAAGAACATGGGAAGAGATCCCCACCCACAGATTACTTTTGGGGGGGGGAGGGAAAGGAGAGCACCCCCTTAGAGAGACTGGGAAGAAACCCAAAGGTGGGTTCCCACAAAAAATAGGGAATGTTGATAAAGGCAGAGTTCAGCCCTAAAGAAAATAGAGCATTTGGAAGAAGGGGGGGAAAGGCGTGTGACAAGTGTGTGTAAAGAGATAACTTAGTACCCTGTCACTCAAATTCCCCACCAATACAGGTTAATTGAATTCATGTGGAAGACCAATTAACAAGTAGGGCCACTGCTGAAGGGCTAATTAGAGGGAGACGCAACCCTAGCAGCTGAGAGCAAACAGAGAGGAAGGAAGCCCTGGAAAACGGAGGTGCAGAACCTGAAGGAAGGCAGAGCTGGTTGCTGTTAGTACTGCTCCCTTCCCTTCCCTTCCCTCCCCCACCCCCCAAGTAAGAGGAGAGCTGATGGGCTAAGGGGTGGGACTTGTTTGTATGTAAACAGCACTACAGGCCTGATAGAACACTATAATAGAGCATGGTGGTGGTGAAGGTAGCCTGGAGTGAGCATGGTCTGCAGCTAAGGTGACCACCCCAATACCCCTCCTCATAATCCAAGAACCAGGAGTCACCTGATGAAATTAATAGCAGGTTTAAAATGAACAGAAGGAAGTACTTCACACAATGCACGGTCAACTTGTAGAACTCATTGCCAGGGGATGTTATGAAGGCCAGAAATATAACTGGGTTAAAAAAAGAATTAGAGAAGTTCATGGAGGATAGATCCATCAATGGCTATTAGCCAAGATAGTCAGGGATGCAACCCCATGCTCTGGATGTCTGTAAGCTTCTGACCGACAGAAGCTGGGTCTGGACAATAGGGGATCACTCAATAATTGACCTTTCTGTTCATTCCTCCAAAATATTTGGTATTGGCCCCTGCCAGAAGACAGGATACTGGGCTAGATGGACCACAGGTCTTACCCAGCATGGCCATTGTTATGATCTTACAATCTAAACAATAACAAAATATATACACTTGTATTTAAATGTTTGTGTATCAAAAATTTTAACTTAATTTTAACATTTTCTTTCTGAACCCCAGCAGATCAAGCCTCCAAACAATTCAATAGTATCTTTTCTAAAGCAAGTTCCCACCCTTTGAAACTAATAACGCTTTGTTTTATGAAATGTAATTTAGTATAAAAATTTCTTATTTTTTACACGGGTGTCATTTGCCATGTATGCAACACTACACATTTCCCATCCTCTTCAAACTATACATCACAAAATATTTACACATTAGTATACACTAATGTATAAAACAACAAACCACACCAAAAGGTGTGTGCTACAGTCAAGACGAGTATATTCTGTATTGATCATTGGTTCAAATGTCCACACTGGAAGCTGATATTAGTTAACGTGTAGTTTATAACACCCCTGCCCCTCCAAAACTTAAAAAATAGTGCTATATATTTTAAAATATGTTCAAAATAAAATCCCCTTCAGAAATTATAAGTCTCTGGACAGTTCAAGCACATGGAGGGTTTCCATGAAAGAAAACATGGGCTTCAGAATTAACAGGCAGTGGGAAGAGGGCTGCAGCATCTCCTAGTCTCCTCCATCCAGGTCTCCATCTCTGGCAACTGCTGCAAAAAGATTTCTATAAATATCCTGTAGATTTTTTTAACATGTTCCAGTCTCTCTTGCATTCCCCTTCCACCAATATTCACATGATTGGGGTTTCTCTGACAAATGTTTTTGAAAAATGAATTTCAAAGTCTCACGCATAAGTACTACCAGAAAACAGGGTTTGTGCTGGTAATGTTCGCAAACTCTCACTGTCCGGGAACAGAAACAATATTATGTGGGTGCATTGTGAATGGACCGATAACCACAACATTGGAACTGAAAAGCTGAACACGCTACTAAGCAGTGTTACTGTGTGATTTTTATCATTACTCATCCTCCCTCCTCCACTTTCCTTTGACTGTTTGTTATGCTCACTTGTTGCATGTTGTTCAGATTAGAGTCTAAATTCTTTTGGGCAGGGACTGGCATCCTATGTATTTGGGGCTTTAAAAGACAGGATACAGGTCCACTATGGCTCAGTTCTTCATTTCTGCCCAGAGAAGGGGATTCTGGGAATTGTTGTTCCCAGGGATCAAGAGAACTTTAGGCCTGATAGCAAAGAATTCTGGGAAGGAGGGCGAGGTTATAAGTAACTCTCGTTTCTTCATGATAAAGTGCCTCGAAAGGGAACAAGACCCATGGTTGACTTCTCTGAGGTAAATTTGGGACAGAATAGTTCTTCCAGTGCTTGCTCATGTCCATTCCACTATAGGTGTGTGCATGCCTCCATGCACAGTTACCTGAAACTTTTTTCCCCTTAGCAGATCCTGTAGGGCCGGCTCCGGCGCCTCCTTGAGCCCCACGCGCATGCCGCAGTATATGAGGCGCTGCCGGCCCTATGCTCCCTCAGTTTCTTCTTTCTGCCCATGACGGTTGCTGGAACTAGCCTTGCTCTCAGCAAGTATTATTCACCTTGTTTGGACTTGTTTGATATTCTAGGTTAGTTCTATTTAGTTAAGTAGTTATGTGTTGTTGTTAAGAGTAGTTAGAGATAAGGCAAGTCCCTGCGGGGACTTCGAGTGGCCGGGCCATGCCCTGGTCGCTGGGCTTCAAGCCGTGTGCCTCCTGCAGGAAGGCCTTTGTGCTCAGCGATCCCCACGACTACAGCCTTAAGTGCTTGGGAGAAGCTCACAGAAAAGAGAAGTGCAAGATCTACAGGGCTTTCAAACTGAGGACTCAGAAGGACCGAGAAATCTGGTTGAAAGACCTGTTGATGGAGGCAGCACTCCGCCTGACATCCGAGCCAACCCGCTCCATCTTGGCACCAAGCGTGACTTCGGTACAGAGCTCACCGTCGGCGCCACCCTCAACTCGGCACCGTGCAACATCGCTGGCACCGAAGAGGAAGAAGCAGCGCGCAGAATGTGAACACTCTCCTGCGCTGACGGTATGGGCAGGGTTGAGTACGGAGATGCACCAGACCCGGCCCGTCAAGACTTCTCTGGTGCCTGCATCTCTGGCCAGGGAGCCTCCCCCGACTCCTGGGAGTGGGAGAGTTCCCCTGTCGACGCTGGAGGCTTTTCAGGCAGCAAGAGCGTTGTTGGCCTTGCCCACGCCACCTCCCCTCCCTCCCCCCCTCCACTGAGGGAGAAGGGGCTGGTGTCATGGGGGAAACCCGTGTTGGTTCCCCCGGAATGGTGGAGGAGATCTCCCACCAGACAGTCTCCGAGGGTAGAGCAGAGCCACTCCCTTAGCAGTCGCTCCAGGTTGGTGTTGTCAAGCCGACCTGCTCTAGCACAGGACATGGAGTCTCCCTCTTGGCGCCGATGTCAATCACCGGCACCGGAGGCAGCGCATGCCAGGAGGCGGCACCAGTTCGAGGTCTGCCAGGCGGTGCTCGATCAACTCTTGTTCCAAATCCCCAGTATCGAGGAGTTCGCCCGTACTTAGATGGTGCAGAACCCGGTTGTCGTCAGAGGACCCGGCACCAATGAGTTCTCCCACACCGAGGCAGTGCGGAACCAGTCACTGGAGTCTGGCTCGATACCGAGGAGTTCGGGACGGCGTCGACCTCGGTCATCAAAGGTGTCTGCAGAACTGCGAGGCAAACGGCAGCGGAAATCATCATACCAAGACAATGCTCCGGTACCTCTAGCTCTTCGAAGCGCACCCCTGTTCGTCAACATCGCTCATGGCAACGGAGGCAGTCCTCATCGTCTTGGCGTTGAGAGGGTGGTCCCCAGCATGGAAGGGTGCCCGGGACTGAGGACTAACATAGCATCGGTGGTCCAGGGCCTCTGACTATGACGATGACTTGGGGTCTCTCGGGGAGACAGTTGTTGGGTGAGCCGACACCCCACAAAGCAGCAGAGCCTGTAGCACAGTCAGCCCCGGGTTGGCCCCAGGGACAATGGCTGCAATAATGGCCTTATTGGGCTCCTTGGGGTATCCAGGTGGGGTCAGGGCCCCAATCCATTAAGTCATCGGGGATGTAGTCCGTGCCTCCGGCACAGGAAAAGGCCCATAGGCACCACTCCTTGGATGAGGAATCGGACCCCATAGAGGAACATCAGCAGGTACAACCCTTTGCCAGGTGGGGGCGCACCCGCAGGCTACACCTCTGCAGTCCTCTTCCTTCTCACCTGACGAGGCAGTCTCACGGGACCTCTCTGTGCCACTGGACGATTTCAGGGCGCACCTGCTCAAGCGTGTCTCCTCCAACTTGGGGCTGGAGGTGAAGGAGTTAAGAGGCCGCAGATAGCCTCTTTAATGTGCTGGCAGTGGCTGCCCCAGTGCGAGTGGCCCTCCCAGTCCACGAAGGGGTCCTGTGGCAAACCCCTTCCTCAGTCACCCCTACATCAAAGGTGGCCGAGAAGAAATATTACGTCCCGGCCGAGGGGTTTGAGTATTTGTTCACACACCCCGCCTCAGGAACCCTGGTGGTAGATGTGGCTAACCAGCGAGACGGGCAAGGTCAGCCAGGGTCGACTTCCAAGAACAAGGACAATAAGAGAGATTTATTCCACAGCAAGCCTGCAGTTCAGGATTGCCAACCATCAGGCCCTCCTGGGCAGATATAATTTCAACCTGTTGGACTCCCTCAGGCAGTTCACTGAGGCCCTGCCCCAAGACTTTAGCACTATCGTGGAGGAAGGAACCGCGGTAGTTAGGGCAGCACTCCAGATGTCCTGTGACACTGCTGACTCAGCAGGCAGGGCCATAGCCTCCGCCATCTGTATGAGAAGGTGCTTGTGGCTACAATCCTCAGGCCTGTCCCAGAAGGTGCAACAGTCTATTCAGGACCTTTGATGGGTCAGCCCTATTCTTGGACCAGATTGCTGCGAAGTTGCACGGTTTGAAGGACTCCAGGGTCACACTTCACTCCCTGGGCCTTTACATGCCCCAGTCTTCCAGGAGTCAGTCACAGCCCCAGGTGCAGCAGCAACCAAGGCCTACACCCAGGCCTTTCCAACCCTGTAGGAAGAGAGATGGGAATGGGGGGGTTAGAAGAAGAAGAAATCAGCCCCTTAGCTCATCCTCCGCTCCCCAGCAAGGGCCCCCCAGGAGGTCGGGCAACCAAAAGAGAACAATTTTGATGGTGTGCCTGAGGGTGACGGCTCTCCTGGATCTGCCCCGCCACTTCCTGAACAGGTTAAGGCCCTTCTGTCCCGAATGGGCAAAAATCACTTCGGACCATTGGGTCCTTGGGATAGTTTTGGGGGGCTATGCCCTGAAGTTTACATCTAACTCCCTCAATAACCCTCCTCCCCTGTCCCTCTTCAGGGACCCCTCTCACGAGCAACTGCTCTTGCAGAAGGTGGTCACCCTCTTCAACCTGGAAGCAGTGGAAATGGTCCCTCAAGGCAGAAGGGGGAAGGGGTTCTATTCGAGGTACTTCCTCACCTCCGAGGTGAAGAGGGGTCTGAGACCCATATTAGACCTGCGTTGTCTAAACAAATATGTCAAACGACTCAGGTTTCTCATGGTCTCCCTAGCCTCCATAATCCCTTCCCTGGATCCAGGAGACTGGTATGCCGCCCTCAATCTCAAGGATGCATACTTTCATGTGTCTATCCTCCCCAGCCACAGGCATTTTCTCCATTTCACAGTGGCTGGTTCCCACTACCAGTTTACAGCCCTGCCCTTAGGCCTATCTTCAGTCCAAGAGTGTTCACCAAGTGCATGGCGGTATTGGCTGCCCACCTGAGATGAAAGGGTGAGCAAATTTTTCCTTACCTAGACGATTGGCTGATCAGGGGCAGGTCCAGGTCCCAAGTGCAGGAAAGCGTGACCTTCACTTACTCCATGTTCAGCAGGCTGGGACTACTCCTAAATGAACAGAAGTCCACACTAACCCCAGTGCAATGAATAGAGTTCACTGGGGCTCCCTGGACACTTCCCAGGCCAGAGCCTTCCTGCCTCAGTCACGTTTTTGAGACAATGGTCTCTATCATCTCCCAGCTGCACTGATGCCTCACAACAACAGCCAGGCACTGCCTACAGCTGTTAGGCCACATGGCAGCCTGCACATACATAGTGAGACTAGCTTGCCTGAGGCTGAGACTGCTTCAGGCATGGTTGGCCTCGGTATATGTTCTGAGCAGACACACATTGGACCAGGTAGTCACAGTTTCCCCTGCCCGTCTTAGTCTCCCTAAACTGGTGGCGGACTCCCAGGGCAGTGATGAAGGGCATCCCGTTCAGGGAACTGGTTCCATCGGTCACCCTAATTTACGAAACTTCGGATGTAGGATGGGGTGCCCACATCAGCGCCAGCCTAGGCACTCGGGCTCTGGTCGGGGGAGGAAAGGCACCTGCACATCAATGTGAAGGAGCTGAGGGCCATTCACCTAGTTCGCAAGATGTTCCTCCGATTCCTGACAGACAGAGTGGTGCAGGTGCTGACGGACAACACCATAGCCGTGTTTTACATAAACAGGCAGTGGGGAGTATGCTCCTCAGCCCTCTGCAAGGAATCTATCCATTTGTGGGACTTTGCCATGAGGCACAATTTCCAGTTGACTGCCTCTCACCTCCTGGATTGAGGAACGACGAGGCGGATCGCCTCCGCAGGTCGTTTCTACCTCGCCACGACTGGTCGTTGCACCCAGAGGTGGTGGCTATGATCTTCCAGAAGTGGGGCATTCCCCAATTGGACCTATTCGTGTCAGCCTGGAACACGAAGTGTCTGAAGTTCTGCTCGCTCCGGGGTCGTGAGACTGGGTCGATTTCCAACGTGTTCCTCATGGACTGGAAGGGGACCCTCATGTACGCATTCCCGCCCATTCTGCTTCTGCCCAAGGTGCTGCTGAAAATAGAGGGACAGGGTGAACGTTATACTCCTTGCTCCAGTCTGGTCAAGACAGCACTGGTTCAGCATGCTGCTGGACCTTTTGATCGCCCCACCCCTGGAGCTCCCGAGGCAGCACAACCTTCTATCCCATGACCACGATCGCCTGTTGCACCCGGACCTGGACTCCCTGCACCTCACGGCCTGGAGGCTCTGTGGCTGACTGAGGGAGAAAGAGCCTTCTTGGTTCAGGTCCAGCAAGTCCTGCATGGCAGCAGGAAGCCTTCTACACAGGTTGTGTATCGGACTAACTGGAGACAGTTTACCCAGGGTATTCCACCCAGCCTCTCGCCTATACAGCGATCCTGGAGTACCTGCTCCAGTTAAAGCTCCAGGGTCTGGCACTGGCCTTGTTGAAGGTTCACCTGGAGGCCATTTCGGCATTCCATCTGCTGCTAGAGGGGAGATCGCTGTTCTCCCATCCCATTTTGGTCAGGTTCCTCAAGGGGGTGGAGAGGCTTTATCTGCAGGTCCATGACTCAGTGCCTCCCTGGGATCTCAACCTGGTCATCTCGAGACTCACGGGGATCCCCCTTTGAACCCATGGCTTCATTCCCTCTGCTCATGCTTTCATGGAAGGTAGCCTTCCTGGTGGTGATTACCTCAGCTAGGAGGGTCTCCGAGATTAGGGCCTTGACCTCGTAGCCCCTTTATACAGTGTTCTATAAGGACCAGATTCAGTTGAGGCCGCATCCAGCCTTCCTTTCCAAGGTGGTTTCCCAATTTCATTGTAATCAAGATACATTTTTTTTTCCCCCCATATTTTTTCCCAAACCTCACGGTTCAGAGGAGGTGACATTTGCTGGACGTGAGATGAGCCCTGGCCTTCTACATTGAACATACAAAGCTGTTCCAGAAATCAACGCAGCTCTTTGTTGCAGTGGCCGACCGGATGAAAGGCTCACCTGTCTCCACCCAGCGCATCTCTTCATGGATTACATCATGCATCAAGTTCTGCTACGAGCAGTCGAGGGTGCCGCTTCCGAGAGCCATCACAGCACACTCAACCAGAGCTCAAGCCCCATCTACAGCCTTCCTGGAGAGACTGCCCCTGCAGGACATCTGCAAGGCCGCCACCTGGTCGTTGGTGCATACCTTCACGTCCCACTATGCCATTGTCCAGCAGGCGAGAGAGGACGCGGGACTCAGCAGAGCGATGCTGAGGGTAGCTCACCGGTAAGTCCGACCCACCTCCAAGGTATTGCTTGTTAGTCACCTATAGTGGAATGGACATGAGCAAGCACTCGAAGGAGAAAACAAGGTTACTTACCAGTAACTGATGTTCTTCGAGATGTGTTGCTCATGTCCATTCCACAACCCACACCCCAGCCCCACTGCCAGAGTTGGCAGAAAGAAGGGACTGAGGGGGCGTAGGGCTGGCAGCACCTCATATACCACGGCATGTGCGCGGTGCTCCAGGGAGCGTCGGAGCCGGCTCTACAGGATCTAAGGGGGAAAAAAGTTCCAGGTAACTGTGCACGGAGGCGTGCGCACACCTATAGTGGAATGGACATGAGCACCACATCTTGAAGAACATCAGTTACTGGTAAGTAATCTTATTTCTCTAGGAGGGAGCATGGGAAGGAATAGGTTGTGGACCCTCTACAGACTGGGAAAGGAGCAGGTGCAGGAACTCTAGGCCCCTCTGTGAAAAGGGCATTGGAAGGTAGGTGACCAGATGGAATAGTTAGAAACACTGCAGGAAGGGCAGGTTATTATCTGCTCAGATCTTGTGCTGTGTAACCAAAGGGCCTAAGGAGAGAGATGTCGTTCCATGTATAGTCCACAGTGGCATCAGCTTCTTTTACTGTCCTCTGCCAATACGTCTGATTCAGAAGAGTACTGAATCCTCAATCATCCACTGCATTTTTTTAAACTAGAAACATGCCAGCCAATTTATAGTCACTTTATTTACCACTGCTCCCTCCTATTCTTCATGCTGAATGAAGATTATAGAAGATCACAGGTTCCACCCAGGTGTGAAGAATGTTATCACCCCACCCCTAGAAATCACAAACATCACATTGTAGTTCTGTAAAGCTGGTGATGTAGTAGAATCCCAGTTTGACTTTTAACATCTGCAATGGATCCTGTGATCCCCGTGGCTCTCATCTAAAACCAAAACGAAGCACCAATCCATCCAAGAATCTCATGGCTATCAAGAGGTCACACAATATTGTGACATGGTTGGATATTTGTCTTGTATATGAAACTCACAAATAGCAACAGTGCTATAGAGTGGTTGATTAAATAAAAAATGTGAAATGTCACATCTTGTCCAGTAAATAAGTCTGAGTATTTGATTTACTCTTTACATTTTGAGGTTTGTTTTTTATACATGTTTTGGGAGACTCTCACAAGCAGCAGTGGCACCTTCCAGATGAATTTGGAAGTAAGGTGGGGCAGTGGGGAAGGGAAGAGAGAGAGATGTCCAATGGAAAATACTTAACTGGGATTATGGAGTGGGAACACAGAAAGGTTTGTGGGGACCAAGCAGCCTGTTCAGCTCATATTACCTTTCTACCACTGTTCTCCATTAAACTGGAGCCAAGACTAAGCTGTAAATAGTGGTAAAGATGTTTAGGACTAAGGTTTTGGTTCAGCCCATAACAAGAACATGGGCCATCAGCAAGGTTTGGATCTGGATCCAAACTTTGAGTATTCAAAGCTGGGGTTTTCATTAGCTCTAGCTCTCTTAAATCACACTGTTTCAATAACAAACAGTTAGACATATATTTTGTCATCATTACAATATCAGATAGAGTTCCCTTGGGTATGACTGTCTGATTTTTTTTTTAATGCAGTTCTCAGTAGAAATGAGTGCAATAATTCAGACGAGACCACCAGGCCAAAGAGAAGATTTTAAGGGTTTGGAAACCAACACCAAAGGTGTTTGCCATACCTCACAAAAACCAGAAGTGTGAAGTCTTGGATTAGACCAACTACAATGTTCCCTATTCCTCAGTCACCAGTATAACTCTTTAGTTCCTAGCCCACTGACTAGTTGTGCTACTTGCTTTGTAACTTTTCCTCCACCGGCTCTGCAGCTACTTGGTAAGGTCAGCCCAAATTCAATGAGCAGAGGAAATGGAGCAGGTGCACCACCCACCTGTTGAAGAGTGACCAACAGTCCAGGCCCCACAGAGAGCTCAACATCAGGACTCTGGTGTGAAAACACTAGCAAAGAGAATTGTTTATAAACTTTAGCTGCTAATCAGCATTCTAGCTGTGATCATCAGTGCTTCTTTGCTTACAACACTAGAAGCCAGGAGCACCTGCTGCTCCACATACTGTGTTAATTGGGTCTCAAAGCCTTTAAAGAAAGGTCCAACTTTTTGGTGGCACACAACAAACAGTAATCTACCAAAAAAAATGGTGCATGGATTTCATTTATGTTTCAGTAAGCTGCATAATAACAAACTTGCGTATGCCTGTGGATGGAATCAGCTCACTTAGTCTACAGCATAAGTTAATGCCTTTGTTATAATACCCAGTACCTGACACAGTACTACTTATACCTTTTGGGAATGTCTGTTTCTGTTTCTGCATATTTGTTTGTACTGTACTACTAATTTACTTCTCTCCTATAGACACTACAAAAACTGGTATTGAGTACAGTAAGAAATAATCAATTCAGTGCAAAAAATACAATGAAAGATGTGAA
The DNA here is from genome assembly GCF_026122565.2 of Emydura macquarii macquarii. Lineage (NCBI taxonomy): Eukaryota > Metazoa > Chordata > Testudines > Chelidae > Emydura > Emydura macquarii. The sequence continues at coordinate 6,226,291 of NW_027133377.1, forward strand.
ACTATAAATATAACCAAAATCCCCATTGTTTTATTTTCTGTATTTAAGGAGCAACATTTTTTTTTCTCTTCTGAATGATTCTAAGTGATGTCATAATTCTCTCAGTATCAAAACAGGAATGGGCATGAAGTGGAAACTCAAAATAATTTATTGATTTGAACAAAATCATTTGCATGTCACTTAAGTTATTTGCATGAAGGGAAAACATCACAAGCTGTGCATCCTGCTCTTTTCCTGGCTCTTTTCCTTTGCATTCTGTAGAAGATATTAAACGCTAAGAAAGTCATCAACAAATACTTGCCACTGCTACAGCAGCTTTCAAGTGAGGATCTCAAAGCATGCTAATTCTCACAACACTTCTGTGAGAGAGAGGCAGGCATCATTATTCCTATTTTACTGACTTTAAAGTGGTTAAATGACCTCTCCAAGGTAACACAATAAGTTAGTAGCAGAGTGTTGCATGAACACAGGAGTCTTGATGTGTTCCCCTGTCAACAGCTCTTATTTTTTTAATTTACCCTACCCTCACGCTCATCCCCTCCTAATCTACATGGGCACAAAACCATTTTCAATAAAAGTCAAAGAACAAACGGGGTTTGATTATGAACATGCAGGTGTGGGGAGTTGCTATGTGGCATGAAAAGGAGCTCATGGGAGCCTGGTTCTGGGTGAAAGAGTGCTGACATAAAGGCTTCTGAGGTGTCCTCTTTAGGGTCTGGATTAAGGATTGATGCAGTAATGTGTATCTCAACATTGCACACTTAGGATCATACTTGAATCCATGTCTCTTCACATACATCCTTTCTCCACCTTCTCTTTCTTTTACTTTGGATTCTTGAGACTAAAGGAGGGGGCATGCGGGAACTGGAAATTAAATTGAATGCAGTGCAGTTAGGCCTAGTATTTTACAATTTGTGCCCTCGCATCTGCTGCTGGAGAACAGCAACCTTGCACACTCTCTGCTGCTCGTAATGCAAGGATGTGGAAATCAACAGCTCTAGTGCTTAATTCTATTTTGCTTCTTTTGTTCACACTGATACTGGAGTGCAACAAACTTGCACCCCCTGCTGTCTGCCCTGCCATAATAACAGCCCTTTGATGGGCCAAATTGACACTTTATCCTGTTAGTTTTTGCATTTGTTGTAACTATCAGATTACTACTGTGACAAATGGCAATTGGTTTGTGTAGACTGCATTCTGGAAGGCTTTTGTATTCACATTTCTCCTAGTTCTGCGCCAACATTCCCACGCAGAGTATTTAACAGAGATTATTTTTTATGCAAAGCAACAATATCCTATTTGCAAAGCTTGCTTCTGCAGTGATTGCTTTTGACATTATCTTACAGGCAGCTAAAGTTCAAATGAGAAACAAATTGTCTTGGGAAACAGGTGGAGGAGGAATAGAGTTCAGCAAGACAACTATAAACAAATGTTGATTAGGGGTGGGGGAGGAAACCACCATATTACACTAAGGTTATGACCTTGGTTGAAATGTTTGGATTAAATGGCTATTACATGAACAAATAACTCTACTGCAGTTAAACTAATCCTAGCTCACCAGAGTTAAATACTTTCCAAGGATTTAATCTTCATCATTCATATTGGTAAATGGTTGTAGCATATAAATATTATTACATCTGGAATCATATCTGGCTCCAGGCTGCACTTTACACAGGGTTTCAGTAACTCTGTGTGTGCCCCCTGTTTACATTATTGTCAACCGCGAGTTTTTAAAACTCATGAAACAGGGCCCAAAATTATGAGATGGGCTAAAATTCATGAGATTTGTTAAAATAATATTTGGGGTTCTTCTTACTTGCTTTGTTTGTGAGCCTTTAGCTTTCACATTTTCTCTGCAGCCATGAGCAATAGAAACTTTTTAAATAAAAACAGAGATTGTCATGTAATATCATAATTCCAGCAGCTAGGGCTTTAAGAAAAATAGTGTGACTCACAATAAAATCACAAGAGTTAGCAATACTGTGTTTAATGCTTGTTTCTAGCTCAATGTGGAATCACTGTGAGGTGCCCGGTTCAGAGCAGCTTTAAAAATATTCCAACCAAGAAGATTTAATGCAAATAAGACTTAAATCAAACGTTTCCCTGACAGCAAGTTTAAACTCAAGTCAGTGCTAATACTCACTCTAAATTTTAATGAAGGTATCATAAAAATTACCTTCCACACAGGGGTGTTTGTGAGTCTCAATGATGTCTTAAGAGCTCCCTAGAAGAGTTGTTATAAGCACTAGGTCTTATTATCCTTACTATCATTACTCAGCTTGGAACTGCTTAAATGCAGCTAGAGAAGTGTCTTCACTGAAAACTCTACAACAGTGTAGTGGCACCATTGGAGTGTTAAGTGTAGACTTGCCCTGAGTGTAGAATCGTAGTACAGATAGGGCCTGATCCCAAGCCCCTTAGATGGGATTTGGATCATGCCCTTAAAAAGGATAGTTTTAAGTGGGGAGATCTGTAAGGATATGAGTTACTGACGCCTGTGTTGCAGAACTCAGTATTAAAACATCTGTTCTATATGGGTTCTTATACCCAGGCAGGCTTCTAACAGGAATTCAGTTGTTCTTTTTAATGCTAAACAATAATTTTGGACTTTATTTGGGAGACCTGGTCTCAGGTCCTCACCCTCTAAATGTTTTCACTGTTAGCATGCACACAGCATAACTATACATAACATATGCACATAGTTTGGTAAGGACCCCTCTGCTTTTTCCAACTTGGCCAGACTTGCATAAGAAGTAGGTTTTCCACACTTTCTAATGGCTGACAGGTTTTAAAGGGACCTGTACACTATTGTTATACCAACAGCATATAGGGTACAAGTGGTATATGGATGAAAAGCCTGAAATAAATGATATTTCCAGATGAATTATGGCCTTTGGCCTGAAAGATTTGGGGAGGGCTCTCACACAAAAAATTATTTTAAGAAAAGAGATTCTGGAATAAGAAAATCTACATACCTACTCCCACACTTTTTTGAGAAAGAAAGTCAAGTGAAAACCCACGAAAAACTAGATGGGCAAATACTACACAAATATGTCTGAGTATTCATTCAAATGTAAACATGAATCTATCTTGGGCAAACTTGTATCACATAAGAGCATTTGCATGAGGAGTGATATCTTTTATATGAGATGGAACATGTTTATTGTTTCATATTGATGCTAGAATCATAGAATATTAGAGTTGGAAGGGACCTCAGGAGGTCATCTAGTCCAAGCCCCTGCGCAAAGCAGGACTAACTTCAGCTATATCATCCCAGCCAGGGCTTTGTCAAGCCTCAGCTTAAAAACCTCCAAAGATGGAGATTCCACCACCTCTCTAGGTAACCCATTCCAGTGCTTCACCCCCCTCCTAGTGAAAAACTTTTTCCCCTAATGTCCAACCTAGACCTCCCGCCCTGCAACTTGAGACCGTTGCTCCTTGTTCTGTCATCTGCCACCACCAAGAACAGCCTAGCTCCATCCTCCCTGGAACCCACTTTCAGGTAGTTAAAGGCCGCTATCAAATCCCTCCTCACTCTTCTCTTCTGCAGACTAAATAAGCCTAGTTCCCTCAGCCTCTCCTCATAAGTCATATGCTCCAGCCCCCTAATCATTTTTGTTGCCCTCCGCTGGACTCTCTGCAACTTGTCCAATCCTCTTTGTAGTGGGGGGCCCAAAACTGGACACAATATTCTAAATGCGGCCTCACCAATGCCGAATAGAGGGGAATAATCACTTCCCGCGTCCTGCTGGCAATGCCCCTCCTAATGCAGCCCAATATGCTATTAGCCTTCTTGACAACCAGGGCACACTGCTGACTCATATCCAGCTTCTTATCCACTGTTACCCCCAGGTCCTTTTCTGCAGAACTGCTGCCTAGCTCGTCGGTCCCCAGTCTATAGCTGTGCATGGGATTCTTCCTTCCTAAGTGGAGGACTCTGCACTTTTCTTTGTTGAACCTCATTAGATTTCTTTTGGCCCAATCCTCCAGTTTGTTTAGGTCACTCTGTATCCTATTCCTACCTTCCAGGGTATCTACCACTCCCCCCAGCTTAGTGTCATCCGCAAACTTGCTGAGGGTGCAATCTACCCCATCCTCCAGATCATTAATAAAGATGTTGAACAAAACCGGCCCGAGGACCGACCCCTGGGGAACTCCACTTGTGACCGGTTGCCAGCTAGACATGGAGCCATTGATCACTACTCGTTGAGCCCTATGCTCTAGCCAGTTCTCTATCTATTTTATAGTCCATTCATCCAACCCATACTTCTTTAACTTGCTGATAAGAATACTGTGAGAGACAGTATCAAAAGCTTTGCTAAACTCAAGGTATATCACATACACCGCCTTCCCTACATCCACAGAGCCAGTCACCTCATCATAGAAAGCAATCAGGTTGGTCAGGCATGACTTTCCCTTGGTGAATCCGTGTTGACTGTTCCTGATCACCCTCCTCTCTTCCAAGTGCCTTAAAATGGATTCCTTAAGGACCTGCTCCATGATTTTTCCAGGGATTGAAGTGAGGCTGACCGTCTGTAGTTCCCTGGATCCTCTTTCCTCCCTTTTTGAAGATGGGCACTATATTTGCTTTTTTTCCAGTCCTCAGGGACCTCCCCTGTTGCCACGAGCTTTCAAAGATAATAGCCAATGGCTCTGAAATCACCTCAGCCGATTCCCTCAGCACCCTCGGGTGCATTGCATCCGGCCCCATGGACTTGTGTACGTCTAATCCTTCTAAATAGTCATGGACCTGTTTCTTCAGCACTGCGGGATGTTCGCCTCCTTCCCATTCTGTGCCACCCAGTACAGCAGTCTGGGAGCTGATCTTGTCTGTGAAGACAGAGGCAAAAAAGGCATTGAGTACCTCAGCTTTCTCCACATCTTCTGTCACTAGGTTGCCTCCATGATTCTATAAGGGGCCCACACTTTCCCTAATCTTCCTCTTGTTGGCAACATGCCTGTAGAAACCCTTTTTGTTCCCCTTCATGTCCCTTGCTAGCTGCAACTCCAATTGCGCTTTGGCCTTCCTGATTTTATTCCTGCATGTTCGAGCAGTGTTTTTATAATCCTCCCTAGTCATCTGACCAAGCTTCTACTTCTTGTAAGCTTCTTTTTTGCATTTAAGTTCGCCAAAGACTTCTTTGTTAAGCCAAGCTGGACGCCTACCATATTTGCTATTCTTTCTGCACATCTATAGATTATAAAATCCTCTAAATTAGGAGCAGGTCTCCTCTTTGGTTATGGACAGTGCTTAGTTCTGTTCTGCATAGATGCCTGGAGCCTTTTCCTTCTACTTACAGTCAGAGAAGTACTGACTGAGAGTTTTGCTCTAATGAAGGAAAGCTTTTTCAAAGGAAAGGGTCAATTGAAAAAGAAAGCTCCGGCTTACAGAGAAACCATACTTATTCAATTAAAAATAGCCTGGGCCTTTCATCCAAACTGCTACCTGAGTAAGTTAAACTTATCACTAACATAACTCACATTACAGCCATTTGTAAGATTCTCTCTTTTGCTGCTGAATAAGAGTGTTTAACCAGAAATGGACACAATCAGTTTTTACAATAACTTTATCTGAAATCCTCCACTACCAGCCCTGCTGCTATAGAATGTGAAGTCATGCAATTTTCCCATTGTTTTTGCAAAAAGAGTGCCAAATATTGGATGCAGTCCTGCAGTGATTGCACAACATGGACTTCAGTGGGAGCTTTGGGCCAGAAGTATGCCTTTCCTGCCTCTTTCTGTCTTGTCTGCTGATTAATCAATTTTCTTAATCAATGTGATCCACTGTTGAATATGCAAACATTGTTTAAATTATCTTCTGGAAACACACAAAGAAAAATGGCCACAGAGGTCTGTGTTCAGGGAAGGAATGGCAATTGCCAGAGATAGCTGTTGTCTGGAGTGAGCTCTGTATTGAGAATGAAACAAAATGACAACTCAGCAATAAAAAAAATGCAGTTAAATCTAGGGTGTGTAAAAAAGAAGTTTTCTAGGAATCCCCAGTGCACAAAAAAATGCAAGCTTGCCCCAGCCCATATACTAACATGGCCAGCAAAAAGCTTCAGAGAATTAAGTGCGTAATGGGAGCTGCAAAGTCCAGGTGGAAATTCACATATAAATTCTACCTTGCTTATTACTAAAATACTTTTTATTATTAATTAAGGCTTACAAACGCAGAGAAGATCTCTACTCAGGACAAGATCATGCTTAGTACTTGAGTGTATGTGCAGCCTTCCCACCCTGCACATCCATGCAGGGGCTGGTTAGCGTATGCTGCTTACATCCTTTGAGTACCGAGGGAAGGGGGCAGACTTCCTGCTGACCCTGCTGGCTAATGTGGAAGGGAATTGACACTGTGTCCTGGAAATGGTGATGCTGTGACTGTGTTCCCTTGCACATTCCGAATTCTGGAAGGCATAGTTCCTAGGCCAGGTACAATGCCCTCTATGCTATTGTACTTTGTGCCCCGCCCGCCTCCCCCTATGCAGGGCTGTTATTCAAATGCCTCAGTTTGATTTCAGCAGGAGTTTTGCCATGGTAAAATCTGATGAAAACCTTGAGGATTTGAAGCACTGTTAAAAGTAGAACATTTAATGCCAAAAATATTGCCTGAAGCCCCTATGGTGTTTTAACTCAGTCCTCATTAGAGCAAAACTCTCAGTTAGTACTCCTCTGACTGTGCTTGAATGTAGGTACAGGGAAAAGGCTCCATCCATCTGTTGAAAAACAGGGCAAGGTACTTTCACTAAGTGGGCTGTCATTGATTTTCGTATGTTCATAGATGTTAGAGATGGAAAAGGCCTATTAAATCATCTAGTCCATGTATCCAGTGCAAGACATTTCCCTACTGGACATTTACTGGTGGTTTGTCAAATCTAATTCAGGAAATTGAGGTGAAATGTCCAGTGTAATGGATCCTGAATTTCCATTTAATATCAATTTTCTTTGACTTCCGCTTTTATATTAATGCATTGATATACTTTGTATTGACTGACTTTCCCTGGAGCAATAAGAACAAAATGCCATATATTCTTTAAGTAATTTATATCAGACGAGCTCCTACCAAGGTAATTACATAAGAGATACATTAGATAGATAAGTATAGAATGTAGATTAGATAGATAATTCTGTAAATGTCTTCATTTATTTCAAAATAATGATACAAAAGAATAAAATAACAAACTGTAGGCAAGCAATGAACAAATGTTTTACCAAGCCAAACTCCTAGGTACTACCCCATTCATTTCCATCACATCTTCCTAGAGATCTCATGTATCTTTTACACTCACAACTGTCTCCATTTAAAGATAGAAAATATTCCCAGAATCACATGAAACTCGTCAAATCTGCCATTAATCCTGAGGTTCTTACTCAGTCCTAACACAGGAAAATGTCCCACTGAAGACAGTTGGACTTTGCTTGAGGGAAGGACTGAGGGAAAACTAAAAGACCTGTTCTGCTACTCTTCCTAATATTTAGTAATACCTCATTGCTAACAGTCGCATAGATTCAGTGAAGTAAGAGAGCATGCACTGTAAGTACAGACGACAGAATTAGGTCTTGAGTAAAGACCCCAGGTTTTGGACCCTCCTAAATAAAATGCTGACATTTTAATATGAAAAATGCACTTAGTACACTACATCTGCCCAATATCATGTTCCTATAAATATATTTAGAATTTTAATGCAGTCCAACTATTCTACAAATGTTGCCAAACTGTTAATCACTGAAAAAGCTGTGTGTCTGTAGTGTGCAGATGTTGAATGGTGTATATTATAATGTAAAGCTGCCAAAATGCAGTTAAAATCATTGTGTTTTCTAAGCAACATACCATTGGAAACCTTAAAATGATAATCTAAATTCATTTTTCTAACCTGTTTTGTCAGGGGAAATCAAATTAAAATTATTACGTTGTGATAAGCCATCCCTTCCAATGGACTTTAGATATACTTATCTCTCACTTTTTGTCTAGATAGACAAGGCACTATGCACCACCAGCCATGCACCTGATAAGACAACATAAGATGCTCACATTGATTTCGGGATCTCAGATAAGGATTTAAATATTCAACCAAAGAACGTATAATTCTGTGCATAACATTTTGCATTAATAGTTGAGCACTTTCCATCTATGGGTGGAAACCAGAAAGTGTTAGGAAACTAGGGGCCAAATTCGGCTGCCATTTACATTTACACCACCCCACCCCACCCCATCCCCAACCAACACAGTGAGGCAGTAGTGTAACTGAGAGCCGAATATGGCTCTCTGGGTCCAAATGGAATTTTTCAATTGTGTTTGTGCAGAAGCCATTAGATCTAGCAAATCATGGCCTATGGTAAATTAGATTTGGCAAAAAAAAAAATATTGCATGAAAAATATGCTCAGTACAGTTTGCTAAAATTCCTCTAAGGGTATGTCTACACTGTCATAAAAAACCCGTGGCACTGAGTCTCAAAACCCAAATCAGACCTATTCCCCCGACAGGATCTCAGAGACTAGGCCCAGCCCAAGTCTAACTTTGACACTGCAATTTTCTAGCCTTGTAGCCCAAGCCCTGCAAACCCTAGTCCCCAGCTGTGTCACAAGTCTTGTACTGCAGTATAGATACATCATAACAGTTTGGATTAGAGAAAGAAGACCCTTGCTGCATGCTTTTTTATGCCATCTGACAATATTTGATCCTACAAGAAGATATAGTCGTTATTTATCATGAATTCACACAGAGACATGTTTTTCTGTTTGTACTATGCCTAGCACAATGAGGTCCTGGTCCATGACTCAGCCTCCTAGGCACTATGATAATAATATTATCATACTCTCTCTCTCTCCATGTGGTCTGCTATGTTGTATGTAACAGACCATAAGAGAGAGTTATCAGCAAAGTTCAGTTTTGCCCCAAATATCTCCATTGTGTTCCAACAAAAAAAAAAAAGCTATGAAAAATTCAGTAAAAGGGCTTTACTTTAACCCTATCATTACCAACAGATTTGTTGGTGTTATGAGCCAAATAAAGCTAACTGGAGAAGGACATCTTCACAAGGAAGCTAAAATGTGCTCATCCTGCTAGAAATAGGAATATCATCAATGTATCAGGTGAAGAACAAGAAACATTTCCCATGCCTTCTGGCTGTTTCCCTGGAAAGGTATCAAAGACTGAGCTAATGAAAATGTGGTTGTGAGCACAGCTAAGTCCCACTCACTACCTTCCAGAGATAATTACAATATTTACATATGGATGCTTTCCAGATAAAACAAATCTAACCATGCTTCCTCCATCCATCTTGCCTCATTCCAGATGTAATTCATAAATAACCTCCCAACTACCTTATATTATCATAGTAAAGCACCTTCAGCTCTCTGTACATTGAGATGGACAAATCATGTTGGGAAAGTTCAGGTATCTCTGACCATGTAGAGACCCAGCTTAGGGAGTACATAGGCTAGAATAGCAGCCTCTTCTCCCTACATGTCCTCTAAGCAGGAGGTTTTGGCATGTGCTTAGTTGCATATACAGTAGCCACCCTCTCCAGTCCCCAAGTCTAGATCCGCTCTACAATGGCTCTGAATAGGCTCTTTCCAAGGTGTGCATGGGCTGCTCCAGCCCACTACAAATATACTTTCAAGTAACTCTCACTTGCCCAAACCCATTGCAAGGTTTGTGGAAAACCTCTACCACAATGATGTTCAAACTGGACTATACATACACCTAGGGGTACGCGCACTCTCATCAGGGGGTATGCGAGAAAAATCCTGTAATGGAGGACAACACATTTTATTTAGTAAAACTTGACAATCTAATCATAGGTATTCAGGGACCCTATTTCAGATGGGGGTATGCAGTAGCCGACATTATTTGGAAAGGGGCACACAGCCTAAAAAGTTTGAAAACCACTGCTCTACCAGGTTCAGTGGTGCAGCTGGCTCTGTTCTGCCCTGTACACCAGAGTGAATTTCATTCTCAGTACAAAGGAAATGTATTATTTTTGTTCAAAGATCTTTGTACATGATTTTTTTTTCATTCTGATCACTTGTTATTGTGATTTACCTTTCAAGGGCAAAAAGTTCATTATTTAAAGTAGTTTGTTTCTTCTGCAGTAGTTGTTGCTTATTTGGTTAAGTGGCTCTTATTATATTACATCAAATGACTCCTTTGAAATGTTATCTGATGTGTGAAAATGAAATCTGTGCCTTGCATAAATACTGGTAAGTTCTCTGAAGTATGAAAAATAACAGGAAAAATAAGTAGAGATGATTTTTTAAAATTAAAAAGTTTTAAATGCCTTTGAAAAATATAAACTGCCCATGCTCCTTTTTTTTTTTTTTTTGAACAATTCTTAACTTCATACAGTAAGTCCAAAAGCAAGGGTTAGCATGGACATTTCTCTTTGAATTATAAATTAGCAATGGAGAGCAAAATGTTAGGTTATCTAGTCTGTCTCTTTGCCAATACAGGATGGTTCCCTATTATATAGTAACTAGTATTTTGTCCAGCCTAATATTATTCTGGAATATTATTCAATTATCCTTAAATTTTTTTGATTAACAATGACAATCTGTGCATCAAAGGAGTTGGAGGGCCATGTGATGGCAGAGCATCAGCAGATCAGGGAGGGGCATAGCCAGAGGATTTGCTTCTCTGGGGATCCTCTTATTTCCCTTCCCCATCCTGTGGAAAGGAGCTGTGTAAGGGACTACAGAGGCTATCTCAGCCACTGGGCTGCAAGTAGCCTTCACAAAGAGACTTCAGAATGGGTCTACAGCTTGGGAAAGAGAGTTTCTTTCTCCCTTTCTCTGAGCATGCTCAGATACTATATTTAGTATCTTCCCCTTAATGCTTTGATCCTCTGTATTCTCTGCCATGATTGGCATAATGCATAACTCAAATGTTCATATACCATTCCTTGTACAAGTTAGGCAAGTTATGCAACTCTTCCATATAACTCAGGGGCCCCCTGTCCACAAGTTGATGAATATCTAAGATAGACTTTTTACTGTTGCCAAGGTGTCCAGCCTTAGGAAGAATGTAAGAATCTGAGCAAACTGAGCTGTACAAATATAATCTCCTCTTCTAAAACCTAAGCATCAGCAGAAATGTCAGATATGTAAATTAAACCTTTCCCTGGGCTGTGGGAGTTCCCTGATAATATTCTGCACAAACTACTGGCTCATTTGGGACAGGCCTATTCATTACATCATGGAATGAATATGAAATAGAAAGTGGTTTCACAACACATAAAATAAGATGGAATACAAATCAGTGGATGGTAGGGAATGATACTTAGTCATTATTATGCAAGGGTAGAAGTGAAACAAGATAAGCAAAGATTACTAATGTGTTTGGGGATGCCATGTTAAGTAACCATTTGGCAGGCATGCATTTCATTGGAATAGGGGCCCTCTTTTGAAATATACAGGCATGTTAATATTTTTCTCATAGTTCAACTGTAACTGGATTCAGACAGGCAATAAATGGCAGCTCCTCAGACTCACTGCTGCAAAATGCGGCTCAGCATCACCTGGTTATTCACTAGCATCTCTGGAGCACTGTAAGGGGTTCTCTGAACACACTGCTGGGAATGCAACCAGGTGTTATTAGCAAATCCTGCACTTGTACATATGTCCTACTTTATTTAATTAGACACATGGATTCTATTCAGTAAAAGTTAATATTACCTGCTTTTCCATGGGTAGGGTGATTTTTAGGATAACTAGTCCTGGTGCACAGGCTAAATTCCAGCTCAAGTATTTAAATACCCTCTGTACCATACTTGCAACTGGTTAAGTTATTATTCATGTTCCCTTCAAAAACACTATTGTGTAGTGTTGTTGGAACAGAATGGCTGCATGTTTCCACCTCAGAGATGACTGCATGATAGTGGAAGATGATGTGAACTTTCTATCTGTAATCTATGAAGTACTACAGGATCTTTCTGGCTTAAAGCAGCTATATAAAAGCAAAATGTTGTTATACATTATAATAACTCTAAGGTGCCTATATGATTATATATGCATGAACTTCCCAGATCAAGACTGTCTTTTATTGTGGGTGAGGGGAGTGGGAAGTCTCCTGAATTTGAGCTTTGGTCAATGTTGCTCACTTGAGGTGCTGGACAGCGCCAGGCTACAGCCTGTGAGTTTAACCCTTGTTCCCCCTGGCTGGTGAAGGCTAGCAGGGAGCACTAGTTCCCTTGTTGTTAGGAACTGTCAGCATTTTTCCATTTAAAAAACACATGATGGGGAAAGTATTGCTAAAACTTTCGGGGGGAAGATCACAGAGATGGCTGTGGTGAAGCAACTCTGGCATTTTCTTGAGTCCACTGATTCCCTTGATGCAAGACTTTTTGACCCTCGAAAACTGGGTAATAGCTCTGGTTATGGGATAGAAACCGCACGGGCTGCATTAGCTGATAATCTCTTAACAATGGATGAAGAGAAAATGGTCATGCTGTTTTCTTTAAGATCAATAATCAGTTTTTAATACAGCCAACTGTGAGGTTTTGTAGAGGCATCTGTGGACTTCAGCTTGGGTGAATAGAGTCATTCTTTAGAGGTTCCAGTCCTATCTTTCTGAAGATGAATACAGTTGTAGTATATAGACCATTACTGGGGACAGAATGCAGTCAGCAGAAATTAAGGGGGCAGCTCACTGTAGCAAGCCCTGCACTCAGTAGTGTTTGTGAGCTCGGGGCCTTAACTTGTTATAGATTAAGGAAAAAGCTATTATCACTTTGCAGCTCTTGAATTCCTTCTATGGATTTTTTTAGATCAGTGATTCATGGAATATCTATTTTGTGCTCACATAATTATTCTTTTAAGATTCAGACCTGTTCTACCCTTAAAAGTATTGCTAGCATAGCTATGTTGGAAGTGTGAAAAAAATCACACGTCTGACTGACCTAGCTATTCCAGCAAAAATCCTGATGTGGACACAGTTATACCAGCCCAAAAGTCCTTTTGCTGGTACAGCTTATGTAGTTCAGGGAACTGGTATAATAAGCTATACTAGCAAAAGAACTATTTTGCTGGTATCAGCTGTATTTTCACTAAGAGGTTGACTGGTATAGCTATACCTGAAATCCTTTCTAGTGTAGACAAGGCGTAAATTATAAAGAACCAAATTCCACACATTCCACTCGTGATTTTCAAAGGGTTAGTAAGCACTATGTATATACCCCATTTATATCACAATGTCTTTCAACAGAAATAAAAAGAAATAGCACTAGACTGCCAACCCACTTGCCCTTGCAATATTTTTGTTGCTTAAAAAACAGAGTATGTAAAATTGTTAATGAGAGATAACAGAATAATAATAATAATTTTATTGCTAATAATTTCTCCCGGCCAAATCATTTAGCATTCTGTCTGAATAAGAAATACTCCTCCCACTGAGCTTGCTCAACAGTGTCAGATCATCGTGCTCCTCTCATCTGTTGATAGAAAACTGATCTCTCATTTTTGTCTGCTCTGTAGCAATGCACACAGAACATTTTTCCTTAAGTGGCTGCTATTCAGTCTATTCATACCAGGCAATTTAATCCATCATCTTTTTTACAATGTCAAATATTTAATTTAATTTCTTTCACCACTGCTGCTTATCCATTTTGATTTAGTATCTTCCGTCTCAGTTGTTCTATTTGAACTCCCTCCTTTCAGTTCAGTTCTAAACATATCCAACATTAGCTGAAGTGATGTTAGTGGTGGGGGTTGTCTGGTGTATCTCTTTAACCTGAAAATCTTTTAACCAGAAAGCACATGGCACCACAAACCATTTTATGAACTCCCGCACTTCTTTTTATTTTCTTTTTGTGGTTCAATGCAACACCCTTCTCTTTTTCTCGGTGAAAAGAAATGTTAGGGTGTGTAGAAGAGGTGATACATTTGGACTCTTGAGAGTGGGAGTTGGTTTAGGGTAACTAACTTTCTGCCTCTTAGCCCCACCCTGTTCTTCCTCTTGGCCCCGCACCCTTTTCATGTTCCACCTTCCCCCCAGTCACTCACTGCTCTCTCCACCTCCTTCCCTCCCTCTGCCAGCTGAGCAGGGTTCTTGGGGTGATATGGTGACGGGGGCAGGATGGGGGAGAGAGAGCCATGCTCCAGGGGCATAGGGGTGACTAGGGCAGGACGGGGGCTAGCATCTGGGGGGTGAGGCACAGATGAGGCTGAGAAAGGGGCCTGGGCAGCAAGCCCAGCCACCAGTCCCACTCCTCAAACACCACGTGCTTCAGGATCCCTCCCCCTGGGCACTGGGACCTCTCTCTGCCGGAGCTGGGCAGTTCCTGAGTGTTCCTCCAGCTCCAGCACCAGCCGCCCTTCCCAGTTCCCACCCTCCTGGCCATGGAATGGAAGCCAATTGCAGACAATTACTCAGATAACCGGACTTTTCGTGTTCAGTCACCCCTTTGACCAGACTTTCTGGTCGAAAACTGGACACCTGGCAACCCTAAGCTGGCCGCACTGCTCCTGAACAGCTAGCTATAACCTGCTGGGAAGGACAAGAATGCTGTTCAGAGTTCCTCAGCAAGTGAGACATAGTTATGGTTATAGCAGTATTTTTATCCTAATTTTTTGTGGAGCCAGGGTCCATAGCTTTGTCACAACAGAAGTCAGAGCACAGTAATAAAGCGGATGGAAAAAGCCTGGATCTTGCCAGGGCCTCTCCTCTCTACATTAAAATGTAAACACATGTTGTGACAGAGGGCAGGGAGTTAATAAGTGAAATTGCACTCTGATCATTCTGCCACCAATTAGTTCCCCAGAGAAGGCTGACTGGGATAATTTAAGTTAATTATCTAATGGTGGTTGGAGGGGGGGCTGGGTGCAATAAAGAGCCAATTAGCCCATGAACTCAAGACTGATAAGAAGGGCACAGGAAAGACTTGGAAGAGTAAGAAAAAGAATGAATGAATAGGGATTTTTTTAGTTCAGTCTTATAGAGCTCTTGGAGAAGAGAAATCTCTGCTTCTTTTAAGCTGTGGGGAAGTGGCTGAGCACAGAGGAGACTAAATAGTATTGCTGTATGGGAGTGTAAAGGTGTTGGTAGAAGGAACCTAAATAAACAGCATGGTGTGGCTATCCAACCAATGGAGGCTGAGCAGGTTTCTGTGGTGTGAAAAGGTAGGAACAGATTTGCCCTGCTATGCATGTAAAAAGAGTATGTGTCTGTTAATGTAATCTTAGGTGAATCTCATGTCCCCAGTATCGCTAACCCCAAATGTTCAAAAAATCATGTGATTGGCCTTAAAATCATGAGCCTATGTAAAAATAATAGATTTGGTGTTCTTTTTATTTGCCTTCTGCTTTTTGAGCCTTTAGTGTGCCAGGCGCCTCAAGTTGAAACTTTTTCCAGAGCCACAAGGGCTAGAAACTTGTTCTTTAATAATGAAGGCTGAAATCATCATCATCATCATCATCATCCATTTGACTCCAGGAGCTGGGGCTTTAAGGAAAACAATAATTATCATAACGAGAGTTCTGTGGCACCTTTAAAGCCTAACACATTTATTTGGGCATAAGCTTTCGTGGGTGGAAACTTTTGTTGCATTTGACGAAGTGGGTTTCTGCCCACAAAAGCTTATGCCCAAATAAATGTGTTAGTCTTTAAGGTGCTCCAGAACGCTCATTGTTTTGCTGAGAACAGACTAACACGGCTACCCCTCTGGAACTCAATAATTATCATGAGGCTCATGACAAAATCATGAGAGTTGGCAACACCCTTCACTCCTTTTCCCAGAGCTGTTAGGGATTTTTTTTTTTTTTTTTTTTTTTTTTGCAAGTTATGTGGGGAAACCTTGCTTATTGTCCCTCTTGCCCTATCTCTTGCTCCCTGTCTCATGCTGACTTTGTGTCTCTGGCACATTTTAGTTTTAACCTTATGTGCTACAAATAGACCAAAACATGGAGATTGAAAATGGAGCTTCAGGATTAATTTCAATGCCCTTTTATACCTCTTCAAAAGTGGGAGAGGAAATTAATGCTATGGAGCTACTTAAAAAGTAGTGATATAAGGCAGGGGAAAGCAGTATTTACCATATGGTCGTGTATGAAGCAAGTGGCTAAAGTCAAGAGGCTATTGGCGGAAATGTTAACTGGCTAGTCTGATAACTTGCCAAAGACAGTTACTTTAAACTCAGTAGAGATTTAAAGCGAAGATTAGATATATATAGGATAAACATTGTGTAAAATCTTCCCTATTTGATACAAAAGATGAGACTAGGTGGCCCCTAAGTCCATTCCAGTCCTGTTGTCTTTGCCTCTTTAATTGTTGTTTGTCTCTGAATTTTAGGTTACACTTATTCTTAGCTTTACTATAGTAAGAATAGTAATTAACCTATTTGTGTATGAAGAGAAATGGTGGCAGCTGAAACGATAATAAGATGTCTTTGGACGTGGAACAGTGTCTTGAGAGAAGTGATGGAAGCTCCATTAAGGCACTTGAAACTGGACCGGGCAGAAGTATACAAAAATATACCACATTTGGAGGGAAATGGACTGCAAGATAAATAAATCCTCTCAATCTCTAACTACTGTGATTGGATTTGAGGGTATTTTGCATCTCTTTTTAGCTTTTGTTTTGTGCAGGTTAAAAGGAACTGAGTCTAAGGGATTAAAAGGGAGGGGAATCCTGTGATTTACAGTAGCGCAACAAGAGATGCTGCTTATACTGCAGATATCTAGAGAATGCATGTGTGCATGGAGTGTCATCTGATTACCTTGAAATTGGAATTATTGCTTTTGAGAGCCAAGTTGTCTTTGGGTAACATTCAGCAAAATAAAAGGATTCAAGAGCGAAGCAATTACATGACCACACCAAAAACAGCATGGTGTTGCATACATTATTTTGAGTGTGGTGGATTAATAATTATGACTTGGATTTTATATATAATGTATTATGTATCTTAGGGAGATTTGAGTTTCTGTTATAAGGACTTTATGCTGAAG
This sequence comes from Emydura macquarii macquarii, assembly GCF_026122565.2. Lineage (NCBI taxonomy): Eukaryota > Metazoa > Chordata > Testudines > Chelidae > Emydura > Emydura macquarii. Next base: position 6,243,230 of record NW_027133377.1, read on the forward strand.
CTGATGCAAGTAGGACAAAAGGCATTCCTCGGATTGACTTTACTGGGCTTTGGATCAAACCCAATGGAAAGATTCCCATTGCTCTAATGGCTGCAAAACTAGGACCATAGGGCCTGATCCTGAGATGCTAAGCTTGTAGAATCATAGGACTGGAAGGCACCTCGCAAATTCATCTAGTCCAGTCCTGTGCACTTATGCAGGACTAAGTATTATCTAGACCATCCCTGACACGTGTTTGCCTAATCTGCTCTTAAAAATCTCCAATGATGGAGATTCCACAACCTCCCTAGGCAATTAATTCCAGTGCCCAAGTACTCTGGCAGTTAGGAAGTTTTTTCCTAATGTCCAACCTAAACTGCCCTTGCTACAATTTAAGCTCATTGCTTCTTGTCCTAGCCTCAAAGATTAACAAGAAAAATCTTTCTCCTTCATCTTTGTAACAACTTTTTATGTACTTGAAAACTGTTACGTTCCCTTTCAGTCTCCTCTTCTCCAGACTAAACAAACCCAATTTTTTTCAATCTTCCCTCATAGGTCATGTTTTCTAGACCTTTAATTACTTTTTTTGCTTTCCTCTGGACTTTCTTCAGTTTGTCCACATCTTTCCTGAAATGTGGCACGCAGAATTGGACACCGTACTCCAGCTGAGGCCTAATCAGCGTGGAGTAGAATGGAAGAATTGCTTCTCATGGCTTGCTTACAACACTCCTGCTAATAGATCTCAGAATGATGCTTGCTTTTTTTGCAACACTGTTACACTGTTGACTCTCATTTAGCTTGCGATCCACTATGCCCCCCAGCTCACTTTCTGCAGAATTCTTTCCTAGGAAGTAATTTCCCATTTTGCATGCGTGCAACTGATTGTTCCTTCCTAAGTCCTTTTTGTCCTTAGGAAGAAATTTAATATTTACTTCAGACCATTTGTCCAGATAATTTTGAATTTTAATCCTATCCTCCAAAGCATTTGCAACCCTTCCCAACTTGGTATCATTTGCAAAGTTTGTGTACTCTCTATGCCATTATCTAAATCCTTGATGAAAATATTGAACAGAACTGACCAGAGAGCTGATCTCTGCAGGATCCCACTCAGTATGCCCTTCCATCTTAACTGATGTTAGCCCACTGATAACTATTCTCTGGGAATGGTTTTCCAACCAGATATGCACCCACCTTTATAGTAGCTCAAACTAGGCTGTATTTTCCTAGTTTATGAGAAGATCATGTGAGACAGTATCAAAAGCCTTACTAAAGTCAAGATATACCACATTTACTGTCCCCCCGTCCCCGCCTTCCATCCACAAGGCTTGTTACCCTGTCAAAGGAAGCTATCAGGCTGTTTGACATGATTTGTTCTTGACAAATCCATACTGTTACTTATCACCTTGTTATCTTCTAGGTGTTTGCAAATTGATTGCTGAATTATTTGCCCCATTATCTTTCCAGGTACTGAAGCTAAGGTGAGTGGTCTGTAATTTCCTGGATTGTCCTTATTTTCCTTTTTATAGATTGGCACTATATTTTCCCTTTTCCGGTCCCCTGGAAATCAGAGTGCAACTCAGTGTGAGTTGCAAATGCTCAGCACCTCACTTGGACTGGTAGGCCCCCTATGCTGCAACCTACTTATGCCCCTGGTTAACTTTCTGCACCTGAATATAAAGTTAAGCACTTGTGTAAACGTTTTACATGATCAGAAACTTAAGGTAACATTTCCAAAAGCACCTAAGTCCCATTGTTCATTTCAAGTCCTTATTTTCAAGGATTTGCAAGGACTTTTTATGAAAAGTAATTCTGGGTGACAATCAACACTATACAGAAGACAAACAGCACTTAAGTGGTGCATACACCTTGTCCTAGCTTTCTGTACAGAGTGAATATCCATCTCTGAGCTGAATTGTGACACACGTTCAGGGGTACTGGAATAATTTTTATAGTGGGGGTGCTGAGAGAACCAAACTGTAAAACTGTGTATATAATGAAAACCACTTCAAGCCAGGGGAATTTTAGCACCTATTCACACGTTCTCAATCAGGGAACACATTTATTAAAAATTCTGGAGAAATTGGTTTTGTTTTTAAATTGGACAGATGCAAACTGATAGGAATTTCACATCTGCACTTATTATTCAAATACAATTTGGCAAATTAGAATGTAAGATCTAATTACTATTGGCCTTGGGGGGAGCATATCAAACCAGTTGCAGCACGGTATATACATACAATATTTTTACCATCAAATTTCTTAAACCCTTTTACTATAGGCAGTGCACATTCCATATGTGTAACTACAAAACAGAGCAGAGAGAAATGAGACCCTGATCAGACAAATGACATCCTTTTATTAAAAACAAACCCTTAATGCAGCTATCTGACTGAACACTTAAACAATCTTAATGCAAATCTTCCCGACAAACAAGGGCCCAATCCTACAAGCACATAAGAACGTGAGAAATCCTGTGCATCTGAATAGTCTCTTCTCATGCATGTTTACGGGATCAGAATAGGGAGTCTGGACAGTGCGGGAGAAGATTGCATTGCTTGTGCACATGCTAGATCTGTCCTGGGACCTATCATGTAATTCGTTTACCATCTGCCTTCTGAAGTTTATGGAGTTTGACCTGTGTGCAGATGGCATGATCTTAACAAAAGAAGTACTCAGCTTCTAGTACTGTCAGTTCCTTCAACAAGCACTAGAAGGGTTACCCCAAAACGCAGCATCCTTGGCCAGGGCAGCCTTAGATAAATACTGTAGAAAAGTGTATTTTCAATGTTTAAAATTCATTTTAAATTGGGCCTTTTTATAATTTCTAACCTATGCAAAACAATCAAGGTATAATATGTATGGATATAAAAATATGATTTTCCTTTCCTTGGTTGTTACATAGATGACTAATATTCAGAAAGTGGATTAATCATATTGTGGTGCAGTGAATACAGGTGATGCAGGAATTAAGTAAAGTTGCAGAGCTCAGTTAAGACATCTGGCTACACCCAGAGGATGGGCCAGCTCAAACTAATATTGAGTAGCCTCTGATAGAGGAGCTGGGTGGTTATAGTTTAAAAAGAGGAAGTCTCGAGCCGTAAGGGACTGAAGGATGAAAGAGAAGAATTCGTGTCTTGGAAGAAGCGGGTGGGTGCAGCGGGAGCTGATGGTGAAGGTTGTGATGGAACTGGCCAAAGCAAAGGAACCCTGATGGATAGAAGGATCATGTGAGATCCTGCGGTAAAGTGGAAAGAACCAGCTCAACCAAGGGGAGAGGCTGACCCCAAGAGCAGGAAGGTGGTCCTGCAAGAGCTCGGCAGGAGTAGGACTTGCAGGCAGAGACACCTGCAGTGGACCGCTGTTGGGAACCTGCTCATAGGAGTCCTAATATGAGGGTTGCGGTGCATTCCAAGGGCAGGCACTGGGATCTAGGGAGAATCCCTGGGAAGCATGGTTCATCACAAGAGCCTGAGGTGAGAGCCTGAAGAAAGGCTATGGTAGGAAAGAGTCCAGGAAGGCAGCAGCAAGGAGTTGGGTGGAGTGCACTTTGGCTGCTAGTTACAGGATCCCTGGACTGGAAACTGGCATAGTAGGACCCTAGGGATAAAAATCACTGGGCCAAGGATTGGATGCTGGAGACCTGATGAGGTCTTGAAATTATTCAGACTTTCTGTTATGGTGGGAGAGAGGACTAAATCATGATCTCACTGGAAGGTCAAAGTGACAAGAAGAGGCTGATACTGTGAGAGCAGAGCAACCGTCAGCAGGGGGCTCTAGACAGGAGAGCTGCTATGCCTAGCCACGAGGAGACACACTAGCCATGAATCCACTCTTCTACAATTATATATCTGCATTAACTCTGCTGGGTTGGTGTATAATATACCTACATATCTGACCAAAAATTGGCCCAGTCTTAGTCCTATTGAAATCAATGTGAAAACTCCTGGGAGCATGGGACCGGAACTGAGGGAATGAGCGCACACGCGTGCGCGCATATACAATGGAGCGATGTGGATTTATGCTATTTTAAGATTGGGCCCTATATATTTCTAAAAGGGACTCATTTTATTTTATTGGGCTCTATTTAAAATGGATTGTCCAAGCTGAAATATACTGTTCACATACTTAAAAATATTTAATGTTTCTTTTCTGTGGTTGTAAAGAATGCAATCAGTTAAAAGCATTCTTTGGTCTTAACCTTCATCAAGATAGCTGAGGGTCCAATCGATGTCTTTGACTTGACTTCATTATTAAAACAAAAATTAAGGATCTGGTTATGTAGATAGTCCCATTCAGGGTCCCTGGAAGATGCTGACTTCAGTGTGGGCCTAAACAGTTTGATGGTGTCATTTTAATGTTATATTAGCTGTTTGTATCCATTGCATAACATTAAAGCCTTCGAGAAATTGTATTTATATTTCATTTTTGGCCAGGAGCACTGAAATTATTTCTGTATGAAGCCAGAAATGTGTTACCCATCATTTAGCCATGTCCATCTGTTCTTCAGTCCTGCACCCTCAAGATAAATCTGAATTGTGTTTGAACTGCCTGACTTGCATGGGATGGAAGCAGGAAACCACATTGCTTAACTTGACTGGTCTTCCGGGGTCTGATCCAACTCCCACTGAAATCATGGGATTCTTTCAGTGACTTCAGCAGAGCTGGGTTGAAACCCTCTAACGTACAGGATATAGTAACATACACAGCACCCTTTCCAGATTCCATGAGCCAAATCACTGTTTTCTACAGACTTTTCTGATCCTGTAGAGATTTGTCTCGGATGGTTGCATTTGAATGTGTATACAGGAATAGCCTGTGTCTGGAACATTAGTGCCTGATCCAAAGCCCCTTTAAGTCAATGGAAAGTCCCAAACTCAGCTCAAGAAAGTCAATATTCTGGTTTTCTTTTTCTCTGAGAGAAGTTACAGTGAAGAGGGAAGAGAGCCAAAAGGTGGAATTAAATTCCAGTCCAAATACACAGAAGATCCTGTACTGCACAGATGCTAATTATTTGATGGCTCATGCTGATCATCATAACAGCTCATCTGCTCAGCATAGCTATTCTCAGAGGATGAGAAACAGCAAAATTTGTGTTGCATAATGATATACAATACAATATTTCATAATTCTGAGCTATTTGGTTCCCTAATTTTTCTCAGTAAAGAATATTTTAATCAAAATCTTAAGGCTATACAGTCTAATCTATGGTATTAAGTCACATTTAACTGTAATATGTAATTAAAGATTGTTTTACCATGATGGCTGCATTTTTTTAATTCCAATTGCAATAAAAAATTTTGAAAATGTGCCAGGTAAGATTTTTTCTTAACAGTTTTATACATGATATAGATAAAATAACACCACTCCATGCAATCCCTTAGATATTTGAGTTCTTTAGATGTGTCTATTTGAGATTTATACTTCTCAGTTATAACTCTCTATATAAGGTGTGTACATTCCGCAAGTAATGACTCCTGGATTTTCCTGGTAACTCCTATTTTGCTTCTGTGCAGAATGAGGTATACACTAAACTTGCAGATCCCCGAAGACCTGGACTGAGTGGGTTGTGGAGGTGTGGTGGAAATGGAAGAGGGGGTTCTGCTGGAGATGGGGCCCTGTCTGAATCTATGGCATCTGTGCAGAGGATCCTTGCCTCTACACAGGCTCCCAGCCCCTCTGCCTTCCACCAGTCCCTAGAGAGCTCCCCTAGTTGCACCTGACCCCAGAACCTCCGTCTTGATGGTTCCTAACTGTGAGGGGAAAGCAATGGCAGTTACTCTAGCAAGTGTGCTGTGATTTGCACTGGCCTCCTCTGGTTGGGGGTGGGAGGGGAAATCGAGGGGAAAATTTTCAGGCATTCTACCTACTCCCAGCTGGGAGTTTAGGTCTTATGGAGCCCTTGCAAAGTTAGGGTGAAAACAGGCAGCACTTCCTTCTTTGACATCTTCTCCACCCCCAGCAATGATCCATGGGCAGAAGTCCCCTGCACTCATGGAAACCAGGGGTGCTTGAATGCTTTAAAAAATTGATACACTTCTACCAAAGGGATTAACTGACAAATCCTTGCGTGGGTGGAATGAGAACAAATCCCACAGGACAATTAGAGGACCTGTGAATCTTTCCGATACTAATTCTGTTTAAAATTATACCTCCAAATCTTCAAAGTGTTCAGCTAACATCTGCTAAAGTAAAAGAAGATAGTATACAAAACTTTTTAAAAACACTGAGATTAAAGTTTAGACCACCATCCATTCACAAATGGGCAGAGTGTCAAGTTTGTGTTCTCTATTTTTACTGAAGTTTCCTAGTTAAAAATTAAAGCATTTCTTCATTTTGTGTTTTTCTGTTGTCTTGGACTGTTTACTAGACAGTAGTAGAAGGCTGTCCTGTGTACAATGTAATGGGGTGAGAGCTCCTGTGGAGCTGTCTAAATGAGTGCAGTTGTGTGGGTGTGCGCACTAAATGTGCACTTAGGATATCAAAGAATAAGGCTAGGCTCTGTTTCTCTTCATACACACTTTCAAAATATATAGACCCCTGCTATAGATACCAGAAGGGCTCTTACATACTTGTAATACACTATTGAGTGTGTTCCTTTTTTCAGATCAAACAGGGGAATACAAAGTGGTAATAAAAAATTATATTGGGGAGTTAACTGGAATTCTAGCTTCACTTCTTATCAGCATTCTCAATAAATAGCATTTTCATCTGCACAAACGAGGAAACAAATCATAATTCTGAACAGAACTAAGAAGGTCGTTCCATATGTCTGCTGCATACTCCCATGCTTGCCAGAAGTGAACACAAAAGCTTTGAGTGAACTTGTGCCAGTCAGACGGAAAAATTCATCAGGAGAAAACTCATGTGACAGATGAAAATGCTGGACTCCTTCTATAAGCAAATCAATCAGTGTGTAAAAAATACTGATCATGAGGCATATTATGATGTGAAACAAAGCAAAAATTTGCTCTGTAGCACGAGGCTTGGCAAATATGTAAGTGTGTGCATAAGAAATCATGAAACGTGTGACGTACGAAACTGTGGACTCTGACAAGAGACAATAGCAATCAGCATGTGGCAGACCATGAAACTCATTCTGGGCTCTGCCAATGGCTCAAGCTGTAGCTGAAAACTCAAAACATTAATACAGTTGCCAAATATTTTAAGGATTAAATTCAGCTGTATTTGAGCATTAAAACTTTACTGTTCTGGTTGTGCTGAGCCAAAACAGATATCTTATTGAGCCTAAGAATTAGATTTGGACATCTTCACTGATTGTAATCATAAAGTCCTATCATGATCAATTTAGCCTTCCAAAGCTGCTGTTAGTTGTTTACTCTATGGCAACGGTCAAGATTGTATGGCACTTTTTTGGTAAGAGTAGGGTATGCTCTGGTATTTACTGTTGGCCATAATTTGCCTTCCCCATATTGGTGTGCTGCATGCTAGATGGCTGCCATCCTCCTCCCCAGAGCTGGGGGGGGGTGTGTGTGTGTGCGTGTGTGTGTGCGTGCGTGCGTGCGCGCGCGCACACATATAAACACTGAAAGGGAATTTTACCTGACTAAAGACATATGTATATATTTTCCACAGTCTTTAGTCAGGCAAAATTCCCTTTCAGTGTTTCCTTTAACTGCAAAGTTTGGCTCATTGTTTGAAAAAAGCTTCAGGATCCTTCAGACCTATATTAATATAGCTATGTATGTATGCATCGGTGCTGGAACTGGGGGTGCTGCCACAGCCTCTGGTTTGAAGTGGTTTCCATCATATACAGGGTTTAGTTTGGTTCAATGGCTCTCAGCATCCCCACTTTACAAATTGTTTCAGCACCCCTGTCTGTATATTTTGGGCACATAGTAGATTCTACCACCACATCAGAGAACTACATTAAGCAGCATTGCTACAAGTTTGGAAAGGTCGTTGTGATTATGAAATATTAGAACTGTACCTTAATGTGATTACTACAAGATTTGAAGAGTCTTATGGTACCTTCTTGTAATTACTTCATATTTTCAATTTAACTCAACATAGTTATAGCAGTAAAACCGTGTCCATACAGGGGTTATTCTGGTAAAAGAGTGGGTTTTTTATTGTTGTTTAGCTTTATGTTTGGAAAAAGGTTTAAACTAAAAGGCAAAAAGCCATTCATATTGGCATAAGTGTGTCCTCTTAGGGTATGTCTTCATTGCAGAGTTAGCTCATATTCTTACCCTAGTGTTTCCCCTAGCTTGTCTCTCATCAATACACCAAAAATCTCTCACCCAAGTTTATTTGTGCTTTCAACCTGGGCTAGCTGGCATAGCTAGGGGTCTGGGTTCCATTTTTGCATGGGCTGTGCGGCCGCAGGCTAAATCATTTGATTGCTCATAGTTTTCCAATGTCTTCCCAAAATTCTCCAAGATTACCCAGAAAGATAAGCAAGTTCTCCTACAATTCCCTGGGAAAAAAATCAGAGAGAAGTTCAACTTATTGCAGCATAAAAGAACAACAGGATATGCCTCCAAAAGTCTTAGCAACACACATGATGGACACAGCACCACGAGGGCTCAGTAACTCAGGTATGGCTTTGCGGTGCAGCTACTCACACATGGCCTACTCTAACCTTGGTGCTCAGACCTAGTTGCCAATTACCAAGGTTAACTCTGCAGAGAAGACCTATCCAGATAGGCCCTCACCAAAGAAATCCACAATCTAAACTGATAGAGACAATACCATCCAAAGATAACTTTATACACACCTATTATATACATAGTCTGAGGTCTACAAGGACAGGCAGGGGAGAAAAGGTAGAGGAGTTGCACTGAATGTAAGAGAGAAATATGACTGCTCAGAGTATGAAACTGGAGAAAATTGAGAGTCTCTGGGTTAAGTTTAGAGGCATGAGCAATAGAGATGATGATGTGGTGTTATAGACCACCAGATCAGAAGGATGAGGTAGACGAGGCTTTCTTCAGACAACTAATGAAAGCTTCCAGAGCACCTGGTTCTCATGGGGGACTTCATGTGACCCGTCCATGCCTAGGGTAGCCACCTGAAAATGCCAAGCTCAGGGCAGGCTGTAAAAGGAGAGCAGATTCTCCCAACACTGGTGGGTGACACTGAAGTCAGACTTCCCAACCAGCCACAGACAGTGCTTCTGATTCCCCACACTGGTTATCAAGAAGCCAAAATAAAAATATACATAGCCCCCTTTACTGCATTTCAGTCTTTGGCTCCCAATCAGCTACTAGGTCCAGTAAAGAGACCAGTTATTTAAAACTCTATGCTCTTTACCAAAAAGGTTCCTCCTGACCCCAAAGGGTCAGCCAGAGTACCAGATCAATATAAGTTTGGATCTTACCCAAAATACTATGCTGCTAGCCAATCCTTTAGTAACTAAAACTAAAGGTTTATTATAAAAAGAAAGAAACAAACTATAAGAGAAGTGTTAAAGGATTAAAGCAATCAGACACATACAATTGATTTGAAAGTCCATATACATCAGGTTTCTAATAGAACTGTGGAGTTTGCAGGCTTGTATAGTCCCTCTGGTGTATATCCAGTACCTGGATGGGTCTCAGTCCTTTGTTTCACAGCTTAAGTTCAGTTCAGTGGTAAATGAGTTGATCCAGAAGTGGGTGAAGGCTGAAGACTAATGGATGTGGTACAGCTGCCTTTTATGTCCTTTGGCCTTTGCCATGCTGCTTGTGGAAATTTTCAGGAATAAGATGGAGTCCAGAGTCACATGAGTAAGTCCTGGTGACTCATCAGGTATATCCCTGGCTTCTCCCCCTGGGCCCATTGTATCTGTGAATTTCTTTAATGGGCCATTAAGCAGGCTAGTGTTGCAGCCATCCTGTCTGGGGTGTTGCCCAGACACAGCACAATTTGAAATACAGATAAAACATATCCATAACTTCCATTACACACATAACACATGAACATAAACATTATCATCTTACTTAGCACATTATAGCCTTTCCAACAGTACCTTACACAAATTATTATGATTCTGATGTATTGATGTTAAACAACATAATAAATGCCTCCCCCCGCAAATCCAGCCAGCATGACACTTCAATCATCCTGACATCTGATAGGATAGCAATACAGCAGTGCACAGACAATCCAGAAAGTTTTTGGAAAGTGTTGTGGACAATTTCCTGGTGCAAGTGCTGGAGGAACCAACTAGGGACCATGCTCCTCTTGACCCACTGCTCACAAACAGGGAAGAATTGGTACGGGAAGTAGAAGTGGGTGGTAACCTGGACAGCAGTGACCATGAGATGGTCGAGTTCAGGATCCTGATAAAAGGAAGCCTGGAGGACAGCAGAATATGGACTCTGGACTTCAGAAAAGCAGACTTTGACTCCCTAAGGGAGCTGATGGGCAGGTGTCTCACTGGTTGGATTGGGGGGGGGGGGGGAATTTAGTATATTGTGTGACATCAATATGTCAAAATCATAATAATTCATGTGAGATATGCCATGTCAGGTACTGTTAGAAAGGTTATAAAGTGCTAAGTAAGATGAGAATGTTTATATTCATGTGTTATATGTGTAATGGAAGTTATGGATATATTTGATATATCTGTATTTCAAATAGTGCTGTCTGGGTCACACCCCATGGCCCATTAAGAGATTCACAGGTGCAAGGGGCCCAGGGGGAGATGCCAGGGGTATACCTGATGAGTCACCAGAACTTGCTCTTGAGACTCTGGATTCCATTTTGGTTCCTGTGAAATTCCAGTAGCAGCAAGGGCCAGAGGTCATAAAAGGCAGATGCCTGGGATCCATTTTGTCTTCAGTCAGGTTCACCCTTCAGCCACCTATCTACCTCTGGATCAAGTCATCTGCACCTGAAGCTGTGAAACAAAGGACTGAGACCCATTCAGGTACTGGATGTATACCAGAGGGACTATACAAGCCTGCAAACTCCAGAATTCTTCTAGAAACCTGATGTATATGGACTTTCAAATCATTTGTAGGTATCTGATTGCTTTAATCCTGTAACATTTCTCTTATAGTTTGTTTTGTTTCTTTTTATAATAAATGTTTCATTTTAGTTACTAAAGGATTGGCTGGCAGCATGGTATTTTGGGTAAGATCCAAACTTATATTGATCTGGTACTGTGGCTGACCATTTGGGGTCAGGAGGAACCTTTTTGGTACAGAGAATAGAGTTTTAAAATAACTGGTCTCTTTACTGGACCTAGTAGCTGATTTGGGGCCAAAGACTGAAATGCAGTAAAGGGGGCTGTGTGTATTTGTGTACTGGCTTCTTGATAACCAGTGTGGGGAATCAGAAGCACTGTCTGTGGCTGGTTGGGAAGTCTGACTTCAGTGTCACCCACCAGTGTTGGGAGAATCTGCTCTCCTTTTACAGCCTTCCCTGAGCTTGGCATTTTCAAGTGGCTATCCTGGGCATGGACGGGTCACAGCAGGATCCCCTGGGAGGCTAGTATGAGGGGGAAAGGAGTCCAAGTGAGCTGGCTGTATTTTAAAGAAACTTTATTGAGGGTGCAGGAACAAACCATCCCAATGTGCAGAAAGAATAGCAAATATGGCAGGCTTAACAAAGAAATCTTCAGTGGTCTTAAACACAAAAAGGAAGCTTACAAGAGGTGGAAGCTTGGACAGAAGACTAGGGAGAGAGATAAAAATACTGCTTGAGCATGCAGGAGTGAAATCAGGAAGGCCAAAGCACAATTGGAGTTGCAGCTAGCAAGGGACTTGAAGGGTAACAAGAAAGGTTTCTATGGGTATGTTAGTAACAAGAAGGCCAGGGAAAGTGTGGATCCCTTGCTGAATGGGGCAGGCAACCTGGTGACAAATGATGTGGAAAAAGCTGAGATACTCAATGCTTTTTTTGCCTCAGTCTTCACAGACAAGGTCAGCTCCCAGACTACTGCACTGGGCAGCACAGATTGGAGAGCGGGAGCAGGTGAGCAGCTCTCAGTGGTGAAACAGAGTCCATGGAGACAGATACAATTCATCCAAGCATGCTGAGGGAGTTGGCTGATGTGATTGTAGAGCTATTGGCCATTATCTTTGAAAACTCATGGCGACTGGGGGAGATCCTGGATGATTGGGAAAAAGGCAAATATAGTGCCCATCTTCAAAGAAGAGAAGAAGAAGGATCCAAGGAACTACAGATTGATCAGCCTTATCTCAGTCCCTGGAAAAATCATGGATCAGGTCCTCAAGGAATCCATTTTGAGGCACTTGAAGGAGAGAAAGGTGACCAGGAACAGTCAACATGGATTCACGAAAGCCAGGACATGCTTGATCAACCTGATTGCCTTCTATGATGAGATAACTGGTTCTGTGGATGTGGAAAAGTGGTGGAGGTGATATATCTTGACTTTAGCAAAGCTTTTGATACAGTCTCGCATAGTATTCTTGTCAGAAAGTTAAAGAAGTATGGGTTGAATGAATGGACTATAAGGTGGAGAAAAAGCTGGCTAGATTGTCAGGCTCAAGGGGTAGTGTCCCAGGAGTCGGTCCTAGGGCCAGTTTTGTTCAATATCTTCATTAATGATCTGGAGAATGAAGTGGATTGCATCCTCAGCAAACTGGCAGAATTCACTAAGCTGGGGGGATTGGTAGATACTGCGCAGGGTAGAGATAGGATACAGAGTGACCTAGACAAGTTGGAGGATTGGTCCATAAGAAATCTGATGAGGTTCAACAAGGATAAGTGCAGAGTCCTGCACTTAGAACAGAAGAATCCCATGCATTGCTACAGATTGGGGACCGAATGGCTAGGCAGCAGTTCTGCAGAAAAGGATCTGGGGGTTACAGTGGACAAGAAGCTGGATATGAGTCAACAGTGTGTCCTTATTGCCAAGAAGGCTAATAGCATATTGGGCTGTATTAGTAGGAGCATTGCCAGCAGATCTAAAGAAGTGATTATTTTCCTCTATTCAGCACTGGTGAGGCCTCATTTGGAATATTATGTCCAGTTTTGGGCCCCCCACTACAGAAAGGATGTGGACAAATTGGAGAGAGTTCAGTGGAGGGTAATGAAAATTATTAGGGGGCTGGAGCATATGACTTATGAGGAGAGGCTGAGGGAACTAGGCTTATTTAGTCTGCAGAAGAGAAGAGTGAGGAGGGATTTGATAGAGGCTTTCATCTACCCGAAGGCCAGTTCCAGGGAGGATGGAGCTATCCTGTTCTCAGTGGTGGCCGATGACAGAACAAAGAGCAATGGTCTCAAGTTGCAGTGGGGGAGGTCTAGGTTAGATATTAGAGAAAAAATTTTCACTAGGAGGGTGGTGAAGCACTGGAGTGGGTTACCTAGGGAGGTGGTAGAATCTCCATCCTTAGAGGTCTTTAAGGCCTGGCGTGATAAAGCTCTGGCTGGGATGATTTAGTTGGGGTTGGTCCTGCTTTGAGCAGTGGGTTGGACTAGATGACCTCCTAAGGTCCCTTCCAACCCTAATATTCTATGATTCTACCCTTCTATGTTATACATCTTCCATACCCCCAGTTACACCTCTGCTATCATATCTTACCTCTCCTCACAGGAAGTTGTGCCTCACACTTTGGGAAACCCTTTTAGGACCTGCAGTAGGAGATTGCAGAATAATGCTTTGTGTGGTGGAAGTTGGAATAGTTAGTTGCTATTTACATTGTCACTTCTGCTCCACATTTAAAGGGGTTTATGGAGCTGGAGGTTAACAAATTATTCTTGTTTATCCCTGCTAATTTTGGATTTGCTGCTGTTCACCAACAACTGCTATCCTCTGGTTCCAAATGGAAAATATTCCCATTCAACATATGAGAACTTAGATGTACTACTTCCAAGAATTTAACTAGCAGACCCTCACCCTTGTTCAAATGTGACCCTTCTATGCTGTGGGACAACAGGAGACATAATGGTGATGGCTTTTGTCACTACAGCAACTGTGAGCATGGCAGAAGTTGTAGCTAGTTTTATATTAACGGATAATGTGCTTTCTGAAATAAAGCATAAGGGCTACATTTTAAAAATGGAAGGTCTGATGTTCATGCATGACAAGAGTTGTGGACTGTAATTTAGACTGTATACCCTTTCAGGCAGGGAATATTTTTTTTTCTGTGGGTGTAAAGCATTGCCTATAAATGATTGATAAGACATATGCGCTTACCACACCTGTATACACAGAGTGGATAATTAGAACATGGCACCTAATTAGCCACTTGTACAGTCTATTCTATTTGCATATGTAATCAAAGTGTAGGAGCAGATTTTTGATAGCCCAGAAACATGCTTAAACCATTGCCAGCAGCTGGAATACCAATTGTTATGCTTACTGCTGAAAGCAGGTAAAAAGTGGCCTTTCTGAAACCCTTAGCAAAACAAACAGAGTAGGAAGGGGAAGGTGAGTGAGCACGAGGTGTAAACATGATCCTGTGTCCTGCTGACTTGAGCTTTTTCTTTCGAAGCATGAGATTTTGCAAGATGGAAAGTCTGGCAATAGTTAACTATTGCTATGTGAAATACAGCTGGTTAATTTATGGAAATTTCCCCACCTGACAGGTTGGAATACTCCACACTTAACTTAGCCTCTGCTCAGCAGTTTGTTTCTGTTTGATGAACAAACTATGTAATACTAACAAATTGGGTATAAAAACAGGAAGTAATCTGAGCTCGATGGACACTTGAACACCTCTCAAGTTCCCCTGCAGACAGAAGGCTGACAACTAGCTGTCTACAGTTATCCACTCCAGACCTTCTTAAAACCCTGCGTTAATATGAATCTGGGGTTAATTTGGGGTGCTCTACTAACCTGTTGCGGACATGTGTAAGTGCTGGACACTAAATAAAGTAGAAGCTTTGAGTGAAAGCACTTTTGTTTGCCTGCTTGCAACAACTATCTATCAGCCGGACGGCTGTGTCCCTCTTGATTTATTTCCTGCCACCACCTTACAAAGAGTAAAGTTACCAAGATCTTTGGATTCAGCAAAACCACAGGTAACAAAAGTAATAGCACATTTTCTTTTACACAGACTTAGTGCCTCCATTTTAAAAAATGTGATCCAAATACCTCTGTCTCAAGTGCCCTTTCTGCTAATAGTTATAGTATGGTCTGATTTTTGTAGGTACTGAGCACCTGCATCTTCTCTTGATTTCAGTAGGACTTGATGTCACTCAGCATCTCTAAAAAATGACGCTAAATAGCTTCTAACATGGTAGTTACATTTGCTAGTGCAGATAAAATATTCCAAGTTTACATTTTTGTGCACAAAAATGCCTCACTTTTGGAAAATGTCTTCCCTTTTTCAAAATTATAGTTTTTAGTGAGAGAGTAGCTGCAACATAACTAAATAAAGGAATTGTACAGATAGAAGGTAATGGGAAATTGTTGTATATTTAGAGCTATACTGCAGGAAGCTTTTAAAAAAATACAGCTATTGACATAGGTACTAGAACAATGGGATGCTAGGGTAGCTGCTGCACTCCCTGACATGAAGTGGTTTCCATTATATACGGGGTTTACAGTTTGGTTCAATGGCTCTCAGCATCCCCACTATACAAACTGTTTCAGCACCCCTGACTATTGAAAACATATATGTCGGTATGTTAGGTACAGAAACAGCAGAAAAGATCTTACAAATCTGATCTTCAGCTGTCATGCCTGCCATCAATAATCCTACTAAATTGTAGAACTCTGGTATTTTTCACCTGCCTTTCTTCATTTTATTTGATTACATTTTATTTCATTCACTTTTTCCCCACTTTCCAAGACAGTGCTTTATTTGCAGACTCCACAAGGTGGCAGGCAGAGTGGAGTGGCACAAATATTCTGTCACTGGAATTCTGAAGTCTTAGTATCCACTTGTCATCTGTACACCCTGAACCTGTACACTGCAGGCCCAATAACTAAACTCCTTATGGTAGATGTGTCAGGCTTATCAACTGTAAAAGTGGTTATTTTTGTGATACAAATACTTGTACTATTCTCTTGGAAAAAGAGAATGCACTAACATGTTTTCACCTTATAATTGCTAACTCCATAACATACATACACATTGTAAAATTGCTGGAAATCATGAAGAAATATAGCAACGTGGTTAAAGGTGACTTGTAAAGGGAAAACTGGGTTTGGGCCTTATGGAAGGGCTTTTTATTATATAAAAAGAGCTGAAGGTGTGTGTGGGGGGGAATGAGGGGGGGTTCCCCTCCATGTTTCTACTTCATAAATATCAGGAATTCAAATCTGGGATTTCCTTGTTTTCTTGGAAAACCCCTTAAAGCTTTTACATGTGTATTGTGAGCTTTCCCAACTTTTTGTTTTGTTGAATTTAAAACCAAAGATTTATATTCTCTCATATGGTTCTTAGGCTTTTGTGTTAAACAGACATTAAGAAAACCAACTTTTAAAAAGTTTTAAGCAGTCTGATTGTTTCTCATTCCTTTCAATTGCTTATCTTTCAGTCTCGTGAAGTGATACCATAATCCCACTAGTCTTCAGGTCATCCCTAGAGATTCCAGCGTAACCAAGACCTGAATTTCTACAGTAAATAATCAGATGGAAAAGAAAAAGCAAGCAAGCAAAGACCAGCAAACCTTTATAACCAACTTCATACATCATTTAAAAAAAAAAAACCAAACAAACAAAAAAACCCCACCAAGGGACATAAACCTTTTTTCTCTGTCAGCTGTACAGAAGCTATAATTCATTGCAAATTCCTGGAGTCAAAGTTCTACAGGACTATATACTGGCTGGTGGAAAGTCAACAGAATTATGCTTTTCAGATTTCATTACTTTCATAATATGACATTAGGTTTGAAGGTACAGTCAAATCACTATAGTGTGGCTATATGAAGGATGGAGCATCAGCCTTAACTCCTGAATTTCCGTTAATGTGTGATTGACAGAATAGTTTTACTTTCAAGAGCTATTTAAAATGTATTCTCTTCACACATCAGATATATTAATCTTAACTTTTAGAAATGTTTATGAAAACCTGCCATGTTCTATTGACATTGCTGTCCACATGTCAGCTGAAGGCTCCGAAATGTTTTAGTCACTACTACGAGCAGAAGAAGCAGTTTCAGTGACATTGAGAAAAACACACATCTGGAGTTTATTCCAGAGATGTTCTATAACTTTTACAGTCCCAGTTGCTAAAACATTTTTGCTGACTCAAAACATGTCCATAATGATTTTTTTTACTTTGTTCACTTGCAACATTCGAACCATTTCCGTTCATGTTAAATGTCTCAGTTAAGCACACAGAGCAGCCTCCGTCATCACAAGAGGAGTGACAACCTTATAATGGATCCCAGAACGGAGAACATGCCCTTGTGGAAAAGGTCCATTAGTGAACGGAACGATTCTTTTTCAAAGCAAAAATCAAACCCAGAGAACACTACTTAGCTTTAATTAACAACATATAAAGTACATGCCCTGGGGACGTCCCCTACCCACTTACATAAAAGTAAAGGCACGCACTGAGTTTGTCCTACTTGTACCCCTTGCTTAGATCATTTTAACAATACACACGCACCGGGCAAGCCACTTGCCCCACACTTAGATTAAATTGCTGCCAGACACGCAGCACACCCGGAGCCCAGCACGCACACAGCGATGGGATGCATGGCGGGCGGGGCCATGCCGGCGGCTTCCCCTAGGCTCAGAGGGCACAGCGGGGACACGCACCGCAGAAGCATGCACCACGGGCACCCCACGCCGCGGGCGCTCGCTCAGCAGTCCGCACACGGGAAGCTATGCGCGTCCCGGGCTGAGAGCTGGGCGCACCCCGGGGACGAGGTGTCCTGGCCGCCCCGGCGCTGGGATGGATTCCGAGGAGCGGGCCCCGCAGGGCCTGGATGCGGAGGTGGGGCACCCAAACCGGGGGGGAGGGGCACGAAACCGGAGCAGGGGGCAGAGACACACGGGCTCGCGCTGGGGGGGGCCGGCCCCAGGGTCCTCGCTCCGCCGGAAACAGCTGAGCCCAGCGCCGGCCGCACGCGCGCGCGCGCTGCCCCTGCCCCGCCTTGGCCTTCGGCGGCTCGCGTCACTTCCGGCGTCGGGAGCGGGGCGGGGCGGGCGCGAGAGGAGAAGATGGCGGCGCTGGGGGAGCCCGTGCGGCTGGAGCGAGGTGAGCGCGGCCGGGGCCTTCCGCCGCCGTCTCCCCGAGGGAGGAACGGCCGCTCCCGGGCTTCCCGCACTGGGTGACGCAGCGCTCGGTGCCGGCCCGGCGGGGAGCAGCGCCGTTGGGTCTGGCGCTGGCCGAAGGGGCGGGGCGCTGCCGGGGACCCTCCCCGCACCGCCCCCCTCGCTCGCTCGCTCGCTGCCGTGGCTGCAGCCCTTCAGTGACACCCCCCCCCGCACTCCCCCCCCTCCCCTGAGCAACGGCCGCCGCCTCTGCGCCGGGGTGGAGGGGGCGAGTCCCGAGGTGTCCGCGCCCTGGGGTCCCTGCGTGCGCAGCGGGAGAGGGAGAGAGACCCGCGTTCTCTCGCTTCAGCGCCCGCCTTCGCGCTCCGGAGCCGGCTCGCCACGGGGCGTTGGGATTTTCCTAGTGCAGCGTCGGGGCGGGAAGTCCCGGCTGGGGCAGCAGAAACATTTTAAACCGCTCCTTGGATTGTTAATGTCTCTTCCCGATCTCCCTCCTTCCCCCCCCCCCACATTTCTCTGGGTTTCTCTACGCACCCCCCACCCACCCAAGCCCCTTCTCATCACACACTCAGGCTGCTGATCAAGCAGCAGGTGTAAAGCACTTCTGGGCTCCTAGACCCAGATTTTCCTTTTCATCACTGAAGGGAAAGTCTGCAGGCTCAGTCTGGGAGTTGGGTTTTCAGTGGAAAAAGAAACCTTTTTAAAAAGTTCCCCCTATAAAACTTTGTTTTTGTCAGAATTTCCCTATCAGCTCCATCCTGGACTCCCTAGCTGTGTTTTGCACACAACTTGTGGGTGAGGGCTAGACATAGTAGGAATTTTTCTATACAGAAAGCCCATCAACTGTGAGTTAAACTTGCTTGATTCCTTGTTTATTCTCATAAGTGGTGAAAGAGGCAAATAGGCAGTTATATCATTTAATGAACTGCTCTCTAGTTCCCCTTTTCCACTTTTAATTAACTCTCTTCTGTCCTCACCTTTGGTTCCTATTATTTCCACTCATCTTGACCAATCAAGCTAGGATTCAAGATGAGCATTGCAGCACATAATTTATAGGCACTCTGCTATGGAATTCATAACCCCAAATTAGATACCTAGGCTGCCTACACAGTGCATGGGGGGAGTTAAATGCCTAAGTATGGGATTCATAGAAGCCAGTAAGCTTAGCAGGAAGGAGGAGGTGGTGGTGCTACCTGTACTCAGCCTTATACTTAAATAGCCCAGTGCTTTGAGTAGGGGTTCTCTCAACAGATTTTTGGTGGCCTCTTATTGCAGTGACCAACTCTTGCTGCTGGCTGCTCTGATAAACCCATCTCTGTCCCTGCCTCCTTCGACCCTTCAGTGAGAGCTTGCCCCGGGGAAGGTGAATTGGAAACTCATTGGCTGCCTATGGAGTACCAGGCTCCTCATGCCCCGGGCTGGAGTTGGGGACCTGTCCAGGGGAGTGTCCCAGGGACCAAAAGCTGCCTCCACTGACAAGAGTTGCTTCCGGCGTCACGCACACCGGGCCCATGTATCTATAGAGGTGCTACCCGGAGTCCCCGAGGAGGCTGTGCAGTGCAAAACATTGATCTCTGCTGGTGGCACCAGTGCAAATACCAAGGTGGCACATCTAGCAGCCCTTGGTAACTGATATTCAGGAGCAACAGCTTGGAGCTGCAGGGAGGGGCTGTTGCTTTGCCACCCCCTCCCCACCTGTGCTTTGAAGCTGTTGTGGCTGCAAAAAAAAATCCACTGGTGGCCACATTTGAGAAATATTAGCTTAGAGCATAGTTTCTCAATCTGTGGTACGCGTACCTCACAGGCAGGGAGTACCTGGGGAAAAACAGTGAAGGGGAGGCCGGTGGCAGCAGCCCACTTCCCGCCTGGTTACAGCTCTCAGCTGGGAGGCAGCTGCTATAGTCTTGGGAAGTCAGGCTGCTGCCACCCGCTTCCCGCCTGATCCCAGCTCCCAGTTGGGAGGTGGGCGGCAGCCCTTAGCTTCTGTGGAAGGCAGGTGGCAGCCCCCTGCTTCCCGCTCGGTCACAGCTCCCCGCTGGGAGGCGGGCAGCAGCACCCGACTTCCCGCTGGGTCCCAGCTCCCAGGTGGGAAGCCCATGGCAGCCTCCTGCATCTTGTGAGCTGGGCTCGCAGCTGGGTGGCAGCCACCCATGCCCCAGCTCCAAGTTGAGGGACAGCCTCCAGTGCCCTGGCTTGAAGATGGGCAGCAGCCACCTGCTTACATCCCTGGTTCCCAGCCGGCGCAGAAGCCTCCTCTGCCCCAGCTCGGATTGGGTGGTAGTTGCCCACCTCCCAGGCTGGCAGCCAGGTGGCAGCCACCTGCAACTTGCCTAGGTGGCAGCCCCTGTCCCTGGCTGAAAGCCCAATGCCCAGAAAAAGTGTCAATTAGAGCTGTGAAATTGACAGCTATGACAGCCCCAGATTTCACCAGTTACCCTCTTTTCCTGTCTCTCTCTCACCCCTTCCTTCTCTCAAATCTATGGCAAAAAATTTGGCGTGGCACTTTATATTCCCCAGCATTGGCATGCTGCTCAAAGCCTCTTAGCTTTGGCCAACATCATCTCTAGCCCAGGTACATACTTGAGTTGCGCACCCCTGATGTAAAAGTGGTAACCCTACCCACACTAGATCTGATACCTGTCATATCATGGCCTTATATACTCAGCCCTTCTTCCAACATATGGCTCACATTAGTCTGTAAATATAAAATCCCGTGGAAAATTGAGTGTTGAGGTACTTATTAAAATTTTCAGAAGTTAGGGGGTACTTGCTACTTAAAAGGTTGAGAAACACTGGCTTAGAGTACTCACTCAGGATGTGGGACACCTGGTTAAAAGCTCCATTCTGCCCAAGTCAGAGCATGGGCTTAACCCCCATGTCTCAGGATGAAAGTGGGGATACAGTGGAATTTGGGTGATGGAAATAAGGTAGTTAAGGTTGAGAAAAGGAAATGAGTGGGAGTGTGGATAAGGGTGTTAGTTAATTTAATTACTTATTGCCTTGCTTTTTACCAGTTTACATTTATGGTATACACAGTCTTAACTCAAAGTTAATATGTTAATAAGTGTATATGTGTGTGAGTAAATGCATGTATTGTTAATTCAAATGTGTTATCCAGCTGAGAATGCAGCTCTTGAAACTTTCTGATGATTTTCCTTCTTCTCCATCCTCCTTGTTCCACAAATATTTTATTTGTAGTGTGAAGGAGAAGGTCTGTAAATAGAGACATATGTAAGAGCATTGTTGTTTCCTACTCCACAGCTCTGCATTTCCCCTCCCCCAAAGCTTGTTAATGAGAGCAGCTGCTTTTGCTGTGGGATTAGCTGCTCTTGGTAAAACCTGGGGCAGCATCCTTCTCTACCTCATTACCCTGCCATTGTTCTCTATCCATGAAAACAAACAAATCTGGGCAGAGTTACTTAGTAGGAATCAGTGGAACAAAGGAACTATTTTAAGTTTTCTTGCATATTGATCTTGCCTCTTAAGAAAAGGGGAAAAAAATGTACAGTAGTGTATATATATGATGTATCTACTGAAAGGGAGTGCTATTTTCAGAAGTAATCAATCTCTGTTAATTGTGGTAGTGTTGACTTTGGAAAATTACATAATATAGGTATTAGGCTAAGGAAATAAACTGATCACAGAGAGTTGGTCTATAACCTAGGAAAAGAGGAAAATGTTTACAAATTTTACCACACACTTTTAGCAACAGGACTAAATCTGCTAACGAGGCAAATATTAGAGAGACAAGATGGGTGAGGTAATATCCTTTATTAGACCAATTTCTGTTGGTGAGAGAGATAAGCTTCAGGACCTGAAAAAGCTCTGTGTAAGTTCCAAAGCTTGCATCTGTCTCCAACAGAAGTTGGTTCAATCACCCACCTTGTCTCTATAATGTCCTGCCACCAACACGGATACAATATTGCATACAGAGGCAAATACAGAAGAAATCCCTTCTCTTTGCTTGTATCATAACCAACATCCTTTTAGCAATTTCACTGGAGGCCAAAGATGAGGGACTAACCTCTCACACCTTAAGGTTATGTTTTAGGCCTGGTCTACACTAGAGAGTTTTGTCAACAAAACAGTGCTGGTGTACACACTACAATCACTTCTCCCCCCTCCCCAACAAAACTGCCATTTTTTTTGACAAAATAAAACCACTTCAATGAGAGGTGTTGGGCAGAGCTAGGGCGATGCAGTGCAGTGTTGACACTACATCCCCTTAAAGCTGTGGAGGGGCTGTCATACTTGTTCAAGAAAGCCAGAGTGGCTGGTTCCCGCTCCCAGCTTGGAGCAGGCTGAGAAGCCCCCTTGCTGCAAGCTTGGGGCAGCTGGTTCCTGGCTCCCACCTGTGACCTCGGACTAGGCAAGTCCCAGATGGCTGCCGCCTGGCTCCCCACTGCGCAGCAGGACGCAGGTGGCTGCCGCCCAGCTCCCCACTCTGGGGTGGGACATGGGTGGCTGTCACCTGGCTCCCGGAAAACCTGCTTGGTGCAAATAAAATCCATATTTTAAATAATATGGTGTGGGTTTGGTGTCACGTTGATTTTATTATATTGTTTTAATTTACTGTCTTTAATGGTGTTATCTCCAAGTGTTTGGGGTTTTTTTGTTTTTTTGTTTTGTTTTTTCTTGAAGCCCCTCTCGAGTCAATTCAGTATCCAGTTTACTCTCTTGCTATTTTGAATAATGGGCCAAATTGTGGCCTACTTAGTATGGCAGTACAAGGGGGCACAAAGTGCCCAGTTAACCACATTATGGGTAGCAGTGCAGGAAGGAGGAACAGGCTTCATAGAACTGTTGTATTCACCCCCATTCCCTGCACCTGATGCAAGTGGGTGGAAGTGAATGGGGGCAGAATAGGGCAGAGGATTTGAGTGGAGGAGGCATAGCTGCACTAGGGAAGGAGTACTGTTCCAGTTACAGACCTAGCCCAGTTTACTCCCTCTTCAGAGCACCCGGAGAATCTGGAGAGAGATTGGGACTCTGAGGCCTTGTCTATATACAAGTTGTACTGCATTAACTATCAGTATGAAAAAAGATATGCCAGCATATTGGAATAACAGCATCTGCCCTATGGGTACCCCCGAACTGTGTCCAAAAGGCTAATCCTTTGATGCATAAACATGGGAATCTCAAGTAGGAAGAGAGAGGTTATTTTACCCCCTATTTGGCAATGGTGTGATCCGTGCTGGAATACTGTGTCCAGTTCTGGTGTCCACAAGTGTAGAATGATGTTAAACTTGAGAGGGTTCAGAGAAGAACCACGAGAATGATTAAAGGACTTGAAAACATTCCTTGTAGTGCTAGACACAAGGAGAAAGTTAAGGGGTGATTTGATTAGTTTGTAAGTAGATTAATTACCTACCTGAGAAGCTGGAATGTGATGATAGAGGACTCTTCAGTCTAGCCAACAAAGGTATAACACGATCTAATGGCTGGAAATTGAAGCTAGACAAATTCAAACCATTAAAACAGTTTACCAAGGGTTGTGTATTTTCCATCACTGGCAATTTTTAAATCAAAATTGGATGTTTTTCTAAAAGATATGCACTTAGAATTATTTTGGGGAAGTTCTATAGCCTGCGTTATAATCAGACTAGATGATCACAATGGTCCCTTCAGGCCTTAGAATCTATGAGTTCATGAAATAATTATAATGTTACAAAACCTGTGCATCAACCAGGCCTGAGCTGCTTCTGGGCCAGTACAGTTATGTATTGCCCCTTACTCTGTATTTGTGTAAAAGCTACAATTGATCTCAAAATTAGTGTTTTAGGATCTGAGCATTCTACAGACATCAATTAAATCCTACTCCACCTTATATAATGGAGTGTGTGGCATCCCCACTCCTGTGGGGACTTACAACCAAAAGAACATCACATCAGTGCTCTGTACCTTATATTGGCTCCCTATGTGCCTCCTGAGTTTAATCTTTAAAACTCTATATAGACTGGGCCAGAGTCCTTCAGAGATTGCCTTTTTATGACTGATCAACACAATTACTTTCAGAGGGATATGGAAATTGAGTTCCTAAAATGAAATTTCTTGGAGTTGGAGGCAGGGCAGTCTTAGTTCCAGTTCCTAGACGCAGGTAAAGTATTCCACAGAAGATGAAAATTAACTGTAGTCTGTCTTCTGAGCTCTTTGCAAAACAAAATCAACCTTTCAGCAAGTTTCAGTATCCAGTAGTAGAAACTGAAGTATGAAGATGAAGTGGCCAAACCCTAACATGACATCCATTTGGCAAAAAAAAAAATTGATTCAAAATATTGTATTTGGCATCCAGATACTAGTAATCAGCAGATTATAAATACTTTAGATGAGCTGGATAGTTCTCAGTCTTGTTCAGCATAAAGTGCAAATAATGGAAGACTTGCTACAGAAAGGAATGTTAGGCTCCATGGCATATGTAATTGATTCTTATGTTGTTTTAAGAGAATAGTACTGCTGTGGTTGTATAATGAAATTATTTATGCAGCATTTAATTTTGGTGGGAAATTTTTTATTGCATCAGAGCAACATGTAAACAGAACCTGATTCGAGATTGAAAAAAAAATAAACCTAGTCAATTTTGCATTTAAAGAAAAGGTATTTCCAGGCATTTTAAGACTGGGTTTGCAACATCAAACATGGCCTAAAAGAGCATCACACTGTCTGGAGTGGTTGCGGCCATGAGTGCCAGCCTCAGGGCAGACTGCCAGAAAGCGGGGCAGACAACCCAAATTGGTTGTGTGTTCTATAATTGGATTTCATCAACCCAGGAACCAATGTGAACCTCTAAAGCACTATAACAATCTTACCATGGAGTCACAGACAGTCCCCTGGGACACTTCAGTTTATCTTGCCACCCAGGCAAGCTGGATTTAGTTATGATTGCCATACACCAAAGATTACAAAAGATTCCGGTTGCTTCCAGTCCCAAGAGATGAGTCACTTATCCCAGGTTAATTTTTACCTTAGATATCACATCAAATACAACTTTTGTAGCCAATCCTAATGTAAACTAACTAAGGATTTATTAACCAGGAAAAATAAATGAGAATTATTTATAGGTTAAAGAAAGCAAACATATATACACAAATGAGTTACAGTCTATGGTTCCAAAAGATGATAGAGTTGTAGCAATCTGTCAGCATGAATATCTTTTAGGGTTAACCCAGGTTGACTCTGGGGGATCTCTGTATCTGTTTCCTAGCTTCAGCCCTGTGAGAGACCAAACAGCAAAGAGATGAGAAATTTTCCTGTTCACTATCTTTTTTTCCTTCTTCCGGAATTCAAGATGATGGGACAAGCCCTTTTGCACATAGCCTGTGCAGGGACAATTAGCAAAGTCTTTGTATTGTGATGTTCCATTACGACCCATTTAGTTTTGATAGTCCTTTCAGATGGGCAAGAGATAATACCTTTCATAAGGATTTAGCACTAGATAAAGTTTTTTCTTGTTTGATGGGTTATATAGCTGTAAAGTGTTTGTTCTGAACTATGTAGCAAACACTTAAGAATTACCATATAGCATGGGATACAGACATTATAAATAGGGTTTAATACATGTAGCAACTTTTCATAAAGTCTGTGAAATGCTTGTAAATTGCTACATGTATTAATCCTACTTATGATGTCTGTATCCTATGCTATATGGTAATACTTTAGTTTGCTGTATAGTTCAGAACACAGTTATAAGTCCTCATAAGTACTCATCATAACCATACTTACACACAGGTGAGCTGGACTGGTTTCCAGCAATGACTTTGTCAGTGCTCAGCTGCCACCTAAAGCCTTGTCAGGAGCTGGCATCTGGTCTGCCAGCGTCACAAGGACAATAATCTAACTTCAGGTACTCTTTCATACTATGTTGTTTAAGCTTTATGTGGAAGAAATGAAGCTACCAAGTCTGTCCTTAAAAATAATTTTTATCATTCTCTGCCTAATTTCTCCCTATAATTGTAAGATTCTCTTTGCCGCTGTGACTGTCTCACAGCCTTAATGATCTAGTCAAGTAGTGGGGGAGGCTTGTACAAAGTTGCCTGACAAGTGGAACTTGAAGTTCTGCTTTGCAGGTAGTCTCTCCATCTAGCAAAGCCATGGTGGTTTGTCACAGGGGATCCCAGATCTGCCAGACAGGAACTCCCATTGTCAGTATTTAACATGGACGAAGTGGATGGGTGTGACATACCAGGGTACAGTCCAGACTAATGAGCAGCTTTGTCACCCCTGCTCTGCGACCTTGGGTGCCTTACAGTGCCTTGGTGAAGTAGCTCCCACCTGCGCTGCTCACAAACAGCTTTCAAGCCACACCCTGAGCATTTACATGTAACTGTAGCCCGCAAGCCACACTTGGGTTACACTCTGGCTCACCTCAGCCTTGCTTATACTGCAGGTTCTAACACACCCCCATCTCCGATTTCCTCCAGAAATATATGTCCTGGAGTGCCCAGCCCTTTCCCAGACAGTACAAAATATTTTAAGTCCATCATTCCTTTAAGGGAATAATATTCACATAACTTGTCACCCCAAATGGAGTTACTCGCACAGTTCATTTTGAACATACTGAATTACATAAAACAAGTTTATTAACTACAAAGAGTGAGATTTTAAGTGAGTACAAGTAATGAGGCATAAAAGTCAGAAATGGTTGCAAGAAAAAAAACACAAGATTTTTACTAATACCTAACTTTGTTTCAATCTGATATAGTTTTTTTCTCACCATGTGCTTTCAGCAGTCTAAGGCCTTGTCTACACTTAAAAATAAGTCGACCGTATTTTATTAAATATAAGTCGACTGTAATTACAGAGGTGCCTAATGTCCATGCTGCCCTCCTTGGGTCGGTGGAATGCACCCTTATCAGGAGCACTTTCACCGACCTAAGGGGCAGTGTGGGGAACTGAGAGCCCATCTCTTAGCTTCTTGCTGGGAGCCTGGAGAAGCCACCAGGGACTTCTCCCCCCCCTTCCTGGGAGCCAGGGGAAGCCACGTTCTGTTTCCCACTCTCCTCTGGTGAGAAGCCCAGACTGCTGGTCTCCACTGTTGGCTGGGAGCTGGAACCAGAAGTCTGGGAGCTGAGAAATTGACATGGCTGGCTTTATAGCCAGGAGGGGAATCAGGGGCCCAGGCTTGCAGCATCCCAGACTTGGGCTTTCTTGTCATTTTCTTTAGGCTGTTACCCAGTGTACCCACACCAGCTCTTCTACTCAGTTCCCTCTTTTCTGCCCTGTCTAGTCCCCTTCCTCATTCCGTGTGTGAATGCTGATATTGATCAATGTTGATTTTAAACAAAGTAGAATGGAGAACAGGACAGGGATCATAAAAGGCACACATTGATGGGGCATGGAAAGGTATAGGCAACCAGAAAAGGGTTCAAAGGATCAGAGAGACAAGTAGGTCAGCGTGAGGATCTTGAAGGTGAGATATGCAAGAAATCAGTGAAGGAGGGAGAGCTTGGATGTTGATGCATTAACTGGTGTCTTCTCCTTAGTATTTTTTGATTGTATTAAAGGAAATGCATTTAAGTATTCTTTATTCTGACTTACAAAGTGGGTGTGTGTGAGTACACGTGAACGCACTCAAAGAAAATTCTCTGAATAAAAGTTAGTTGTTTATCATTATCAATATTTTATCTTTCCGCAGACATCTGCAGAGCTATTGAGTTGCTGGAAAAATTACAAAGGAGTGGAGAAGTACCACCGCAAAAACTGCAGGCTTTGCAAAGGGTCCTTCAAAGTGAGTTCTGTAATGCTGTGAGGGAGGTAAGTTATCCTGGCATAAACAAATAGCAACAAAAATACCAGGTATATGCCTGCATCTAACATACAAGCAGGAACAAAGCTAACTGTTACAAGAGTTCATTTTGAATTACTTTTTAATTTGACTTCAAATATATTGTCTGCAAACTATGGGGCTTAATTCTTTATAAAAAAAAAAAGATTTATTTAATAAACAATTGTCTCAATATACTTAGATTTAAATTTTGCCGCAAAGTAACCTAGATAAGAATATCTTAGTTTAAGTTACAGAAAGCCAAGTAACAACTCACATCTTTCTTGGAGAGAAAACTTTTGAGGGTCTGACTTTCCTGTCAGCTTACAGGCATTCTGCACCCTAAAGTGCAAGTGGGCTTATCTTCACCACAAAAAAGGGAAAAAAAAAAAAAGATTTTTTACCTCAGGGTAACTAATATGTGAGCTATGGCAAGCTAAAGACACAATAAAGACAAGACACTTCAGTTTTACTGCAAGGTAAACTCACCAGAGTTTGATCTGAGTGAGTTTACCTTGCAGTAAAACTAAAGTGTCTTCTCTTCACTCTATTTTTGTCTTGGAATAGCTCATGCGCATTACCCTGAGGTAAAAAATGCAGCTTTTTTAAGTAGTGAAGACAAGGTCAGTACAAATTTGTGCGCCCTTCTGTGTCTGCCTTATGATTAACACTCTGCTTCAGCACTAATTAGCATCTCCCCAAGGCTCTGACTCCCTTACCTGCACTCGAAATGGTTCTTCCAGGTGTGTGAGCGTGGGTGGGAACAGCAGCAGATCCAACTATTACTTTCGATTTCAGTGATAGCAATGCTATTTTGTTTTAATGGTGATATTCATTAGGCCCGGGTAAGGTGTGACTTAGTATCACAGGCCTGTCTCGGGGTGGCTTTCCAATAGGGCAGATTCATTCTCTCTCAGGTATGTATCCCTTCTCTCTGTAAATTAGGAAATGCAATTTTGAGAATAGTAGCAGAAGTATTGATCTCTTGTCACACATTTAACATAGTAGATTATTTGTCTCAACATCTAAGCAGAAAACCTATGTATTTATTTTTTCCCATTAAATTATGTACCTAAATAACTTTGTCCTAAAGGTATATGAGCACGTATATGAAACTGTGGACATCAGCAGTAGTCCAGAAGTGAGAGCTAATGCTACAGCAAAGGTAAGTCTTATTATAACTAGAATAGAACGTAATGGTTTGTCACAAAAAAGGTGTTATAGTTACCTAGATGTCTTCTCCTGATATGACCTGTTAATGTCAGTTGTATGAACAAGATACAAAAGACTTGTTACTTTAAATGACATTCATTTTTATTTAATTCAAAATGCCTCTTAGTTTTTGTATTCTGATGTTGGTACCTAGGATATAAACGCATTATTTCATAGTCTGTCTCAAAGTAGCTAGTAAGGCCTTTTCAAATGCTTATCACCTCTGACCATAAGAGACTTTCTAAGGGTCTTATTTTAAGAAAAATTAAATAGTTTTGTTTCTTACAGGCCACCGTTGCCGCATTTGCTGCCAGCGAAGGCCATTCCCATCCCAGAGTTGTTGAATTGCCAAAAACAGAAGAAGGTCTTGGATTCAACATTATGGGAGGCAAAGAGCAAAACTCTCCAATCTATATCTCTCGAATTATCCCAGGCGGTATAGCTGATAGACATGGGGGACTGAAACGAGGAGATCAGCTTCTTTCTGTAAACGGAGTGGTAGGGATTGGCTTTAACTTTCAGTTGTAATAGCTACTTGTGTCCACTTGAGGGTGCATAGAGACTAGTCTGAATAAGCCTGGTGCCTCTTTTTTTTTCTTTTTTTTAGCCATGGCAGTGATAGAAATCTGCTTTTTGCGGTTGATTCATAATTAACAAGATTAGTATGTTGGACAAATCTTGAGTATGAGAAGAGTTCTTGGACTATGCTTTGATATTGTACATGAGTTCACTAAATAGTAATAAAAGTGTGCCATTACATGAGGCAATATTTCAGAGCCTGAGAAGGATAAATAAGGCCAAAGGTTAAGTACTTTATCTTGAAGTAAACTGTATTATTGACTTGTGAAATAGTTTTACAGTTACAGACAAATAATACATTTCCTGAAAAATGCTGTTTTGGTGTAACCAAAACTGTTTGCGAATTGGGGTCAAATTCAGGGAATAATTTTAGTTGAATAAAAATTTTTAAAAAAATTTAAAAAGTCAAATTTTACGTTTTCAAAACGAACTGTTTGAAATCAATCTTTGCCATTTCAAATGCAGTTTTGAACTGACCCACCAGGATTTTTTGCTTTTTCATTTCAGCAAGAAAAACCAGGAGGGGGCAGGGAATCAATTTCAGTTTGAATTTTTTTTTGGTTTGGCCACCAACCCTCAAAACAAGTATTCATTCAGCTCTAGTTACCGTGTAGTTAAGGTGGTTCTGCTACATGTGTGCCTGATGATGCAGACTATTAATGATGTGAATTTTTGCATCTTGTAAGATAAATATCAAAACCATTCAGTCTTAGGCAAGATAATGTGAGGGTCCTTTGATGTTGTCATTGTCCTGATGAAAATGCTGCTCGAGACTGAAAACCATGAGAAGGTGCAAGCTATAAAGTAATTTTGTCAGGGTCTGTGATTTCTGCATTTAAGTGTTGAGATTTTAAAAACCATCTCTCCAGTTTTTTATAAAGAGGAGCATATATTTTAAACTCAGTCACTGATTTTTTTTAATTCAGCATCCATTGAGGCTGACGATGCATAAAAGGCACAACACAAAATACCAACCTGTGGCTTTCTGGGTGATGAGAAAAAGGAGACTGCTAAAAGGTTTTTACATTATTTTGGTGTCTATTTTTATAGAGCAATTCTTGCTCCTCAGGTACTGTCAGACAGCTCTGAGTGAACTACATAAGTTGTTGATTGTACTTTCAAAAACTCTTAATTTACATGTACTGGTTAAAATTCATGCTCTAATACAGGGGTGGGCAAACTACAGCCTGTCTAAGCTTTTCATCAGGCCTTCCAGCTCAACCAGTGGTTTGCAAGCTCCATTCAGGTGGTCCACGTAAGGTTGCACAACAAACAGTGCGGTGTGGCGGTGGCCGCACTCCTTCCCAACCCTGCACCTGCCTCCTGCCCCTTTCCCACTATGTGGACTCAGCAGTGCCCTGGCTGGAGCACGGCAGCCACTCCCCCCTCCTGGCCTCACCCCTTCCCCCGCTCCCTCCCGCCGTTCTCTCACCACATGGGCCCAGCGGCACCCTGGCTGGAGCCTCATCCAGAGCATTAATTGCCTGCCATACAATTTCTATACCCAGATGTGGCCCACAGGCCAAAAAGTTTGCCCACCTCCGCTCTAATAACTACTTGTACATAGACTGACCTTATTTTAAAACTCAGGATTTAATTCAATTCTGTAGTCTGTAACCAGAGCCATTCTTGTGATGCAAAGGAACTGGGGAATTACTGGATGTCCCCCCTGTGGGGAAGTTCCCAGTAGGCATAGTAATCTCTTAAGCCCCCTGGTTCTGCAGCCCCCAGCATATGCAATGGGAAGAGGTCATGGCTAGAGTGATACAGCTGTTCTTTGCTGGTACCAAGGTTCCTTGGGCTAGCCAGTTTTTCTTTATAGAAATTCCCAAATTGCTCTAAAATATGCTGTGGCTAACATAAAACTGGTCCCAGAATCCATGAGCCTCAGCTGGCTTTCTTTTGCCTTCTTCACCCACTGACCCTCCAAAAAGGAAACCTGCTCAGCAGACAGTGGGCATAATGAGAATCTGGCCCTTAAACTTAAATGTATATATATGTAAAAATAAATAAAACTGGGTAAGAGGAAAGTACATACACACCCAAGATACATTGGTTTTATGTTACCAATCTTAAATGAAGAAATATCCTCCTATGAGCACATCCCTAATATCTTAATATATATATATGCAACAGACTTGTTCTTAATAACTTATTGAATTAACTTATTGTCACAGTTTCAGGAGTAATTGCACTTGTATTCTCTCTCTGTGATCCCGCGAGGGTGCCCACTTACTGTTTCAGACTCCTACCTGTCACCTCTCTTGGGTGCAGACTCGTGTCTCTTGCCCTTCTAACTGGGAGTTTTAGGCTGCACAGCTGCCTGCTTTACACTGTGATAGTTCTAACAAGCTAGTCTGCCTAAAGGCTCTGCCCTGTGCATTGCTTTCTCTCTGGATAATTGCAGTGTGGGGTTTTTTTTAACCAGTGACCACACAGCAAAATATATTCATATTTAGGGCAAAAGCATTACAGAAACATAAAAAACCCTTCCAACTATAAATAGATTTAAACCCACATTAAGCCTGTCAGTCTTACGGGGTTCCAGTAGACCAAAGTCTTTCCAGCCTTTCAGCAGGGATTCAGGTCTCTCTTAGATCCAAGTTCTTGCTTTTTATTGAATAAAAAAAAAAAAGACCCCAAGTTAATTCAAGCTCATCCATTTATACTAACGGGTCGTTCTTTGTTTCCTAGTCTCTGGAAAACCCAGCCTGGGTCAGTATATGCAAGCCATCCTAGGGGCTGGTATTTCTCATGAGCTGTTTACTATCTCAGGAACTGTAGTAATCGCCCACCACTACCACATATTGCTTTTAGTCCATGAAGGAGCTGTGGTAACCCTCTCCCCATGGAGTTGCATACAGTCTCTGGCCCACAATGATACATAAACTTTAATACATTTAATACAATATGCTCCTCAAAGATACTGCTTGTGGCTGCAATATCTGTCACACTTGGCACTTACAAGCTTCAGTGTATTATTGCAAAGGCTTTAATATTGTTTATGCCTTCACCAGAATCTAGCTAATAGAGAATATTTTGAAAATTAGATTTTTGTCCATTAAAATATTTTAACTGTCTTTCCAGAATTTTTTATATTAGTAGTATTTAGTATATCCTTTGTTTTTAACAGAATTCAACGATATTTGTATATGCATTGCTTACAGTTCCTAAACTATCTGATGCCTTATTCTGCAATTGGTTTTTTTCAAATCTCTTACTGACAACATTGATCCTTACAAGATTCTCATCCCATTTTTAAAAGACAACAATTTGTGCATCCAACTGAATAACAAAAAGTGAAAATATCCAAGCACATTTTCTAAATCTGAGAGAAAAGAAATAACTTGGTTTTTTTTTTAACTGTTGTCTTTCTTTCTGTAAGTAACTTTATAGTAACGGGGAAACCCTCCAATCAACAGGTACGCCACCTGCCTTCTAGCTTCTAATAGCAGCAGTGGGAGGTAGGCTTGGGATAGTAATGTCATTGTGTTTGATAACTATAATAAAGTTGGGAGAAATAACTTTTGCTGACTCATGATAACACATATGATGCCTGGATCTTAAAACGGATGCAGTGGTGGGGAGAAGTTGCTAAATACAACATGTCTGGAGGGCAAATTTTAATTCTATTAAATGTAGACTTTCAAACCTAAAGGACCATGTTTTAAAATGTTTCTGTTATTGTACTTATTGTTTGTGTAAAATATAAAATCTAGTGACTCCCAGTATGTCTGCTCTTTCCCTGTCTCCCATGATGAAATGAGTGCCAAGCAACAAATTTCACATTGGTTTTTTTTACGCTAATTAGAAAAGAAAATGCGAAGTCTTCCATCACCATTTGTTTGGTGACTTGTTGAAGCTTCATATCTTGAAGTAGATGATAGTGCTCTTTCAATTACAGTTTCATACCTGGCATACTTTTAGTTTTTCTATTATAATGGAAGTTTTTTGAATAACACAGCAGCTAAAGAATCTTCTGCAACACTTGTATTCTTTGCTAATGTGATATTTCATGGTTTATGCTTTACAGAGCGTTGAAGGAGAACACCATGAAAAAGCAGTAGAACTGCTGAAAGCAGCTCAAGGAAAGGTTAAGTTAGTTGTGCGTTACACACCAAAGGTACTGGAAGAGATGGAGTCACGATTCGAAAAAATGAGATCGGCAAAACGCAGGCAACAGAACTAATATTGTACATTATAATTTATGGAGAAAATTATATTCCATTTTACCATTACCAGTTTGATTTGTGACCTAACAACAGATGAACTACCCTGCACTATCAACAATGTTGTCCTTTTAAAAAAATAAATAATCTGTTTGTAGTTTTATAAATGCCTTCACTATTCACATCACTTAGTTCTAAAACACCCAAATGCTTCTTGAAAAAAGAGTTTACATGAGCATTTCTATACAGTTGTTCTTACAGATCTTTTGCAAATAACATTTTTAACTGTCAAGACAAATTTATAGACTTTTTTAAATGCATTTTTAATAAAATGTACTTCTACATTTCTAACCATCCTTTTTTCTAAAGATTTTCACTTGGCATTACTTTTAAATTGATGAAAGTCTTCAACTTTTTTTTTGTGCTTATTGATTTGAAAGCAAAGACTTTTTTACCTATGAAGCTTTTGGCACTTTTCTTCTTAAAGGCATACTGTATATCAGCTACATAAAGCTAATCATGATCTATTGCGTAGCTGGTAATAGGTACTGGATTTTGTAATTTTTGATGAGTGCATTGTTTTTACATATGTGCTAAGTCATAACTCAGTATGATAAATGTTAACTTGGAAATTTTGTTACCTCTTCTGTAAATAATTTACAATGAACATTCACTTAAGTGATTTTTTTAATAACTAACATCTAAAAATATGGAACAATCATTCCTATAATTTATATTTTATACTAATTTTGGAGCAGCTAGAGAAAAAGTTGTAATTTGATTGCTGTTCATCTTGATTGATTGTATCTCTGTCTATTTGTATTCAGAAAAAAGAACAATATCTTTAATGTAATGCAGAAAGAATTTCATGTGTATTTCCCTTACTTTTCTACTTCTTGTTTTAAAAAGTATTTGTCCTAACTGGGATTTGAATTTGTCCAATTGCAATCCTATCATTTACAGAGATAAACTACACAGGATTGGGGGCAGTTAGTACCTAAATTAAAACAAATTATCACTTTTCTGAGAGTAAAAAATTGTGTGTGATATCCTGGTTGTCACAGCTACAGTGACCTTCAAAAGTTAACAGACATCACAAAGTTGTCTGTAAGATTCCAAAAGAAGAAAAATACCAATAGCATTTTATTTTAACAAAACATGATTTATCATTAGCTACTTCTAATCTGGAGAAATCTGATTCTTCTGGTTCCTAATCCAGAATGAACAGCATCATAACATACCATGAATAGAGAATGTGGTTTTAACCACTTTGGAGTTGGAACCAGGAGACCTGCAGATCAGATACCTCCTGATGTGAAGTGGCCTAATGCCTCTGTCAGTTGTGGTGCAGTGTTGTTTTTAACACAGTTGAGACAATTACCTTTTTTAACTGCTATATACTTCTTGCAATCTACCAAATTCTGGATTGTGCTCTTTTTTGGTAACAACTTCACTGTTTAGTATACATTTAGAGTTAGCTTGACAGTACACTGGGTGTCTCTGTTAAATTGAAAGGCAGCTATAAGTGCATCCTACTGACTGTAAACAAGTTAATTCTTAGAGGCTTAAACTGAAAAGTGCAGTTTTGATTGTCTTGCTCTTCTCTAATCTGTGTTCACATGGAACAACATGAAGTCAATTGTAAACTGAATTCCACTGTATGAAAGATGGTAAAAGATTAAAGATTTAAATAATGACAGCATGAAGCTTATACTTAGCTGACCCAGAGATTACTACAAGCAAGTTAGAAATGTGAACCCTTTGTGGATGTTTGTAAGCATTGTAAAATGGTAAAGATAATTCAATACTTTAAAGATTTTTGAGAATAGAGTCTGAAATGTAATATGAATATTTATCAATTAGATGATATTGAGCACTGAATTGCATGGTTGAGTATCTGTTGTTAGCCTTTTTCAGAAGGCTTCTTGTTACTGGTAGGACCATGTTGTTGAACTGTATATTTTTATAGAATGATTAATGTTTAAAATATTGAGACCAAAATGAGTAGTTAGGCCAGTTATGGAAATGTTTTAATTTAATTGTAAAATAGTAGAGAATTGTTTTTAGAGCTTTATATATTAAAGAGAGGTATGGGTACAAGTAAAGACAGTAATATGTATTATAAAACTCTTATACTTTGTGTTACTGGGTAAAGCAATGTGTTTTGTTACCCTAAAGATATATTTACTTTAGTGTAGCTAGAGCTGCTATATAAGGTGCATTAGCATTTCCATTATAAACTATGGCTTTTGAGTTCAGTGTATCAACTGTTCCAAAACTCTTTGGGTTAAAGCTTGGAATACAAACTCTTGTGTTGGGGAGATGGGTTAATTAAAAAAAGAAACAGTAGGAATTACCTGTCTTTTTCTTGTAAAATAGCATTTATTACATCAGCAGTCTGTCCTCTTGAATGGTCTGAAAGCTCTTTGAAATTTTTAAAGTAAGGATGTGTTAAAAGTCACCAAGAAACTTACATTCTTAACTACTATTGAGCAGGTGCAATGGCTTCACTGTGTTAGTACACAGTCCCTACACACGTGCAATACTTGGGCACACCAACGTGAGTTAAGGACAGATATCATGTGATGACCTTATGCACTTGTTGCTGTTGAGGGACCTTTGATTTTCAAAACACAGAAAATAAAGAGGTGGAATTTCACATTTGTGTTTGTGTAGTTTTGTTTGTTTCCTCATTTGCTACTCTACTTCCAGTGAGCCCCTTACCAAAGAGTATGTTGTGACTAGCTATTCAAAATCTCATGAACTGAGACTGGTAATTCAGAATCACTTAGGGAGCTGTGATTATTCATGGCAGATGCGCATGGCTATTCACATTAAAATGCATGTGTGGAAATTAATCCTATCAAGTTTATTTTTTGGTCTGCTCTCTTACCAGCTGATTGGGTTGCTTGAGGGTCTCACTTTTTTTTCTGTATTTTGCAGTCTGTCTGGCGTTAGTAGAAAGACTAGGGGAAAAATCTTGTGATTATGGAAGTACTGCTGCTATCTGTCTCAGATGAGTACCTGAATTCCTATAACTACCTTGCAAGGTTATCATTATCTTATCCCAAGCCAGTCATATTTTATCAAATGAGGTAGTTGAAATAGTCACTATAACACTTCAGTACTGAACAAAATGCTGATTTTAGTGACCAAGCTTATGTATTAAACAAATAATGGTTTTTACTAGATTGTGTATTCAAGTAAATATTTTACACAAGTCCTTAATTTCCACTTCTTGTGTCATTGGCATTCAAGCCTTTAATAGAGAAGATGTCTTCATCTGAACTGCAAAATATGGGTTCATGAATCGGGCATAGATTAGCACAGTTACAAGGAGAAAATGGGGAAAGATTACTGTAAGATCGAAAGTATTCTGTAATCAATTGTACTGCCTGAATAAACATTTCCTTATCGCTTTTTTCCTGTTGAGTCATGGTTTAGTCATGCATTTTATAATCTGAAAAACAGATTTAAATTGTTAAAATAGCTTCTCTCAAAGCCCTACATTTGTGAATTGTCATAACATTCTAGAAGTGGTGTTAAATAAATGTTCACAGATCTAGCTACTATCCATTACTATCTCAGTGATCCGTAATAGAATGTGTACAGGAGATGCTTTAGTTTCTATTTACAGACCAAGACTGAAAATAATCCTTCAGTTTAATGTAAATTAGGTTACTTATTAAAGTAACATCCTAATTCATAGTAAAATGTTTGTTTTATGGATATTCTAGGATAACAAATTCTGAAAGCATGCCTCTTACAAGACAGGAATAATTCATATGGAGCTAAATGGGTTCTACAGTATGTCTTGAAAACAGCATAAACAGGTTTGTATCTCCTTGAATTCTTGACCTAATGTGTATTCCAGTTTTGCTGTAGTGGAAAATTACATTCCCAAATATGATGCAGACTCATAAACCGGGAGACTTCTAAATGTGACCACACCCCACCTTTAGCAAACAAAACAAAACAATTAGCTATACAAAACTATAGCAACTGATTCAAGGTCCATTGACTTCACTGGAGATTGAATTGGACCTGTAACAGATATGTTCTCTCTTTATAAAAACCTAAATTAATGCATATTAAGTTTGGGAATATAAACAAGATACAGTGGACCCCTTAGATTAAAATACCCTTATCCTGTTGTCTGACTTGCAGAATGCACCCTTATTAAGCAGAATTTTTGTTTAACTCCTAACTAAGCAGAATTCAGAGCCATTCACTATCACTAGGCTACTTTGGTTCCCTGAGATCTATCTTGGGTTGGCTGGGCTGATTTGAGTATTTGTGTAATTCTCTCCTAATTTCAAGATTTGTTAGTTGCTCACATGCACACACTAATTTGGAGATCTTTAAAATACTTAATGGACCAAAGTTGTATAGTTAATATTTATTTAAAACTTATTGAAAGCACAAGGGACCTCTACAGTGTCTGCTGAAAATGATACTTATTTTTGCCTGAGCTCTGTTTAAGACTGAATTTAAAAAAAAAAAAAATACAGTGCAACCCACAAATACTTCATGGGCATCATATGCCACAATTTGAGCTGGAACAAGGAGTGCTAAATTCAGGAAGCGTGGTTGTTTGAATCATGGTCTTTGTGCCCCATCCATGGGATGGAGAAACGAAGGAACATAATTTCTGTACTATGCTCCTTGGCCATATTGATGCATGGCAGATAATTGTTAAACTCTGACTTGGGCCTCTCTTCTGGATCAGCCTCATGTGGAGCAGTGCTGATTTTCACAACTTCTGCATGCCCTGATGGATAGATGAAGGAAGTAATAATGGTTTAATAAGGCTAGCATATACACGAATAAGCCTTAATATTTGGTCTACAGCCCTGCTAAGCCCATGCATCTGTGTCCTGATATAAGTAATTATACCTTTTCAATTATGCCATCATAACTTGTATTGATGCTAACCTGCTTCAAATATTTTTATAATTACCAATAAAACCTCACAAAAGTTAATATATACTGTGGTCTACTTGCTGGATATACAAGCCAGTCCACACCTCTGCTTTAATGCTTAAAGTTACAAGGAAACTTTTTCAAATATTGATCTTCAAAACAAAATGGTATTTGTTTTCCTCAGTTCAGAAGTTGAGCAGTGTATTTGATAAAAATAAATTCTTGAGGTAAGCACTGTATTTTACAATAAAATTATCACTGGCACTTCTAAGCCTGCTCTTTAAAAAAAAGTCTGCTATTTCACACTCATGATAGTCTAGCAGTCCAATGAAAGGCTGGTTCAATTGATCATAAACAAGATTTATACTACTGTAAAACAGCACTCATCCTGGGTCTGCATGTCCTTGACAATCTTGTAAAATACACAGTTTAAATATCAGACTCCTCCAACCCTTCCTGCCTGCTATTATTTCCTAAACATTAGTTTGATGAGCAGCAAAATGTAAACAAAATCTAAACCCTGCAACAGTGCTGTCCCCTCCCTACTGTCCAGCCTCTCAAATCTCCCTCCCCTCCAAAAAAAAAAAAAAAGAAAAAGTAAGGGGAGGAGAGAATATGGGCTTTGCAGCTTACCTGCAAGGACAGCAAACAGGCTATAAATTCCAAAAATAAAGGGCTCCAATGAGCAGTGTCCTCCAAGCAGCCCTTTATACGTATACCTTTATATACCTGCGTAACTATAACTATAACTAAAGCCCTACTTAATTTGCAATATTGCAGAAATTGCAGATCCAACCATTTTAGGCTTCCACTGCAATTTTGACAGCGAGGACTCCTGCTGTCAGCCCTAGGTGGCTGACAGCAGAGGCTCCCACTGTCAGCTTTTCCAGATTACCACATATAATTAAGGTCCATTATTTTCCAAGATTTTCCAGGTCTTGTCTGCAACTCAGCCATAATTATTTGACAATCATCCTGCAATTCAAAGTAGGGCCTTAAGTATAACCAGTAAACCTTTGCCAGGTAGACAAACCCGCAGTGTTAACATAAAAGCAGCAGCAAAGCTGATTTTTTTTCTCAATATTACTGAACTTTCATACTCACAAAATCTCACTTGGTAGTGAAATGACCTGCAGCCAGTAGAATGCTGAAATGTTATTTTAATTTTATTTTTTGGTGTTAATTCTCTCCTTTGTTTAGACTAACTTTCCTAGTAGTAGCTTTCTCCTCAAACTAGCAGGTTCAGTTTGATAAAGTAGAAGGCAAAGGCATCTGTCCAAAAGGTGTGGGGACCATCATTCTTCGAGTGCTTGCTCGCGTCGATTCTATGTTAGATGTATGCGCACCCTCACACATGGCTGTTGGAGATTTTTTTTGCCTCAGTGGTATCTGTAGGGCTGGCTCTGGTGCCCCCTGCAGGCCTGTGCTCATGCAGTGGTATATGAGGTGCCGCGCCCCCTCAGTTCCTTCTTTCTGCCAGTGATGGTTATTGGAAGGGCTTTCTCTCTTGTATTCACAGGTGCTTAGTGGTTCTTCATATATAGTTGTTAATAGTTTAGTTTGTTAGTTGATTAGTTAGTAAGTTAGGGAGAATGGTCCCACTGGGGACATTTGTCCAGTCCTCACGCTTCAACTGTTCTGTTTGCCGCAAGTCCTTCCCACTTAATGACCCTCATGACAGTTGTTTAAAGTGTTTCAGGGAAACACAAGTGAGGGATAATTGCAAGATTTGCAAAGGGTTCAGGCCACGGACTAAGACAAACCAGGACATTCGCCTGAAACCCATGTTAATTGAAGAGGCACTCAGAAAGGCCTCAGAACCCTCCCACTCAGACTTAGCACCGATTACTTCAGCATCAGTGCAGAGTGCCTTCTCGATGCCATTTGCCTTTGCCAGTGCTGAAGAAGAAGCAGCGTGCCAATCGAGGCTGTTCCCCCATGCTGAAGTCCTTTGAAAGTCTGAGGCTGAAAGTCCTTTGGGAGAGCCAACCCCGACTACTGGAAGGTGGAAGGGGGCCCCTCCACCTAACAGTGCCCTCAATGCCAGAGGCCTTTCAAGCAGCCAGAGACCTGTTGGCCCTCCCACTCAGTTGGCCTTACCCACAGCACTGGTGCCAGTAAAGGCACCTGTCTCCAGGGGTAAACCCGCCATAGGGCTGCCACAGTGGTCAGTCGACCAGCACCATTCTCCATCTCAGCACTGGTCCACTACACCTCAGCCAAGCTCTCCAGTGCCATGATGAAGGTCTCCGCCGTCTCGACCCTGGTCCCTGGCACTGCGCTCCCGGTCTCTAACCCAGAGGAGAGACTCACTGGATACGTATCGCCGATCTCTGTCTCCCTGGTACCCGTCATCACCATCATGGCACTGGTCACCAGTAACATGGCAACAGTCATTGGACCCCCAACACCGATCCCCAGCACCATGTGGCTTGATGTCTCGTCACACGCCTCTCCAATGTGGTACCGCTCAGGGGAATCCCATCACTGGTCACCATCTTCCCAGCACCGGTCCCCGATTCCACACTGCAGCTGACAGTAGGAGCCACCATTGGCTCCACCATGGTTCACGAGAAAGGAACTGTTCTCCTCGGAGTCAGAGCGAGAGCCCAGTCACCAGCTTCAAAAACACAAGTCAGCAGGCATACCACCTTTCAGTGCCAGCCCAACAGTGGGTGCCTGGCCTCAAAGACAATGGCCATATTGGAACCCATGGGGGATCCTGGTGGCACCAGGACCCTACTTGCTCCAGTCTTCCGTAGCCGTGTCTGGAAAATGATCCGCAGCACCAACTGGCCCAGTGCAGGACTCAGACTCGGGATCTGACATCAGCACTGAACCGCGGGACCCAGAGGTAGAGATGCCAGCTCTCCTTGAGGAGGAGGAGGTGCCACCACTTCCCCAGCATTACCATCATCCTCCTTGTCCCCGGAGTAGTGGCCATCCTTGCTCCTCCAGAATCACTAGATGATTTTCGAGCCAACCAAGAACTCTTTAAAAATCCAACCTGGGATTGGAGGCTGAAGAGCTCACAGAGCCTACTGACTGCCTCTTTGACATCCTGGCAGCTGCAGCATCAGCTAAAGTCGCATTGCCAGTGCACATAGGGGTGCTGAAGGTTGTCAAAGCACTTTGGCCAACCCCAGCCTCCCTCCCACCAATATCCAAAAGGGCCGAGAAGAAATATTATGTTCTGGCCAAGGGATATGAATGTCTGTTCTCCCACTCATCCCCTGGATCCCTGGTGATGGCAGCAGCAAACAAGCAGGACAGGCAGGGTCAAGCAAGTTTGATGCCCAAGAACAAGGATGCTAAGAAGCTGGACTTGTTTGGAAGAAGGATTTATTCCACAGCCAGTCTTCAATTCAGAATCTCCAACCAGCAGGCATTGCTGAGGAGCAACAATTATAACATTTAATTATACAATTATAACATTTGGGACTCTGTAGCCAAATTTAAGGACACTCTACCACAGGACACCTGGCAGGAGTTTGTGTCCATCTTGGAGGAGGGCAAGATGGTGACTAGAGCCTCCCTCCAAAGGGCACGGGACGCTGCTGATTCTGCGGCCAGATCAGTGGCCTCAGCAGTATCCATGCGGCAATGTTCCTGGTTGCAATCCAAAGGGTTGTCTCAGGAGGTGCAGCAATCTATACAGGACCTCCTATTTGAGGGGAACACTCTATTTTTGTAGCAGATTAACATCATGTTTCATGGCCTGAAAGACTCCAGGGCCACTTTATGATTCCTTGGCCTGTATACACCACAGGTCTACACTCCCAGCAGGCACACTCTGGACCTTGTGGTCACAATACCACTGCATGGTCATCCCTAACTTGGTGGATGAACCCTCACTCAGTATTACAGGGAGTGCCCTTCGAAGGGCTTTCCCCCTCAATGACGCTGGTCTCTGATGCTTCAGATCTGGGCTGGGGAGCCCACTTCAACAACCTCAGCACACAGGGACTCTGGATGCAGGAGGATCGCTCCCTCCACATAAATGCCTGGCTTGTCAGATGTTCTTTCCCTACCTGGCTGGCAAGGTAGTCCAAATTCTGACAGACAATACTGCCACGATGTTTTACATCAACAAGCAAGGCGGTGCTCAGTCACGCCTGTGCCAAGAGACTATCCGCTTATGGGACTTCTGCATGAAGAATGCCACCCACATTGTAGCTTCACATCTCCCATGTACTAGGAATCACTAGTGAACCTCCTCAGCAGGTCCTTTTCTCTCATCATGAGTGGTCACTCCACTCAGAGATTGTCAGCATGATTATCCAGAGGTGGGGGATTCCCCGAGTGTATCTGTTCGCATCCAGTCAGAACAGAAA
Organism: Emydura macquarii macquarii; assembly: GCF_026122565.2. Lineage (NCBI taxonomy): Eukaryota > Metazoa > Chordata > Testudines > Chelidae > Emydura > Emydura macquarii. The sequence goes on from NW_027133377.1 coordinate 6,286,277, forward strand.
GTGCCACCAAGTTCTGCTCCATCTGTGAGCTCACCAGAGGCTCTCTGTCAGATGCCTTCCTGCTCTCCTGGGCAGCAATGTTGCTGTATGCCTTCCCACCAGTACCACTAGTCAACAGGATCCTGTTCAAGATCAAGCAGGACAGAGCAAAGGTGATACTGATAGCCCTGGTGTGGCTGTGATAGCACTGGTTTGGCAGCTGCTGTAACTCAGAACAGCAACTCTACTGGAGCTGCCACTTTGACCAGACCTTCTCTCCCAGGGCCACATCCATCTGTTGCCTCTGGACCTAGCATCGCTGCAGCTGAAAGCGTGGCTGCTGCATGGGTGAATGTAAAGGAGCAGGCTTTCTCAGTGCAAGTTCAGCAGGTTCTCATGGGCAGCAGAAAGCCTTCTACCCGACCAACATTCCTGGCCAAATGGAAGACGTTTTCCTGTTGGGTCTCAGAGCAGAACCTTTCTCCTCACCGAACCTCAATATAGTCCATATTGGAATACCAGTTACATCTCAAGCATCAAGACCTAGACCTTTCGTCACTCAAAGTTCACCTGGTGGCTATTTCCGCCTTCCATCTTCCGGTCCAGGGGAGATCAGTTTTCTCCCATGACATGACAATCAGGTTCTTAAAAAGCCTGGAGAGATTTTACCCATAAGTCCAAGATCCTATTCCTTCTTGGGACCTGGATCTAGTCCTTTCAAAGCTTATGGGCCCCCCTTCAAGCCATTAGTGTCCTGCTCTCTGCTGCTCCTCTCTTGGAAGGTTTCCTTCCTGGTGACAATCACCTCAGCACGTAGGGTTTCCGAGATGGGAACTCTCACCTCAGAATCGCCATACACAGTGTTCTGTAAAGGCACAGTCCAGCTGCAACCCCACCCAATCTTCTTACCAAAGGTGGTGTCACAGTTCCACAATAACCAGGATATATTCCTGCCTATATTCTACCCCAAACCGCACAGATCCTGTGAGAAGTGTAGGCTGCACGCCCTAGATCAGTGGTTCCCAACCCATGGCCCGGGAGCCAAAAGTGGCCCTCGCGGGATCTTTCAAGTGGCCCGCAGCTCCCCTCCCACTGGCTGCAAAAGGGAGCCACTGCCTAAGTACCCAGGTGGAGTGCATTGCCAATGCAGGTTCCTTGCTGCAGCCAAGGGGATGGGAGATCAGCGCTCCCCTCCCCCTGGCTGTAGCAGGGAGCACAGCAAAGCACTCCACCTGGGTCCCTAGGCTCTGGGGTCCCTGATCCCAGGTGGAGTGCACAGTTTCCCTGCTGCAGCCAGGGAGACGGGAAATCCTCCTCACTGAAATCCTTCCCTCTGGCTGCAACAGGGTGGGGAGGCTGCTGGCGGAGACTGGTGGCCCTTCAGGGTTTTAAAAATTATATTTGTGGCCCTCGAGCCAAAATGATTGGGAACCACTATCGTAGATGTTAGACGGGCCTTGGCCTTCTACATTGAAAAGACTGAATCCTTCCGAAGGCTGACGCAGCTCTTCGTTGCAGTGGCAGAAAGGATGAAAGGTCTTCCAGTCTCCTTCCAGAGGTTCTCCTCGTGGATAAATGCCTACATCAAGTTCTGCTATGAACAACCAAAAGTGCCTCCTCCAGCAACTGTAACAGCTCATTCGACCAGGGCACAAGCCTCATCAGCAGCCTTCCTGGTGCAGGAGCTGTTCCAAGACATCTGCAAAGCTGCGACATGGTCTTCAGTTCATTCTTTTGTGTTCCATTATGCTATCACCCAGCAGGCCAGGGATGATGCCAGCTTCGGCAGAGCAGTATTGTAAGTGGCACATCCATAAACTCCAAGCCCTAACATGGAATCGACATGAACAAGCACTCAAAGAAGAAAAAATGGTTACTAACCTTCTGTAAATGTTGTTCTTCAAGACATGTTGCTCATGTCCATCCTCTGTCAACCCTCCCTCCACCCTCACCATTGGAGTTGACGGCAAGAAGGAACTGAGGTGGCACAGGGCTGCGGCACCTCATATACTGGTGCATGAGCACAGGGCTCCAGAGGGCACCAGAACCGGCCCAAAAGATACCACTAAGGAAAAAAAATTTCCGACAGCCATGAATGAGGGCACGCACACACCTAACATGGAATTGACATGAGCAACACATCTCAAAGAATAATAGTTACAAAAGGTTAGTAACTGGGGTTTTTTCCTCCTTTTCTGTAAAATTACATGCTAACTCTTGATGTGTTTGTCCTTTGTGTGACCTTTATCCATAACCGTAGCTCTCTGCCATGGGTTCTTCCTTGTGTTGATTCCAGCATCTTCCACTTGATGAAATGGAGTAAGGGGAAGGGGGGGAATCAACTTGCTAAACATCCTTAATTGGTGTACTCTAAATGGCAAGCAAAACCACCTGTGTACACCTCTTATCTAATCACAGCTCAGGTTCGTCTCTGCATGAGCAATACAGTAGTATATTCTGAATAAAATCTAATCTGTGTAGGAGACGGGATTGCTGGGGGTTGGTAGTGAGTCACTGAGCCTTTCACCTAGTTAAAGTGGTGGATAAAAGGCGCTAGGGATTTATTATATTATTTGTATTTGCGGTAGCACCTAAGAGTCCTAGTCATGGACCAGGATCCTATTGTACTGTGCACTGTAAAACAGAACAAAAAGTCAGTTCTTGCCCTCAAAAAGCTTAAATCTGTGACAAGGGAATCACAGATACTAATATTTGGGTTCTTAGTAAGATGGGTGTTTCTGAGAACATCAAAAAATAAATTTAGTAAATGAGCACTAGATTGTCCCCTTACGGAGTTTTCTCCCAATCCCATCACAGTCCCAGTAATTTCCCTCCCCTCTCCTCCACCTTTCCCCCCTCCCCTAAAAAATGAGTGAGTGTTTTGGGCTCCTCAGCATGCATAGACTGCCTGAGATACAGGCGCAAAGCTAGTGCTTTTATCTTTCTTTCCTGCAGCTCTCCCTTACCTTGTAGAGTACAGATTTGGTAGAGCTTTACTAAGAGCTTCCCACAACAGCCACTCCCTTCAGAGCCCTCTCTGTGATGTAGAAGGGAGCCCACAAGAAAGGTTATACACTTTGGCAGATTTATTGTAGAGGCCCAATGTACCTAACAAATAATTGGGCCACTTCTGCCAACAAAGGGAATTTGACACCTGTGTTTTAATTGCTTGCGGCTTTAGATAGAAAGTGATGAATTCCTATTCAACTGAAATGGCAGGGGTAATTTTAAGTAGGTAAGTAGAATGCAACTAGTCAAGTCAGAAGGGGGCAGAACAGGGCCACAATCCTACCTTATGAAAAGTGATGTGTTAATCATTACAAGAGGTCAGGAGAAAAGATGATCCCTTCTGTAGCACAGTGCATCCTAATCCCATGTTGAGTGAGCACTGACTCAAAAGGAAGATTGTCACCTATGATCTCTTTTTCTGAAGATGTATGGAAGACCCATAAACTATTGACCTTGCTTAGATTGTGGTTCTAATGGATACACTAAGGGCTTGTCTACACTTAAAAAGCTACAGCTGCACCACTGTAGTGCTTCAATGAAGACACTATATATGTTATCTGGAGGGGTTAGATCAGTTTAACTGCATCATTCAGGAGTGTGAACTTTTAACATCCCCCAGTGATGTAGTCTTACCAACCTAATTTCCTAGTGTAGACCAGCAGCCGCCCAGCTCTGAAGGTGACAGCAACAGCGCAGAAGTGAGGGTGGCATGGTATGGTATTGCCATCTGCGCTGCAGCCTTCAGTGCTGGGTGGCTGGAGAGTGACAGCTGCTGGCTGGGAGCCCAGCTCAAAGGCTGCACTCCTGCTTATACCAGTGTGTAGCCAATTTTGGTATGTTACTGGATTAAATTATATCACTGTAAATTGCATGTTGAGCCTTCGTCGTGTCTTTGTTAGGGATTTGCAATGGTGTGACTATACAGATGTAATTACAACAGTTTGAATTTCTTAGTGTAGACAGGGCTTAAATAAGGGCAAGATTGTTTAACATGCTGTCACCCCAGAACCTATTTTAATTAAGAGGTCTTGCCTGTTCATTGAGTTGTGCACTCGTTTTCGTCAAAGCTCTATTTTATGCTATGCTTTTCATCTCTGTCTGATATAATTGTGCAAAAGATTATTCTATATTATTTTGAACCTCAGCATAGCTAGGAATAAGTTTATTCATCGTTTACTAAACTGCTTTAGGTCACATATGCCATAAGAGTGATTTTAACCTTGATGGTTTTGTTGTTAAGGTGAAATTCACCTCTGTGCACCACTTAGGTTCCAATTTAAATCCTCAAAATAGTGCTTAATTAGGATTTAAGTGCTACATAATTCTGAGGTCATATCATGTCAACCCTCTGTGCAGAGGTGGATTTCGTCCTTACAACATCATCTGGATTTTAAATTCTCAGTGTAGTTTCACTGTGGAGGCCCTTGACTTCACAAAGTCAAGCCAAAAGGCTTGGCATCTCTTCTGCGCCCTTGGTGGAGCGGCATCTTCAGCCTGTAAACTCCCACAGGTAAACCCAGATGCCATACTTGGGCAACTAATTGCCAACTCAAAAGTCCCGCTCGACAAAAGCACCAGGCATAAAGTCCATAAAGAACTCTATAATGCCTTCAAATGATGCCAACCATTTCCCCAATTTTCTGTGCTCTACTCAGTGGAGATGGAGGACAGTGGCACCGCCCAAATAAAGCACGGAAAAGCAGCAGGCCTTGATGGCATATTCCCTGAATTCCTAAAGCATTTGGATCCAAGAGCGAGAAAATGGCTAGCTGCTCTCTTTGCAAACATTCACCCCTCAGGGAGACTACTGAAAGAATTGAAAGCAGCAAAAATGATAGTAATTCTCAAACCAGGAAAAGAGGTAACCGACGCGAAAAGTTATCAACCTATAGCACTTCTTAGTGGGTGCTATCAGCTACTGGAATGACTTCTACTTTGCGGAATGAAGCCACTGTTGGAGGAACTAGTCCCTAAAGAAAAGCTGCCTTCAGAATAGGCAGAAACTGTTGTGACCAAGTTCTTGCATTGATAGACACTGGCTACCAATGCCAACTTAAAATAGCAACAGTGTTTATTGATCTTAGTTCAGCTTATGATGCAGTATGATGGAAAGGACTTTTATTGAAACTTGCAATTGCCATGCCTGTTGCCCTTATTAGGCTATTGTGGAAATGCTGAGCAACCACAGATTCATGGTGCATCTCAGTGAGGCTGTCAGCAGCCTGGGAAGACTGAACAATGGACTCCCACAAGGATCCATTCTAGCTCCAGCACTTTTCAATCTATATATCAGTGAAAATCCACCAACATCCTCCCACAAGTTCATGTACGTAAATGACATCTCGCGTCCTCATTTGAAACATCAGAAAAGGTTCTAGAACAGAACCTAAAAACAGTAGAAACCTATTTCAAGGCATAGTGGTTAAAGCCAAATGCCTCAAATAGTGGTCTCAGCTTTTCATTTGAATATTAGCCAGGCCAAGATGATATTAAACATCCATTTCTGTGGGGTCACCTTTGATGCATGATCATAATCCGTCTGGGGATTATCTGGGGATAATCCTGGTCCGCACGCTCAGCTTCCGTCGCCATCTTGAGAAAAACAAAAGGAAAACGTAGGCCAAGGTCAACACCATACAGAAGCTTCCAGGAATATCTTGGAGAAGTGACACTCATACACTCCGAATATTGACACTAGCTCTGGTCCATTCCACAGTGGAATACTGTGCCCCAGTTTGGAGTGGAAGCCTACACACCATTTTAATGAACACTGAAATTAATGCCGCTCTTCACATAATTAGCGGCACCCTCACATCAACGCCTCTTCCATGGCTATGAGTGTTGGCTAACATTGCGCCAGCAAATATCTGACTAGACATAGTTAGGTAATACATAAAGATCATGGCAAATACCACCCTACCACTCCATCATGACCTAGAACACCTCCCTTGTCACCGACTGAAATCAAGAAAACCCTTCTGATCTCATGCCACAGCCCTCCTTGCAGAAGATAAGGATGGTCTGAAGCCTGGGCAACTTCTGACAAACCAAATACAAATCTAATTGAAGACCCAACTCTACAAGTGCCAGGCTTCTCCTCCCATAGCACACATGGAAAGCTCGAAACCATATCCGCACCCAACATGGAAGATGTGCACGCTTACTCATAGACTCTAAGGTCAGAAGGGACCAATATGATCATCTAGTCTGACCTCCTGCACAATGCAGGCCACAGAACCTCAGCCACCCATTCTTGTAATAAACCTCTAACCTATGACTAAGTTATTGAAGTCCTCAAATCATGGTTTAAAGACTTTAAGGTACAGAGAATCCACCAGCAAGTGAGCCGTGCCTCATATTACAGAGAAAGGCAAAAACGCCCAAAGCCTTTGCCAATCTGCCCTGGGGGAAAATTCCTTCCCGACCCCAAATATGGTGATCAGTTAAACCCTGATCATGTGGGCAAGACTCATCAGCCAAACACCCAAGAAGGAATTCTCTGTAATAACTCAGAACCCACCCCTATCAAATGTCCCATCATAGGCCATTGGCATATCTACCACCAGTAGTGAAAGATCAGTCAATTGTCAAACTAGGCTGTCCCATCATACCATCCCGTCCATAAATTTATCAAGCTCAGGTTTGAAGCCAGCTAGGTGTTTTTTGCCCCAATTGCTCCCCTTGGAAGGCTATTCCAGAAATTCACTCCTCTGATGGTTAGAACTCTGCATCTAATTTTAAGTCTAAACTTCCTAATGTCCAGTTTATATCCATTAGTTCTTGTGTCCACATTGGCGCTGAACTTAAATAATTCCTCTCCCTTCCTGGTATTTATCCCTCTGATGTATTTGTAGAGTGCAATCATATCTCCTCTCAACCTTCTTTTGGGTTAGGCTAAACAAGCCAAGCTCTTTGAGTCTCCTCTCATAAGGCAGGTTTTCCATTCTGCGGAGAGATGGAAAGTGAAGAAATTGCCAAACTGTGACTGTGGCATGATGCAAATTGTCAGACATATCACAGATGATTGCCCAATTTATGCGCATCCTGGAGGTGTCACAGCCATTCATGTGGCTACCCCCTCTGCTCTGGACTGGATAAGAGACTTTAAGATCCAACTGTAGTCACGCCATTGCTTTCACTGTTCTACTATCACCATAAAAAAGAACGGCAATTTCTTGTCTTAATTACTAGACCGATCTATGCTACAGTGCATCAACTGCTAGAACAAAGGATAAAACCAAGTTGGTTAATTTCATAAACAAGTAAAATCTTTTCTTATTAAAAACAAAAACAAAACTTTGAGGATCTTGCAAGAAGAGTATTTATTGGCAAAGCAACAGTTCATTCAGAACAAATTATATCCCCAAAACATATGCAATCTTTTCTGTTACCTTTTCTGTTACATATGTTACCACTAGGTGTTGCCAAAGTGCTACAGTGTAGATGTTTTCAAAGGCTGCAAGTAGTAATATGGTTGTTAATAATGAATGCTGACAATGCTTATAGAATTACTTATTATTTTGTCATTCTCATTGGTCTCTTACTCCTGCCCCTGCTGTATTTTTTTCAGATAAGAGTCTATTTCTATCTTTTGTGAGTTAAATAGGTTTCAAATCGTATGGCTATACAAAAGTACATAAAATATATTAATTGCTCTAGAACACTGAGAAAGAAAAAGAACAGGCAGCTTTTGTGTTACCATGCTTTATTGTTATAGGTGCTTGCTTTCCACTGATGATAGCACTGAGCCCTCTAATCCCTTCCATCTCTCAGCACTGGTAGCTAGGTTTTCATTGATTAACTACTAACCTTCTGTAACAACAAAAGATTCTTTCCTTTTTGGCTATCATGTTATTTTTGTCTCCCCTATTGATTGGTTTCATGCTGGAATTTATACATAAAATCTTTTCCATTTATTGTTTAGAAGTAAGTTCTCCTTTAAAAGAAAAAAAAAAAGAATTCTTTAATAACATAGCTAGTTAAGTATACATTACAGATATTTTCAGCATGGACCATCCCTGTTCATTTTAAACCTCTGCAACACCATAAGAAAGATCAGCAAAAACCTCTCAAGACAAATTGAGCATAATAGTTTGCACACCATGTGCAAAGGAAGACAGGAGTAAAGATGACTTAGTGCTGCACAAAAATAGGATGTTACTGACTAAACATCATGAAAATTGTATATTTCTTCAAAGTCAAATTGTAACAGATGATGTAGCTGCTGACAGCAACTGTTTTTTCCTCTGAAGTTTCAACAAAAGGTGCAGCAGGGCCTACTAAATGCACAGGATAAGCCAAAATCCTAAAAAGATGATGTGTGTTAACTGTCCATCGCAAGGTATAGAACCAGTATAGAAACAATTTGCTACCTATATGAAGGAAATAATTTACCATCAAAGTGATGCATGGAACCGAGTATTAACCCTTGAATACAAGAGATCTAAAGAACTACAGACCAGTCATTTTATTGTCAGTGTTCCTAGAGAGCTCCACTGTTACAAAAGCACCAGTAACTAGACAGTGGGGGTTTCTGTACTTGTGATCAGATTTTTAGAATTGATTCATCTCACAGTCACTTCTCTGGAAGTTCCAGGGGAATGAGGTGATTTCAAAGAAATTTCATTTTGAAAGAAGAAAATTGAAATGAGACATTTTGATAAGATTGAAGCATTCCATCTGACCCTTATCAGAATGAAATGTTTGTTTCAATTTATTGTATAGAAATGATTTTTCATTTCCACACAAAAAATTCAAACAAACATTTCATTCTGACGAGGTCGAAATGTTTCAACCTCATCGGAATGCTTTGTTTTGATTTTTGTTTTTGTATGGTAATTGTTTTGAAATTAATTATTCAATTTTATATTCTGTAAAATATAAAATAAAAAACTCAATATTAAAAAGTCAAAACTGAAACTAAACAATTATTTCAAAATGAAACATTTTGATTGACCTGAACATTTTTGGGTGGAAATTTCATGTGATGGGGAATTTCAAAATTTTGAATTCTTGGTCTGATTTGGAACAAAAAATGTTTTGAAATGTTGGAATTTCATGCAGACCAGGCATTTTGAGTTTCAAACCTTTGTAGTTAGTCTTGCCCAGACCTTTCAGTTCTTGCCTGTAGTAGAAGATCTTCTGAAACTTTGAATAATAATGAGCGCATTACTAAAGACAGTTTGTCTCCTTTTAGATTGGCAATAGCATTTGTCACTTTTCTGAAACATCTAAAGACCCTGAAGAAACACTAAGATACCCGAACATAAACAGTAAAGAATTCAGAAACAATAGTCAGAAGACTAAAAATCATGATCATTGCAAGGATGAAAGAAGAAAAGTTCACTGTGAGGAAAATAACTGAGATCTGATAAGGATTTATGCCCAGCATGGCTAATATTTTATCTGAAACCAGGAAAGCCAGCTGAAGAGAAGGCTTATGGTCCTATCACAAACTGTTTGCAGGCATAAAGAGCAAGCTATTGTCCAGAAGGATTTGACATCTAATATAGGGCCAGTTGCAATGTGTACAGCAGGAGGTAGAAAGAGGAACAATGGTCAAGAAGATGTAGTAGAAGTTAAAAACTGCACAGTGAAATATGGACACATACATGATTGATATTATGTTGAGACAAAGGTGAACAAGTGAGTGAGGATGAAAGCAAACAGGATTACTGCAGTGGATACTGCTAAATGCATTTCTCATACACATCCTACAAAGACGCTTCTGTCTTTTTTCTTTTTAAAATACATTGTCAGATACTTTCCCCATTTTTGTCCAGTACTAAAGCCGTATTTCCCCCTTTCTTCCGCTCCATGCTGTCTTCAAACTATTGTTCTCACTGATTTTTCTTGAAAGGGTCAGTATCCTTGCTGATCTCTGGCATCCTTTCCTGTATCGTATTGAAAAGGTTTAAAAATATGCATTGGCATTGATTTCTTTCTGTATTCTCTGTTCTTAGGCCATTTTTCATTCTTCCAACAGAGCTCTATATATGTTGTTTCTTCAATCTAGCCATTTTATGTAAGGTTTCAAATGTGTCTCAATTTCATCTTTGGATCAGAATTTAGATCTCATGCCTTACAAAGTACTGAATTAGTGTCAAGCTTCTCTCATGAGCTATTCACTTTTCTTTACACGATTTCCAGATCCACTTTAGTTGTGTATAAGTTGTAGCCTTTTTTCTGGGTGTTCCAGTTGGTGCATGTTTTTGTTATTTGCTGGTCACTTCCCATACTTGCATTCGAGAACATGACTGTGTGATCAAAAAGAGCCATGCTAATGGTGTCTATAATGTACACTTAATTGACCGTCTTTCAGAGGGCATTTAAAAAATTTTAAACGACAACTTGTTTCATCAGTACAAATATACTAGACTTCATCCTTTCCTCCCCAGTCAGGCCCCAAATGGAAAGTGCTAATGAATTTCTTGGCAGCATGTGACTCAAATGGCCTTCCAGATTCTGTACAGCAACTTTTGGACAAATTGCATTTCCTATTGTTAGACAGACCTCTATGTAGCCTAATTTAACGTTCTGCTAAAAAAAATTCAATAAAGTTTAATGGCTCATTAAGAAGAGTGATCCAATGTAAACTGAATGGGGAAGGGGATTATGGAACTTCATCTATTAAATTACTGGTTCTATTCCAGCCTAAATCTGTAAAGACCAAAAACCTGATCCTTGGTACCAAGTGTTCAGTTCCCTTTAGGCTATTCTGAAAAGTGCTGAAAAGGGACCTAAAAATGGTATACAGACATTGTAGCCAGCTCTGGACCATCCAAACCCCTTGTTCCATTTTCCGGGGGGATGGCCAGGCTATGCTGCACTCTGGTAATTTCCCAGCCAGCTGAAAAAATTAAACCTGGAATCAAAGCAGTCCCCCATCAGCCTCTGGATAAAGGGGAGCAGTATATGGCCTACAATCACTTTTCCCCTCGCTCCATGCTGAACACAGATCAACTGGACCTGGGGATTTGCACCTGAAAATTGTTTCTATATGAAGTCTGTTTATTGGCCTGTGTGAAATGGGCGATGGTCTTAGAGGTGGGTATTTACAACCCAAAAGCAGCACCTGTGTGTAGAGGCTTTCCAGAACTGTCTATCTAGCACCTTTCATGAAGCTACAAAATTGAAGAACATTAAGAATTTGCATTATTCTGACAGCAACCATTAAATCTATGCATCTTTCATTATGCTAACCAGAAATATTATATATTATATAATATTATATATTATTGGTGTGATGTCTGTACAACACATATTCCATAATGTCTCATGTTTGTTGACAAACGATGAGAAAGAAACCTGCCAGGGCAGAGCAATTTTTGTTAGTGTAGGCCCTACAGTATCCTGTCCTGCCTTTATCAGACCATTCCAATTCTGAGGAATGTTATGGCTATTATCAAAGTCTAGATTGCTTTATATTTTTACTTCTTTGCTTCATGACTTTATTTTGCCTATCACTTGACTTCAGACTCCCACCAAATCCAACTGAAATTGCTTTTTTTAAGATGAATTTTAGCGTAGTCCAGGAAGCGGGTTTGTTGCCATACAGTTTTGTGGTAGGGGAAGGGGAAAAATATCCCCTATCCAGATTTTTGTAATTTTTTCCTTAATTTTCCATTGCTTCAAAATTCTCTCTAATGCCTTCTCAGCCACCTCGTGGCAAATGCTTCATAGGCACATTCTTTACACATTGGATTCTAAATTGGAGAGATCTCATTTGTACAGAGGCAGATTTATGCTGCTTTCTGATAGTTTCAGGAAAGTGATCAGGGTGCCCCTCGAGGATTTGTAACCTGCCCAGTCGGTCATTCTAGGTAATGCCAGCCTCTTAGCAGTTAATGCAGTATTATTTCCCTCAACTGGCTTATCAACTCATTTGTCTCTGTCCCTCTTTCCTCCTTCTTTGTAGGCGTGGTGTTTGCTGCTCCATGCTTTGCTTCCAAAAATGCACCTCAGAATTCTGTCTGTCTATCGCACCAAGTCTTTGAGGAGTGTCTTAAATGACCATTTTTGCAGCTGTCTTTTCAAAGCCTATGGGTACAATTTTCAGCTGCTTAACAAGCCAACTGCTAAACTGCATCTATACATTTTATTGTTGAAAAAAAAACCACCTTACGATGCAGACCTTCTAACTCCATATATCACCTTTATAGCAAACACAAAGGTTTCTGCTCTGCTGCTTTTGAAGGGAAAATGAGACCAGATGGCTGCTTAAGAACAAAAAGGAGAGATAGGCGACTGAGTGGGTTGTTGATGTGGGAAGGGAAGAATGGGGACTGGATCTACAATACTAATGGAGGGGGACTGTTGATGAAATATGGCAAGAGGGAACTCATGATGTGTTGCTGAGATGAGTAGTAAGAAGAGAAAAGGGAGGGAATAGCATCAAACCCACTGTCGGGGTAGTGAGATTAGGTTGGGTTGGGTGGAAGGGACAAGATGACCTGAGGAAGTTTGCTGAGTTGAGGAAGAAAAGAAAGGGATGGCTCTGGAATAATGTTGGAAGAAGTAACTGAAATGGGTTGCTTATATGGAGAGGAAAGATTTAAAAAGTTGCAAAAGGAAGGGATATGAAAGTAAAGAAAAGGAGGAATTAATGTAGTTTCTAAAATAAAGGATGAAAGTTGGGTATGTTTTATTTTGCTTTTGCTAGTAATATTTAATTGACATTTTTCAGATGAATAATTCTGCAGGTATTGTAAGTGAAAGACGCACTGCAATACAAAGAATATATTACAATACTGTTGAGCTTCAGAACACTGTACAGCTGTTAAGGGCCTTATTCCCTTATGCATGGTGAGTAAGGTGGGACCACTTGCAGAGTAAGGGGCTGCTCATCATGAGTATAGCTGGTTGAAAAGTGGTAGAGTTTTCACACCAAAAAATTAAAAATTAGTGAAATATTTGTTGTTCCAAAAAGGTTTCAAAAAGGAGCCATTTTTCATTTATGTGATTATTATTATTTTGTTTTGCAAAAATGTTTAGGTTTTATTCTCTCCCTACCCTATCCACACTTTTTTTTTTCATTTTGCCACAGGAAGTGGGAGGTGGGGAGAAATCGGACAACCCACAAACAAAAAGAGATCAGAAAATGTCCTTTTAGAATTTTGTCAGAAAAGTGGACAGTTTTGAAAAAGTTAAAATGTTTCACGAACATTTTCTTTTTAGAAAAAGGACATTTTTTTTTGGGGGGGGGGTGTTGATCCTCACTAAACATAGGTAATGGTGGCAGGATGAGAGGTAACTGTTATTCTCATTTTACAGACAGGAAACAACCCCCAACAGTCTCTGAGGAGCTGAGCTTCTGTTTGATGCACCCCTCACCACCAAGAGAGGTGTCAGGGAGCTAGTTACAACTGGGTGACTCAGCACTGCCTAGAGCCCTGGCAGAGGTTAGAGCATTCCTGTTGGATACACTCTCTCCCCATCCCCTGCACCAAAGCTGAGGAGGCAAAGGGCCTAGCTATCCTGGCTCAGTTCCACCTCAGCATTCCCAGCACAGCACCAAATTCAGCTACTTTCAGTGGTGCTGGAACAATTTTTATAGTGGGGGTGCTGAAGGTGGAAACTAGGAATTTGGGTTGTTACTACTACTTTAAGCCAGGGGATGTGGCAACACCCCTAGTTCCAGCATCTATGGCTACTTTCCAGTCCCTCTGCATTGTTCTGGTGGCACAAATGGACCAGAATGCTAATGAAAATCTGGCCCCTAGAGGTTAAGTGACTTGGCTGTGTTCACCCAGTGAGACAGTAGCAGAACTGGGGGTCTCCTAGCTCCAAGGGCTTGTCTACACGGCGAGTTAGGATGTGCAAGACATGGTGTGAATCTACAGTACACTGTACACCAACATCCCTGTGGTCACTGCTACAGTGCAATGAAAGTCCCAGAGTGTGGCTTAGTACACTTTGTTTTACTAAGAGTATGTCTATACTGACGGCGGCAAATCGATTGATTTGATCGATTGAGCGGTCAGTGTAGACCTGCTCAATTGATCAGGAAGTCGACATGGGTAAACCACCCCCTCAAATGGCGCAGTGCAGTGAAGACGGCACGCAGAAGGAAGCACAGCAGTCGATGGGAGTTACACAAGCTGTAGCCTGATTTTAATTGTATCAATATTGAATAGGGTTATAGGTTTGCCAATTGATCTGATTAGAGGATCATGAGGTTCGCGTCCTAACCAGGCTCCAAAAGAATTTATAGGGACTCTTGGGGGTACCACAGGAATATTTCAATGATAACCAAATTTGTATAATTGTATAATTTATTAAGATAAACAAATGACTGATATAAAGTAAATGAACAATCAAATGAATAATGGATAAGACAATCTTAATTATAGAGACTTATATAATATATATCTATGATATTCTTTAGCCTAATATACTCACACCTTCCCTGATGACCTGGTTGAGAGATGTCTCACCTCCGGGGGGGGGAGGGGCGGGGAGAGTAGGCAATGCGGAGAGCTAAGAGTAAAGAAGCTTCAAGCAGGAATAGATGACGATCACCTCAAATAGCACGATCTTTCCATTCTTATACTCTGAGAATATGGGTCCTCCTTCTAAGTCCATACTTAGATTCCTACCCCCAGAATAGTGGGGTACCCACATGTCATAGGCTGATCATTCATGAATATTAATGATTACTACTTCCACTTTTCTTATTTCCATTACCTCATTTGTTATTCTGGCCCCTTATTTCCCCTTGCCCTTTGCGGGTTTCGTGGTGTACTCGCACGATGCCTGGCATTCACAATTTCAACATCTAGGCTAAAAGTCCTGAGGAAATCTATTTATCTTGCTTAATTATTTATACCATATGTCTTGTTTTTGCTATACTTAACACTTATTCCCGAATGTGTGTATGATGATTACGCAGCTGTTACACAGGATATGGCCTGTATGTTACCTTGCATTACAACACAAAATATATCACTATTATAATCACACAATCATACTTAAATCTTATAAGAAAAGATATATCCCTATAGAATCCCTATAGAATGCAAGCAAGCAGGATAGTTTTATAGGCTACAAAGCTACTCTGTATAGTTTGCATAACTCCCGTCAACTGCTGCCGAATCTCCAGGTAAGTGTAGACCAGGGCTTAGTCTCCTTGTTTTTCTTTAATCTCTCTAAATATCTATTAATAATCTTCCCCAAAATGTCATTGTGGGATTTGACCAAACCTCTGCCTCTTACATGGTGTAAGTAAACTCTAATTTTCAATCTCCCTGTTGGGATTATGGGGCATTGGGAGAAAGTGAGTACGCTCTAGTATTTAGAGAAGAGAATTGGAATGAAGGATTCCTGGGTTCCTGACTCTATTATATATAGTAAAACCTCAGAGTTATTAACACTGAGTTATGAACCGACTGGTCAGATACACACCTCATTTGGAACCAGAAGTACACAATCAGACAGCAGCAGAGACAACAACAACAAAAAAGCAAATATAGTACATTACTGTGTTAAATGTAAACTACTAAAAAAAATAAAGGGGAAGTTTAAAAAAAAAAAGATTTGACAAGGTAAGGAAACTTTCTGTGTTTGTTTCATTTAAATCAAGATAGCTAAAAGCACAATTTTTCTTCTGCATAGTAAAGTTTCAAAGCCGCAATGTTCATTTGCAAACTTTTGAAAGAACAACCATAATGTTTTATTCGGAGTTACAAACATTTCAGAGTTACGAACAATCTCCATTCCCGAAGTATTTGTGACTCTGAGCTTCTACTGTACTCACTAAAGGCCAGAGCCAAAGCCCATTGAAGTCAATGGGAATCTTAAGTGGGATTTGGATCAGGCCCTAAGGCAGCAATGAGATGTGTGGAAGCAGCCCATTACCCCCACAAATAGCCCCAATATAATCAATGGAGTTCCATG
Organism: Emydura macquarii macquarii; assembly: GCF_026122565.2. Lineage (NCBI taxonomy): Eukaryota > Metazoa > Chordata > Testudines > Chelidae > Emydura > Emydura macquarii. Next base: position 6,302,159 of record NW_027133377.1, read on the forward strand.
CAGGCACAGGGTCTGTGTATCTTATTGGGCCTAAGAATTGGGGGCTAAGTGACCTTGGCAAGTCACTTAACTTTTGTGCCTCAGTTTCCCTATTTGTAAGATGTGTTTAAAGATACTTATATACCTTAAAGAAGTCTTGTGAGGCTCTGATCTTGCAATGGACTCTGTGGGCAGATAGATGGCTGTATCTGTACAGAACCCCAGTGATTTCAATGGGGCTCCACCTAATTGTATGGTCCACTTGGCCCAGTGGATGAGGATGAGGGCCTTGGTGCATGAAATATTTTGAGATCTTTGGATGAAAAGTGTAAAGTACTGTCACAATCTTTATTATTGTTTTTAATAATATAGTGAATATACACAGTGCTGTACAATAGGTGAATTGAGTTAAATGAGTAACAGGTCCCTGTCTGGATGTGTTTATAGTATGAAGGCAAAAAGACAGCATGTAAAAAGTTAGTATAATGCAGAACACACAGAGAGTGACATGTGGTCATTACAGCAAGAATAAACGGGGTTTTAGAAGTTTTTGAAGGAACCAAGAAATGAACAATACAGGATCCCAGTCAGCACAAACTTGGCCAACATTTGTAGGTTTTATAAAAACAAGCTACCATGATTTTTTTATGCCAAAGGAAACATTTATTATTTCAAAATTCTTTACTATGTTTGTAACCCAGTCTTTGCAGCTTTGGAAACTAAAAAGTGAAATGGACTAGAAATTGGCTATAAGCAAAAATAAAGTGAAGGGGGGTCAATTTATTTCCATGATGCAAATAGTGAGAAGTGCGAAAATAAACTGCATAAAAATAATGTTTTATTTGTATTTGTCCAGGAGACCCAACCAAGATCAGAACCCTTTTGAACATGGTGCTGTACACTAGAAATAATCTCTGCCCCACCCCCCAAAATTTATGATCTAAGGCTCCAATCCTGCAAATTATTCAATGCAAGCTCAGGGTCCTTGCCTGTGGAGGTCATTGCAGGATGTGGCATAATTCAAGACTGGAGAAACAAACAAACCAAAGGAATGAAGAAGGGAAGACAGGGGAACCATTGATAGACACATGATTGCATAGACTAGTAATGTGCTCAATTGCATTATACATTCTAGTGACACCAGTACCTTAACATTTAAAAGGACACCATAAACTTAAAATACAGTCAATTAAAAAAAGAAGAGTTCAAAGTAGTTTTGAGTGTTAAACCTGCCCCAGAAGCTTCCTGCCAGTTCTTCTGTGGTTTTACGATGGTATTTGCATATTAAAACAAAGGGTTTTTTATCCTGTTGCTGTATGAAAAACCCACACAAATAATAAAACAAATGTTTATACAGGGGAAAATGAATAAGATTACTGAGGGGAGTAAAGTTAAGTCTGAATCACACACAGGAATCCTTACTGAGGTAAATAGCTATTTGGAGGATTAGGCTTCAGGTGCTACAGAAGTCATTCATGTTTTTTAAACAAACACAAAAATCAGATTTTTAAAAACAATTTTTGGTTTTCATAATCTAAAGTGCCATGTCATGCCATGCAGGAAAGGGAAACAGATTTTTAAGATATTAATTGTAATATGTTCCTTTACCATCATTAAGCTGAACCGAGTTTCTATTAATTCGCTTCTGTGTCAGCACACTCCTAGCAGCTTGCACTTTCCAGTCACCCCACCACGTTCACCTCTGCTGCCTTGTGGGCAACCTTGAATCACCACCATTCAGCCAGAGGGATTCCACTTGAACCGTCACCTTGTCACTCATCTGTCGGTGGAACGCCCACCAAGCGCTCCACTTACCGAAGAGGCCCTTCGCCCGTTGGCTGCGGCCAGGCTCCTCTTTGCATATTAAGCAGCCTCCGATCCCTTCTCCACCAATGCGGACGCCGGCTTCCCTCTCCGCGTACGCACCGAGCTGATTTGCATAGAGCAGCAGCCGGGGGCCCCGACGCGGCTGCAACCCTAGAAGGGAAAGGGAGCCGGGCTGCGCACGAGAGTTGGGGGCTTGTGTGCCTGGCAAGGAGCGGAGCAGAGCAGGAGAGGCTGAGGCAGGCGCGCGCGCTGGAATGGCTGCGTGGTTCACTTCCTAGGCATTGCAACACGCGTAGCAGCGGCGGCGGCAGCAGGGAGAGTGCAATGGCAGAGGCAAAACCCAGCGGCGCGCGCGTTACCTGCTAGCTTGAGATGAGCCCCGGCGAGGGAAGGGAGCCGCTGCCGCCTTTCAATGGAGCGGGAGGGAGGAGGGAGAGACGCTGAAGCGCTGGCTCCGAGTGCACGGCGTTGAGGGGAAGCCAGAGGGGGAGAGAGAGAGAGAGTCCGCTGGCGCTGGGCGCAGAGGTGGGGAGGGAGCTGCGGTAGCGAGGACTCAGCTCAGCTCCGCCAGGGCCGGGGCCGGGGCCGGGGCCAGGGCAGGCGGCGAGGCGTCTGGCAGCGGGCGGTGGGAGGAATCGTTCCGCGAAGGGGACCGAAGCGAGCGGCCAGCCCGGCCACAGCCCCGCCGCTCCCAGGAGCCAGCCCCCCGCACGCACGCACCGGAGGGGGCTCGCGATGAGGTGCCTGGCTCTGCTCGGCTTCTTCGCCTGGGGCTTTGGGAGCTCGCCTGGGCCCAGCGGCGGAGCTTCCCCTCCTCCTTGCCCGGCTTCCTGCAGCTGCGATGGGGACGGAGGAGTCGATTGCTCCGGCAGGGGGCTGACCGCCGTGCCCGAGGGACTCAGCGCCTTCACCCACGCCCTGTAAGTCCGGGGGACTAGCAGGGGCTTCGTAGGGGGGCGGGCCGGGGGTGGGCTGGAAGGGGGTCCCCTTTGCCTCCAGACTTCACCCAAACAGGTATCGCGGGTGGGTGTGTTTGCAGATGCCTGCCCTACCTGTTCATGTGGAGACCGGCCTGGGCACTTGGGGCTTAATGACAAGTGCTTTCAAAAACAAACAAACTCGGGAAATTAAAAAAAAAAAAAAAAAAAAAAAGGGGGGGGGGGAGAGTTGGTGAGGGGCTTTCTTAGAGCCCAGCCTTTTTTGGTGATCTTAATTCCCCTGGCCTTGCATCCCATTTGACAGGTAGATGGGAGACGTGTGGCCCTTTCCCTGTCCCTTCTTCCTCCTCTATTAAGATGGAGGAAGGGGAGAGGAGATAGTGTCTTTTAACAGAGCCCCTTCACCTGAGAAGTAGACCCCTTGTTCTCTCCATGTTTCCGTGTCCTCATCCCACAGGCCATTGGCATCTTGGGGCTGGGGATCTGCAGATCTGGGGGAGGAGAAGGCAAAAGTTGGATCTAGGCACCTTTTTATTGTGTGTCAAACAAAAAGAACCCCAGACTGTGCTGTACTGTGCATGCACATTCCCTGTCAACAAGCAAAAACCATCAACTGGTTAGGGCAAGGCAGAATCAATGAGACAATATTCTTATCCTGCCAAATTTTGGCATGCTGAGTGAGGAAACACCTGGATTCAAGCACAGTCAAGTAAGAAGACATTGATCCAGGCACAGTTACTGAAGCAATACCTTGATTTTTGCAGGCTCTAAGATTTCAGTACAGCAAACTCTGACCCCTCTGTCTGTCAAGCAAAGCCTTATAAAGAAGAGATCACAGTGCCTAAGAACAATAAAAAAATAAGCAGTGCTATGTACATTAATGTATTTTACTTAGAAACTCTGTGTCTCAGGTGTTTCTAAGATGTGTTTATTAACTTGATGTCTAAGCACCTGGGTATTCCCTTTGAATGTTTGTCTTACAAACTTTTGGGGTTGCAGAAGCATTTCCTAAAAATACTTATGGATTTCTACAACACTGTTTGTATCAATCAAGAACAGGAGATGTCTCTCCCCAATTGGCATTTCTGAAGCAGGTTAATTTACTTATCTAAAGCTGAAAAAGGGAACAATAAGAGATGTATAGGTTTCAGGCAGTGAAGTGTTGATTAGGTATCTAGAATGGCAGGAGATTAAGTGCAAAATATGCCAAGTGAGAAGACTGGAGGTGAAGGAGAAAAACCCATCGGTTACTAATTTGAAAATGGAATTATGTAGCAGTATCATATATTGCTCAAAGGAGCAGAGCAGTTCAAGGGTTAATGTTAATTGTTGTTCAGGTATGCAAGGCCAAGGAAGATTAGATAGTGTGCATAAAAATGAGGAGAAAAAATATGATGATAAGTAAATGTTAAACATGAGCCAAATTTTAGCAGTGAACATGACAAGTATGTGATATCCTTTGCAACATCTTCATACTAATTCAGAGTGTATTTAGCTAAGAAGTGAATTACGTGTTCCTCCCAGCAAAAGTCTCAAGCTCATTTTCCATAAATCATCCCTCTGCCAAAATATCATTTCCAGTCTGTAGTGTAGATAGATATTAACTAAGCACACCAAATGTTAACTTGTGCACAATACAGTGTCTGTAACATGAAATGAGAGAACTTTTATCTCCAATCCGGCTTTATTTACCTTCTTTTAATAGTCTTGTGAATTTGGTTAGTCAGTTTCCTTCCGGAGTAGACTACTTAGGTTATCTCTTTGGATCGTTTCTTTAAAGTTCTCCGTGAGGAAGTTGGCACTTTTGGCAAGATTTGCCAGTTGAGACTGACAACAATTATATTGAATATTCAATAACTTTATGATAAAATTTTAATTGAAAAATGAACATTTCCCTTGTGTAGTGAGACAACTGAACACGGATTTACAGCCTTCAATATGGAAGAGTTTTGCTAATCCAGAAACCTGTTAAGTTTCATAATAAAACATGTCAGTCTTGCCCCACTTCTCAGCATAGATTTAATAGCAGAGGGCTGTAGTGAGATTTGGTTTTACTAAAGCTTCACTGCTATTGCAAAATATATTACAGTGCACATTATAGCAAATTATGATACATGCTCATAAATCAATATTGAACTATATTTGTCAAAGTAAATGAGCAGAATACATTTTATGATGACATTGTCTTTATTATTCTATGTGTTTTGGTTTATTTGCTTTCTTATTCACAAAATTCATGACTATGCAAAGGGTCTCTTGGTTCTTAGTGTGGATGATCAGGGTTTTCCAAGTACTTGTTCATGAGTTGTAACTTAGCAAACATATACAATTTCTCTCTTCCATCAGGAGATATTTTTATCATTTGGGTTCAGTAGAGCAGATTATTGAGCCTCATCTTATGTTAATTAGTAGGAAGCTGTATTTCAATGAATAAATATTACTTTGTGCCCGGGTGTATGGTACAAAGATCACAAAATAGAACTATGTAATACTGAGAGTTGCCTTTTTTCCCTATTTCTTTAGTGAAGGCAGTGTCTTTAATGGTTAGAGCAGTGGTCAGGAGGACTGGGTTCTCACTGTGCGATTGAGTTACTGTGCATACTGGGGATATGTCTGCATGGCCCAGACTATGGGAATGTGAATAACATTGAATAGCAAAGTGTTGTGTTGTAATTGCCCCACTTGCTGCAGGTGTGAACTACTTCACATTAGCATTAATATAGTCCTGTTTTGAAGGAGGACTACATGAATGCAAACTGTGAACCTGTTAGTTTGCACTAGCAGCATCCACATGGGGGAGTTACAGTGCAGCACTTCAGTGTGCAATGCCATTCACACCCCTGTAGTTCGAACTTTTGGGCAGTGTAGACGTGCCCTAAGACTTGCTAATAAGCCCCTGTGCCCTAGTTTCGCAATATGTAAGATGTGGATATTGCCAAACTTTGTAAAGTGCTTCGGAGTTACGATTATTAGGCTGACTAGCTGTGTGCAGGATAGAATTGGCATCCTTTATATCTGTAAGACTGCCTTTATTGTCCAGAACTGGTTATAAGCCATTAAAATTAGAACATACTATAGATATACTTGCCAAACTGTTTCATTTGTAACTCCTTGTTTTCACATGCTGACAAGCTTCCAGAAATTTACTTCTGGGACTGGCGTATTCTGTGCTTGGTTTCTGTTTGAAGGTGGGAAGTAATATATACTGTAGTGTGTTTTGGTGTTTGGCCAGTTTGTTTGAGCAAAATCCTCCTCTCTCTTTCATTCTGCAAGAGTTAAAAATATTCCCCACCCACATGCCAGTTATTGCTTCCTGATTTTTCCAAACACAGAACTAAAAAATGGCTGCCTTTTGAAACTTTGCATTTAAATAGCCCTTGTTTTGGAGCACAGCCATTCTCAAGTTTTGGATATGGTGGAAAGGAAGAATAATTGTTTCGTAAGTGATAGAAAATTCAGCATACTCGGTAAGCATCATTTGAGCCAGATATTCTATGAGTTCCTTTAAAAACAAAATTAAGTTTGCATTTTTGTTTTGTCCAAAAAACTGCCATGGTGATGTGCTGCTGCCTTTTTAACCCAAGCTTGCAGAAAATGGTCTCTAGTCTAGACAAACAATGACCATAGAAGAGGGTGACGTTTATCCTTCACCTGCCCTGTTCCCTGCAAGAATTTAAAGTCTTATATTTCTTGATATTAGAGACAAGATGGGTGAGGTAATATCTTTTATTGGACCAACTTCTATTGGTGAGAGATATTGGTCCAATAAAATATATTACCTCACCCATCTTGTCTCTCTAATATCCCAGTACTGATATTGCTACAACTACACTGCATTTCTTGATAACTTTTAACTATGTAATCTTAGTATTACAATGAATCTATCTGTGCATAAAATATATTGATATATTCCCCGATCTTTCAGAAGCAGGTTAGCTTGATTAGAACCTCAAATGGATGTCCATTTGGAGTTTTGTCTCTCCCTGTTTCTGCTTGTACTGGTACCTTACAATGGTGGATTGAGTATTCTAAACTGGCTGCTCCTCTTGGTATGTTTTGTTCAGAATAAGTCCATTATTTTACTATATGTTGTTGTTGTTATACGGCTCACAAAAAAAAAAAAAAAAAAAAAAGTTAGGATTTTCAGAGTCAGAATGGATATTGAGTCCCTTACCTTGAATTTCCACAATCTAATTTTACATGTGACAAAATGAGTGAATACCACACAATGGTAGGGGCAGGGGTGAGGAAGGACTGGGGTTTCAATAATAAGATCTAGTTACATTGTTATGAGCACAGGAAGACTATTCCATTAAATTTATAAAGTTTGTTTGTTTAAAAAAACAAGGATAATGCATGGGTGTTATGATAACTCAAACATTTGGGTGACATGGAAGTTTATTATTATTATTTATTTTATTAGCATGAATTTGAATGAGGAAGGCTGGTATTTTGGTTAACAGGGATTTTTGTCTTGAATGATACTCCATACATGGGGCAGCTTGGAAAAAGACACAGAGATGGGAGTGGAGTGGGAGAAGGATATGAACGGAGGGCATTAGAGCAGATGAGGTGGGGGTGAATCCAATAGCTGTCAGGAAGAACATGAGAGGAGATGGACTATTGATACAATTACTATAGGGAGCCGTTTTTTGGGTATAATTTAGTTAGGTCTCTAATTCTGACTTCATCAGCTACTTGTTTTTTTGGTTTTTTTTCCTCTTGATCATAGGCTTTGTGAATATTTGCTTTGTTGCAAAATAACTATTGTCTAGCAAGTAGATTATGCGAAGGCAGTAATATTAAGATGGAAGCTAATGAGTTGTTTTCTTTGTTTTGTTTTTATTTAATTGGTGCAATGTGTTATTCTTTTGATCTTATAATCTTACTCAGTGATGTAGTGATAACCAAAGAAGTGGGTAAACTAACCTAAGCTTAACTCCATATTCCCCAGATGAGAAGTAGGTAAACTACACTACTAATTTAATTCATGTTGTCAATGACCTGGTGGTATGTTATGTAAAAGAAAAATTCTGTCTATGGTCAAAACAAGTTACGTTGTGGTGCATCTTTTATATTTCTGCTGGTATCACTTAAACTTGAAAGTACAATATTTGGGGTTAATACTGGTGCAAGTCCAGAGTGCAGACACACTGGTTGAAATTTTTCAGAAATGATTAATGATCTTTTGGATTTCTGGATCCTCAACTTCAGACACTTTAAATAGGTCTGATTTTCCCCTCCCCCACCCCTCCCACCCCCCACCTGGTACCAGTGCTTGATATCTCCTGAAAATCAGCTCTTTTGAGGTAACTCAGCTAGGCGTCTGAAATCACTAGTCTTTTCTGGAAAATCCTAGCCAATTTAAATATAGTGTTTCTTCAGTATTTTAATATATTTTTCATTTTTATCTAGCCATAAATATAATCCATGTTCTTGCCAATGTGTGTTAGGCTACAACACATTTTGTTTCAAGATTTGCTGAAAAATGTTGAAAGCTCAAAATTGCAAGTATTCCTCTCCCCCTATTTCCCAAGAACTTTCTTCAAGCAAAATTATTTCCTGAGTGTTTGCAATTTTGGAGGGGGTTGGTTACTTTGCTTTAATTTTACCATTTTTCCAATTTTTGTGCATATGTTAAGACCATAGGCATGCTAGCATCCACATGCTTCAGCACAATATTTGATGTACAGCTGCTAGGGATAGCATATGTTTGTTTGCATTGGTTTTTTATTCTATGCTATCCTCCTTGCATGGAATAAAATCACAACTGCTGCCTAATTTTGTTTAAAAATGCACTCCATTCTTACTGTGCATGTTTGGTTAGTCTTCCCTTTCTCCCAAATCCATCCCTTCACAAAAGAGAAAAAATATCTGTCTTAACCAGCTTTTCTTCATTCAAAATGAAATGTTAATTTTGCTATTTGCTTTTAAAAGCCATTTAACCTGATCTTTGGCAATCTCTTTCAATGCTATATTTCTACAGTTGTTGTTCTGTAGCTTCACAAAATCAAAATCATTTTTTTTAATGAGTAAGATCTAGCTATTTGATGATTGATTAATTTTTGGAGATTTGCAATGTTCTTGTATATGTCTACAGTATTTTGTCAGTTGCACCTGAACCCTGTATGGCTGGACTATTTCTGCTGAATTTATGTAGATTCAGCAGGATTATAGTATCACTTGACTAGTCCTATTGGATCCAACAAAACTTGCATATTTTTAAAATGGAATGTCCTTTTTAAAAAAAAAAAAAAATCTGGAATTTTTATGTAGCATTGTATCACCACCTACTGAAACTAATGGTAGCATAGACCAAAGATATCCTCTTTTAATGTGTCAGATACAAGGCAATGCCTTGTAACATCATGGATCAGTTACTGTTGCATTAGAAAGCCAAAGAGCCTGCTGAGGTGCAGTGAACACTTTCTAACAGAAGGAATACCTTGAAAAGTGAGGATGGCCAGGCATGACCTTCAGTCTGGAAAATGTAGCATAATTATAATTTTCCTAAGATAGAAAAGCCTTATCTCATTAGAGGTTTGAAGGTTTTACAGTTAGGCATGTGAAAAACTAAATAATATCTATCCCATACACTGTGATACATGTTAAAGTCTACCTTTCTTCATATATTAAAGACTCTTAAAGAAAGGGGGGGAGGGGAAGGGCAGTGTCTGGATGCTTTGTCTTTTACTTAAAGCCATTTTGTTTTAAAGAAAAATACAGATCAAATGCTTATAATGAATAATTTTGACAACAGTAAACACACTATTTTGCTTTAGAAAGAAATGTCCCCGGGCCCCCCCCCCCCCCCTCTAGCATTGTTAGTGGATGAGAATGGGAGAGTGAAATTGAAATGAAACTAATTAATCTGTTTTTCATTGTTAACAAAATTAAAATAACAGTTAAAAGAAGTTTGTAAAAATAAAACATACCAAAAACCAATCAGAATATTCTAGGCCCTGACCCTGCATCTTGATTTGCTACCATAGAGCTCTGCACCCATGCAGAACATAAGATGCTTTGTGGGTCTATGCTGGCTAATAACTAAGGTTTAAGATTTTGTCACGGTTATTTTTAGTAAAAGTCAGGGGCAGGTCACTGGCAATAAACAAAATATCATGGAAGACCGTGACCTGTCTCTGACTTTTACTAAAAATTACTGTGGCAAAATGGGGTGACGAGGCAAGGGCTGAAGCCTGAGGGGGGATGAGAGTCTTTGCCCCACTGCGGAAGGGATGGGGTAGAGGGTCAGCATCTGCAGTGGCTGGGAGCTACAGGGCTTCCCTCACTTCCTGCGGTGGCTGGGAGCTGCGGGAGCCCCCGCAGCAGCTGGGAGCTCTTGTCCGTCACCCTAGGGCCGAAACATAAAATGTCATGAAGATCTCCAAAGGTCATAGAATCATAGCAGATTAGGATTGGAAGGGACCTCAGGAGGTCATCTAGTCCAACCCCCTGCTCAAAGCAGGACCAACCCCAACTAAATCATCCCAGCCAGGGCTTTGTCAAGCCAGGCCTTAAAAAGCTCTAAAGATGGAAATTCCACCACCTCCCTAGGTAACCCATTCCAGTGCTTCACCACCCTTCTAGTGAAAAAGTTTTTCCTAATATCCAACCTAGACCTCCCCCACTGCAATTTGAGACCATTGCTCCTTGTTCTCAGTGGTACCAGACGACAGAACAGCCTACCTCCATTATCCCTGGAACCCCCTTTCAGGAAGTTAAAGGCTGCAATCAAATCCCCCCTCATGCTTCTCTTCTGCAGACTAAACAAGACCAGTTTCTTCAGCCTCTCCTCATAAGTCTTGTGCTCCAGCCCCCTAATAATTTTCGTTGTCCTCCTCTGGACTCTCTCCGATTTGCCCACATCCTGTCTGTAGTGGGGGGCCCCCAAAACTAGACACCATACTCCAAATGTAGCCTCACCAGTGCCGAATAGAGGGGAATAATCACTTCCTTCGATCTGCTGGCAATGCTCCAATTGATGCAGCCCAATATGCCGTTAGCCTTCTTGGCAGTAAAGGCACAGAATCCGTGACCTCCGTGACAATCTTATCCTTACTAATAACACTGGATTGGATACATCAGCCCAGATCCTGCTTCTGGAATGAAGTGCGCAGAACCTTGAACTGTGGGAAGCCTCACTGACTTCTGTGAGGTCTCTCAAGTTGACCTGGCTGCAGGGTTGGGGCCTTGAAAGTATAGGGTTGCTTTTTTTTTTTTTTTTTTAATCTGACAGTCTTCCTCCTTCTATGAGAAATATGAAGTCATAGGTATTATAGAAGAAGATGGAGATATTTGATGTTCTTTAGGTGTTAAAGAAAAAGTGTGTAAAATGTCTCATTGCCAACAAAACTCTTGTATACCTTCCCTTCCCCCCCAAAAAAAATCAATGCCCTACCACAGTGCCTAATTTGTCAGGCACTTGACACTTATTTTTGCACCTTGAGCTCATTATTGTCAGCCATATGTCAATTCTTGTTTGATGCTGACTAGCAGGGGCTCACAAACGTGACTTCAGGCAGCATGAAAATCAGTTTGCTGTGTGAAAAATTTCAAGATGTTAGTTTAAAACAAGTGTGTACTGGTAAATCATTATCTTTAGCTCTTGATAGGCTTTTACTAGTAAATATCTGTGTTTAAAATGAAAAATACTGCCAGATGTAATTCAGGGGTTCAAAAAAAATACCCATAGACCATTCATGAGACACTTTCCCTGGTTTATCTACAGAGAAAGTTACTGGCCTAGATTTCAAAAGGGTGTGATGCACTCATAGCTCCTTGCAAGGTGAATGGGTGCTACTAGGTTCTTGGTCCCTTGGGAAATCAGGTTGTGAGTTTCTAGCTTTCATTAGTGAAGATTACCTTCTTACTGAGAACCAAATGTAAGCTGCTGCAGTATTTGTATTGTGGAGGTTCTGCAGACAGTTCCATTGTCCCCGCTGCTGCACATAGTTTTCCAAAGCAGCAACAGAGTGAAATCAGCAAGACTGATTAGCTTTCACCTTGCCCTCTGAACTCTGTGAGCAGTGGTGAAACTGTCAAGAATCATGTCAGTTCTATGCTGCTGCCGCCATCACCTGGGAAAAGCTAGGATATTGGATTTGTCCACAGCAAAAATTAAGACCCTGCAAAAGGCTGGAGGAGGGCTAGAGTAGCAGAAACATTTTCTCTTCATCTCCTCCACTGTGGGGGGAGGTGTGGAGAGAGGAAAGCTGGAGTATCAGAGAATTTTTCTGTACCCAGGAGGTTGGACTGACAGAACGAGGAGACAGAAAAGCTCCTTTTCTCTCCTTGAAGTTAAAGAGGAGATGAGATCTCAACTTAACAGACCCCTATTAGCAGAAGGGTGATATAAAAGAGAGTTTGAGTCCAAGGGATAGCACTTGTGCTAGAAATCCCAGTAACCACCCCAGCAGCTGGGCAGGGCACCTTCTCTGGGCGTTATCCCTAAACCTTGCTTTTGGATCCTCCTTACCCTCATCTTTTTTATAGTATGCCAAGAGGCAGATTGGTCCTTCCCCCTCGTCTCACTCTCCCCTCTCCCCCCTCCTTCCCCCCGCCCTGGTAAAAAGAAAAAAACAACCAAAAAAACCCCCAACAACCCAAAACAAACCCTGATGCTATTTACTAATGAGAGGTTCTCAATCTGTGATCTGTAGAGGGGTGTCTGGTCCCATGAAGTTGGCTCTTCATTATTTCCAGCTGCTAAATTGCATTACAAGTCAGCTAAAAATGCATTAAATGCTTTCCTAATCTCTCTCCTACTGGTATGTAAGCAATTGCTGTAGCTGGCACTGGATTTTATGTGACAGTGAGTGAGAGAAGAAGGTGGTCCATACAATTGTGAATTGGAAGGAAGGTTGTCCCTGTCATGACCTAGTGGTGTCCTCACTCTGGAAATGTTTGAGAATCCCTGTATCAAGGCCTGACCCAGCTCCCATAGAAGTAAATGGCCAAACTCCTATTGAAGGTGCAATAACAAACCTGTGTAGCATGTACTGTTGTTCATTGCATACATCAGTGCCTGGTAATACTGAAGTATCATATTGTGTGCTTGGCAAAAGAAGTGATCAGATTTTCAGAGGTGCTGAGCTACTATCGCTCCCATTGACTCTCATGTCAGACACCTTCAAACTTAAATGATTTTACATTCTGTTTTTAATACTATTATTATAACTGAAAGATGGGAAGAAGAAAATGTTTCTGTATTTCCATTTGTTTACTTTGTGCATATGATGGTATTTTGTGTGTGATCCATTTTCAATTTCCTCTATTCTGTATAAGGGTCTTTTGTGAAGACCACTGACAATGGTATATACTGGTATATAAGCAATATTATGACATAGGTTTAAAAAAAGAAGACACAGAAGGGAGTTGTTTCTGAACAGGTGATGGTGTCAGCATATTTTCCCCAAGTGGCTGGAGTATGACATTTGTGAAAGTCATGTTTGTTTGTTTTTAAAGTAAAAATATCACTTGATATGTTTTTGTCAACCTCGTGTCTGTTATTTTGTATTTATCTAGTGGGAATTATAGATATCATATTTTTCTTAGCTGTAATTGTCCTGTATTTGCACACTGATATGGTATCCTGTGGCTCAGTAAAACCACATCAAGTCAGTTGAGCTTTTAAAATGAAACCAACCCATTAAAGGAGCATTTTGTTCAACGCAGTTTGGCTGCTCTGAAAACTCTAGTTGAAACTTAGAGTGACACACTTGAAATATTGTGGATTCCATGTAATGACAGAACTGCTTTTTTTTTTTTTTTTTTTTTGAAAGCACTTATGTTAATTTTTGGATTTCTAATTTTCAAATGTCCTTATTAAAGTAAGTTTCCTCAAGTAAATAATGTATATTATGCTGAGAGATTGGAGCAGTATATTATGCACAGTTAAAAATATGAAATTGTCATTTCATTGTACTTAACTGATCAAATGCAGATTTTAATACAGCTAGATAGCAGTGTTATTATAACATGACATAACTATTGTGGAAGCGTGATCCTTTAATATTTAGCAAGATGAATTTTGTAATTCTGTATTTTTAAGGTGAGGGAGAAATGCTATTTGAAGTGCAAAACTGGATTAGTCTTTGCCCTGTCCTACATTACTGTGTACTGTTAATCATCTGCTCTGCCCCGCCCCGCCCCAGAAGTGGGTGTATTTGTAAAGTGCTTTGGGATCCTTCAGGATAGCATTCTGTCGGAATAACTGTGGTATGGATTTGCAATCAGTAAGATGCTCTGTGTGGGACCATCATCCGGTTTCATCATTCTGATCTGGCCAATGGGGGAAAAATAGGGTGGGTGGTTTTTTGACGCTTGACAAATGACAGATAAACTAAGTTCTGGAAAGTGTTTGAAAGAGGACAGAAATCAATGACTATACAACTACATTAATAATGACATCTGTAGGATCTACTAGTTCTAAGCAGTCACCAGTCATTTGTTGGTTTTGAGAATTGAACCTCAACCTTCACCGTGCTGAAAGCTTAACTTCCATTTTTTAAACTACTATTTTGCATCATCTGACTTGAGGTCTAAAATATTTGGGACTCGCACCTATCTTCAGGTACATCTAAGTAAAGTGCCACGAGTCTTGTGGAATTTCACCTTTTTAATTAACTGGTTCCTGCATATTTTATATCAGAATGCAGGGGAAGGCTCACACCATAAAGATCCAAACCAGGGTAGTGCTGAGCACCACCTGGGAGGCACCGGGCACTATCCATAATAGGGATGTCTCTTTGCTACGAGAAAGATGTGGTTTTTACAACATTTGCCATCGTGTGTGTGTGTGTGTTATTTTGACTTTTTTTCCTCATGAAGACAAGCCAAAAGGTGAGCTGAAGCTGCTAAGTACCTTCTGGGAGCACTTAGTGCCTTGAAGGATCAGACCCTTAGGGAAAAAACAGCTCTACATTATGTTCCTATGGCTGTTCAGCTAAGCTTTCTCTCTTAAAATTTAAAGCATCTTATTTTAAAATCTGAATAACAATGGAAAAACAATGAGCCTGGTGATTGTCTCTCCATAAAACTTTGAGAAATTCTGTTCTGACTTCTAAATGATACACAATTGGCACTGAATCATAAAATGTTGTGCGACCTCTGAGCTATTCAGTTTAATTTAGCTTAATTTAATAATGCTGCAAATGTAGTTGTGCATTTTATAACCTTGTTCTGTGAAAATGTCTTTTATTGAAGAATTTTCCCATTACTTTCTTGACATCTGCATGGTTACACATGAATAGCATGACCCAGGCCCTCAGCAGGGAGACTAATGTGGCCCTGCTTTCAATAGCCATGTTACTGGCAAAGAAAACATATGGAATATTTCATTCCTGTCTTTGCAAACAGGGTGTGGGGCTGTAAGGGCAAAGGGCTGCAAGCTTCAAACTTCATGGTAAATTGGTAAGTTAACCACAAGGTTTACTGTTAGCAATCAAAGTGCTTTTGCCAAAGTCCTATTATTTCACATGACACTATGTGTTGCTGTGGGAATAGAATCCCAGATGTAGAACAAATTCATTTCAACAATCCAATATTAGTAATGTAAGTAAGCAGCAGACTCCTCCATGGTCACATTTCATCTTTAATGACACATGATATCAAGTGACAATTTTTCTGAATTTGGACACTGTAGTTGTCGGTGTTTGATGTTTGCTATTTGCTTGGCAGATACACAAGATATGAACACAGATGTGTGGTTCCCACTGGAACAAGCCATGGGGGCTGTCTCCGCTTACATTCATTATGTCTCCTTTCAAGCCACAGAATGGGACCAATTGTTTCCTGTCATCCGAACCGAACACCGCACTGTGTTGACTCTAAAGTTTCTATTGTGTGGATAACAAAGTGCGAGTCTGCTATTGCATTCCACTCTAGCCAATGGGTTACTGCTCAGTCATCAGGAGCGTAGCAAGAAAACAAGGCTCAACACTGCTGTTTTTCCACCAAAGGGAAAGAAAAGCCATTGTGAGGCTGGGGGAGGAATGAAGAAAACACTTGTCACTGGAATATGTGAAATAGTTAAGTGAGGATTCAGGGAATTTACCCCTCTTATCTCTTCTCATTTCTAATTTCTTCCACATTGTTTGCACTGCATGCATGATTTTAAATTGTGTATAAATATTATTTTAAAGTAATTCCTACTATGGAAGTAGTTCTGCTATTTTTCCAAATACTGGCTCAGCACTGTAGAGGATGGATAGTCCAATTGCAAAAGTGAAGAGCCTATTAAATCTGCTGCTTTGGCGTGCAGAACTGTGCTGGCACCCCAAAACGTATCCCATTTGCCAATCCCCTTCTCTAGACCCTTTTTAGGTTAGGTAAGACTCAGACTGATCCAGTACTTACTCCCTTAGAATTACTTTCCTACACCCAGAAACTGGGAAGAAGCTGTCCTGTTTCCCATATGTGATTGCGGGATCTAGAATTTATATTGGTTTCTAATTAGACAAAGCCTAAAATCAGACCATGAAAGTGCTTATATTCCTATTAATCTGAGCTGTGCAAAATATAGTCCCTTGAACCCACTGAGTTGAGCCTTGTCTTAGAAGTTGAATGTGCTGAGGTTCACACACACGCATTCTCTAAGGAAAGTTGGCGAGTCCAGACTGAGTTGCATCCTACAAAAACCCCTGCTAGTCTCCCTCCTCCCTTGCCCCACCCAGATCGCTGCTCCTTCAAGGCCAGGGACCCCTTTCTCTGGAATTTTTCCCTGGAAAAATTATGAACTCTGATTTTCAGGCATAACTGGAGGGGGTTGATTCATCAAGATGTCCTGTGAAGTGGCTTCTCTTCATTGTCATCTGGTTTTGTGGTGGTGGTTTATTTTAATTTCAAACCTTTCAAGTCCATGTTAATTGCCTGAAAAGGTTAATTTTAAGACTTTTTTTTTTTTTAAACAGTTCCAGAGGGGTAGCCGTGTTAGTCTGTATACAGCAAAAACAACGAGCGTCCTGTAGCACCTTTAAAGACTAACAAATTTCTGCAGGCATAAGCTTTCGTGGGCTGCAATACAATTTGTCAGATGCATCTTTATGCATTTGTTAGTCTTTAAGGTGCTACAGGACACTTTTTTTTTTTTTTTTTTTTTTTAAACAGGTGGTTCTAATTAAAGTCCGACAGTAAACATAGAAAGCAGAGACCATTCAATAATTAATGGCATGAATCTGAAGGGAGAAAAATGGGGGCTAGATATTGGAAAAAAATTTCCAAGTGGTATGATCTTTTGGGTAGTGGACCTAAAAGTTGTCAAGAGAAGTGATGAAAACCTGTTGCTAGAAGCATTTATTAAAACCACACAAGACAAATTATGTGGGGAGCAATTTCGTAACACCTTCCAGTGCTTGGATTAAATGACATTGGAATCGCTTTCATCTCTGATTTCTAAAATCAATACATGTGAATGTGTGTGTGCATCTACACAATGCTTGTCTTGCTGGCTCTCTGCATGCACGTCTCATTGAGCTCAAAATTGCAGGGTCAAGCTCACTGTCTGTAATGTGATTTAAAATTAAATTATTAGGAATTCTTGAAATTGTACAAAGCCCATTTCCCCCCATAATGTCTTTCGTGTTCATTTGATTGTCCTGCTCTTGCTGATTCCTCAGGGAAAATAAATAAAGGGGGAAAAATATTCCATATAGAATCATAGAGTTGGAAGGGACCTCAGGACGTCATCTAGTCCAACCCCCTACTCAAAGCAGGATTAACCTCAGCTAAATAATTCCAGCCAGGGCTTTGTCAAGCCGCAGCTTAAAAACCTCCAAAGATGGAGATTCCGCCACCTCCCTAGGTAACCCATTCCAGTGCTTCACCACCCTCCTAGTGAAAAACTTTTTCCTGATGTCCAACCTAGACCTCCCCCACTGCAGTTTGAGACCATTGCTCCTTGTTCTGTCATCTGCCTCCACCGAGTACAGCCTAGCCCCATCCTCCCTGGAACCCCCTTTCAGGTAGTTAAAGGCTGCTATCAAATCCCCCCTCATTCTTCTCTTCTGCAGACTAAACAAGCGCAGTTTCTTCAGTCTCTCCTCATAAGTCTTGTGCTCCAGCCCCCTAATCAATTTTGTTGCCCTCCGCTGGACTCTCTCCAACTTCTCCACATCCTTTTTGTAGTGGGGGGCCCAAAACTGGACACAATACTCCAAATGCGGCCTCACCAATGCCAAATAGAGGGGAATAATCACTTCCCGCGACCTGCTGGCAATGCTCCTACTAATGCAGCCCAATATGCTATTAGCCTTCTTGGCAACCAGGGCTCACTGCTGACTCATATCCAGCTTCTTATCCACTGTTACCCCCAGGTCCTTTTCTGCAGAACTGCTGCCTAGCTCGTCGGTTCCCACTCTGTAACTGTGTGCATGGGATTCTTTCGTCCTAAGTGCAGGACTCTACACTTGTCCTTGTTGAACCTCATCAGATTTCTTTTGGCCCAATCCTCCAGTTTGTTTAGGTCCTTCTGTATCCTATCCCTACCTTCCAGGGTATCTACCACTCCACCCAGCTTAGTGTCATCTGCAAACTTGCTGAAGGTGCAATCCACCCATCCTCCAGATCATTAATGAAGATGTTGAACAAAACCGGACCCAGGACCGACCCTGGGGCACTCCGCTTGTGACCGGCTGCCAGCTAGACATGGAGCCATTGATCACTACTCGTTGAGCCCTATACTATAGCCCAGGGGTGTCAAACTCGCTGAGGTGACGGGCCAAATTCTCATAAACTGCACTTCACAGGGGCCATACAATACCCTCCACTGAAAAATTCGGGCCATCTTCCCTTTTTTGGCGATGCGGCATCAGCCCTTTTCGGCGGCAGGATTTCACGGGGGACTGTGTTGCCAGACTGAGTGCATTGCCACTTTAAGGGATTTCTCTGCGTCCAGCATCGATGCTTTAAGACTTTTTCACGGATTCTTAAACCGGCAATGCCGTAGGCAGAGAAATCTCTTTAAGTGCCAATACCCTCATTTTGGGCGGCAGCACATCTCAAAAAAACTGTCCGGATCAAAAAGGTTCGCGGGCCGGATGTTTGACACCCCTGCTCTAGCCAGTCCTCTATCCATTTTATAGTCCACTCATCCAACCCATACTTCCTTAACTTGCTGATAAGAATGAGGTGTTTTTAATTATAATTTGCTTTTACCTCCTCTGGAGGAGTGAGTAGTGCTTTGTAGTTTAAGAAACCATTAGTGTATGGTTGTCTATTTGAAAACTTTATCTAGGTCTTCATTTTTAAAAGTGGATAAGTCTGATTTTTCAGACAAATCACTTGTGAAAATGGGACCTAGATACTTTTTGGAAACTTTACTCCAACATAGAGATTTTGAAAAGCAACTTTTTTCAAACTGGCACAGTAACTACTCTTAATATAGGGCCAGATCTTGCTGTCCTTACTTGGACTCAATTCCCACTGTCCTTTATGGAACTTTTGAGTGAAGATCTGGTAGAGAGAGAAGACTCTGATCCAGATTTTTATGTTTAAGTACTGTGGGACTCTGCTGTTGAAACATGGCAGCTGGAGGTTTGGAGTTGGACACTCTCCTACCTTTTTGATACTTTCTTACTGCTGTTGATTTTTAACACTTGTTTGGCTTTTTTTTTTTTAAAGTGCTAATATTGACCAAACTGTTAATATTTTACAGAACTGGTGTGTTGAGTCTCGTAAGGTGTAGAAAAGTCATGTCTGCTCCAAGGGCAAATCTGCTGGCACGGTAACTGTGTTGAGTGTTTTACTGGAGATGCTAAATCCCTTAGATATCCAGGTCAATTAATCATTTATTTTGATTTGGCTTACTCTTGCTTGAAATATTTCATTTTTAAAACTCTAGCTAACTTGGTTACATGTTTACACCCACTTCCTCCTAGAAAATATGTTAAAGGGAGTCGATAGGACTCAGACAGTGGTTCTTTACCTTCCAGGCCAATAGTGTCTAGTGTCCTGACTTTCAGGTGTTTTTAGGTAGGGTTTGGATTCACTGAGAAGAAAACTAGTGGATGTAGCTTCTAAAAAAATACCCAGAACTACAGCTAAAGCATCTGTGTTTAACCACCTAGAGTCAGCTTCTCTGGCTCACAAACTGTTCCAGGACATTGAGTCACCAGAATAAATTCAGAGTAACGCCACAACAAGTCATTCGTGTGGCTTTGCCTGCCAAGTACGCCAAATCCTGCATAAGAACTCGTGTTTGGACTGTCACTATTTTCATCCACATGAGAGATTGTGGCACACTAGCTAGCTATCAGCGTGTTCCTCCAAACACTTCTGTAACACAGTTCGTGTTAACTCTCGCACATACACCGATATATACATGGGAGTTTGTGTCACCACTTAACTATGCTTGCTGCAAGCAATGCTAAGCCCCATGGCAACCTCCACTGCTGCAGTGCAAGTGTGCATGGGGACTGCTGGCCTAATAGCACAAACAATGCCAATAGTTTTCCCAATACCATCTCACAATGAACTGAGTACTGCCTAAATTGCCTGTCTCATCCACTTTCTGAACTCTATGCAGGGGTCAGATTTCCCAGAGGCCACTTACCTGTGCAAATAATGCTGTACCGCACTGTGGGGTTCAGTTTTGTGCAATTCACACAGATCAATGTCTTTGATTTTTGTTTTCCTCCTGTCACTTGCACGTCTCAGAGGAGGCCTTCCTCACTGCATGCTGCCAGCTGGCCTGAGGCTGATATGAAGAAATTGGTGTCCTCCAACCTTTTTACGTATAAGGCAACAGTTCCCAACCAGGGGTGTGGGACCCGCCCCCCTTAGGAAGGGCACTAAAGAATCCAGGAAGTCCATGAGGCTTCAGTCATATTGAGATCATTTAGCCCCCCGAGCTCCATGCCGGCCAGTGTAGAGGAGCAGCCTCCCCAGCTCTGCAGCAGCCAGGTGCCCTGCTGGAGAGGAGCAGCCCCACGCCAGTGGGGGCCTGGAGAATCCCAGCCACCCTGCCAGAGTCCACCTCCATTACCCTCAGTCCATGTGGGATGGGAGGAGGTGGGGTCTCATGGGGCGTGCGGTGGCAGCTGCGCCAGGGAAGGCTTAGCTTCTTACTCAGGTAAGAGTAATTTATTATTTATGTAATTTAATATTATTATTATTATTGTGTGTGTTTGTTTATGGCTGGTGAGGGAATGAGTGAGGGGGCGTGTGTTTTACCTAGTATTACCTAGTGGGGCTTTCACTCAGAAAGGTTGGGAACCACTGGTATAAGGTACTTTCTGGGAAAAAACTTTGCAATTTGTTCATTGACCATACTGTTCAATATCAATACAAAAGATCAATTTATGTCCCCATAAACTTCCTTACCATAACCAATACAATCATAAAGCAAGAGAAGAATAAATGCATCAAAAGCATAATATTAACTTTTAAAACCACTTAATAGCACAAGTTGTCAATGCTTACTGCCATATCAATACAGCATGACATCACTCCTCCGTGAACTCCCTCATTGTACAAATGAAGAGAATGTTTTTATAAATGACTCCTCATACAGGAGAAAAGGGGTAATATTTAGTTCTGTTCCAGCTTCACTTTTGAAAAGTTCTGTACAGAGTACTTCTAATTTGGCTATCTGATCTTGGGTGTAACAACTTGCCTGTCCCAAAGTACATATGTTGCTGCACGCCCTGCTCTCTCCTCACTCCTATTCGTAGACCCTGTCTACACTTACCTCCGAGATTCGGCGGCAGTTGACGAGAGTTACGCAAGCTACGTAAAAAACTTGCATAACTCCCGTCAACTTCTCTGCTCCTCTTCTGCGCGCCATCTTCACTGCACTGCGCCGACGGGAACTGTGTTCCCATCGATGCAGCGCTACACCACTTGTGAAGGTGGTCTTAGTACGTCGATTTCTGGATCGACTGAGCAGGTCTTCACTGACTGCTCAGTCGATCCAGAGAAATCGATCTGATGGCAGCAATGTAGTCATAGCCTTAGAAGACTTTGCCTCTCCCCCCCCCCCCACGTGTTCTGCAAAATGTGACATGGGAGAGCTATAATAGCTACATTAGTCAATGAACTGTTGTTGTGGGTCACTGGACCTCTCCACTCTACTTGGTCTGCCAAAACCATATCCCACGCTTGTTGAGAGTACCGTTGGCTCTATATCTGTTTGTGCAATTTGAGAATGGTTTCATTAGACATGGCCAAAGGTGGGTACACAGAGTCACCTGAAGTCACAGTGGGGATGGATATCGCCATTAGTGTCAGTGCTGTTAGTAGAAATACTAACTCTGAACCCTTCTGAACTCTTCAAGAACAGGCAGTCTTTGAAAATTCATGCACTTTGCCTCTCCACCCTATGTAATCATCCTAGACCTGCATAAGTATGGAGTCGTTATCCCTCTCCATTTAATTCTCTGGGGATTCTTTGAGGGGCACAAAATAGATGCGTGTTCCAGCAGTAGTTCCTGCACAGCTGTTTAAATCTTTCAGGATTTCTGACACACTGCTCATCTTGTGTAGGCATTTCCTTGTGCTTAGGCCTTTCTGAGAAATTACTTAAATTAAAAAAAAAAAAAAAAAAAAAAAAAAAAAAAAAAAGGAAAACATAATTATGAAATTCGGAGGGGTGGGGGTGGGTAGGTATAGCATTTGCCACTACTTTTTTTTTTTTTTTTTTTTTTAAACAGACTATATAAGTTTCAAATTGTGGTGTTGTCTCTTCTCTTCCCGCCCCCCTCCCCCCCAACTATTGCATTTATAGACAATAGGTGAATCAATGTAGTACAACAATTCTGGAGACACAGTCTCTGTAAATATAACCCTTTTTGGTGATGGGATAGGCTTCTTCCCTCTTTGATCTCAAACAGTTGCTTAGGCTCCATTTCAGTCCACTTTGGCTTCTCCAGAGTGCTCTCCCCTCAGTGCAGTTTTTGTGTGTAACGTGGGGGAAACCTTCATCTTCTGAATGATGGCGAGCAGAGGGTTCTTCTGCCACTGTCTGTTGATTGTCCTGGAGCATGTTGGAGATCCCATGGAATATAAACTCCAATGAGTACAGGATAATCCCAGTATCCTGGTTCATATTTCTGTCTTTTTATATAGAGAAATGCAGCCTTAAGCATTAATTTATGCTGTTACCCAACTCCTTAAAGCTGGTTCATTTCCTTGATCGGTCAATGCACGCCTGTTTAATTCCGTTCTCTGCGAAGAATTTTAAATTTTTCAGTTTCTGAATGATACGAATCTGCAGGGTGTCTCTTCAGTAAACTACTTGCATAACTTTTAAAGCTTGATCCAAAGCCACTGACTTCTGTGGGCTTTGGATCATACTCCTTATGAACACCCTTATAGTCTTTTGCTTAGGACACTAGAAATACGAAGACACATTCCTCCTGTCTTGTACATTAGGAGCATTTTGCAGCTATTGCTTGTTTTTTAAAAGTATATTTACAAATTACCCCAAAGGTGGCAGCTAACAGCATCTGGGACTATGAAAATAACCGTCAACTACTTTTTGTGGGTAGTAAGTAATGTATTGCTAAGGCTTTGCCCCAGAGCTGTGATTCACTTATAGCTGGAATCGGAGTCTCTAATTTTTCTTTAGGATCTCTCCAGGGTTGTGCAATTGCCTTTCATTAAGTTTCCACGCTGTAGCCCAAGGCATTGGAGGAAGGAGCTGACTAGAACTCAGTGCATTTGTTCTCATGTGTTGCATTTAATTAACCCTCAAAATAACCCTCAAATACAACTGTGGTCTGAAAGCATATATTTTAAATGCTGGAAAGCGTTGGTCATATTTTATCCATTTTTAACTGGAAAAAGATACTATCTATAGCAATTAATGAGCAATAAGTAAACTATGTTGGATTTAGACTTCCAGAATGTAGTTTAACCACTTACTCTTCAGCATATTCATTTTACAAAGAATGGTGAATGACTTTTGGGGATCCTACTTTTGTGTTGCTTAAACAACCATAGTCTGGGTTATCCACTGCCTTAATTTCCTTTCAAATGTTGTGTAGGTAGGTTTTGCCATCACTTAAACTTGATTACTTCATTGTTAACTTCCATGATGTGATTTTAGCATGCACAAGCTTAATTATTCCTTTCTGGCCTAGTGAAAGATTTCCTTCCAATAATTACCTTCACTGCCCTTTAGCCTCTTGCACATTAGTTTGTTTGGAGAAACATTGTTGCTCAGTAAGCAATTCCAAACAAGGCAGTGCCTGAAGCTGTCTTGGAAACATAATTTATACCTTTCACATAGTACATTAGGCCTCAGTGCCTGAAACACGCCTGCTAGATGTATTGAATTAGTATGTTGTAGAATTTCTCTGTTCTCTAAGGAAATAAGAGATGGATGTGAAATGTTAGCCGGCACCACACTTGGGTTTATTAATCCATAGCAAATATGCTGCAGTGCTATGAGCAAAAATGTTGGAGGCTTTGGTTAGCTAATAAAAATGCATTTTTTTGCAAACCTCTTCAGTATTGTAGTGTTCCATTGTTAATTTTTCTTAGTTCTGAATGTGTTAAGACAGAATTACCTAGTTACAAGATAAATATGTTGTGTCACTGCCATGTTGATTGTTCATGAAACAGCAAAATTCTGCATCAGTTTAATATCCGAAAAATCTCTCCTGAGTACTATGTTCTGCCTCTTCCAGAAGAGCTAACTGTGATCTAATAGCCATTATAGATGGAAAATTGGTTATGGAGCTACTATGTGCTAAAATAACAAATCCATGGCTTGTCCAGTGTTAGGAGTCTGCCTATTCGTTTGTGTTTTTTAAATAATAAAGATGAAGTTGTATTTGGCTCCCTGAAATTTTTTTTTTAAATTGACACTATATTAACCTCTCCTTTTATGGTTTAAAAAAGATTTACGTGCATCACTTCCAACTGATATGTTTGGATTCTTAATTGTTTTTTTTTTGTTTTGTTTTGTTTTTTTAAATTTATTTGAAGTTCACAATTGGAAGGCTGTCAATAATGCCTAACCAAATTTGCTTGACAGCACGACAAACTGTGTGTGTGGTATTTGCACAGTTAGATTAGTGAAACAACTGGCTGATCTGTGTGTATAATTGGTCCTGCATAATCAATGTGTAACTGTTACTCAGACACTTTATGAGCGGATGATCTAATCGTGATTATAAAGCAGTGTTTCCAACTCTTGCAATTTTTATCGCTTGTCTTGAGATATTTGGTGCTTTTCTGGTGTATGTGAACCTTGGCTTCTTTTTTCTTTTTTAAAAGTTTCTAACCCATCTGGTTCTGGAGAATAGCTTGAAAACATGAACCCTAAAGCCAAACAACACTTAAGCTATTTTGTGGATAATTATATTCTATATGCTGGCAAATATTGGATATGGTGGCCCAGTCTAGGAAGATGGGATGGAAAGACAAGCATTTAACTATATTGCTTTATGTCAAACAAATGTGTGTTTTGTAAAGAAAGTATTCATTAATAATTTTGGCAGGGGAAAGAGAGAGTTTCCAGTTTCTCTGTGTTCATAAGATGTAGATGAAGATGCCCTTTCTCAAAAGTGGTAATTAATCACTGAAGTTAAATATGTGTTTAAAAAAATGAAGGAAGAGAGTGGGTAGGAAGAGCGTTAGCTAGTCAGGCTAAAAATTCTTTCTGCTGCTCAATTTTCAGGCTTTTGATTCCTGAAATGTTATCATTTTACTGCTTTTCCAGCTATCCTAGATTGGGTTAAAGGTTCCCATCATTTCAAATGTAATTTTATCATTGGTGCAGCTCTGCTGGTTGTAGCAATGATGGAAGCTGTAATTAGAAGACATTCACCACCTATAGCTTCCATACCACTACTGCTGGTAGATGCATGAATGATGGAATTTACAGGTTCCAATTCTCCTAGCGTAGACAAAACTACAGTCTTTCAAGTAGAAAAGACCTAAATTTCTAATGTGAGGAGAGGAAAAGTGGTAGGGAGAAAAATGGATATTTGGGGAAAGGAGAAGGGGAAATCTTTAACCAAAATTGAGTAGCAGAAGGAATTTTTAGCCTGACTAGCTAACGCTCTTCCTACCCACTCTTCCTTCATTTTTTAAAAACACATATTTAACTTCAATGATTAATTACCACTTTTGAGTGGGTGTGTCTTCACTGTAAAAATAGATGCTTTTTTACTATGTGAGTTATCTATCTTACTGTAAAAAGCCTAGTGAAATCCAGGAGTGGGTAGTTTTTTGTTTTTTGTTTTTTTTAACCTCAGTGTAGCTAGTTGAGGTAAATACTATGCCCACACTCATCTGTTTACCTCAACTCACTAAAAATTACCTGTGCCCTGCCTCCACTAGGATCTTACCTTGAAAGAGCTAACTTGAATTAGCAATCTTGACATAAAAAGAGAGCCAAAGAAACAAAAATATGTTCACAAGCCCATTTTCCCCCTTTTTACAGGCAGGGGCATTACTTCCTATAGAGTAGGGGGACATTTGTCCCTCCTCAGACCTGGGTTCCCCTTCTTCCGATTTTTCATAGGTTCATATGCTCCATTATGTCCTCCACTCTTCCCCCCCCACCTG
This sequence comes from Emydura macquarii macquarii, assembly GCF_026122565.2. Classification (NCBI taxonomy): domain Eukaryota; kingdom Metazoa; phylum Chordata; order Testudines; family Chelidae; genus Emydura; species Emydura macquarii. The sequence continues at coordinate 6,328,420 of NW_027133377.1, forward strand.
TCCTCCAAGACTTCGCAGGATATACTATAATCACATAGTGTTCTATGTGCTGACACAACTTTGCCCCTCACAAGAATTTTTTAAATGACATCCTTGTTGGCAGGTCACCTTTCAAATATAGCATATCGGTATAAAGGTGTAAAAACTAAATTTCAGTGACCATCTTGTGTGGGTTATTTTGGGCTTTTTTTTCCTCTGATACATTGTGTGTGTGTGTGTGTGTGTGTGTGTGTGTGTGTTACTGTTACTGTTACTGTTACTGTTACTGTTACTGTTACTGTTACTGTTACTATGTATCTGATGAAACTTGACAAATCTCAGTCCATTCCTAAAAGAACAGAGCTGAAGAGTCACTGTGCATCTTCTTCATATCAATACCTGAACAAAAGAAGTTGTTTTTCTACTGTCGTCTAGACATGAAAATTCATTAGTTTTAAGGTGTTAATTATCTTACTGCCATCATCTAAATATCAAGCAGTATTAAAATGAAGGGGCAGACTTACGTTGAAGGTGTAAATGTTGTTGCTTTCCAAAATAGATTGATGGCCACCTATTTGCCAACTATAGCCAAATCTTGCAGCAATAAGCTGTGTCAAACTATGGCCTGATCTACACTATAAAGTTAGGTTGACGTAAGTCTCTTTGTGTTGACCAATTTATGCACGTGTCTGTGCTCAATTTGTCTCTGGCCATCATAAACTTCCCAGTCCGCCTCACTGAATGGAATAGAACTATGGTTGACCTACTTTGGTCGATGCAGTGCAAGTGTAGACACAGCACAACCTGTATTGACCTGAAGAGTCCTCCTGCAGCTGTGTCCCTATCCCTGTGACAGTGACCTCCTTTGTTCAAAATTTTTAAATTCCACTAGCCAGGGGTCCCAGAGACTGGAAGCTCCCTCTCTGAATTCCACCCCCCGTTCCCCCAAAAAAACCAACAAAAAAACTCAAAACAAAACCCTGCACATTTTGAAAATGCCTTTTCTTGTTGCCCTCCTTGGTGAGGACACCAAGCTGCTCACCATTTTTGTGTGTGACTGCCCAACCAACCATGCTGGCTCCATGCATACATACAGGTACCAGATACCCTCTGTCTACTCCAGGCAGGGTGCATCAGATCTCCTGGGCCAATGGGGAGAAAAGACTATGCAAGCACAGCTAAGGAACTGACAAAAACATGGACGTCTACGGGTAGGTTGAACAGAGGATGCATGTGACGGGATATGATTGGGGTCGACAGCAGTGCCATGTGAAAGTGAAGTAACTTTGCAAAGGATACCACAAGGTGAGGAGGGCAACAAGAAATCTGGTGCTGTCCCGCAGACTGCTGATTTTACAACGAACTGCATGTCATACTTGACGGTGAACCCACTGGCACCTTGCAGGTCATTGCATATGCTTTGGAGGAGCTTGAGAGCCGTGCCATGAACCAGGACCTGTTTGAAACTCCTCAGGAGTTTAGCCAGTCCTGCCAAGCAAGTGTGAGTGAGCCTGCGGATGAAGGGGAAAGGAGCTCAGGTAAGTGTGTACATACAACTTTCTTTGCAATGTTTTATTTGTCTTTACTTCCTCCCTATCTTCCTTTGCCATTTCAAGATGGCACTCGGCCCATTGCCAAGCGTAGAAGACAAGAGGATCGATTTATTTTTTTTCATTGTTTTGACTGGTATACTGTGGGGGGTGGAAAAAAGTTAGCATGTAAATTCCAAACAAATTCCTGAACCAGTACTATGGCGGCCTGATTGCACAATCCACATAGACTCACTGTCCTGTGCTGGCATGGAAGTAGAGTCAGCATCTGCTATTTCATTTCCCTTGTTGAGCTGGGGGGAGGGGAAATCTTGTTGATATGAATAGGGATGTTGCTTTTACCCTCCTGAGAGATCTCAATGAAACTTTCATAGAGATACTCTGCAGTCCTTTTGGGAAGGTTTTTAGAGATGATGATAGGACGTTTTCCCATGCCATTCAGTGATGAGTTCAGATGGCACTATAGCAGGAAACAGGCTAGTGGCATACTGGCCCAGATGGCTTTGAGATGCCAGTAGCAGCTGTGTTTTCTGTGCCTTTGACTTTCAGGAGTGAAATATCAGTCAAAATCACCACTGTGTGTGCAAAACAGTGCCAACATTCACTGCCATTACCCTATATTTGTAACCTTGGAATAGGGGCTTAAATTTTATAGCTTCGTACAACAGAATATCCTCTCTCCCCCATTCCAGCTGTAATCACCATGGTTGGAGCTAGAGATTGGTACTATGTTGAGGTGCGTCAAAGCTAAAGTGTCAAACATTTCTTGTTAAAAAGTATGCATGGAAATAAGGGAAGGGAGTTTTTAAACATTTTTTTTCTTTCTGATGTGACACTAAATCTGATGGTGCATCTGTCTGTTTTTATCAGTTTCTGGTGTGGTGGCATTGAAGTACCTCCCTACACACCTGCAGATCTGATGAGGTGGAGAAGGAAGAGGACTAGGGAGGACATACTCTGTGAGATCCTGCAAACCAGTGCTGCATCGGATCGTGAGCAAAGGGCTTGGAGGGTCAATATGAAAGCATGAAGAAAGACAAAGGATGGGCAAAAGGCTCAGGTGTCCCAGCAGGACAAGGAGCGGGAAATGCACTAGGACATAATGGGTCTTCTCAGGCAGCAAACCCAAATGCTGCAGACACTAGTTGACCTACAGGTCTACAAATCCTGGGTTCGTCAGCCTTTGCAGTCTTTGAAGAATTCCCTGATTGCTGCTCCCAACACCTCTTAACATATGTGTGGCATCATGGATCCATTTCACTCTATGCCAGGATTGAGCAAGAAAAACCACAGTTTGACATACACCCATCTGTGGTTTTTACAGGTTACTATGGACTACGTTGAACTAATGGACATAAGTGTTTTAAATAGGAATTTTAAAAGTTTCACCTTACTTTCTGTTGAAAGTTTGTATAACATTGTATGTGTGGGTGTTTGCATTTTGATTTTGTGCCCTGATTTTTTGCACTCAATAAAGTTGTCTTTTCGGAGAATCAAAGTACCTTTTTCAGTTCACAGTAAATATTAGAGAATGCAAAATGGCAGTCAAGAAATCAAACCGTACTTATAAATGCACACCAAGACCCTGCAGAGCTCATAGCATGAGGGAAAATACCCAGCCATCTTCATAACTGTACAGCAAGCAGTACACAATTCATAGTATCAGGCAAAGCCCAACCCCCACTAGTATTTATAATTTGCAGCAGACGAAAACCAAAAAATATATTTAAATTACACAAGATAAACATCAGAACCATTACTGTGACTGTGAAAATGAACCTTTAAAATGTCCCTCAAACACACAGCTTCACGTTGGGATCTTCTCGTAGCCTTGCAGTCTGGCTGTTCAAATTCAGCAGACAGCTGCTGCACATCACTCCTCCACGCTGGCAGCAGATTTTTTTCCCTCTTCACCTCTCATGTATGCAGCGCACAACATGCCACTATAACCATTGGGATGTTTTTTCTCACTGAGATCTAACCTAGTGAGGAGATGATGCCAGCGACCCTTCAATCTACCGAAAGCACTCTCCAATGTACCAAAGTCGTTCTGCACCTGCTGATCCGGCAGTTGAGTTTTTTTCCTGGCACTGTCTAGAGGGCCAGTGTAAGACTTTCCTTATCACCGATGTAAATTACTGCTGTAAATAAATGTCCCTGCATACAGCTTTTGGAATAATCCTGTGTCTTTAAAGATGTGAACGTCATGCTCCTTCCTCAACTAACTCAGACTGATATCAGTGATGCACAACTGGAGTGCTTGCCTAACTGTGGAAAGTATCCCTTTCCATCAGTGTACTCAGTAGTGAGCCAAGCTGGTGTCAAAGTAGGGATTTGCATTCTGTCTGTTGCCCCACCACAGTTTGAGAACACATTGCTGAAAATCCATCCACTGTTTCATGCACACTGCCAAGGGTCACAGTTCTGTGTAGCAGGAGATGATTAATGGCCCTACAGACTTGCATGACAATGGCTCCCAATGTGGATTTCTAATTCCAAAATGATTTCCCACTGATTGGTAGCAATCTAGTGTTGTAAGTATCCAGAGTGTGATTGCCACACCATGCAGGTCTCGTTCTGGTATCCCGGCTGACGGGAGAGCTGGGGCAAACTCAGGGCACAGATGCAGGAGTGTGGCATTTGACATCCATGTTTTCTCAAATTTGCATTACAATGTGAACCCACCAGTCAGTGTTTTGTTTCTTGTACCCAGAAACAGCGCTCCACCGTGTGCAGCTGCTGTTGTGAATGCTACCACCAACCTGGAATTTTTTTTCTGTGTCCATTAACAAACTCCCTGAAGATATCCTCATGTTCCTCATTGTGATCTTTAGTTATTGCAGTACATTCTGAAGGTCCACAAATACAGGAGAATCATGCATCCTGTATTTGCAGCATTCATGAGAATAGTGGTGAGCTCCGTGGGCTCCGTGCTTCTGCCAGTCGTGGCAAAGACCAAAAAGTGCATGTGGGTTTGGGCATTTTTTAAAAAGCGGCATAAAAATTGTGATGTGGGAAGTATTATGGAATGGATAAAGTTGCCTAATGGAAACTTGACCCCTAGCTCCCGGAAATCCCTTTGTGAAGTGTTACTATCCCTCAAAACACTGAGGAAAATGTCCCAAAAGGCATTGTGTCAGAAAGTGATGCATATCCACCTGTGCTGTTGGCATTCACTAGGAGTGCTTGCGTCACTGACCCAAGCAGCCAAGTGTGAGCATGCACAAGCAGTATACAAACTTCGGTGGCTGTACACTGATGTAAATTGAATTCATTAAAGTTTGTAGTGTAGACATTGCCTATTTGTTCTTATTTATTCATATTAAGGCAGAACCCACAAGTCCAAGGTCAGGTTTGCACTACAAGTTCTTGCTGGTATAGCTAGGCTAGTCAGGATGTGATGAAGACAGACACAGCAGTGTTGGCAAAAAATCCTAGTGGAAGTGCAATTATACTGGCAAATCTGGACTTTTGCAGACATAGCTTATGTTGCTCAGGGTCAGGGTAGAGATGGGGGAAGTTATACCAGCAAAAGACAGTGGTGCCAGTATAAGTTGCATCCACAGTAAGGGCACTTTGCCAGCATAACATACTGTCATAGCTATACCAGCAACACACCCCTAGGGTAGACGTGGCCCCAGTCAGGACAGGCATCCCTTTGTTACTGAGTAGTGTACACATACATAAAGTGAGAGACAGTCCAGTCTTTTAATTGTCATGTGTTATGACATTTTGATCTACCATTTATTTAAGTTAGTTGTATTGCAAGAGCACCTAGGATTCCCAGTCAGAACTCAGGACCGTGTCGCTGTGCACACACATAGTAACATGTAAACATTTTGAGTAGGGTTTGCGTTTTGAAATATGTTATATCAAATTCACTTAAGACATTTTATCACTCACCACTATATAATATTTGACTTATCATTTATTTATTAAATGCACTTTGTATGGCAATGGATCAACTTTCTCCATCCTGAACAGGTAGTTAAATCCTGCTCTTCCCTGTTAACGTTCTCCTCTTTAAGTCTTATGGCAAATGGCTGCATTTCTGCAGTTAATAATGTCGTAAAACTGAAGAGCAAACTTTTGCTTGGGCATTGAAACTGTAGCAGGCTTAGTTACAGAATGGATTTTAATAAGGGTTTATGGACCAAGATTTTAAAAAATGTGTGCCTAAAGTTGGGCTTTTAAATACATATATCCCTCTTCTTTCTGTAACACTCACTTGGGACAGATGTCATGTTGCTTAATGCATTGTTGAAAGATGCATACATACCATGATTGGTGCAGTTTAAGAACCTGATTAGCATAGGCTCTGGTATTTAGGCACCCAAACAGGTGGTCTGATTTTTTTTTCCCCCCCTCTCCAAAGCCAGTGGGAGCTGCTGAAAGATTAGCGCTTTTGAAAGTCAGGACACTTTATTAAATGCCTAAATATGGACTCAGGAGCCCAGTCATTAGGGATTTATTTTTTTAAATGGTTGACTTGTGTTTACAAAATTTATTTATACTTGGGTGAATTCAACCTTTTTTGGTTTTTTACTTAGATACAATGAACCTTTATGGAGCTGCTGCTAGTACAGTTGTGAAATTTTGAGAAGAGAGTTTTAAACGATTACTTTTCTAGTTGGTTCAAATTGATGTTCTCTTCCCACCTTTTTGTGTGTGTGCACCAATTATAAAAATATACTAATGGTGTATTGCTGCCAGTGAGTAAGTATATAACTGATTACCAACATCTCAGACTAGCCTGCGATTCCTTGACATGAAATACGCCCTTTGATAATCATTTTGGTAGTTTTGACTGCATGTTCTATTGTTCTGCCAGTCCCCTGAAAGGAAGCTGCCCATGTGCTGCCTTACACAGAATAAGCACATTTACAAGAGAATAGAGACCACATTACATTTGAGGGATTGGAAGCAACTCCCCAGGATGATGGCTTTGTTAGGTATTTGTTCTACCTGACCCCTCTCTCTTTTCCCCCTCCTCCTCATACTTGGTGACCTACAGAAAGAAAGCTATCACATTAATCTGTCACTCAGAGAATTTTTGAGACTGGAAAGGAGGGTGGTTCTGTAGGAGACTAATGTGATCTTGCCAGACTAGTCTAGGACTGTGAGGATTATATTTCATTGTAATCTTCTAGCTATTTTATTTTCATCCAAATGCATTTTGGTTTCGGTTTCTTTAGCAATAAATAGGATACTACATAGTATAAAAAAAGCAAAGTTGCGATTGTTTGCTCTAATGTTTTGTGTTTTTAGCCACAAATAATCTTAACATGAATCTGTTAAGACAAGACTGCTTTTCTCCTGAAAGTAGACACAGTTCTGAAATGCTCTGTTTATGTAAAAAAAAAAAAAATGTTTTATATTACATTAGGTTAATGATAAATCCGATGCAGTTTAGCTTCAACCATATTCATTGTATGAGAGGTCCCTTTAAAAATAGCATTCCCTCCCCAGCATTCAAAACTACTGATTTTTAGACAATGCCGAAGTATTGCGTTCAGTCTCAACAAATTAGTTCCCTGGATTACCAAATACTTTCTCAGCTGTCTGCTTCAGGATGCCTCAGGATGTTTCATCAACATGCATTCCTGTTGCTTTCAGTTTGGGAGTGCTGGCCTTTGATGGAATTGAAGGAACGATTCTGGTTATTTCCAGTTTATGGTTACATGCATTTTTATTTTTTTAAAATTGTATTGCAAGGAGGTGGGAAAAGTGAACTTGAACGTCTGTTGATAGCTATAATATTAAGAGCTAAAATGTTACAGTATTTCAGTTGTGAATACATGGAAATTGTGTATACTGCTATTTCTTTAAATACAAGAAAACAGGCGTGTAATGTCTCATTGAAAAAAGCCTGTAGGGGTGCTTTGTGTAGATCTTAATTAAGGGCTTTGAAAGACTAAACAAAAGGAAAAAGAAAATGCTACAGGGTTATTGTTATTCCACCCCATTGGCTCAGCTAGCTGACCATCTATTGGTGCATTTTGTCCATTTTGAAACTGAATGACACTTTTGTTCGTGGTTAACAGAGGTGAAAGAAGCCAATTATTGGCTGTTTTTTCCACAAGGCAGCTGCAGACTGATTTAACTGCAGGCAAATATGAACTTTTCTGTCACAAGGATGGCTGTGATGACAGTTACTTTTGTGGAACTGTATGAAAGAAAACAGATATGTTCCCCCCAGCTACTTGTGTAGATGTTTATTAGAAGATACTGTGAATATACTAGGTTTGAATGGAGTTGGGTAAAATTGTTGGATTTCCCCACACTAGTGTGTGTGTGTGTGTGTGTGTGTGTGTGTGTGTGTGTGTGTGTGTGTGTGTGTGTAAAATACTTTTTGCAGTCATGGCTAATTTTAACTGTAGTTTTTAAATAGGTGTGTATTCATTAACCCTTTTGTGGCTTCCAGCTCAAACTGTGCCAACTACTTTCTGTCTGTTGTCCATTTAAGTGAACGTTGCTGGGGGTTAGTGATAGGTTTGAGATACAAAATAAATTTGCTTCTAGATTTCCATCTATTTCTCTTCTCCGTACCAAAAGTTTAGTGTGTTTGTGTCTAATGTTGGTTTGGCTTTTCAAAGCCAGTTATGCATTTGTCTTTTCAGATTCTGGAGTACATTCCTCCTTTCCCCTATCTCCCACCATCCAGGTTTGGGCATTTTGATTCTTAAGATTATCCAGCATAGCTGGATGCCCTGGACAAGCTCCTGTGTTGGCTGTAGCTGGCATATCAGTCAGCACAGTAGTTTGTTTTTGTGTTGTTAGGGCTTTGTATAGGCTTCTAAAATCTTCATCTACAGGACAGTTCATACGGGTGTAGAAAAGGCCATTCCTTGATCTTAGTACAGCTCTGTGACAAAGGTTCTTCTACTGATGGAAAAAGAGGAATCTGCTCTAGCATCCTGGGGAGTACTGAGTATTTATTGTTGTAGGAGAGATGACATTTCAAGCCATAAAGCAAAGCGTGTGCTTCCAATTTTATGGCATGTGGGAAATATAAACTTTATGAAGAAAATTTTAAATAGAAGGTTTGTTACCATCCCACATCCCCAAACATGCAGGTCTGGTGCTCTTGCCAGTTCCTGTTATGTTTCTAAGACAGCTGGATAAGTTATAGAAGCTGTCTATGAATATTAAGTGCAAGAGGGCAGTCTCATTTGTGGTAACAGTGAATGGAATGCAGAGCTTTACAGGCCTTGGTCAGTGGTAGCCAAAATACCATTACTGTCTATCTGAGGTAATGTGGCCAATATGAAATGAACTTGTGCTCTCAATCCAGTTCCTAAAGGTTGTACACACTTCAATTGTCTGGGATCCTTCTTGGCAGCAGAGTTCATAACTGACCTACCTGTCATTGGAAATGGTCTCTCCAAAGCAGGATTAAATCTGGCTGATCCATTCCAGCCCCTGCTATAGCTGCCCTTTCACTCCTCATCTAAGGTCTAGCTCTGACTTTCATAAAACTGAGGTTGGGCTCTGTACCTGGTTTCTTGTCCCTTTCTCCCCTTGCAAATGCTGTTACAGGAGGCTGAGAGTGGATCTACCTATGGTGTGAAAGATTTGGAAGAGCTAAATCTGCATGTATCATGGGAGCGAAAAGGGAATTCTGTGCAGATGCATTACAGGGACAAAAGACCAAAATTAGGTTCACTCCCCCCCCTCCTCCACCCCTCCCCCCTTCAGACTGAGTGTCACATTATTTAAAAAATGAAGGTGAACATGCAAATGGCATTTAAGGTAGCTTAACCATTGTGTCACTGGAATTACACTATGGGACAAATATGCTCAATTCATTTCAAATAAGAGTATTTATACAAGTTAAGTACCATTTTATTAGTGATTTTAGATCTTTAGTGTGTGTGTAATTTTATTTATATATATATATATATATATATATATATATATATATATATATATATATATATATTTCACTTAATGTCTAGTAATAAATAGCATTTACTGTAGAGAGAAGTAAACATTCCTCATTTTGAACTTTCTGAATCTTTATGAAGTTTACATTCTTTGAGGAGCTGTTTTGCCACCACCAGTTGGCTGGTGTCAGCAGCATTGCCAGGCTAAGGACGCAATTCTGCAAATATTTATACACATGAGTAACTTTATACAGGTGAATACTCCTGTGAAGCAATGCGTGTCAGTATTGGTGGGAATGTGTTGGGAGTAGAAGGGGAGACTATCTCTTCAGCATAAGAAGAAGCAGTACTTCCTTCCTGCTGCTGGCTGCCTTTTTTAAAGGAATGACATAGCAACATATTTACAAATCAGATGTCTTCTTAGGATCTAGCATGCCAGCCAATAATGTCCCTAGGAGTGATATCACTGGCTGACTGCTGCCAGTTTGCCATCTATTGAGCGGTAAGAGGGGGAGAGTGAGCAAGAATTGCTCATACTGCCCCTTAACATGGCCATGGCACAAGGGCTGCGGCTCGTTTGGGTGGCTGTGCTTGAATGTGCTGCATGTCAGCAGCAGACTTTAATGATTCCAATATCCTGGACAAAACTTCGCTCTTTGATAAAAGTGCTATGGAACTGTTGGTGACCAGATGTTTTCAAGACCTCCATTTTACATCTTATTAAAAAAAAACCTAGCTAACATTTTGTCAGACACTGTGAGATGCCTTGAAAGTTCCTATATAAAACAATGTTTTATATACACAATGTTATAAAACAAGAAGGTGGTCAGGGAAAGTGTGGGCACCTTACTGAATAGGGAAGGCAACCTAGTGACAGATGATGTGGAAAAAGCTAAAGTACTCAGTGCTTTTTTTTGCCTCTGTCTTCAAAGACAAGGTCAGCTCCCAGATCACTGCATTGGGGAGCGCAGTATGGAGAGGAGGTGAGCAGCTCTCAGTAGTGAAAGAGCAGGTTCAGGACCACTTAGAGAAGCTGGACGTGCACAAGTCCATGGGGCCGGATGCAATGCAGCCAAGGGTGTGAAGGGGTTGTCTGATATGGTTGCAGAGCCATTGGCCATTATCTTTTAAAACTTGTGGCGGTCGGGAGTGGTCCCGGATGATTGGAAAAAGGCAAATATAGAGCCCATCTTTTAAAAAAAAAGGGAAGGAGGAGGATCCGGGGAAGTACAGACCAGTCAGCCTCACCTCAGTACCCAGAAAAATCATGGAGCAGGTCCTCAAGAAATCTATTTTGAGGCACTTGAATGAGAGGAAGGTGATCAGGAACAGTCAGCATGGATTCATCAAGGGCAACTCATGTCTGACCAATCTGATTGCTTTCTATGAAGACTGGCTCTGTGGATATGGAGAAGATGGTGGATGGCCTTGGCTTGAGTAAAGCTTTTTGATAGGGTCTCCCACATATACTTGCCAGCAAGTTAAAGAAGTATGGGTTGAATGAATGGACTGTAAGGTGGATAGAAATCTGGCTAGATCATCGGGCTCAACGGGTAATGATCAACGACTCAATGTCTAGTTGACAGCTGGAAACGAGCGGAGTGCCCCAAGGGTCATTCCTGGGGCCGGTTTTGTTCAACATCTTCATTAATGATCTGAATGATGGTGTGGATTGCACTCTCAGCAAGTTTGCAGATGACACTAAGCTGGGGGTGTGATAGATATGCTGGGGGTAGGGATAGGATATAGAGTTGACCTAGACAAATTGGAGGATTGGGCCAAAAGAAATCTAATGAGGTTCAACAAGGACAAGTGCAGAGTCCTCCACTTAGGATGGAAGAATCCCATGCACTGCTACAGACTAGGGACTGACTAGCTAAGCAGCAGTTCTGCAGAAAAAGACCTGGGGGTTACAGTGGACAAAAAGCTGGATTTGAGTTAAGTCTGCCCTTGTTGCCAAGAAGGCTAACGGCATATTGGGCTGCATTAGTAGGAGCATTGCCAGCAGATCGAGGGAAGTGATTGTTCCCCTCTATTTGGCATTGGTGAGGCCATATTTAGAGTATGGTGTCCAGTTTTGGGCCTCCCACTACAGAAAGGATGTGGGCAAATTGGAGAGAATCCAGCAGACAGCAACAAAAATCATTAAGGGGCTAGAGCACATGACTTATGAGGAGAGGCTGAAGGAACTGGGCTTATTTAGTCTGCAAAAGAGAAGAGTAAGGGGGGATTTGATTGCAGCCTTCAACTACTTGAAGGAGGGTTCCAGGGAGGATGGAACTAGACTGTTTTCAGTGGTAGTAGATAGTAGAACTAGGAGCAATGGTCTCAAGTTGCAGTGGGGGGAGTGTCTAAGATGGATATTAAGAAAACGTTTTTCACTAGAAGGGTGGTGAAGCACTGAAATGGGTTACCTAAGGAGGTGGTGGAATCTCCAACCTCATAGGTTTTTAAGGCCTGGCTTGACAAAGCCCTGGCTGGGATGATTTAGTTGGGGTTGGACTCATGTTACTTTCTAAACATTGGGTGGGGCCAACAAGACCAAAATAAAGTGAATGAAAATGAACATAATTTAAAATACTTAGTTACTAAACTTAGCATTCTATGAAATTTGTTTGTAGCTGTTTTTAATGTCCCTTTTTGCAATAGGGTGAAAATATAGCAGATGCTATTTATAACAAAAGCATATGATAGCACACAATATTCTGCCAATATAATCATACATCACCTGTTACCTTAGTGCGTAAGCCCCACCCAAACATTAATTAGATCCTCTGTGAGATAGGGAAAGATTAACTTTGTTTTATAGATAGGGGAAAGTGAGGCATAGAGAAGCACAACTGTTTATCCAAGGTCTTAGAGTGAGTCTGACAGAACAAGGCTCTGAACCTAGATGCCCACAGCCCTATCCAGTGCTTTAACCAGGAGACCATTGCTCCTTTAAGAAGAGTGTTCAACTTTTGTGCGTTTTTATGGTGGTAAATGTTCTCCCACTATGAGGTGATATCCAAGGATTCAAAGATGCCAAAAGGGTAAACTCAGGGTCTTCACAGACACACACTTTTTAAAGGCAACATAAGTTATTTAGAACTGCCCTTGGAATCTTCAAAATATGCTTTGTTTCATTATGTACTTCACTCAGGTACGGAATTAAATACCCGAGTGTGTGGTTTAAAAAATAAGAGTTTCTCATGCTTGTATAGCATGGTGATGTTCTTGCCAATAGTTTAACAATGAGCCACCCACAAGTTTTCGATAGGCAGAAATAACTGAAATTTTTAGTAACCATAGTGTCAGGGCTTTGGTTTGATGTTTCATTTGGTTTCGTTTGGTGTCTCATCTTGTTTAATAGTAAAATGTGCTTTGATTTAAAACTCTCCAAGATTTAACCTGGTTCCACTTTACTGCCTCAGAAAAGGGAATATAAAGTAATTTAAGCAATATTTACTTCAAGTATGAGACTGAGGCAATAAGGACCCACTCTTATAATATATAATCATATAATACTACTTATTTTCATTTGGCTAGAGACTTGGTGCTAACCTTACAGAGGAAGGAACTGAGGGTCTGATCCACAAAAATCCTTCAGAGTTTTGCTGTTAACTTGACTGTGAACAAGACAAGGCCTTAAATATGTAAAGCATTAGTATTATCCCATTCTCCCCCACCTCCTACCCCCACATCCCCAGTGATAGGACTTGATTTCAGAGATTTAACTGAACAAGACCAGTGGAGTGAAAAACTTCCTCTGATGTTCAGCTGCTTTTACAAATGACCTGAAGTCTTGCCCACAAACTAATGGAACATAAGGCACTTAGGCACACTTGCTGGCAGCCCTGGTTTGATTGGGACACTGACTTCCCCATTTTCAACACCTCTGCCGGGAGCTGATATCCAAGCCAATGTATTGGGATTTTTGTCAAGAAGGACTTAAATTTAAAAACAAATGTACACATAGAGAGAGCTTAATACTAGTAGAAATGTCTAATGAAATTTTTAAAAAAATAAACAGGCTTTTTATATTTAGACCCAAACAATCCCCGATAGTGTTTGCAGTGTCTCTAAAAACTACTGCTCGGTGCTAGCATAGGAGAGCCTTGAAAGTGAAACTGACTAGAAACAATAGAGACCAACTAATGTATTTTCATTTGCAAGGTGAATAAAGTGCAAAAAGCAAACCAATAGGGTAAATGGTGAAACTGAATGGTTTTTTGTTTTTTTTTAGAATTTTAATATTCCTTCTCTTTTAACCGACTTCAGGTTTGATTGATAACATAGGAAGGAGGGATTTGAAAATTACACGTAAATAAATTTTAACTTGATTTATATTCTATAATTAAGATATTTAACACTATTGATTTATGTTAAAAGGAGGTAAAATGTGGCGCCTAGGCTTCAACTCTTACATTTGAGGCACTCTGTTATTAGAAGAACGTAGAAGTTCTTAAACCTGCAGAGAGCCCCATTGAGTTCATAGGAGCTCTGCATGCCATGAAATATGGGATTAGTAATCTTGGGTTCTAAAATTGGGTCTTTACTGAATTTATTTCAGTAGGGTCATAGAATGTAACCCCTATTCTCTTTACCACACCTATTTATAGCTGTAAGAACATTTTGCATAGTATAGAAGCTGTACTGTGATGATTTGGAACCTCTCAAAATAGATGGCGTTGGTAACAATTTGAAAGTAAAATAGGTTTATTCACACCTGTTTTAGAAGTACCCCCACGCCACTCTTCTGTGCTCAAGATTGTATTGTATTGCTCACATTTGACCCCGTGATAATTGCAAGATACATTGATTCTCTCACTGAGCTACTTTGAAGTGACTCTTTTATCGAATTTGTTAGTACATAACAATTTTTAACCACCAAGGAACTATCTTTGATTAATAAGAGCAGCAAGTGTCATCTAATGCAGCTCTGGGCCACACAAAGCTCTTCTTCAGGTCTCTTCAGAACTCTGTCTGGCTCAAAAACTTCTCTCTCTCACCAGCAGAAGTTGGTCCAATATTAAAAGATATCACCTCACCCATCTGGTCTATCTGGAGAGCATATTAACTTACACATTATTTCTCTTCCATGCTATGATCGCTACCATAATGCAGTTGAATTTTTTTCTCAATTACTTCCACACCATATGTCAATGTAGAACATTAACTGTATATGTGAGTGCTTAATGGGTGGCATGCAGTGACTCAAACACTAATTCAAAATAAGTCTTTGGATACAAGTACTGTTCTCTAAGATCTTGGTGATGGCTTGACTGGCATGTGAATAGGGTACATTAGAGCTAGTTACTGTGTCTGAAAGAAAGACATCATGTTGGAGGAAAAAAGGATGCAGTGTCATGGGAAGAAGAAGAAGAAGAAAAATAACATACAAAGGGGCTACTGTTGCAGGAACAGACCTGCCTGAAAAAATCCATACCCCCCTTGGGGCTATGCTAGTGGTAATGTTTAATATATAGGTCTTGAGTTTAAACTTGTTTAAAGAATCCCCCCTCCCACTTCACCTACACTCTCACCTTCAGCTGTACCCAACCATAGAGAAAAGAAGGGAACCTGCAACTCCTAACCTTTAGTTGAGTGCCCATGCTTTAAAGCATTTCAATAGCTACCGTGGGTTACCAAAAAGCTGAGCATCATATTAACAGACTGAGGAAGGATGATACAGTGGTTAGGGTGCTAGCCTAGAGCTTGGGATACCATGATTCATGTCCTTACTCTACCACAGACTTCCTTTGTGACCATCACCTAGAGCAGGGTTGTCAAACTCGATCAAAGTGAGGGGCCAAAATCACGGAACCTCTACTTTGAAGGGGCCATACAATGCTCTCCGCCGAATATTTCAGCCACTCTGCCCGTTTTCGGCGGCACAGCATCAGTAGATTTCAGCGCTGACCTTTCCCTGTGGGGACACTGACATTGCCACTTTGAGAGATTTCTAGGAGTGATACCCGCCGCCGAAAAAAACGAGGGCGACTTCCCCTTTTCGGCGGCAGGGTGCAGGAGCGA
Source organism: Emydura macquarii macquarii (assembly GCF_026122565.2). Lineage (NCBI taxonomy): Eukaryota > Metazoa > Chordata > Testudines > Chelidae > Emydura > Emydura macquarii. The sequence goes on from NW_027133377.1 coordinate 6,343,850, forward strand.
AAGGTATTGCCGCTTTAAGACGCTGGCCCCATCTCTTAAAGTGGCAATGCAGACTTTCGGCGGCTCCACTTCTAACTTTCGGTGGCAGGGATCAAAGAGGTTCGCGGGCCAAATGCGGCCCGCGGGCCGTATGTTTGACACCCCTGACCTAGAGCTTGTCTACACTTAAAATGCTGCAACTGTAGCACTTGAGTTAAATCGCTACCTGTGCTGACAGAAGGGCTTCTCCCATTGACATAGGTACTCCACCTCCCCGAGATGCAGTAGCTAGGTCGATGGGAGAATTCCTGTCGACCTAGCGCAGTCTACACTGGAGGTTAGGTTGGTTTAACTGCATCGCTCAGGGGTGTGGATTTTTCACACCCCCTGAGCACCCTGGTTATACTGACCTAATTTTCTAGTGTAGGCGAGGCCTTAGTCTCTCTGTGCCTCAGTCTCCCTTCTATTAAATGGGGGTTAATAGCACTTCCCTACTTAAGAGGTGTTATGGGGATAAATACAGTAAAAATTGTGAGGTGCTCAGATACTGTGGTAATGGGGAGCTATATAAGTACCTAAGATAGCTTAACGAAGTGACTTACTAGAGGGACAAATTGACATGAGCAAGAATATCTGGAATGATATAAAACTTAGTTTTAAATTTTATATTTTAATATGCCTAATGATACATTTTTCACTGACGTTTATCAGGGAAATTTAAGACTATGAATTAAGAATGAAGACTTTGTCAGAATATCTTTTTAATTTTAATTTGGCTTTCTTGGTACAAAAAGGCAAGTAATCTAATTCTTTTTTATAAATGTGTTTGCAGTGCCTCCTACAATAGAGCCTCTCTTGCTGATCAGAGTAAAATACTATTTCAATTTTTAAAATGAAAACCAGCAAAGCTTTCTAAGTGCAAGCTTTAGAGCTCCCCCCCAATATTTTCTTGCCTCTTCTTCACAATTTTACCCATTGGGATTGGCCTCCTTGTGCAGAAAATGCCTGCGAGTTTTTTACGCTACTGTGTTGCTTCACAGCCCATACAAGTATTGTATAAAATAGTAGCTTTAGAAGCGAAGGAATGTGACTCTCAAAAGTAATTGTTGGCTTCTTGATATCTGGAAGATATCAAGTCTGCTTCCAATTTTTTTCCAACTGAGTGAATTTAAGGTTTGCAAACACTGCCTCATCGATGGTCCTAGAGGCTAACAGATCCTCTCGTAATGCACAGAACATGAATAATGCACAGCTCAGTGTCCATGAAAGCTTCCTTACGTTCTCCCTTCTATCCCTTATGGTCCATTCCAGAGGGACAGATAGACAGCAGGGTAGTTCTAGGATTGAGATCTATTTTGTACAGTGCCTAGCACAATGGGGGTCTTAGCCAATAACTAGGGATCCTAGTTGCTATGGTAATACAAATAATTCCATTTGTCCTCTACAGAATCATTTGAGAATTATGTTGGTTTTACTATTATCCTGTCCTGGATTCAAACCAGTGACCTAAAAGGGAAATATTTTGTATCCCCAGTACCAGCACAATGCATTCCTATATCTTTTTGATTTTTAGTTCACCTGACAAGAAATGTCAAAACATTGGCCAAGTCTACACTAAGAAAATTCTCCAAAAATTTCCCACCATTGTCAATATGGGTTGATCTCAATCAGCATTGGCAACATTGTGAGAGATTGTGTAGATGGGCTGCTAACTGTTGCCAGCATGTTCAGCCAACACCATGTTGATTTCGATCTGCCCTTAGCAAGGTTCTGGGACACAGTATTTAACACATCAGCAGCCTGTCTATACTGGCGCATTGTTGCTGTAACAGCAGCAGCAAATGTGGGGAATTTTTAGAGGCTGTCCCTTGTGTAGGCAGGCCTTTGCTAACAGAGATACTGCCTTACCTAATGGTTTTTATACAATTAGGAGAACTTTATTCAAATGTTGATAACTTTGCCTAAGTTACTTTGTAAGTGTTATAATTAAATAATTCAGTGGCAGACGGCCCAGACCTTGGAAAAGACTCAGTGGAGCCTACAGTATTACATACTATTATCTTTCAGCAAACAGGTTGAGCTTGCTCAGAGGGAGCATTTTACAGGATTTTAAAGGTGCCTTGTTGAAACATGATGTTCTTCTTTCCTTCAATAGACACTCCTCTCCCCCCATCTTTTTAAACTTCACAAAAGGTGGATACAGGCTGGAGAGGCAAAAGGGAGAAGTTATCCATTCATAAAGCGTAAGGGGCCTTAAAGATTGGAGCCTTTCTGATTAACGCTGACTCTGTGGCTGGGATCCAATTTTCCTTTTTCATAGCTGGGCATTTCACGTCTTCAGACTCCTGCACATTCTTGCTGATTTACTGTAGCTTGCATGTTTTTAAATGCAGTGTAAAACTGTTGCAGTTGCAGTAAAAGCATATGAGCAAAGTATCTGTGCTCCCAAACTCCGTCAATAATGGGTTAATATAATCCTTAGGAAGGAAAACATTGGGAATAGCAAGAGCAGGGGCCCTGTGTGAAATGATTCCTGGCGAAACTCCCGCCGCTCACCGAGTGCTGAGTGAATAGGAAGATTCCTTCATCTGGGATGTAGTAGTTTTCACTCAGAAGGTGCCGGGGGAGTGGTGGTTTAGGTTTGGATAGATTATCGTAACCGCAGATCTGCTCAACAATGCCCGTTGAGGCCAGCATAATTTTTCCCTTAAAAGCCCAGAAAGTAGCCTTGCCTTGCAGGCTATCCCTTGGGCCCTCCTTTTTTTACTCCCTCTTTGATTCCCTTCTCTAGATCTTTGTTCTTTCTTTTTTCTATTGTAGGACTCCTGAAGCATACAGGGGAATCTTCCCTTCTGCCAGGTTTCCTCTAGCCACCCATAACACAGCACTGAGAGGAAGCTAAGGGAGGTTCTATGGAGCACTTCCCACACAGCCCATCTCCACATGGAGATTCCCTCCACACAATTATAGTAGGCTTATGAACCTCACCCTTTATCTCCCAGAGGTGGCAAGCAGCCCCTTTCCTATCTTATACCTATTAGGGAGAAGGGCTAGCAAACAAATCCCTTCTTGTTTCATCCATATCCTCACTCTCTAGTTCCAAGAAGGATCTTGGTTTCTCCCTAGTCCATCCCATAATGCAGAGGGACTGGAGATAGGTCACTTGCTCCACTGCTGTGACATGTGGGTTGTCTTTGTATCCTTCCTCTGCTGGGCACATCCTATTCCTTCAAAGTCAAGTAAGGGAAAGAGAGCTTAGAGCTTGAATCGAGAAGGGAGGCTGGTGTGTAGTGGTGGGAAGACAAATACTTTTTTCCCTGGGAACAAATAAATTTTACTTGTCTATTTCCTTTCCTTTCAGGGTAAGGGCTTCTGATATTAATTCTGTCAGTTTGGGTGTTGTCAGATAGCTGAGATTTACAAGATCTTGTGCTCCATGAGGGTCTCCCAGCCATAGTTCTGAACATAGAATCATAGAATATTAGAGTTGGAAGGGACCTCAGGAGGTCATCTAGTCCAACCCCCTGCTCAAAGCAGGACTAACCTCAGCTATATCATCCCAACCAGGGCTTTGTCAAGCCTCAGCTTAAAAACCTCTAAGGATGGAGATTCCACTACCTCCCTAGGTAACCCATTCCAGTGCTTCACCACCCTCCTAGTAAAAAACTTTTTCCTAATGTCCAACCTAGACCTCTCGCCCTGCAACTTGAGACCATTGCTGACATGCTGCATCTTCAGATGCCAAATTAGCTGTATATCTTCCTTGCTCTCTTAAGCCCTTTAAAAAAAAATGGCTGCCTTGCCTTTCACTTGTGTTTAGGTAAGTGTAAAATTTAATCATATGGAACTTAGTTTGTTTCTCTCCCTTCCCTTTTTTTTAATTAATGTAAATTCAGGAGTGAAGTGCAGCTGAATAAATGTGCACTCATGGTACAATTAGGTGTTTAGGATACTTCTAACTAGTATTCTTATTAATTACCATACTGTTAAATAATGCAAAATATTGTCTAATGCAAAGGAAATAAAGTCTTCTCCTTAAAGGCCTGGATGTGACACTGTTACTGCATCTGTTCTGTGTGATCATGTACATATGTCATTCAGTACTACACAGCTTCACCTGTCATGCTAGCTGTATCATAATGCACTCTCTAGGGTGATGTAAGAGTTGGTTTCTCTCTCTCTCTCTCTCTGAGGAGTATATAGTCAAGGGATAATTCGCAGATGGACATTTGAAATGTGAAACGTAATGGTGACTCTGAGGCAGGGAGATAGACAAACTAGAACTGGAGGTAGAGGTCCCCCCACTTAACAGTGGGGAGATGCTGGGAAGGCACCGAGAAGAGGCTGATTATTCACTGAGGAGTTTATCAGGCTGAAGTAAGTCTTCAGAGATCATTTTTGTAGAAATGGGCTGGATTCTGAATGGAATGGGAACTATGTGGGGGATGGGCATGATATGATTTTCTTCCAGGTATATGTGAGGAATTAGGCTGCTGTTTCTGTTCATCTTGGAGTTTGGGGAAAGCTTGTCTTGGGGAGGCCATAGAGAAGAGAGCTGCAAGAGCCCTCGTCAGAGCACAGGGAAGCGCAGTTTAGGATGTGTCAGCAGCACTGTGGGATGGCATGGCATGATAACAAATGCCAGGGGAGGGATGGCTTCATTTAAAATTAACATTGAATCCAAACAAAACAACAAAGGCAATGTTCATACACAAACGGTGTCGGAATATCCTGAAAGGAACAGGCTGAAGCTGACTAAAGACAGAAAATGACAAGTTTATGCTGAAATTCCGTACTGCTCATTTCATCTTCAGATGTGGCTTGTAAAAATCAGGCGCCTTAATACCTGGGCCCAACACAAAGGGTTAAGGTTAAAGGAACTCTGAGTTTCCTGGAATTTCTCAGTGTATTTTAGTCTACTAGCTTTGTTTTAACATCTACTTAAAAAATATTATGAAAGAACAAAAGGGAGGAGAATAGGGCGGGGTGGTGGATTTATAAATGAAATAGGAATTGTTACTATGAATGAATTTGTCTTCAGTCCCGTGCCAGGTGTGGCTGGGAAAACTCAAACCAAACAAGCCTGGTTTCTGGGCATGTCCCCAAAGCTAAGGCCAACCTGGATAGACCTCTCTCCGTGACATACAGTGGATTACGTTGCATCACAGCCCCAAGGAGAATGATGGCTTCTAGTCATCTGTATGTTGTGGATATAGCTCTCTCATGCCATCCAAGGTGATTTGAATCAGGCCTGACTTGAAGTCTAGCTGGCTGTTTGTTTCTGAAGCCTGACCAAAATGCTGCATCTGAACTTCATCTGGAAGAATACTAGAAAGGGAGGGCAGACTGGTGAGTGCCTGGAAGCACTCCAACCGAATGTGTGAGGTCTGCAAACTGGCCTTTTGTCGTTCAGGAACTCAGCCATCGTGATGGCTGTGGCAACGGCTGCACAGAAGGAATAGGTACTATCTTCTACCAGAGTAACATCTTACCTACATGAAAAGGTAGCATCAGTGATGTGATTTTTAAATGTTTCAGTTAAACCAGTACAAAAGGCTGGATGTGCACTATCATGTTGGTTTAAACCTCACTTATTTTGGTTTATCTTAAGTCAATCAGGAACAGGTTTAAACTAATCCAAACTGAGTCACTCTTAACCCGAAATGAACTGGTGCAAAACCCCAACTGGCAGGGTGGATAAAAATTAATGATTTTTGTTTTTGAAAAAATGGATTTTTAAAAAAAATTTAAATTGGATTTTTTAATTTTGTTTAAATTATTTTTTCTTTTAAAAAATAAACCTGTTTAAAATTAAATCTGAATTTAATACAAACTATGCTAAAACCTAAATTTACTATAATCTCTCAAAACATTTAAATAAAAAATAAATATGCTGACTTCATGAATCTCTATCAAAAACTTTGGGTTAAAGACTGTTTTTCTATATAAGGAACGAATCTTTAGAAAAACATCTAATTTTTGAGGTCAGGGCTTTATATATATGACAGAATTGGCCATGTACTATAAGGGCTTGTTGTATTTAATATAAATGTTATTCTGTTTTGTGTGTGTTTAAATTCCAGTTCCCATCCTAATGGAACTTGACACAAATCATGAGCAAAAAGTTAATCATCTGATAAAAAAAGCTATATCTCATTAATCATTTTCTAACATACTAAAAATGTACCAGTAGTTAATAAGAATCTAAAAATGTTAAGCTTTATTTAATGTACATTGCTTAAATAAATGTATATAGTTATGGTGTATCTGCCTAGGTAGCAAAAAGATGTACTAAATCTAGTTGTTTTTTTTGTTTGTTTGTTTTTGTTCTAAAGTTGTTAACAGATCAGTGTAACCTGCCATCAACTGAGGCCCCGACCCTGCAAAAGACACATGCGGGCTATGGGGTCCTTCCGCAAGGTGTTCTTTGTAGGATCCAGGTCTAAGTTGACATTTAGCCTTCATTAAACAAGCAGCTGCCTAGATTCTCTTTGTACTGATTTGTTCCTTGAAGTTTTATTCCTCAAATTGTCTGGCATTACTTCAGCACTAACTTTTGTGGTGTTGGTACCTTTGTTGCAGCTTTCCCACAAGAGTGGGTAATATAAAATAATTTCCTTGCTAATTAAACAAGCACATTTAAAATTAGCAAGTGTTATTGAGTCTTCTGACTTCTGTTGGGGGGGGAAAAACTACTAGTGTTTAAATCCAAATAGTCTTTTTTCCACGTTATAATCATAAATGTTGAAATATGGAGCAAAAGACAGCACACTTCTTTTGAATTTTAATGACTTCTGTTTTCCCTGGTTTTCAGAGATGCTGTGCACCCATAACTTATGTTGATTCAGTTGGAGTCATAAGTTCTTGACAGTTCTGAAAATCAGGCACTTACAGCTGTAATAATTTTCATTCTGTCCTCTGCTTTGTTGAGACTATTAATTTCAACTGGATATAGTATCCTCTTCCTGTCCTAAACTGTTGTTTAGTGTTACCATGAGCTGTTAAAAAACCGCTGTCACATTTTACCCCAGAGGTGTCTGTATTCAAATCATGAATGAAATGACGTGTGTATGTATATGAAGCACCCTGGGATAATATGCACTATATAAACATGATTACTGACATCCCAGATTATAAAACTATTAATAATAATTTAAAAAACTATGTTGCATGGATATTTTTAGAAGACTACCAAAATAACATGAATTGTGGTGTTCTTGTATAACTTACTATACCCTTGTGATTCCTCAGGATCTCCCCTTCTCCCCCTTTTGTTTTGCCTAATTCATAAATGCTTATTTATTTAAGCCCTGGAAGGGGATGTGGAGTCATCTGGAAAAGGAATGGCCTAGCCTGGGTGTGTGAAATGCATGCATTCACGACAATTTGAAAAATGTGGGGGATGGGGAGAGTAAAAGTTGCAGCCTCCTGTGGAGCGGACAGCTGACAATTCATGTATCTGATACTTTTATTTACTATTCTACACAAGAGGAAAAATGTCCACCCACAGCAACTGCAACATGGTACCCAAGCTGTTGCTGAGATACGAAGCACCTTTTTAAATAGTCCGACTGTACAGCTTGCCAATTTAATGAGGGAGTCTGTATTGTGCCTCAGGTATATGCTTTAGTCACTGTCACGGATGGGTTTATGTCACACCTATTGGGCTTTATTCTGGTCTCCTTAACTCTTGATTTACACTGGTGTAATTCCGTCAGTTGCAATGGGGTAATTCTTGATTTGCACAGGTTAAAATCAGAACTAGGTAAACGTCCTGGTGAAAGAGACAATTGCCAGTAAATGCGACATTGCTCAGTGGATATTAGAATTATTTGCTACCATTTTGCTAGTGCTCTGTGCGCATGTGTGTGTAGAAGTTAAGGAACAGAGGAGCAGCAAACCAGTGGCTGGTTATTTTATTCATTGGATGAGCAAAGAAAGCTTGATGTAAATTCCATCAGGTGCCAACTTGGTCTCTTGTTCTGGGGCAAAAAAATAGGATAGTTCTTCAATAACTAATGTGTGATTTTTTTCAGCAGGTTTATTGGACTTGTAAACATACTTGGATGTCTGTATAAATTGAGCTACTTCTTTATGAACTATGACTAGATGTTATGGCCTGACAATTGCAGGCTTAACATGGACATTACTTGTAGTACTTTCAGGAATAAGCTATTTGGTATACTGAGGATATATTTTAATGTACATTATATGGAAGCTGGCATGTTTTCAGCTTCTGTTCTGGCACAAAGCAGGGCGCAAGCATCTTGGGGGTTTATTCCTTCAGGAAATGACCTTTGTGGCTGTCAGCCCTCAGAAGCTCTGGAGGCTTCCTTTGCTCCTTAGGAGACTGCACCTGTTAAAGTTTGCGCCAAATCTATTGAGAAAAACAGTGGAAGATTCGGCCCTGGCCATGGAAGCTACTTCTAATTCTTCAGGAGAATACTTTCCTTTTGCTGCCACAAAATGACTGATAAGGGATTTGTGCCACTTTCTTCTTTAGAGTGGCATCTGAGTGTACTCAGCTCAGTTGTCTTAGGCCTTGTCTACACTACAGAGCTTACAGCGGCATTGCTGCACTGATGCAGCTGCACTGCTGTAAGATCGCTTGTGTAGCCACTCTATGCCTATGGGAGAGAGCTCTCCTGTCAGCACAATTAAACCACCCCCAACAGGAGACGCTGTCCCGCAGACACAGCACTTTCCACAACGGCGTTTCTGTTGGCCCAACTTACGTTGTTATGGAGTGTGTTTTTTCACACTCCTGAGCAACATAAATTATATCGACAAAAGTGGTAGTGTAACATGGCCTTATTTCTAGAAGTAGTGACTCTGGTTTGCAGGTGGAGGTTTTCAAAAGTAATGATGGTGCTGGCTATAAACACATGCTTGTAGAACTCCACAACTGGTCATGGTCTGTAGTTCCTGCTTCCCTGGATGTTTAGCCCTTCAACATCTGGTTTTGTCAGAGCTTCTGGTTTTATTCCATTAGGATTCTGCAGTAGAACAAATGCTCATCTGGACAGACTGGACTTTTGTGGAACCAGGATCTCAAACTACACAGATCTAGTATGAAAGTAGATGATCATGGCAATTTTTCCCCCCTGACTATTGCCTTTTGGTACCAAACACTAGCGCCAAACAAATAACCTCTGGTTGAAATAACAAAATATCTCTGATCTGGGATAGACCATTTTAATTGCAAACAGGAGTGTGGAATGAAAGGAAAAAAGAAATGACATCTATGTGTTTAGCAGCTAAAGGAGAGATGTACTCGAGTATGTATTGCTGAAATGAGAGGCATCTCTGTCTGTCTGTACTCAGTTGTAGGAGCATCTGGTGGTTCTAGGTCAGCTGTGTCTTGCACACATTTTTTGGAAATAAGAAGGCATATAATTTGCATTGTTTAGGTGTTGCTGTGCATTTCCATAAGGAATGAAAGTCTCCTCAAGCTTACCTGGCCTGTTGATCCCAGAGTGAGGCTTTGCTCTGTTTTAGAAGACAGACGATGCAAGGGAGATCGGAAGTACTTTGCTGCATTGATAATGTCTTTTTTAAAAACAGTTTAAAAAAAAAATTAAATGGCAGCAAAAGCAGGAAGTAAAAACAGAGAGATTAAATAATAAAAATTAAATTTGGCAACTGTTAGTTTAAACCAGTGTAGTCATTAGGCAGACTGCGGGCCAAATCCAGACTGCCAGATGCTTTTGTATGGACCCCAAAATCTTTTTTATTTACTTATTATTATCATTATTGTTTTTTATCATTATTTTCTCTGGAGTCTGAACCTTGACTATACCTTGACCAAGCAATTTGGACCATGACAAAAAATAGACTATCACTGGTTTAAACTAATACTTGTCAAATCAAATCCTTGATTCTGGCCCTGTTCTGTCGGTTTTACTCAGGTTGAGTAGTACCTTACTTCACAAGTAGTCCCACTGATTTCATGATAGGTATGCAACTAATTTGTTTTATTTTATTCCTATTCACATTGCTACTCATGGAGCAAAGTGCTACTCAACATGAGTCAAGAGTGGTGAAGTTTAATTTGATACTTACTGCTGATATAAAAACAAGAAATGAATTGGTCTGCATACCTATCATGTAAGCACTTGCTCTTTGCCTGCATGTGCTCATACGCTATAAATGAATTATACTTAAAACTATTACCTTGAGGACTTTTATAGGTTTTGCAGAAAATATGACTGTGGTAGAGCTGAGGCATGTTTCTGCTATTCTTGTCAGCTGCTCCAAAAAGCCACACTTGCCTGAAGGTCTTTATTTTATCAAGTCCCAATGGCATGTATTTATTTTTTTAAAAAAGAGAGACATTACAGTATGAATATTTGAACACTGGGTGGTCACATTTTTTACAGGCGGTGGTTTCGGGGTGTGTATGTGTAAGGAGTCAATAAAATCAGGACTGTGGAAAATAGTGTGATAGGGTTTCTAATAGGCTTTCCAGCCCTCTGGTTTGTAACTTCAAGATCATCTTCCCCCATATGGTTGTCAAAAGAAAGTCTTTGATATCAATCTTTCATGATATTATCCTTTTGCAAGACTGTATTTTTAGATCACCATGTTGTGAAAGTTTAGCATGCAAACTCTTAGAGATACCACAACATTACACTTGAAAAAGCTTTTTCTGTTATCTATTATTAGCTGATTTATTTAAATTTATTTCATGTTCTAAATTGTAACGTTACTTATTGTTTGACACATTTATGTTTCTTCTTTCCAGGGATATCAGTATGAACAACATCACAAAGCTACATGAGGATGCATTTAAGAACTTTCCTTATCTTGGAGAGCTGTAAGTATTTCACATGTGAAGTCAGGGCTGTTTTTACAGTACTGCGGGATGGTTGTGCAGTTAATGGGTGGGAAAGCAAATCGAGTTGTTAGGATAAACTGTGAACAGAGAGAACAATTATACCTTGAAAAAAAGACCTATGTATGTTTGGGAGCCAGAATGGTTAATGCTACTTACAAGAGACTTTTTTACAGTAATTATTTTAATTATGACTACAGTGGTGATAAACATTAATTATAGTGTTATCCAAAGATAACACAGGAGCAGTGTAATTACCATTGTTTCTTATGGAGGTACAGGATAGTTATTGCACAGCTTCCGTAAATATGTTGTTTCAGTTACTGTGCATTTAACTCCCATCATTCCTGTGGGTGGCAGAGGCAGCATGGTGTAGATCAGGATGTGTTTGAAAAGAAATCAAGGCCTTGTGTTTCAGCTTCTTTTTTATAATTTATTCTTAGTTTTAGCAGTGTATCTTCCTATGTCCTACCTCCCCCCTCCTCTCCCCATTACTCAGCTACCTCACATCCAGCCTTGTCTTTAGGCCCCAGTTCAATAAGGCACTTAAGCATGATCCTATCTTTAAGCACTTCAGTATTCCTGTTGACTTGAACAGGACTACTCACTCGCAGAAGTACTCTGCTGAATTGGGTCCTAAATTCAGATGTCTGAACAGCAGCTAAAGCACCCTGTAAAAATGCAGCAAAAAAAGTAATAACAGCAATAAATTGCACTTAGCCACTCTGTGCCTTGGTTTACCCATGTATGAAAGGAGGATAGTGCTACCCCTTTTTGTAAAGAGCTTTGAGGTCTTCTAATAAAATGCAATGTACAAGTGAAATTTCTATTACCCCTTTGACCATGACAATGAGTTGCTTAATAATTTCAGTCTTTAAAAGTGCTTTGAGATGATAAGTGGTGTTAACCTTGTCTGTGGTTTTGTCTCGACTGGATTTCAGAATGTGTTAACTAAAATCCTCTTGGTTGAAATGTCTTAAAGATGTTTTTCAAACATAACTCATTTCCCCCATTTAGAAAAAGACCCTGTGAGTTAAGGAAGCGTTATCCACACTTTATAGAAGAGGAAAGTAAGGCACACAGAGGAAAAAAACCACTTGTACAAGGTCACTAAATACAGTGAGTCAGCAGTAGACCTAGAAATAGAATGCAGATCCTTTGGTTCCCAGTGTCCTACTCCAACTACTACATTACACGTTTTCCCTGGCAGGGCTGAGGTATTGTGCAAAAATGTGGAGAAGGTGGTACAGGGCATTTTGATATGACTATAAAAGTACATGTGACCCCAGATTGTGCCTAGATTTTCACTGTGTCTTGTAAATGATTCTGGTTCAGGTCAATAGGCCTGTGAAGAGAAAATGTGATTATTCGTCCCAGACTAACTGTAAATGAGATTCCTCAGATTAATATACTCAAAAGAACTGTCCCTTCCCACCAGGCTCTGGACACCTCTATATTAACAATAAAATCTAGAACAGTTTAGTGAATTAAAATAGCCACTCTCAAGATTCCAGACTCTGTTCTCTCCCACACTGTAACTTTAAAAATGTAGCAGTGCCGCACTGAAAATGGAACAATTTAAGAAAAATTTGTGCCATGACATGAGGTGCCCACTACATGCAAAATTACAGGGTTGGAAAGGCTTAGCTGGCTCAGGATTTAGATTGTCTGACCCCTCCCTAAGTGCTTTATAATAGATGTAAATGTGTTTCTGGGTTTTGCGTGTTTAGGTTTCCAATATATCTTATTTGTTTTGTTTTCTGTCCAGGGTTCTTGCTCAAGTTCCTCGCCTGTTCGTATTTCACACTAAATTTAAAAACCAAAAAGCCCACCTTCACACAGCCTGTGGGATCCTTCATTTTTTCTCTATAAGTATTGAAGCAATAAAACTTAACTGAGTGGGTGTGCACTTCATTGTGTAATCTCCATAAACATGGGGTGTGTCATGAGGTAAGGAGACAAAAAGGCAGAGCCTTCAGCCACCATATACTTGTGCTTTATTGCACAAGAACCATACCCTACAATATATGTTGTTGCAAATTGTAATGCTGGAATTTGGGAGAGAAAAAACAATCAGGCCTGGCTTGAAACTATGCTGTAGTTCGGAAAATCCAGAAGGTTCAAATACTTGCCAGCATGGTTATTTGATGTCAGAGTAAACAGTTAAAAAAAAATTAGAATAAAATGGGTATTTGTCAAACATTCTGGCACATTCAAGTCTTTGTTGCAAAAGAAAGAATACTAGAGTCCTTTTTATATGCAAGTAACGTAGGCCCAAGAACTGAGTTTTTTAAGGCTATTCCATCCTTCGTTTGGATGGCAAGTGGTGGAGGGAGATGACAAATACCTCATTATACAAGCAGCAACTGTTTTGGCTCTACTACCACTGTATCCTTGTCCCAAAAAGCACCAAGCACCATTGCTGTACCGTGGGAATCAGGAGGGCAGCATCTGAAATCCCCAGAAGCACTGAAACTAAAACATACTCAGCCTACTCAGTCCAAACTATCACTGATACAAGAAGACTCCACCCAAGGAAAAATGCCCCAAGGTGATCAACACCAAACAGGCAACTGCTGCATATTCTACACCTCTCTGGTGCCACAGTGACTGGTAGAATTGCATCAGCTGACAACCAGTTGCCTTAGACTTGTACAGGTGAATGCAAGATGGTTGTTAATGTGAGAATAGTCCATGAACTGATCACAAGATTCCTGACGGGGCATGCATCATAAAAATTGGGTTTGATGATGATACCGAATCAGCACAAGCCCAGCTAGTCCCCGTGAGATAGCATGGGTTTAGAGCGGCCACGAGTGGAGGTTGTGTGATGATGATATTCTCTTCCAACGTAAAATACAAGCAAGACTCTAGCCTCAAAATTAAAAAACTTTTGTCTGTTCAGCTGGAATGTGAATGCAGTGACAACAAATCATGAAGATTCTTATAACATATATATTAGACTTACTCATCTGACAAGAATCTAACCACATTCCTAGAAGAAGTAGTAAAGCTTCAGCCGAACCCAGTGACACACACAGACTCGGCTGTGTCAGGTAGATGCATGCCTGACCTAGAACTTGGAAGCACTGACCACATACCACCCTCCTGGAAGAGCCGCCACCACCATTTCTCAAGACTGTTTAAAGGGATCCATCCTTGCCCCTTCAATGAACTGATTCACCTTTCAGAACCGCCTGGAAATTTTCTATGAACGGAAGATCTTGAAGGGGACAAGCTCCTCATCTAATAAATGTAGATGTTGATGAATTAGTGAAATATTAACAACCAATTGCTGACTGAAGCCACCAATGAACTAGTGCCAAAATAACTGATCACTTTGCAGGTCCCTGTGGTTCTCTGATGAGCTATTAAGCAAGAAAGCAGCTTACAGGAGTACTAATGGCACAAAATATGTTCCATACCAGTCCATGTAGTGCTAAGGCCCATCTGTATGTAGGCAAATGCTGTAAGCCATAAAAGATTCTTTCTTGCAGACACAGTTGTGCTAGCAGATAACGGCCAGCTGAACTGTTCCATGCAGCAATCCAACTAATCCATTGGAAGGTCTACACATGTTTCTAGGACCAAGTGCAGCTTGCTGTGGAAAAGAGGTCCACTTCAAAAACAAAACCAGCAAGATCTTAGAGAGCTTTGTTGAACAAAAGCTGATCAGTTACTGTATGGGACTCCTCATCAGAGGACAAGAGGCAGAGGCAAAGTCTGATGGTGTAGAGATCTAGGTGTGAGATGCACCTTTTCGTTGATAACTCAGTACACAGTTTTTAAGGGTGTCATTCCTAATTTAAAAAGCCACCTTTGTACCTCCTTGCTGAGAGGAATGGTGAGGGACCCCACCTTTTTGATATTGGCGTTCATTCTCTTGATCTGAAAGATGCTCCATAAGTACTTTAAATAGCTAATGCCCCATCGTGGCAGATATATCCAAACAAAAGGACATCTTTTAGCTCCTCAGCTTGCCCACCTGCCATTTTAGTGGCCAGCTTGAGCAGTGGAGCTTTTTAACTGGCACTAGTGACCACAACAGGGCCGCAACACTGTCATAGAGGAAATAGAGTGAGGCTTGCAGGAGGCAACAACTGCACTCCTGCAGAGCATGAGGTCCCTAGATGGCAGGTGATCCCCCATCTGTGTAGCTCCTAAGCCCTGCAGGAATGGAACTCTACTCTAATGGGTCTTAGAAGCTCTGAATGGCAGCTGCTGCCTCCTGCTGCACAGCTTCTAAATCAGACAGAAATAGAGGGCCACATTTACAGGGCTTAATAGCTCTTCATGCAGGAGATTTCCCCTGCAAATATCCTCTTGCTTTTTCACCAAGACAGTGCTTCAGCCCCACCTGCTGCTGCTTGCCTTCTGCTTCTCCAGTTTAGCACCCACTCGGGTTATCCTACCATCTCGTAATCTATTAATGTTGCCAAATAATGCCACAGAATTTTATAATGCATAAATGGAGGCAGATAAATGCATCATTTAGGACACCGAGTCTTGCTGGAGATAACAAAAGGACTAGGGTTTATTTGAAGCAACTATTTTCAATTCATTAAGAAGGTGGATAGTTTGAAGGCCTGTCGGATTTAAAACAGGATCCTTTTTCAAATGCTCAGATGAATATTAACTAAATGAAAGAAGATGCTTAGTGCTATATTTGTAAAAACTCATCTCCTAATAAAGGTGCAATCAATGTCGCTAAGTATCTGATTGCAAGCCCAGTTTGGTGGTATTTGATTATTAAATGACATCATACCTGCAAATAATTGCAGGTATGAGTAGGGTAGGCCCAACTAATTCTCAGCTAAAAATCAGGCTCCTTGAGTATGTGCTCTGTGTGCTGTTGTTCACACACACCCCATACACTTACTGCAGAGAAGCTCACAGTGTACTTATCATATGCCTTGAGGATTCTTGCAATATTTATAAATGTTGTAAAAATTCTCCATCTTGCTGTAACTGATACTCATCTGGAAGTAATTTGCAAGTGACTGAAACTTCAACGGTCAAAGTCGCTGAGGAGCAGACCACCAAGGCTTTTGCCACAGCAGTTAATGAGGTATATTCTCTACAAAATGTTAACATGAACATGCTACATCCCTGAACTTGATATGGAAACTTAAAAATCCTGGAAGAATTTGGCTGCAGTTTCCTAACCACACCTATCAAGTATTTATAGAAGGCTACAAGAGAAATGCAGCTAGATACTATAGTGTTTTTTGAAAAGCATAAACCGTTTGCTAATATTAATTCTTAACTGAAAAATTGGGCTTAATGATGTCCTGATTCATTTATAAGTGATTTGTTAGTTCCTTCTGATATTTAACACTCTCTTTAGTATGCAGGATTTTAGCCATATGACTTCCACTGCCTTTGTTCGTAGCATGGTTTACCAAATTAACCCAAATACTCTCACCTATCAGTTCTTTAAAAGGCTTTTTGTTTTCGGGATATATATTTACAGACAGCTTTACAGTGAGAATACAGAGGCTTAACTTACTCAAAACAGAATGTCTCCTTGACTTTGTGACCTTTAGGTTGTTTTGATTTCCACTCTCAGCCTTTTAAACCTCTGACTCCTTATTTACCCTGTGTTGGTGGGTAATGTTCTAAGTGATAAGATCCAACACATTGGTTTCTTATCAGTACATGACAGCTGGTAAAGGACAGGTAAGCGCCTCTGGTAGGGAAGAATTATGCAGATTTTCGTGCTGTTTCTCTCTGGGTAGTTTCAGTGCCTCATGTCCACATTTGCTATAGTAATTTTGTTTTTTTTGGGTCAAAGTAGCATTTGGTCCTGTATATGAAATACATGCTCTGAATCCATTCAAACGTAGCTTGGGCTGTGTACTCTAAACGTTGCCTTCATGTATGGGAAGGATGCTTTCATAGCTGCAAAATTCATGAACCCTCTAAAGAGGAAGGGAGGGGAATCATTTTGTCTAGGAAGGAGCATTGAGAGGGTAGGACAATGTGATTCCTTGAAGAGCAGAGGGATACTGGGCTTTTGAGGTTGGGGTGAGGTGGGAGGGGACAAAATATAAAGGACAGTAAATTGTGGGAGATGATATTGCTCCTTAGACGTTGAAATTTGTCAGACCTGAACTTCCAAGGCAGTCCTGAAAGGATTATTTTGCCTCTGGTCTCCTCCTCCTCCACATTGCAGGGTGCTATTCACAAAAACGATTGTGAACTCAACCCAGCCAGAGTGTGATCAGCTCTGATCATGTAATACGTATTTTATGGATACATGGATACTAAGGCTGGAATAGCTTAAATTACTTCACCAAGGACACATGGGATCTGACTACACTGCAATGTAAGACCAGGGTTAGTAGGACTTGTGTCAGCTGACCCGTGTTAGGGAACCCTGGGCTTGAGTGTCTACATTGTACTTTAACCTTACATTAAGACTTTTCTAACCTGTGTTCGAACCTAGACCTGTGGCGTCCACACTGCAGCACGCAAACCCAAGTCAAAGTACCCATAATTGAGTCCCTAGCGTCCCCACACTCCCAAAATGTGGCTAGAGCTGTGGTGAGCTGTGAGAAAACTTTATTGCTGGCCCTGCATGTTACAGGAAGTTTGAAACAGCTTGCTTTGCAACACACTTGATCGGTTAGCTCTCCATTGCAAACGTAGGAGACTTTTTGATACTGTGCTTGCAGATCAGTGATCAGAAGAGACTGGGTTAACACTGACCAGAGCTTCTGCCATTCGCAAAGAAGGTGTGGCGGTTTCTGTTTTCCACGGAGTGGATTGCAGGTTGTTGGGAAAGAGAGGACTAAGGAAGTTGTCCCATGGAATTGCATGATACCTCCAGGACCCAAGTCAAGCAGGGCTACACTGCAAAATAATAGTGCTCGGACCCCAGGTCCCACCTTAACTTGAACTCAGACCCTACAGGGTTCTGGGACCCTGGGTCCAAGTCCTGGGTTAGCACAATTGCAGTGTAGACACAAGGAGAGTTAGGCTTCAGCCCGGGCTCAAACATGGGCTCACGTTGCAGTGTAGACATACCCATGGTGAGCTGGTGCAGACCCGAGAATATAACATAGGATCCATGACTCCAAGTTGCCTGTGGTAACCATTACATTACTGACTTGTGAACATGAAAATATTGAGTATAGCATGTTCAATAATATTATTAGAAAAACAACGGACAATGATGTTACACTCCCTGACCAATAGTGTTCCTGAGTAGGCCTTATACTTTCATGTAACTAGCTTCATCTCTGGTACCAAGTTACAAAATCTTTTATGGGCTAATCTTAATTTTTTATCCATAAAGGCCAAATTAAACTGAGACTTCTCCAATTATCAACTATGTAGTATAGTAGTTAAGGGAATTGGTTGGTGCATTGAAGCTGTTGATGAATTATGAAAATAGGACAAGTGAAAACTTTCTCCTTTTGATAAGAGTAAGGGGGAAAGCTGACCTCTTGTTCCGAGAGATGAGCAAATCGAAAGAGAGAGATAACAGTAACTGTAATTTACCAGGGGCGTGAGAAGGGAGAATGAAGAACTGCTTGAATGATTAATGGCCTCTGTGCAATTTACTGCACTAAAATGCTCTTGGTCTTGATATCCCATCTTGTTTCTGCTTTAGAATTTTCTGAGCATTTAATTTAATGGACAGTGTTTGTTTTGGGAACAAAAGGACTAATTAAAATACACGCTGACAGTAAAAAAAATGAGATGTATGGTGTTCTGCTGTTCAGGTGCAGTCAGGAAGTATCAGTGAAGAAAAAGACTAGAGTTACTTTTCCTCTCAACTGTAGCTGAAGAGGACCACCTGGCTGAAATTTCACAGCTGCTTGCATTCGTAGTATCTATTTCAGTATGTAATTTAGATGCCCTTTTTGTTCCAATTTCTTCATCAGTACAAAGCTGCAATCTCCTTTTTTATTTATTAGTTTGGTTTTACAAATAATAGCGTGTGGAGTTTGTCAGTCACCAGTACTGAGCTCTGCTAGTATGAGAAGAAGCACAAGATCTCTCTTTACCTGGGCTAGAAAAGGCATCCTTCTCGGCCCAGTGTGGAAGATGTGTTTTTATATTGAACTTAAGCAAATGTGATCTTTAAATGGAGGTTGTTTAGAGTAGTGTTAGCGCAGACTTTTTAAAGTGGTATTTAGCACTGGGATGGTTAAGGTGGTAAGAAAAAGATGAATAATTCCTCACCCACTAACCTAAAGATATAAGATCCCAGTACTGAGAATGGGGAACCAGAGACAAAGAGCCTGCCTGTCTAGGTTGGGAAAATAAGGCCGTCTTCACTAGGAAAAAAGGTGAGTTCTTGATTTGTGTTAGCTAACTTTTGGCAACTTCCTAGTGAATACAAGTAAGTTGTAGTGTTAGCAAGTCTAGAGAGACACCTGGGGGTAGCCCAGGTTTCATGTGATAAAAATGTATACATTGCCTTGTCTACACTAGAGTCTTGGAATGTGTCTCCCATGTACCTTTAAATTCTGGTCAAGGCAAACCCTTGGGCAAAGATTCCCCAGTAGGATTAACCACAACCAGCTAATTTGGTTTTTAAATATCACTGCTTTGTCTATACTAGGTACGAAGTGATGCTGAAAAAGATGTTGCCAACCTCTGTTAATTAACCACTTCCTGTCTAAATGAGCCTTAAATGTGTTCTAGCTGAATTCCAATCCTGATGACATAAGAATAGGATTTTTGTATTCTACAACCTCTAACAAAGCTCATAACGTTTATATTTTTCTTTCTTCAAGAGAAAATGCTACTGAGCTCAGTAAAATGTATTATTTTGGGAGGGTGGGGAAGTCTCTTTAAAATTCCTGTATGGTTTTTGTTTTGACAAGTTAATTTCAACCTCAAAGTGACTGTGTATTAGGCCCTCAGTATTACCTAAACCGGTTATTCTGCAGCAAGATCTTTTTTGAATTCCCTCTTTCAAGCTCCTTTCTTATGCTCATCTGTTTTTTATGACTAGCTGAAAGTCTTCAGCACACAAATACCTCTTTGGCATTATTTAAAAAAAACAAAAACAAAAACAAAAAAACTGGCTCAGTTAAGTGGTTTAAAGGAAGAACTATGTAGCTTCAGCACTAAGTTGAAGACCCCCCTTTAAATCCTGGATTTAGTTGGCTTCCTGAGCCAACAGGATAGGGCTGGCCTGAAGCATAAGCTACATAAGAAACTTCTTGAAGCTTTGTGGTAGCCTCAGCAGCTCGTAATGTGATTCTGTTCAGCTGTGGAATCTCAAAAAGCAACTTGTGGCTTAGTCTGTTCCCCTTTCTGTTACTGGGGATGGAGTAGGGCACAACTTGATTTGTGTGCACCCATGCACAAAAATAGGTAGTTTCTTATAAACCCATGAGAAGTCAGACCCAGCTCTACAAAGCCATTGATATGTCATGGATAGAAATAGCACTCTCTGTATATGGGCAGTGGCCACATAGGCCCTGTACGTACACACTCTAAGAAAGATTGTTTGGGTTTGAGTGCAGCTTTTTAGAGTTTTAAAGTAAGCTGTCGCACACAAATAAGTGATATGGAGCTAAATCCGACCCTCCCCCCGCCCCCAAAACATATGCTGTACTATTTGTGAAATCAAGACCAATATGACAGAAAGAGAGCAGATACATTTAATTGTATTGGCACATTGTATCCTCCTAAACCTTTCCCTTACTCCCCACTCAAATATAATGATGTAATGGAGAGGATCCTGATTGAAAATCCTGGCTTTGCACCTGGAAGAAGTCCAGAGGTCACTTAGTTCAGACCTTCCTGGAGAACTGTATACGCAACTATGCCCTCACCTATGGATTTCCACAAGATTCATTCTCAATTCCATTCAACCTCTGTCTAAAGCTGTTTTGGTGCCAGAAATACACACATTTGTACCTCTACATTTTGTCCACATCATTCACTAGCAACACCATTTCCCTACTAACGGAGTGCCTGGGAACCATCAGCAGGCAAATGAAGAGTAGTTGGCTAAAACCAAACCTAGGGTCTATGGCAGTGGGAAAAATGATAAGTTTTGAAGAACTTGCCATCTCCACAATAATTACCCTTCATCAAGGGCATTTTTTCCTGAAATTTTCAAGATGGTTCACAACGTTGGGACCCTGGGTAGCCAAATAGCTAAGGCTTCTAAAAAACATGCTCTTCCATGCAAGAGAGTTGCCTCTTGATCTATCAGACTCTGTTTTGGCTATGCTGATCCATGTGTCCATGACCTCTAGGCTTTATTATTGAAGTGTATTACAGCTACGAATGCTGATGCTGGAAAAGCTCCAATTGGGTCAGGACGTAGCAGGCACACCTGCTGAGCAATACAGGTAGCTGAGAGCACCTCACCTTGTGCTGCACTTTCTGCATGGCTGCTTGTGAAAGGCAGAATGAAACTCATGGATCTGGCCCTGAGAGTCAGAATCTTTGGAACAATGGAACTCTCGGCCACACAATGTTTGAGTGCAGAGAACAGAGCTTTCTCACAACATCTGACCCCTCACAGAGGAAGTTCTTTTCCAGAGCACATCAAAATGTTCAGAGCAAAATGTATAAAACTCCCATCTTTGACTTAATTTTTTCACAGTCAGACAAAACGCTGTTGGGGGGGGGGCAGGGAGAGAAGAATCCTTTTTTTAAAAGCAAACAAACAAACCCCAATTTTTTAATTCAGTTATCATGGTGAAGAATGCAGAATACTTGGTTACTGGTAGGACCTTCTATGTTAAAGGCAACGGAGTCTGTAGTAATCCCTGGGTGCTCAATAGGACAGAATGGAAGTCCAAAGGGAGAGAACACCACAACTACTTATTCTGACTAGCCCAAATGCTTTATGGATCCTCCCAAGGATATTTTTCAGCCAGGCTGAAGCAAAGGAAAATTCATATTTAAACTCTAATGCAAAAATAGAAAGTGGAAAGAAAATAGGAAAATGAGGCATTTATTAAAATATGCTCTTTCTTCTTCTTGCTTAAAATCCCATGATGCTTGGGAAGCCCAAAGTGTTTACATTGCTGTAACTTACCACTGTAGACTAGTAGTCACATATTTTTAAAAGACATAACACAATATTTTCTTACATGGGTGTAGCTTGTGTTTTGTGCTGGAGGATAAATGACTGAACTGCTATGACAACTTGCTCTGACAGTTCAGATTGTGTAATCTTTGCTGAAGATTGTGTACTTTGCCATTTAAAAAAGTAATAGTGTACATATATGTATTTTCTATGGTTTATCCTCTTAAGGAGGTCTGCCTGAAATATAGATAGCACTTGAAGTAGAATTTGAGTGCACCTTTTTATAGACTGAAACATTTGCCTTCTTCAAAAGCATCATTCCTTTATTTAAAAACAAAACAAGACCAATATGGGAGATTGTGGAATCTCCACCATTGGATGTTTTTAAGAACAGGTTAGACAAACACCTATCGGGGATGGTCTAGGTCAGGGGCGGCCGGCTCTCGCGAGCTGCATGCGGCTCTTTGCTCATTCAAATGCGGCTCTCGCGAGCCGCATGCGGCTTTTTGTTCTATCAAATGCGGCTCTGCACATTGTATGGGGTGCCAAAAATATTTTACTTTCAAATGTGAAATTGACAAGCTGCCGCCAAAACTGATGGATCAGTGCGAATTTTCGGCGGAGAATAAGGTAAATGTGGCTCTTTGGGGATCTATAGCTATTTTTGGGCTCTTCGTCTGTGACTGGTTGGCCACCCCTGGTCTAGGTAATACTTTGTCCTGCCTTAGTGCAAGGTAGTGGAGTAGGTGACCTACTGAAGTCCCTTCCAATCCTACATTTTTATGGTTCTATGATATGAGGACAGAATTTAGTATATTGATTATCAAGCCTTTCATTGTACAATCCATTGAAAAGCCATTTTAAATGTATGAGAACAAGAACAATGAAAGACTTATTATCTCAGGGATCATTTATTTATAGAAAAAATATAAATACCAAAAAAAAGGGGTTCAGAATGAAAAGTGGCCCCCTAAAAACTTGATGGTTTATACTGTGGATTGTGGTATCGGTTATAACTGCATACCCTTTATATCGCTCCTTCCTTGGAGTGATAAACCTATCACTTGGTTTACACACACAAACATCATCAGAGGGCCATCAGGGAGGACTATCGATCCCTGATTTTCCGCACAGCCTTGGTGCAGGTTAGAACAGATTAGGAGCTTCTTTAAACTGTTTCAGCTGGCTGTGGTCCCCAAGGGGCCATCTACCATCTGAAGGAAAGCAGAGAGCAGCACCTTTCAGACACATCACTTCCCTGCTCCCACATACCCTTCCTAGGTTTTGACATGTCCCACGTGCTATGGCCAAGGTGGTGTAGAAGCTGGCTGTGCAGGCTCATGCCCCCCTTCCCCAATGCTGGGGGAAACCCCAGCTACGGGGATGGACCAGTCTCCACTCCCTTAGACTTCTCCCTAATGTCTATCAAATCGCAGAACAGATGCGATATCTCATAGTAGTCCTTGAACGGTGGAAAATAAGTAAGCTAAAATGGCACCAGTGCAGCTCAGCCATCTGTAGGCACAGTTTTAAAACTGCAAATGTTTGAACACAGTTGTAATGCAAAATATATAAATATTTTTCAACTCCTGTAGTTAAAAGCAGATGTAAAATATTATTTTTAAAATTTTGTTTCTTGTAAATTTCTTAAGCATGCAGTGTACACATCTGCGTTTGATAAGAGAGTTGACTTCCACTCAAGGCAGATGCTCTGCTAGGGCTGAGGAACATCTGGAGCAGTCTTGTTAGGGCTGAATGGGGCTGATGCCTAGCCCACTAGTAGGACTGCTACATAGCAAGTGTTTCTGTGCACCAAGTCCAGCTGGAGACTGCTGTTGTGGGGGACATGAAGCAAAACTCAGGCAGAATGGGAAGGCCTGAGGAACTGCACCTGAGGGATGTGGGTGTAGTCGCAGCAGTAGCAATAATTGAATGGTGGGGAGAGGTAGTGGCCTAAAGGGGGAGTCAGCAAAAATGGGAGCACAAGATGTAAGTGGACAGAGAAGTTGGTGAGGGAACAAAGAAAAGGAGTCTTAAGAGGAGGAGTAGAGGACTCGTGCTGAATTAAGCTGCAAGAGATCAGAGAGGTTGCTTTGCATCTTGCTTGCTGAGTGGCTGCACAGTCATAGCTAATACACAACGCACATCTTATTACTTGTTTGTACAGCACCTAGCACCGTGGGGCTCTGATTCCTGATTGGGATCCCTAGGCGCTGCCAGAATACAATTAATAAAAAGGGACTTATTAATCTTCCAAGAAATGGGTGTTGCATTCCTCACTGGTATTCTAACTTGCAGTGAGGAATATCAGCCTCCAGTGGGTGATGGCAGGCAGACAACACATACTAACTCATATGCATTTATAGCAAATACGTGACAGACTTACAAAACCCAACATGCTATTACAGAGCCAAGACACACAGTTAGGGTGGGAAGCATCCCAGAAAACTGCAGAGAGAAAATTACAGCAAACCTTTGTGTATGAAGATTTTCACAGGGAAAGAAGGGGACCTAATTCTCTGCTCAAATTCTTCAGGCTCACTACCATCTGGGTTGAAAAACAAGAACAGAAGGCTTCTGAGGGGTTCATATTGCATCCAGTCAAGAATTAGAGAGAAGATTAATGTTTTTAATCAGGATGGGCCAAATGTTATCCCTGAGACAATTGACTTTAGTGGAGTTATACCAGTGATTAACTTGTTCAACAATTTGCAAGGTTGCCAGACCATCTCACAATTGCACAATTTAACTTACCAAAAGAGAGAGAACTCAGATTTTGCAGCCTCCAGAAGTGCTTCAATTCAGTGTGCTATGTCTGGCATCAAACACTGGGAAATTGATGTCATGGAGGGTATTCCCCAGCCATTCTGAATCCTCTTTTCATAATATAAATAAGGTGTATTTGGACTTGAGATCACTAGCTATGCCGTGTAAAATAACTAATGGAGGGTACCGGACTTCTACCAAGGAAGCATCTTGTGACTAACAAAAAATGCTGTGCCATCCTACAAGAAACGTATTCATTTATCTTACCTAGAAGGGCCCAAAAATCCAACCTTTTTAGGCAATGGGTCACTGCCTGAATTTGTTCTACTTTACAACAATGGGATAACATGAATGACTGAACTATTCTGGGGCCACTAGTCAACCAGTGAGCTTAGATAATTATGACCAAGAGTGGTTCTTGACAGTCATATAACTGCAAAGATTTTCTCTCCCTCAGTATTTTGTTCCTTAGAAGCACTGTCCTATTTATGGCTCTTAGGCACCATGGTAATAGAGATAATAATAGAAATGGAAGGGAACCTAACATCATTAAGTAGTTAAATGTAAATTGCTTTACTCTTACAACTCTTAGCCCTGGTCTATACTTACCTGGAAATTCGGCGGCAGTCAACGGGAGTTACGCAAGCCACGCAGAGTAGCTTGGGTAACTCCCGTAGACTGCTGTGCTTCCCTTCTGCGTGCCGTCTTCACTGCATTGTGCCACTTGAGGGGGTGGTTTACCAGCATCGACTTCCTGATCGATTGAGCGGGTCTACGCTCACCGCTCAGTCGATCCAGAAAGATCGATCTGATGGTGGCGACTTTGCTGCCGTCAGTATAGACATACCCTTAGCTTTCCAGTCTAATGCAGTAGCTCCTTTAGTGAAGGCTATTAGTAGCAGTTCCATCAGTGTAGCATCCCAATAGGATGCCTATGATGAACACAAAGGAAGTATACTTTCATCAGTTGATAGGTAGGCATCTTTCCACCAGTCGTTTGCATGCCATATACCTAGAGGAGTTTGTGGCATTAGGGCCATGTCTATGCTACAGCAGCACAAGTACAGCACTGCAGCTATAGTGCCATAGTGTAGGTGCTTCCTACGCCAACAGAAGGGGTTTTTCCATCGATGTAGTTAATGCATCTATCTGCAAGGCAGTAGCTAAATGGAATTCTTCCGTCTACCTAGCCACGTCTACACCAGGAGTTAGGTCAACTTAGCTATGGCGTTCAGGGTGCATCATTTTTCACAGCCCTGAGCGCCATAGCGAAGTCCATTTAATTTTTAAGTGTAGACCAGGCTTCTATAATCTGTATAGTAGTGTTGCTTCCAAAATGGCATGTCTTGAATTGATGGTGCAGTACCAGCATGTCCGCATTTCTGCGCTCGCAGTGTCATTCTCTGAAGTGTTGATGTCTTGAGTCAGTGCTCTTGGGAGTGACTTTGATACTAAGAGATGAGGTTATCAAAATGCCTGGTGTAACCCCTAGTACATTCCTTCATCTTCAAAAGTGTCTATAAGGCCATTGGGAACAGCCCATGTTGCTAATTAGCTGCATTAAACAGTAGCCACTATAAACAGAATTCTCTGTAGCAAGCAGGCTGCCAGACTTATTAACAGCTTCACTCACAGACATTGTTCTTGTCTGTCCCTGCCTTTCTTGTCAGTGGCTAGCCTGGGGACTCTACCATCCATTTTCTTTTAAATCTTTTTCCCAGGCTTTGAGGGCAGATTCTCTCTCTGCTTCCCTGCTGGAGTCTCCAAGTTATTCAGGCACATAATTTCACTTAAAGTTCCACTTACTTCCAGCCAAGGAGTGGCTGGAGTGATTTTTCTGAACAATCCAAGACACTATTTAGTTCTCGGCAGGCTGAGTCCCTGCATTGCTCTTAGTCCTGTCTGCCTGAGAAGTAAGAAATGATGAATGAAGTTTGTGTCTCTTATGACATTGGAGAACACATAAGACTAGACCATTAAGCTAGGCCCATACATCTATGTTCTTAACAGAATCAGTAAGCATGATATTCTGGAGATTTTGGAAGTGTCTAAATCACTTTTGATGTCAGGAGAACAGACCGTGGGACGATGTGTTGAACTGGAAATTCTTAGTTATTCTTTCATAGTGATGTTTCTCAGTAAGTGAGTGCATGGTTACAAACCTTCCTCCACACATCAAGATGCTTAATTTTTCAGCTCAGAGTGGCACATGAAATAGCCAAACTCAATTTAAAAAAATTACAGAAAATGAAAGGTGAAAGCTTATTTAGAGCCAGAAGTGATGACAGCTAAAATAATCTGCAAAATATTTGCAAGGTTGCACTGGGAAGATAGCATTACTGAGCTTTTTAGCAGCTGTATCATTCCCTGCACTGCAGTTTATGGTATAAATATTTGCATTTAATCAAGATCTTTTGATAGCAAATTTCCTTCTGCTTGATCATTCAGCAGCATAACTGTATTTTTTGTCAGTCTTTTGCCAAAGAAATGAAGGGGATGCCAAAAAATAACTTTAGGCTGGATTGTGCATTTTAGGGACAGCCTTATGGAAAAGGCATAAGCTGTGCTACTTCCTGAAGAGCCTCAGGAACCACTGGCCCTCTGAGAGGCATGATTCTTCCCAGAGCCCCTCTGTTGTTACCAGGATGGAGGAATTTGCTACAGCCCATTTGAGGGTATTGGATTCCCCCACTCTCCCCACAACGGAACTGGGCCGCTTTGTTGACCAACCTGGCGGGGAGACAATAGAATAATAGCTCTGCCTACTGCCCACCCAATCTGTTCCCTAGGTGGTGGCATCTGATGCATTCCCCCCAGCACCCATGGCAAAGAGCTAAGTAGCCTTAATGTAGCTGCCCCAGGAAGGGACTCCTTATTCCCTTGTTTGGTTGTTTTGGGGCTGGTCACAATCTAGCCCTTGAAGACTCTTCTTGATGAACTGGAGAAAAAAGTTTGATTTCTATATTAAACTATAGATATTTAGGGACCTGTCCTTCAAGATAATGAGAATTTCCTGTGAGGTGTGGAATTGTCATCCACTTCCATTGCAGGGAGGAGATGCTCAACACCTTGCAGGACTGGGCCCTATCTGAAGAATAAGCATTATACATTTTTTACAGAAAAATTTAACTCATACCCTTTTTCTTTTAAAGATTTTTCAGGGGTACTAAGCAATGATGTAGTGTTAAATTTTATAGTTCAGGAGCCCTGCAGAAGTGATCTGAAGTTGGTAATTCTGTCATGTGAGAGAGATTTTGGAGACTCCTGTGTGTGACATCATCATAAGATAAAGCACTCATATTAGTCACCTAACATTCTCCCAGTAAATTTTACCTAATCGAAAATCTGTGCAACAACGATTGAGATGTCACATGTTAGTGATAAATATGCATACTGTGTCAACATAAAACACACACAACCCAACTTTTATATGCCAGACTTTGTAGCAAGACACATCCAAAGTACACATATAGTTAGTCAAAAAGCCCATTGGAAGTGCATGTAAAATACTGTTTTTCACAACATAAATATTCTGTACAAACTTCAGATAAAGGCAGGATTCACTGGTATGCTCCAGCTATTTTTGAGCCCCTCCATAAACCTAATTTAATGAGCTGATCAGAGCAGGTTGATGATGGTTTTCTACCAACTCCCACTTATGCTGATGGTCCCCTTCCCTCACAACCCAGCAGCCCTGTTATACATCCCACCCACCTCAGCCCCACCAGCCACAGCCCCCAACATCCAGGAGCAATGATCTGGACTGCTCTGGCAGCACTACCCCCTGGTTTTGAGGCTTCTCTCCCTTGGTAAAGCTCTGATTTCCCAGACAGACACATGCACCCTGGCATAGCTACACTGGCATAGCCGCCCCTACTGTAGATGCAGCATATGCCAAAAAGGGCAATTTTTCTCCTGTTTAAGAACATCACCTCCCCAAACAATGTAAGCAATGCCAAGAGAAGTTCTCTTCTGTCTGCATAGCAGCATCTACACTGGGGTTTTTGTCGGCATAGCTATGTCAACTGTTTGTGTGGGTTTTTTCATACCTCTGACAACATAGATATGTTGATATAAGTTAAAAGTGTAGACCGAGCCAGTTTGTGTGTGGTTTTTTATTTATTTTTTAATCTTCTACCAAAAACCCCTGGGTGTGGTTCAATCAATCTACTAATTTTTCATTAATTCCTCCTCTAACGTATTAAGAATAATGTGAAGAATCTGACTTGGGGCTTTTCAGTTACAGCACATATGCAAAATAAATGTAAATGTGACTTTTTTCCCCCCATTTCTTTTTGGCTGGTTTTGAAATAAACCTTATTCTATGAAGAAAAATATCCCCATCCTGACAGCTGCAGCACGCTGCAGCAGAAGAAAGCTTGTTAAAATGGTGCATAATACGTTAGTCTTAGCCTAACCATAGTTGGAACCATAGTTGGAAGCTTCTAATGAGAAGCCGTGGTCCCCTAGGCTAGTACACGCATGATAAATGTATATTTGGCAAACTGATTAGTAAAGCCTTTGCACACTTGGCCAGTTGTATCCTGTTTGCTGGAAGGCTGCCAGACTTAGGCGGAAGGGAAATGTAATGGATTGCAATTTTTCTGTTGGTTGGTTGCAACAGGCTGAATAAACAGGGGTTGCCTTAAGGTAGACTAAGTATTCCTATTTAAAGTCACGCAAGCCTTGCTTTTGCTTAGTTGTGTTTTGTTTCTAGTGCACAATATGTTGTGGCAGTGGCAGTGGATGGGATTGGGGTTGTTCAGCTTTTTGTTTTTTGAAAATAAAAAATATTATAGCAGATGTTTTACCAAGTCCAAAAGCAGCCCATTTAGCTGGGGAGCGTTTTGGAACTACAGCTGCTGTTCTCAAATTTGTGGGGAACGGTGCTTTTTTGAATAAATGCTAGATAATCAATGTCAGTAGCTGTCTGATTACTGATATAATTTGGTGCTATATGACTGTTCAGTTGTTTCTGTTGATTTAAGGGTTTCTGTTTAGATTTTTAAAAAATCAGTTTGTATCGTTTTTGAATAAACAGCTGTGTTTTTGGAGACAGCTGGAAAAATACAGGTTCATAAAATACTCATACAATTTGTAGGGACTGAGAGGCACCATGTTTCATAAGTGTTAGTTGTCAGTGCCTTTTTTAGGAAATCATTAAAAAATCATGCACACTTTTAAGGAAAAAAAAATGTAATACAAACCATTTACGGGCAACTAGCTAGGAAATGTAATATTGAACTTATTTGTTTTTCATTGCCGTGTGCATTTTTCAGTTGTTTTGATTCTAAGAATTAAAAAAATCATGTTAGTCCCTCCTCCCCCCTGCCCCAAAACCATGAGATTTAAAAATATTAATAGATGTTGGGTTCCTTTTTGGGGAAGGGGGGTAGGGGGCTTTTGATGTCAGAACCTTTAAACTGTATTTGGATCATAGTCTTTTTAACCAGGAGGTCTAGAAACTGACCCAAAAAAAAAAAAAAAAAAAAAAGTTGAGTGTCTTGTGTATTTATCTGCTTCCAGGAACTGGGGTTTTAAGAGCAATACACAGTGATAGACTTGCAAATTACAAGAGTGTTTTCTTGTCTTATACTCGTGTTGTAAGCTGTTTGGGGCAGGAACCATCTTTTTGTTCCATGTTTGCACAGTGCCTAGCACAATGCGGTCCTGGTGCATGACAAAGGCTCCTCTGTGGTAGGGTAATGCTACTAATAATAAAGAACTGGCAACACTGCGACCTCTGCAGTTTATTGTATTTGAGAGGGTAGGAAAGAGTATGGGGGTTTTTTTTGGTTTTGGTTTTTTTTAATTTGGAAAGCATATACAGCACCTACCATAATGGGGCCATGGCCTTGACTGGGGCTTTTAGGTGCTACTGTAAATTTAAAAAAAAATAGTGAGCCTGAGCTATGCATATTAAAATTCCAATCCTGCTGAGTCTTTTGTACTTGATTAGTTCCATACATTTCAGTGGGGCACCTTGCATGCTTCTTGCACTTTTGCTTAAGTCTTTGGAGTATCGGGGTCTACAGCTGCAGTTCTTCTGGTGGATTCTGGCCATGACCACCTAAACCTGGATCTGGGTTTCTTCATGCCATCAGAGTCCCAATTGACATCTGTGGAACAACTTCACAAAAATGATAGTAACCCCCTTTTTCTTCAGCCTGTTAGTACTTGGACACAGATATCACTCATTACCCCTTTCACCTTTCTGTTCACAAAGGACAGTCACTGCTCCATTTGTTTATATATAAAAATATCATTGTTGTCAGGCAGATGGAACATTTAATTAAGGTGCTGTCTGCTCTGCAGAAGTTTATTATGGCATCACTTCAGTCATAGGCAGATTTACGTTGGAGATAAAATTAATGTCTAGGATGATCTGTTACAGAGTGAGAGATAAAAGATGAGATTAACAAAATAGTAATTTTGCTACCTTTTTACAAAACTAAGACTCTAGTGAAGAACATAAGAACAGCCACATTGGGTCAGGCTAGTGGTCTATCTAGCCCAGTATACTGTCTCTGACAGAGCCAGATGCTTCAAAGGGAGTGAACAGAACACGGCAATTTCAAGTGATCCATCCTCTGTCATCTAGGCCCAGCTTCTGGCAGTTAGAGGGTTAAGGACACCCGGAGCATGAGATTGTGTTCCTGAGCATCTCGATTAACAGCTATTGATGGACCTATCCTCCATGAACTTGTCTAATTCTTTTAGCCTTCGCAACATTCCATGACAACGAGTTCCACAGGTTGACTGAGAGTTATGTGAAGAAGTACTTCCTTTTGTTAGGCTTAAACCTGCTACCTATTAATTTCATCAGGTTGATGGGTTTATTGCTATTATTGCTATTATCTCCCCTCTAGAAACAATATGCTAGTATTTTTTCCCTTGATGCTGGATCAATTTACCATTCTCTGGAATAGAGATGATAATTTTTAATCTGCTGTTAACTTTTTATTAAGCAGAATAAGTGTTAGTAGTCAGAAACAATGATTGTTTTGTACAAATGTTCCCATTATATGTTTCCATTATATAATCTACACTGACATCTTCAGACCTCAATTTAGATGATAAAGCAAATAAGGAAGCTAATATTTTGGCTGAAACGATTCTTTATTGTAATGTTCTCATTTTTTGGCAGCTAGGGATTACCAGGTGTTCTGCATTTTATCATCTCTCTTACCTTAATAAAACATCTAGTGTTGCAGATATTCGCAGCTCAGGAAAGGTTAGACCACACAGCAAGTACTGATCTGGAAGTTGGCAAAATGTTTGAAGAAAATACAAGGGGGAAAAAATAAGTAGCTGAAATTCTGTTGCTTGGGTGGGTTTTTCACCTTGTGTTCTGAAGAACCTTCTGTATCTATGATAGTGAATATTAATGTTAGTTTATTAATGTGTATTGTATTAGTATCTAGGAGAGACTTGGCCCTGTTGAAGTCAATGGAGGTTTGTGTTTGACTTCAATGGACCCAGGATATCACCTTGAATCTAGTGGTGAACATCATCAGAATTTTAAGATGTTCAGTGCAAACCTTTTTCACAGCCTTCATTTTAGCAACTAACTATTGCTGCTTGACCACATCATTTCTTTAGAAGCTGCTGGCTAGATTAAAAACATATGGATAGCTGAATATTCTTTTTACCTAGGCTGTGCTGGAAGCCTCAGGAACATATTGGTAGCAGCTAACTCATTTTTCAAACCCAGTTTCATAAGAAGAATCTTAACTCATCCTTTGATGTGTTAGTTTTACATTTTCAGTTTCTCCTTTAATTGCTGATAAATAAGGGGTTGAAGAATAAGGAGGGCTTTCTGATTTTGTTAAAAGGATTATGTTTTTGGGGTGACACCAGACTTAATTTTTTCTTGAGCTTGGGTGGCTAAGTGGGAATGTAAACATAGTCTTAAATTATCATAAAGGAAAAGCTCATGAAAATCTGCATGAGCACTCTCTCATTTCTGAAAGCTGCTTCTTCATGTATTGCATTAATCAGATAACTTCAGTTTAAAAAAATGAAAAGAAAAAGAAAATGTATGATTAAATGTGTAGGTCCAGAGAAGTGATTTTAATGCATTATGCTTTATTAAAAATGTGTAATGGTGAGTGAATGGTGGTAAATGTGAAGATCGCAGGTATGATATAATCTGATGCAAAACACACCAGTTACCTGCAAATTTTGATGCACTGATGGTTTCATCTATTAGACAGTGGTAAACGTACTGTATTTTCAGAGTTTGAATTATTACGATTTTTTTTTCCAGACGACTGGCTGGCAATGACCTTTCTTTTATCCATCCGAAGGCCTTGTCTGGGTTGAAAGAACTCAAAGTGCTGTAAGTAATCAAATTTTAGAGCTTCACAGCTAGCCTGTGTACTGTCTTCTTGCTCATCAGCGTGTTTACTGGCAGGCTGGACGGAAACAGAATTTTTTGTTTGGACAGTCCAGTAACATGAAAATCTTCATTGGTTTGTTTTCTTTTGCATAATCCCTCTGTCGTGCTAACCTTGAAGATGATGTGCATTGAATAATAAAAACAGTTGTCAACTTGATTAAACTGTAATTATTACATTTTTTTGGAGTACAGTACTAGTGTTTGACTCCTCTCTGGCTATCCAAAACAGAGAGAAACAATGGACCCAAGTCCTAGGAGGGTTCAGAGGAAACCACCAAGGGTTTTCTCCTTCTATCCTGTCAGTTGCTCTGACACTGCTGTGTGTAGTATGTGAGCCTAGATAGTTTTGGGGTACCATTCTAACTCTGACCCCCCTCAGCAAAGAATATAACACTGCCCGTGTAGTAACTGAGATTGACCACTAGAAGGAGGATTTCTAAGTGAGGCAGTAATAATGTGTCCCTCTCCCTGTGTCCTATTTGTCCCCATACATGAGAATATCCACTACAGCTGGTGCTCCATAGTTAAGGCTGAAACTAGCTTCCTTTTATAAGCCAGATTTTAAAAATAACAAACAAACCTCTGTCCTGTAATTTTAGAGCTTGTACACAAAGACAGGCCCAATAGAGCAAGGATACGAAGAGGCTGAGAGAAGGAAAAAAGGAAGTCTTAAGTGAGGAAGGAAGCATAGGCTTAGGAGTAAGGGGGAGGACTGGGAACTCATCTGCAATACTGCTTACAGGAGGTTTTATAAGTTAAATGCAGGGAAGGTACTCCAATCAGGCCTTTTAAGATATCTGATGCTGGACACCCAAAAACGGAGGCACCCCAAATTTTTAATTCTTACAAAATTTAAAACCAAGTCTTATTAGTTGATGATTAATGTATTTGCGTAGTTACACTTACACAAACCACCTAATGACCCATTTCATAACACCAAACAGATAAACCATTAAAACCATTATGCTGTTGATAAAAAATATTCTTCACTGCCGCCAAAACATTGTCATATAAGAGAACTTACTGAACTCATATAATTTAATGTAGCCTGTCATTCCTTTCTTTAGAAATCACTCTCTCTAAAATCAACCATGTATATCGCACAGTATGATTCCATTATAGAACAAAATGGAGGGGCAAAGATAAGTGTAGGTGAGGCTGTAGTGGGTGGTGAAGAGTTATATGACAATAGAGAACAGGCTGGATTCCTTACTAGTTCATCGCAGACTGTATACCATTTGTTTGTTTTATTTTCCTGGCATTATTCAGTAAGATTTTGGTATTGTATTTCATACTGTGAATGTGCGAAGAAACTCTTTATAATGGGCACACTATATAAATGCAATTATTAAAATAAATTATATTTGCGCCATTTTTTCTAGAAATAGAGGATTCAGTAGAAACAACCATGAAAATGCGAGCGTTGGTAAATAATAAAATGCCATTTATTGAACCAAATTGAGCCCCAGTGTAAATTGTTGCAGCTCCCAATAAAGTCCAGTAGAATTGCATTAGTTTATATCAGAGATGATTTTGGCTCATTATATTGAAGTAATCGGGCCCATTGATGTGGTTTGTTTCATTAATGGAGTGATTGTGTAAGGTGCTGAACTAAGCCACTTTCACTATTATTTTAAAATTAACATTGAGTACCTTGTCTTGAGAATTCCAAAATGCTTTTTCTTGTCCAAAAAGTCCGCTAAAAAGGAACATGATCTCTTGTGTCAAATAGGAGGTGCTTTAAAGATTATTGTGACAATCTTTCACTAACAAAGATTCTTCTACAGAACACTACAGAACAATCAGCTGAAGACTGTACCTAATGAGGCCATTAGAGGACTAAGTGGTTTACAATCCTTGTAAGTTTTTTTTTTTTTAATTTGTTCATCCTCCCTATGTTATATCTCTCTCTCTCTCCCCCACCCCCACAACCTAATATACCTATTTGCTGCATTCTAGAACACATTGAAATGCAATGATTTATGTAAAATAATGTTTATGGGCTTAATATATTAATTTGAAGTGGAGCAGAAATTTCCACCAAGCATAGAAAGGAATTTCACAATATTACCTCTGAAAAGAATAACTTTCATAAACCCCTCTGTGAGAGAGAATGTAAATACAGTGCAGATATGGAAGATCCACATTGGATCATTCTGCATGCCTTAAGGTGTTTAAGCATCTTAAAAATTTGTGCATAAGTGTGTGAGTCTTTCGTTGTTGGGGAAGGGGGCATTTGCTTCCTCCTTTTGTGAGCGCTAGTTGAGATTTTCATAGTGTTTATTTTAATGGAAGATGCCTAAATGCTACAGACTGCTATGGAAAACTCCCACCATTATTTCCAGTCACCTCCAATTATCATACAGGGGCTTTTATTATCTTGTGGCTTTTGGTGGTTTGGCTCCTCTTGCAGGGCATCTTGATGGTCAATTGCAGCTCTATAGGAGGTGAATGCTTTTCACTTTGATATACTACATGGGTTTTTCTCCCCCCTCCCTATCTACTTTCTGTTCTTTGCATGCCAAAATCCTGGTTTCCACACAAAAGTCCTCTCCCCTCCAACTCTGCAGTTGGTCATGGAGCACCAGTTACAAGTTTTGCACAGCTGCTTCACCACTCCATAAGCAGGGATCTTGGGCATTGCAGTCTCATAGTTGTGATCCCATGGGCTCTGGCTCTGCTACACCCGTGCCTTTCCCCCCCTTCTCTGTAAACCAGAATAAACAGTCTAAAGGTTGGCTGCAGCTTGCACTGTTGTGGAGCAGTGGCGTATAGCGTGCAAGTGTGTGCATTGACCTTTGCACCTCCCCTGTACTATTCTGCTCCTTGGATGCCACACACATGAAAGGCAGTGGGTTTGTGGGCAGAGCTTGAGCAGAGCAGAATAAAACATAGGCTTTTCTCAACAGTTGATGGTGAGTTTTGATCCATGGACTGTCCAGCCTTTGTGGATCCAAGAGTAGTGCAGATGTGTGCTTCCCCTGTCCCCATCAATTATGGGCTCTTTTCTTGATACATGCAAGGGAATCCCTTTAATTTTCATGGAGAACCACATATCTTGGGGGAGGAGACTATACTCCAGTGTATGTAACCTCTCTGAATTTAAAAGGTCTACAGGCTGGTGTCCAGGGATGCCTCATGCTAAGACGAAAACACTTCATTGTTTTGATGTGCTCCTTACTGAGCAAAAAGTTCTCTTTCTTGGTATCAATATTGTGCTGATGTTGCAGAGGAGATTATATCCATTAATATTCCCACTGTCTGGAAGCTATCCTTTTGATCTGTAGTGAATAAGCTTTTGTCTTCACATACATACGCACCTTTGATTAAACAGTCTTCTGATTAAACCTTAGATTATTTAACCCATCAATTGATGGTTGTGATAATAATTTGTGATCAAAAGGGAAGGTAAAATAGACAAGGGAATAGTAGTGAATGATCAAATGAATCCAGAATCACTCTAATTATAATAGGTTTAATAAAATAAAATGAATGATGTTCATTTTGGGGACAAATGAGTGATAGATGATGTGAATGTTGGAGAGTTTGAAGAGGAGGACATTAACAAGAAATAACTTATTTTCCCCCTTTTTCAGATCCCAAGTGGAGTTTGCAGGCCTATCAGTTAGAAAATTTACTAAGCATCTGGATGTTATTGGGTATAAATGTTGGAACCCCACAAT
This sequence comes from Emydura macquarii macquarii, assembly GCF_026122565.2. NCBI lineage: Eukaryota > Metazoa > Chordata > Testudines > Chelidae > Emydura > Emydura macquarii. The sequence continues at coordinate 6,380,524 of NW_027133377.1, forward strand.
GACATGTTAGCAGTCACTTTTCACACTATTTTACTCTAGAGAAATGGATTCAAATTTGATTTGTGTTTCACTCCATTCCCAAGAGGACATCTGTTCGCAATACAAAACCACCACAACTTGTTACAGTTGGCAGCCACCTGATGTTAACACTGCAGTGATGTTTTAGTTTGAGACAGGTGCATTGGTAGATGTGTGTGTGGGAAAAACATGTAAGGCAAATTGTGCTGGACTTTAGAATATATTAGCTCTTTCATGGATACTGAAGTTTTTCCATTTATAATAGGACAATGGTAAATTAGGGATTGATCCTGCAAACCCTCAACTCACACAGTTCATAGTGATTTCAAAGGGAGAACTTCATGCCTATGGGTTGTAGGATTGGGCCCGTAATTTCTATGTCAGAAAATGTAGGAATGTTGATATGAGTGTGCTGCTGTATTACTAAGATGACCTTTAACATAGGAATTTGTCCTAAAATAATAATAAAAAAAAAAAGTATTTAAGGCCCCGCAGCTAGGAAGATCATTGTATAAAACCGATAGCTCTGCGTGATGCATGCTAGAAAATTGCTGCTGACTTTTATTTATTTATATAACCTCCATTCAAAAACTACAAGTTTAAGCATCACTTAATGGGTTGTCTTTTGGCAGTTCCCCAACTTGTTGTGAAGCTGACTTTGAGAGAGATTTTTTCTTGAAGACACAAATTATTTCTTCCTTAAAACTTCAGAATATATTGATAACCATTTGGTTTGCAGCTCCTGTATAGCTGTGTAGCCTTTGTTTTATTACACTATGATGCAGAATGCATAGACAGTTGCCACATTGTAGGTATTCATGATTCCTGTAAATGTACCTGGTTTGAAATAAATAAAATAATTACAGAAGCTTTACAATTCTTACTGTTTGCACAATAGCTGGAGAGTAGCCAGTGTGGTTCTGAATACACAATGGCAACTCTTTATTTTCTGTTTATATTGGCTATTTTCCCAAGTCTCTCTTTTTGAAGAAAGTTAGAATGTAGTCATTATTTATGAAGAGTGCAGTTTACCAAAATGAAGGGTTACAGTGGATGGAAACCCCTTTTCAACACCTCAGGATACTTTATCTGCAGTGATGTGTTTTCACATTGCGAGATGCAGTGATGTCTCTAAGCAGAAACACAGCTCGCACAAATAAATGACCAAGACAAAATGTACTAATTCGTTTTTTCGTATCCAAATTATAGCTGGTGTTGCTAGAGCAGGAATCTGACCAATGTGGAGCCCAATCAATGAAATTGATCCTGTTGCTTTTTGACTTACTGTCAAATATTAACAGTATATGCTTGTCACTTATACTGTTAGGCAACCATAGAACTTATGCAGGTAGAGAAGTGACCTTGTTCCCATCTGAGATTCGGAAATGGATGTGGAGAAGTTAGACTTGCTCAAGGTCACAAAAGAGTGGCCAAAGACAGATACCAAAGGAGAGAAGAGTCTCTCTTCCACTCCAACCCTTACACACAGCTCCAGCAGCTTACAGTGGCCCAATGGAGAATTGTTGGTGTGGGGTCTGCACAGAGCCACCAGAGGCAGCCCTACACACCCACCTCTCAAACTTCCGCATCAGAGGCATATTGGGACAAGAGGCTGGGGTATCTCTATAGCCCTTACTGATTTTGGGGTTGTGATACAATATGTAGAGAGTCCCTGGGATGCTGTTGTAAATTAGAGCAACCCCTGAACTACTCTGATTTATGCCAAAGGCTATGCCAGCCCCCAGCCAGTCCAAAATCTAAGCCACTTTAACCTACTCTCTTCCTGGGTTGGAGTCATAGCAGAGGATGTCTCCTCAGGTTCCTGTGTTGAAACCCCAACACGTTAAAACTGTACAATGAACCATGGTGTGCCTCATTTAGGTATGTAAAATAGAATAATCTTTTTATCCAAGGACTTCAGAATGGTTTATAAAGTTGCAGTACCTCCCTGTACTCCACACAGAGAGAAGTGAAGTGAAGAGGCTTGCCTCAATAGGCCAGCAGGGATTAGACACCCAGATTGTGCCCAACTCCCAGCTATTCAAAAAACCCCAGGCAGCGTTGGTTCCCACTGATAGATATTATCATCTTCCTGAGTGGAAAATTAAACTGGCCATCTTCAATGTTATGAGCAGAATGTTCAAGTTCTTCTCAAATATGTCAATATTTTTAAAGCAGCATATTAAGTAAGTGCTCCTGCTTCACTGTTTTGCATGGAGTTATCTGTAGTGGACGAGTCAGGTGTGCTAAGTGGAGGGACAAGAGGCACGTTCAAATTGTGTTAATAGAACCGCTGTTGTACTAGAACACTATTTGTCCTTCAGTTAAGGAAAAGCGCTGTCTGCTTACACAGATCACAGCCCTTGCAACCTCACTCCTCCTGCTTTCTGGTTCTACCATCTTGCCATCAAGATCCTAATTTTCAGTTCTATAAACAGTGTGGCTGAGATTCGCAAAGCTGCCTAAAGGATTTGGACACCTCGTTTTCATTAATTGTAATGGGATTCGGGTGTCTAAATCCATGAGTCGACTTTGAAAATCTTAGCCAGTAGCAAGCAAAGTATCAGAGAAAGGAGTGCATTGTACTGATGATATTGCATAACTGCAGTAAAGGAATTACTGTTATTGTCCCTGCAGTAATAGACTCCTTCTATGGCTATACTCCTATCTATATATATCTATATAGGGGAAGGCCTCAGGAGTGTGTGTGTGTGCGTGCGTACACATAATTATAGTATTCTATAGTAGCTGAAAGCGTTGCAGCTATTGCAATGTGCTGTAGCTCATGAAGGAGTTTTGCTGATCGTCTCTATAACATTTTTACATATTAAGTTAGTGAGAAATGTGAAAAAATTTCAAATGAATGTTAAAATGTATATCATTTTTTAAAAAGCCATAACTTTCTGGCTTACATACTGTTAACATGACACATTCCACCACCGTTTCTCATGTTGGATAGTACCTTATTCCAAGTTGTCCCAATTACATAACAGTTACAGAATCTGTCCCTAAAAATCTACTTTAAAAGACCTCTGTTTCACTTCTCTTATTTGTCCCTGTAGTGATAACGCTGAATTTTTTTACATGGCTGTCATTCCTCCAGCAATGTGACAATGCTGTATAATAAACAGAGGATTATGACTTGAGTTGGCAGATACAAGTGGCAGGAAGGTTGGATAGTGAAAGAAGGTTGGTGGAGGTGTTTTATGTTTAAATATCCGACATAACAGCGGAAGCCCAATACATTGCTTTCTGAAATAAATGATTTCCCATGCCCTCAATTATATGTTTGTATGAAAATATATCTTTTAAATAAAAAAATTCAATCCCAAAATATCAATGATAGAAAACCCTCTCATGTAGTGACTACAGTGTCACTGCACTTTCTTGATAAGCAAGCCAACACTGACGTGTTCCTTGTTCTTCATTCCTTATATTACTATATAATCATACTGTAGTCTTTCCTGCCAGGCCAAGTTGTTAGTTGCACTGGGTTTTTAATAAAGAAGGGTAGAAGTTTGCTTTAAAACATTTTTGAGAGGTGAAGTTCAATGCCGTCTATTTTAGTTATTGGTTTGCTCACTACACACACACACACACACACACACACACACACAAAATATTTTCACTGGCTTGGGTCTACACTACAAACTTCTGCTGGAATAGGTAGGTTGGTCAGAGGTGTGATGAAGTATGATTCCTGACCAATATAGCTGTGACAGTGAAAGCCCTTAGAGTAGATGCAGTTACACCATCAAAAGTACTTTTACCAGTAGCTTGTTTTGCTCAGGGCTGGAATACTTACAAAAGTGCCGTTGGAGCTCGGTGCCATTATAAGAAGACTATATTGGCACAGCTTCTAGTCTAGACCTGGCCCAAGTTGCTGAGACATCAAGACTAATGCATTAATGCATAAATTATCTTTTATAAATTATTTATTTATTAGGCTGTGGGCAATAAAACTTTTGTGTGTCCATATATGAGGATGAAATGCAGAGTGGGGGATGACTAAAATGGTAAAATGGTGTAATGGATGGTTGCAGTGAATCATTCTAGTTTAATGGATACCCAGGATAAAAAAAGCTGATAGTGTTCTTACTGTGGGTAATAGAGGTAGGTTCGGATTAATTTGTCTACTCTGACTAAATGCATGCTGCTACTCTGAAGTATATTTTAGCAGACTTCACAGAAAGTTTAATTTTAGACGTGACAGATTGAGGGGAAACATCTTGAAAATGAAGATTTGAAAATGCAAGAGTTCCTTGTATTATTGAAAACTGATGTTTTACTAATTGTATCATTAATTTTACTGTAACAATTCTGGATCAGAGACCTTTGAATACAAAATTACGGCCTTATCTCTAGGGATAATCTAATGGATGGATTTAAGGTATATGTCAATGAGCACCAATGATTATTTTAAGGTAACTAGCATCACTGTTTGATGCAGTCCTTTTTCTAACTAACTAATCTGGGGTGGGGCGCGGGGTTCCCCTGAGGTTTTCAGTTCGACTATGCTTTCTGTTTCTCCACTGTTACTAAAGGTTTGAAGATGATCTGTGCATACATGTAAATCTATATCAAACTGTAGAACTGTGCTGAAGGCACATAAGCAAGGTAGTGGGAAGGGAGAGTATTCACCATGTTTATACTTTTTTAACCTGCAAAAGAAAGACAAGTTCAGATATGCTGAATTTGCTTCCCCGCCCCTACATTTGTTAAGAATAGTAAATGTTTGAGTGCTCTTTTGAGCTGTGTGCTAAAGGAAATAAATGATATTTTAAAATGCAGCTGTTTAAATGCACTACTTCATGGACTTTACAGAATTGTTGAGTGAAGGAGAGCCTTGTTTTTGCATACAGTGTGTACCTTCAGGAGCCACCTGGTTTCACTTGAAACCGAGTTGTGGGGTGCTTTTTAGCTTCAGGAATCCCTTCAAATTTTGTACCTTATCTACTAATTGGGTTAACTTGAGGAATTACATTCTATAAGTTTTGAGTTAAGAATCAAGGAGTGAGCGAGTGATTTAGAAACTGAATGCACCAGAATGTTTTTGTTTTATAACTGCTGTGTGACTGCAAAAGAAAATTGACTCATTCACTTCATGTTTCAGCAGTAATCATTCTGATTGCCCTATCAGTTGTTGTATGGTTCCATTTACAAGGCATGTGGGTAAAAGATTAACACCCAACACAACTCCAACATGTAGAGATAACCTGCAGCAAATTTTAAATGTGTCAGATGGTGTTATGCAGAGATCATGCATATGGAAAAAACACACTTGGCAAGCCATACTTGTCTATTGAATTAAATTAGTTTATTAAACACTTGGATATTTGCTGAAACCTCCACACTTTGAGTGGAGCAAATTCATGTATTTGTGTCCCTTAGCACTTGAGATATAGTGAGCAGCTGCTAGATGCAGTGAGTAAATGGAACTTGTTTGAAAATCTAAAATCTACTCCAGAGTTGTTTGTGATTTTCCTTGTGGTTTTTGAAGTAGCACTTGAAAGGAGCAAAGTTCATTACTGATTGCAATTGACCAAAAGTAGTTTAACACAAGTGTACACTCCATAGTGATTGCTTTCTATTAATATCAACATTTAACTTTTACTGTGAGTATAATACTGTTACATTTCCAGAAACAAGTAAACTGAAGAGTGGGAAGGGAGCAGTTTGATTTAAAACCCTATCTGGAAAGGAAAACAGCAGCTCCTTAGGTTTTTGACAGCTTAATTCTAAACAAAGCCATGAATTTCTTCCCTCTTAAGGGAAACAATAACAAAATGTGTGTGAGGAGGGGTTTGGCCTCTGGCGAGGCATACATTTGTCATTAGCATTACCAAAATCATGCTTAGGAGATTTTGATCTGTCAGCTGCTACCTGGTGGATTTTGCTGAGGGTATATGGGCTGGGTCTGTTAAGGGAGATCTGAAGAAACTGCTGGCCAGCCAACTAGGGCCTGCTTTTATTACAGTGGGCCGATCTGATTGATTGCCCTTTAAGAGAGAAGAGAAAGCTGCCAAATTCCAGCTACAGGCTGGATGGAGACTACCGAACGGGAGGAAGACTTGGATTTTGTTTTTTCCCCATGCTCCCTTCCTGTCTTTCTTGCCCCTTGCCCCTCAGTTTTTCACCTCCTTCCAATCCTGCTGGCATCAGCACACCTGCAAACTGCAATTGTGCATCTCTCTGTCACTCTATTTATTAGTGCTCCCTGCTCTGACAATCACCCAGGCTCGCAGCTGGGAGCTGGGGAGGGATCACAAATTAAACAGAGCAAGGAAAGGAGCTCTCCTTTTGTGAGTGCATGACTCTTCCTTCCTGTCATGTTTCAGAAGCTAGTGAAAGAAAGGAATAGGCTGGGGAAACAACACAGAGTGGACTAGGCAGGCAGTGGAGGCTCACACAGGCTGGCACAGGAGATGTCCCAAATATGGGATGCTCCTGCTACAGGAAGAAATCTTAGTAGGCCTATCGTAGGGCATTATTGTTTGAACAGATGACCAAGGGTCTTTAACCCATTGAGCTCCCCTCTGGCTCTGATAGAATGTGCTCCCCAGAATCCTCAGCTGGAGAGCATTACTGTTAGAATGCTCTATCTATGTGATCTTTCAGTGTTAATGCTGAAATGTGTGTTTTAGTGTGTTATAGTAACCTGCTGTTATTGCAGCTTCACTGGGGTGTGGTTGTATTTAGTCAGATGATTTATACTCTACCATTGTATATCTGAAAAAGTCACCAATTTATCAAGCTGTCTCAGTGCTGATAGTGAGGAGCTGTTTACTGTAGGGTTGGTTTCTAATGCTGTGATTGAGGAAAGTTAGCTTGTTCCAAGGGGACTATACAGGCAACCTCGTGGTGCTTTGCTGTATATTTTGTTGGGCTCCCTGTGTGACAGAAAGCCACTACCTTTGCCTCTTTATTTAGGGTTTATCTGTGTTTATTCTAAAGGTTGTTTGCTGTCGTGTTCTGTAAAATTGTGGCCCACCTGTCATGTTTTTCCCAGAATTACACCCTCCATGACTGGCACATCTTCAGCAGGTCGTGTTTGAGAATTTTATAAGCAATTTAAATGTATTTGATTCAAAATCATAACTTGGCAGGCAGCAGCTGCAATAAAAACTAATTCAAAACCACCAGCTTGATCTCCACTTTTTAGAGAGTAAGAAACACCACCTTTGAGGTAGGAGGGAAGGTCTTATCGCCATGGTTCCAAAAAAGTCAATTTGGTGGCTGCAAGCTGTTAAGCCATAGGTTTGTTTTATCTTTTAAACCTAATTTCAATGTTGTACTCTTATGAGAAGTACAGGACACCTGGCTTTCTCTCCTACTATCTCTCTTTTCCTCCCCCAACTTGTGTGGTTTGAGCTTATGTGAGAGTAGAACCTGACAGGTAATAAAAGCAAAAATGACAGCTCAGCATCTAAACTATGAATTTATAGACTGAAATTTAAAGTAGGCCTCTCACAAGCCAATGCCTATAGGGGAAGCTGGAATTGGAGTAGCTTCTAAAAGATTAAGGAATTTAAGTATATGCTGCAAGCTGTAATTTAAACATGAAGCCTTATCTTTAATGCTTTAATCAACAAAAAAGACAATCTTTTTAAACCTACAGTTCAGCAAGGAATATTGACCCCATTCTGCTAGTTAGTGTTAGTAAACCTTTCCCTATCCCACCTTCCAAAACCCAGTAATATTGGTGGTTGCCTTTATGAAGAATGTTATATGGTAGTTACCAAATATTTAGGTTTTTTTAAAAAAAATTTCTTTTTGGTTTGCCTCTTAAGATATACCAACATTCATAATACAGGTTAATAAAAAATGCACGTTCAGATTCAATAGCTACATTATAGCTCTTCTTGACAGTGCCAATATACTGTAGGTAAGAATTAGTCATTTGAAGGGGAAAAAAATAAATTTAGATTAAACTCTGGCATAGCATTTCAGCCTGGGAAACAAAAAGTAACAACTATTAAAATCTAGTTAAGTCCTGAATGCCACAAAATAAAACCAGAAATATAACACTTTTGGGCCTGGTCTACACTAAGAACTTAGATCAGTGTAACTACAGCTCTCAGAAGTGTGAAAAATCCATACCACTGAGAGATGTAGCTATACCGACTTGACCACTGGTGTAGACAGTGCTGGGTTCATAAAAACCCACAGTGATGGGGATTCCACAACCTTCCTTGGAAGCTTGTTCCAGACCTTAACTACCTTATACTTAGAAAAATTATCCTAATATCTAACCTACATTGGATTAAGCCCAATACCATCCATGCTGTGATATATAGAATTTAGCAGAGTGAACTAGGGATGAAGTGTCTGTCATCTGTTACTCTGAATTTCAGTGCTGCAGTTGGCTTACATCATAACCTTAATGTTGCGCCTTCCTTTTTTGGCCCTTAGTTGTGGAGTGACAGCTCACTGAGACATTTTACAATTGAATACACCTGAGGAAATGTAACTTGGTGGAGGTATTTAGAAAAGATCACACTGAAAGTACACACCTCCCTGCAGCAGAAATGGAAGAGCTCGTGATTAGTAATCACAAGGACTGAGAGCATTACATGTGTCTCAAAAGTATGTTGAGTTACAAAAAAAAAATTAGGGCATTTGATGAAGAAATGAGTTGGATATGTTTATTCCAATGGAAAATAATTCTTTTGATCTTCAGGGAGGTGTATGAGTTTTGGAGGGGGGAGATGAAAGACAGGTCATTTCTAGTTATTCCCTCCCCCCCCCCTTTTCTGCCTCCCCCAAGGGAACCGCAGATTCTCTTTATCACCAGACATTTAATTTCTCTGGAACGTTCTAGTCTCAGCACAGGCTAAAAGTATTCACAAATAAGGGTGTACACAGCTGCCAGATCATGGGACAAGTGATATGCAGATGCCAGTGTATGAACCATAGGAATTACTCTTTGATGTATCGGTTTAAAGGCTTTAAGATGAGCCTCTTGGGCTTCAGAACATTTAAATTTCCCACTTCCAATACTTGCGTGTTTGTGGCTTAATTTCATAGCTTTTATTTATTTATTTATTTATTAAATGGGAATTCAACTTCTGTTCTTTTCCCAAAAAGTCTTAAAGATGTGAACTGTCTCAACACCAAATCCCTTTCATATAAGCAAGCTAGGGAAATGTGGTCTAAATGAAATTACTATAAGGGGTTCACAACTGATTGAAAGACCGTATCAATGGTTTGCGGTCAGACTGGGAGGCCTGTCAAACAAGTGGGACCCTGCAGGGGTCAGTACTATCCAGTATTTTCATTAATGACTTGGATAATGGAGTGGAGAGCGTGCTTATAAAATATGCAAATGACATCAAGCTGCGAGGGTTTGCAAGCACTTTGGAGGACAGGATTAGAATTCAAAAGGACTCTGACAAATTGAGAATTTGGTCTGAATTCAAGATGAAATTCAATAACGATAAGTGCAAAGTACTACTTCTTCGAGTGCTTGCTCATGTCAATTCCAAGTAGGTGTGTGTGCACTGTGTGCACAGTCGCTGGAAGGTTTTTCCCCTAGTGGTATCCAAAACGTCGGCTCTGGAGTCCCTTGGAGTTGTGCCTTCATGGTGCCCTATATAGGGCCCCACCAGCCTCCCGCCTCTTCAGTTCCTGCTTGCTGGCAGACTCCGACAGAGGGGTAGGTGGGTGGGTTTGGAATGGACATGAGACACACATCTCGAAGAATGACGGTTACAGAAGGTTAGTAACAGTCTTTTCTTCTTTGAGTGCTTGCTCATGTCAATTCCAAGTAGGTGACTCCCAAGCACCCCTTAGAAGGAGGGGTCGGAGTTCAATGCACTACTGATTGTAGCACCACTCTACCAAGAGCCCCTTATTTCTGGCTTGTTGAGTAATGGCGTAGTGTGGATGGACAGCCATTTTGCAGTTCTCATTTTAAATTCCCTGAAACCTAAAGAAATATTGTGTAACCTGATAGCTTAGCTGAAGTTGGTAATTGAAGCAAAACTAATTGTTAAAAGTCCTTTGCTACTCTTTTTGAAAGAGGAATGAGTCATTTTCCATGTGAAGATGCACTATTACTGCTAATATCCATGATTGGAATTAATTTGGAGAAATAAATATAGTGGCAAAGCTCATCCTATGCAGATAACACTGGTAGCATTAAACTTCGATATTTTTTTCTAGAGTATGTCTGAAAGGATTCTCTGCTAGAAAGAGAGAAGTCTCTGAATTTAGTTGATGATATAATCCTTTATTTGCCAACATGATTCATTGTTCTGATATGAAGTTCAAGAATATATATTTAATACTCTTATTCTCTGGGATTGGTCACTTGAGAAAGAAGTACAGTAATAATAGAAAGCCACACAGTAATAGGATCTAATGCTATTTACAATGTAGGTAGAGATAATCTCAATCAAGATAATGTGTCTGCAATATGCATTAAGACCATCTCTTTGTAAATTTGTTCCAGTAGTGTGTACTGCTGTCTATAATGGCGTTTTGTGTAGAATTGTTGTCCATTCACTTAAAAGTTTATTGTAATTTTAAAAAATATTTTACTTTGTTAAAAATGGACAGGAAACAAATAATTTTGCTATGTGAATTATTATCTGAGCTGTTTATTTGGACAAAAAAAGTTCAAGCCCATTTCAGTGGCTTCTCAAAACTTTTAGATGATGAATTCTTCCAGTAAAGCTATTTGAGTTTTTAAAAATGTTTGAGTGTGATAGGGCTTTTCATCCATACTTGTACTTAATGAAGGCTCATGAACTTGACTAATTTCAATTATTTTTGTTTCCATTTAGGCGTTTAGATGCTAACCATATTACTGCAGTTCCAGAAGACAGTTTTGAGGGTCTTGTCCAACTACGTCATCTGTGGCTAGATGACAACAGCTTGACTGAAGTCCCCATTCATCCACTCAGCAATCTTCCTTCTCTGCAGGCCTTAACTCTGGCTCTCAACAAAATAACACACATTCCTGATTATGCATTTACAAACCTTTCAAGCCTCGTTGTTCTGTGAGTGTTAGCAGCTTTTCTCTTCACAACTCAATTTGATCCTCCAAGTGTGGATCTGATTTATTTAGGATTGGAATGAGAAGTTTGTTCTGTTCTATTTTACTTCAGGTGGCTAATAGTTTGTATCCCAGCAACACCACAAACTGGTACAATTATCATCTGTACTAGACAGGTCTGCGAACAGAAAATCAAAAATGCCATGACTGAGATTGCTCCATGATTTTTGATTGCATCTCTTTTTGGTAACATAGTAATTCTTGAAAACCAACAACTGAAAAAAGTTGACAAAGGAAGGCACTATATTTTTTAGAGATGGAAATATCATCTGCCACAGGCTTGTTCCTTACGGATATTTTTCTAGTGCTTTCTTGAATGTAGGCTTAAATGTGTCTGGGAGTGGGATTAACACTAGAGCTGGTTCAAATGTTGAATTTATTTTTTTAATTCAGATTTTCATCACATTTTTGGGAGTTTCTCAACTAGCAGTAGAGCTGGTTGAAAGTTTTTAGTTTTCAAAATATTCTGTCCGTTTCAAAAATCCAGCAAAATAAAAGTTAAGCTTTTGTGACTTTATTTATTTATTCAGTTATTTTACTGTGTCATTGTTTGTTTGTGGGGTTGTTATTTGGTTTTGTTTTGGAATAGGTCTAGGGTGTTCATGCCAGTTTGCTTGAAGACTGTTTAAAAGCTTTAACCATAATCTGAAGGCCCCGCTTTAGCACTTTGAAATTAATTGCAGTTTTGTCAGAATCAGTAGTACTGAACAGGGTCTCGGATAAGTAATTGTGATAATATCTTATTCTCATACTAGACAGACACCTTTTGTCTGGTAATAAGAGGCATTCTTTTGTAAAGCATCACTTCCCCTTACCCTTGAGTGATTTTTCTAAAACATCCTACTACTGTAATATAATACCATACAATTTATGTTAATTTTGTAATTTATTATTTTGAAACTGATTTTATTGTCTCTTTAGGCATCTTCATAACAATAAAATAAAAACAATAGGAAAACACTGTTTTGATGGATTAGACAACCTAGAAACTTTGTAAGTACAATTTCTATGTTAATTTATTGATCTATGTTTTTAGAAGTCTCTTTACCAAACTAGTCACAGAAACTAGCATTTCTGACAAAAGTCTTGGAAAAGATTGTTCAGATAGTGCTAAATTTATAATTAAAGTGTTATGGCTAACAAATAGTTGTTACCTCAATTTACTGTAAGCAATAAATATATTTAAAATATATTGCAAAATATGTTGCCAGTTGTCTTCGGCGATAATTACTTAGGCCCTATGTAATGGTGATATATACTTTGAATGCCAAAGGATAAAATGATATTGAGTTTAGAGGGCTCAGAACTTATAGCCATTAAAGTGTTTTGTATGATGTTGCAAGGACTACAGATTTCCTTTCAGTTTGCTTTATGAATCTCTAGCAAGCAATATTTCACTTAAAAAAAATTTGTTACATTTAAAGAATGCAAAAAATATCTTGAATGAAATCCTGGCCCTACTCAAGTCAGGGATAGCTCCCATTAATTAAAGATGGTGGGGAGATTTTACTCCTACTTTGTGAGGGTTTGAAGGAATATTGGAACTTTAAAACTTTACTTGCTCCAAAAACCCTGTAAATCTTTATTTAAATATTTAGAACAGTCGGTTATCAGGGTAAAGTTGTAATTTGGTATCTTTTAAAGTTAGAAACCAGGTCTAGGGTTTTTTTTTTTTTTTTTAAACAAATCTTTTACTTCTCAGCTGGAAGGAAAGTACACTCTTTGGGCCCAATCCTGCAGCCCTTCTCAGGAAAAAAAATCAATAAGACTGTGGCCTGAGGAAGAGCTGCATGATTTTGCCCTTTGACATTACCTTGTGCATTTTTTGTAAAACGAACAGCCAGCATAAAACGGAGAGCTTGACTGGCTCTTGTGCTGCAATGGTGACAGATCAACTGTGATTAGTTTACTGCGTAGCTGAAAAGTAAATGTTTCCAACAAATTCACTTTGCTAATGTAAAAGATTTGTTTTGTAGGATTTACTTGACTGTACTTCTTCTTTTGTTTAATTATAAGAGTTGTCTTTACTACAAGGTCTGAAGCTCCTGCTATTCTCTAGTGGCTGATATTAGTGTATGTTTTATAAAACCTACGAGATTTTCTGAATAGACCATACAAAATTATCATTCATAGCTACATCTTTTTATTGGTTGTTTTAAAAGACTATATTTTAGTCTTAAATGCTTCTGAAGGATAAAATCATCGAGATAATACAGAATTTAAAGAAATGTATAGCTGCACTATATGTATATATATATCAAGCAACTTAACATGAGGTGTCCACTGTGGAAAATATGTAGCTAGCACTGAGTGTTTTCTGATGCTGATGATGCTGTTTCTACTAGGGATTTAAATTACAACAACATGGTAGAATTTCCTGAAGCCATTAAAGCACTTCCAAGCCTAAAGGAGCTGTGAGTATTACTGCATCTTGTTCGACTCATTATTTTCATCCTTCTCATAAATAAAAAAGCAATCCTAATTCCAAGGTTAGGAATGCCTCTTTTGTCTCATTACCCAGTAATCTGAAATGGATTAGGTTATGCTAAGTAATGCTTTAATTACTGCAGTGCGTAATCGGCAGTTAGTGAGAGAGCCTATTGAAAATGGTTTTGGAGTGATATAAATAAGCAAATTATTCAGGATAGCCAATAACCTAAATCCTAACCATCAGCTATTTTGTAACTGCTTTGGGGCCTCTAGTAGCAAAATTATGTATTTACTGATCATTTAAAAAAAAAAAAAAAGCATAATCACAGTTTTGTGCAAAGTGTAGCTTTCTCCATTTTAACTACTGATATATAGTAGACAAAGGTCTGATCCTTCAGAGTTACTCCTGCAAGTGTGCATAGTCCCATTTGACTTCAGTGCAACTGTGTTTGCAGGATTAAGACCTGAGTTTGCGTATTCTTTGAACAGAAGCAAAATAACAGTTGATTGAATCTAATGGTGCTATATTTTAAGATTTATTTCTCTTTTGTCAATACATTTTTAGGGGATTTCACAGTAATTACATTTCCATAATCCCTAATGGTGCGTTTGGGGGAAATCCTCTTCTAAGAACTATGTAAGTATATTATATATGTGTATTTGTTGTCTGATTTTCAGACAGTGGTTGTGTGAACTGATGGGACACTGAAATTTGTTTTTAATTCCTCAGACATTTGTATGATAATCCTCTCTCTTTTGTGGAGAACTCAGCATTTCAGAATTTATCAGATCTGCATTCCCTGTAAGTACATTCTCAATTTATAAGACAATATCTGAAGTGAGATAGTATGTCTGTGCCCCTACAAGAACTGATTTTGCTGCTCAGATGCTACTTTATGCACAATTTTTATTTACACTTATTTTTAATAAATTTTGCTGTTTGTTCTTGAAATGTCCAGTATTTTGAGAATCTGATAAATAGTCTTAAAATCTTTTCTTCTTCTGGTTAACTTGCATAAGGAAAGTAACCTGAAGCCAAATGCTCAGGTCCTTGCCCAGACAGATTCCCATTCAAGCCAGTAGAGCATATATATATATTTCTGAATATGAGTGGACATTGGGTACGTGTTTGCAGGCGAGTGCATGCACACTTTAAAAAAGATTTCTAGTCTGGGAGTTCTAAGTAATGACTAAGTAAAAACTGATTTCAAATCTTCAAGATTTGAGTTACAGTCAAAAGATTTTATACTATACTATGCTGTATACTTGATACCATATTCATAATGTATACGTATGTGGCACTTCCAAGTGGATTGATCCTGTTTAGGCACAAATGTGGGATTTCACTTGTGTGCCATTCCCAGGCTCTCCTAATCTAAGACTGATGCATTTCAGTGTGTAAAATGGGGACTGATGGTTGCAAAACTACTGTGAGGCTGATCCTTCAAATGTAAATCCTCCACATGTGTAAAAATCAGCACTGATCTTATTTGTTGGAATGGAGCAGTTCTGGGAGTTGGGTCACAGCACCATCTGCAGAAAATTAGCACATTTAACAGTGTTCTGAATTCCAAGCATGATTCTGATAAAATGACAAAGCCACTGAGCAATATCACATGATTTCATAGCATTTGATTAAACATATTTTTACTGTAGGTGTATTCCAATAGCGTCCTTACACCTATGGTGTAAACAAAATTCATTAAGGCAATCAAGTGATTAGTATATAACTTTCTAATGAAAACTTCCCCTTGATAACAGGATTGCCCCTTTTTTCCCCCTCCTCCATCTCCCACAGCTTCTGTAGTATGGTTTATAGATAATCTTGCTGTTTATTTAGGGTCATTCGTGGTGCCAGCATGGTGCAGTGGTTTCCTAATTTGACAGGGACCAGTAATCTGGAGAGCCTGTAAGTATCTTCTACCAAACCCTTCCAATAAATTAATTTATTGTTCTATCTCTTCTGGGAACAATTAGTATTACAAATTAACTTCCAGTGATAGAAGTGTAGCTTAGTGAAGAGGGCTGGAAACCAGAAGATCTGGATTCTGTTCCTGTCTATTTTAGGTAATTATGTGACTGCCATTACCAAAGTAACTGAGTGCCTCACAATTTTGAATGTATTTACTTATGGGCCTCAGCTGGGGTACTATGTCCAATTCTGGGTGCCTCACATGGGAAAGATGTGGGTATGTTGGAGAGCAATAAAAATGATAAAAAGGTTTAGAAAACGTGACCTACGAGGAAAGGTTAAAATAACTGGGTATGTTTAGTTTTCAGAAAAGAAGACTGAGGGGGGCCTGATCAGTCTTTGGATATGTTAAGGGCTGTTATAAAGAAGATGGTGATCTGTTGTTCTGTACATTCACTGAAAGTGGGACAAGGAATAATGGAGTTAAGGTGCAGCAAGGGAGATTTAGGTTAGATATTAGGGAAAGCTTTCTAATTTTAAGGGTAGTTAAGTACTGGAATAGGTTACCAAGAGAGGTTGTGGAATCTCCATCATTGAAGATTTTTAAAAACAAATTAGAAAAATACCTGTTGGGGGAGTTGAGCTTTACTTGGTCCTGTCCCAATGCAGGGGTTTGGACTAAAAGACTTTTCAAGAGTCCCTTCTGGCCCTACATTTCTAAGATCTGCTATGTAGTTTTTGAACATTCAAACATGTATGTGTTTGTGTGTTTTTAACACAGGACTCTTACAGGCACCAAGATAAGCAGTATTCCCATTAACCTATGCCAAGAACAAAAGATGCTTCGGATTTTGTAAGTGAACATTTCCTGCGCCTGTTTTAACATCAGTAAAAATAATTCGACAAAAGAAATATTGCTGTATATTTAAAGAAAGTATCATTGCGTAAAGCCAAGTCAAGGTTGCTAGGCCTCAGAATTGTTCAAATGTCTGATCCCTCTTTGACTCATCTGGAGTCCTGGTGCTGCAGAGTAGTGTGTTGATGGACCAGCTCACGTTCTTGAAATAGTGGTGCATTTATTGAAGTACGTGGTGTTTCTTCACCGGGGTGGTGTTCTCCTGTAAGGACGTCAGTGTAACAGCATTTGCATGGGAATGCCTTCACATTCATTGTGCCACCCACTCAATCTCCATAATACACTCATCACACACATTTGGAGAGTAAAGAAGAGTAGTACTTGTAACTACTGTAATGGAGGAGAGGAGATCAGTGGAGAATAGAAAGTGGGGGAGGAGGGAGAGAATGGTAAGGCATATGAGAGAGAGAGAGAGCATGCACACAGAAGGTAAAAGTAAATGATGGGGAGAGGCAAAATTAGAAAATAAAAACATATTTAAAAAAGAGGATGGGTTCTGGGAGGAGTAGGGAAAAGATGATTGCAAAGGATAAATTCTTCTAACTTGAAAAAGAGTGCGGGGGAATATGTGTTCTGTTTTATAGATGAGAAAGACAACACAGCACTGGGCTTTTTCTCTCAATAGTTGGCTTTTTGAATCTCTGGTTTAATTGTCGTTTAGCTGTTTCCAACCCCTTTTGTTGTCACCCTGTCCCCCCAAAAAATCTGAAATGAGTTACATGGCCATGTTTTGTGCACTATTAAATGCAGAGCTAATAACAACACCTACAATTAAGTTGTCTGACACTTCCATTACGTGGTTTCAGTTGCTTATAATTTGGCCAACTTTGCCATTTGGGCTGAATTCTTTTTCATGCTTCCTGTCAGTCTCAGGCTGAATATTTCTGAAAAGTTTTAAATAAAAATGGGTTAGCCATTTCAGAGAGCGAGAGTGAAAAATAGATGGGTTTTCCAATCAAGAACAGAGAGAATGTTCTCTTGTGTTTAAAATACTGAGCTAGGATTCAGGGATGCTCTGAGCAGCCTTGATTCTGGCATTTCCTCACTTTTGATGGCTTGACTTTGCAACCTTTATGTTGTTTTTCATATGTTTTTCATGTACATATTTTGTATGTAATATGTATAGCCAGTGCACATAATGGGGGTCAGTTGCTGTGTAGAGCATAGCAGTCAATTCTCTGACTTTTTTGTGTCATTTTAAAATGTCTTCAGTTTTTCTCTAGAACTGTAGTAGCAGGATGGTTTGTATACTGCTTTTTATTTAATTTATGGTTGCAGTAAAGTAATGTTTCAAATAGAGCAGAGTTAAACTAACCACACTCTTCCCGTTTTCTATTTTTAAGGGACTTGTCTTATAATAATATAAAAGAACTTCCGAGTTTTAAGGGCTGCAGTTCCTTGGAAGAAATGTAAGTAGAAATATATGTTAATTATCTTGAATAACCCTTATTGTGCTGAGTCCACAGCTTACAATCCTGAGTTCTTTTACTTAATGTTTGACAGTAAGAAAATATCATAGATTTTTAGAGCCAGAAGGGAATCTTATGATCATCTAGTCTGACCATCTGTATAACATAGGCTAGAGAATTTCACCCCCATGGAATTCAGCTCACATAGTCAGAGGGTTAACTTTTCTTCCTGTCTAACCACAAAAAGAGTAAAAGAATCAGTAATCCTGCTTTTCAAAGCAAGATTGTCATAATTATAAGTATGCACTCAGTTCACTACACCTTATCCTTGGTATACCCACTCTTTAATCCCTTGGTTACTATAACTTTCTCTTCCTTACATCTTACCTCTCCCCCTTCCCTCCTGCCCCCACAACTTTCCTCTGTTCTCTCCATCTATCAACATGGCATTGTTAAAAGTCCTCTTCCTGTCCAAGAAACACTCTTCCTTCTCAAATCCTTTCATTATTGTTGTGTGCTTTACCACATCAGATAAAGCTCCTCATCCTTTCCTTTCAAGCCCAATATGATCTTTCCCCTGCTTATATCTCTGCTCCCATTTCCAGCCATGGTGCTCTCCCAATCCTCTGTTCTTCTTGTGCCATTCATCTTTCTTTCACTCTCAGCTTTGCACCTTCCAATGTGTAGCCCTCTAGTCTTGGATCTGTCTCCATCTCCCTGCCTATCAAGACCCCATTATCTCCCACATAAACCTACTTTTCACAACTGTCCACCCAGCCTGCCTTCCTTCTTGCCTCATTCTGATCTCTTGTCATGTGTTGTCCTGTCAGAGTCCACTCTTGCAACATGCAGAGTGTTTCAGCTTCCACAGAAATAATTAAGAGTTGAGGTGGTAGGCACCTAGCAGGTTTAGGCCCTTGGACTGTGAATTCTTCAGGGCAGGGAATATATTGTATGTTGCAAAGTGCCTGGTCAATTTATGAGACCACATCATTTGATTTTTAATAAAGATAAATTTACCTGATTCAAAATAAATAATTTTTAAAAATAATAACCCCCCCTCCCATCTCCACCTTTCTTCACTCCCTGACACAGGAAAAGTCCTGTGATTAAAGGCAGCATAAAAATGCACCAGCTCCCTGCTGCCCTTAGAGAAGAATATAGATATTTCATCCACCTGAAAGCAGGTGGCATAAACAGATGAATTTTGCCCTGTGCTATGGCTGTCAGTCCAACAGAGATCAAGTTTGCTATGTTGGCAACAAGCTCTGCGGCCATTTGCCCTCTGCCAAAATTACCCTGCCTTCATGTTCCTTTGAGTTCAGATCTATGGCCTAGAATGCAGGAGCACCTCAATGGATGTTGACTGTCAGATGGGTGCATGGGAAGAGAATGAATTGGAAATATAACCTGCCCTTTAGCTCTTGCATAATGAAGGGTCTCTGTGTTTTCCTTTTATAAATCCATATTTTAAGAAGTAATCGTTCACTCTAAGTTGGAGCTTGGCCTAAATCATCTCAACCTGGAAATGAGTAGGTTTGTTTTAAATGCCAAGGTGAATCCGTTTCACCAAGTGACACTTATGGCTTGGAGGTAGTTCAAACCACACTTGTCAATGTTCACTTCTGCCAAATGGGTTGTGAATTAAAATTTGCTGGAAACTCCATAAGAGGGCTCCAAATATTGAATTAACCTCTCAAGAGAAAATGGCCATGTGTATTGTTGAGAAGTGGGCCCAAAATGGAGGGATGATCAGAAAAATCATATAATCCATTCATAATACAATGGTATTGATTAATCTCTTCCTTATCTTACTCCCATTGTTCTGATTTCCTTATATTGATAGAGAGAGAGGCTGGGGAAAGCAATAGAGGAAAATACACTAATAGATAAGGGAAAAATCAAAAGCTAAGTATCCCTCATTTTACAGAAAATAGCCTCCAAATAACGTTTTTTTCTCTCCCTCTTCCCCCTCACCCCACATTCCAGTTCCTTACAACATAATCAAATCCACGAAATCAAGGAAGACACCTTTCAGGGACTAACTTCTCTACGCATCCTGTACGTATATTTTCTTTACTTATTTTCTGAATATTATAGGACATAAGTTATGACTCATAACTAGACAATATGTGACTCTGAAGCTAATAACCTGTCATGTATTAATGGTCTAGATATTCTAGTTCGCAAGGCAAAGCTAACAGTGATCTATACAATAGTTACTCTTTTATTAGGCACCAGTTTTAGTCTTTCTCTGTTCTTAATATTATTGTTTTATATATAATGTATATATTAGTATAAATACATTGAAAGATTAATATGTATTTTGCATACCAAGTTGGGTAAAAAGTGGTTCCTATTATTTTTATAATTAAGTTAATTATTTTTACCTGAAGTAAATTGCAAAAAGCAGTGTAAGTAAAGTAGGGCAAATGTCATTCTTCCAGACCTAGAGTAGTAAACATGATACATTACTTTTGAATGGACAATTAGTAAGGAGTTTGAGATCAATAGAGGTTAAATTTTTTGAGAGATTTCTTTTGCCTGTCATTGTTGTGTTAATGTTTTTACTTGAGCATTACTGTCTCTTTTTACTAGATGATAGCAGATTTATAATATGAAACAATTTATTGGTAAACATTAGGACTTAAAATGTGGTTGTACATTACTTACTAAGGAGCTAATAAAAGGGAGACATGAGACCCCAGAAATTCACAGATACTGTTAGGTAAATAATAGTGGCAGTTAGTCACTACAGTATAAGGCCTCAAGACTTGATCCTGCATGTGGAAACTCAGGGCTGTCTCCAACTTATTTATAATACAGTAACACTCCAAAGCTCCAGTCAGGGTCCCATTGTGCAAATACTGTACAGATATAAAATAAGACATGCTCTTGTCCCAAAGAACTTATGTTCTCACCTTTCAGCCGATGCTCAGCAACTAGCAGAATCAAACCCATGTACACATGATTCTGTATGGAAAATGTCCTGGAGATACCAAAAATATTGTTAAACCATGTAGATTACTTGGCTTTCCTATCAGAGGTATAATGTGACTGCCACTCACAGAGCTCCCAAATGATGGTTATTCTGAAATTTCAGTGAAATTGATAACATAATGGCATTTTTTATTAATTGCAGTGATCTCAGTAGAAACCTGATCCAGCAGATTCACAAGGAGGCATTTACTACACTTGGTGCTATAACTAATCTGTAAGTAGCCTATTTTGTGCAATACCCCCCGCCTGGCCTCTGCCCCCCCAGCACCGAATTGCTGAAATTATTAAATGTTCTCACTCAGAACTGATAAGTGTTCGCATTTCATATTGCTTTTCATCTGTATCAATCCCCAAATGCTACACAAACTACACACACAGCAGTGAAATGAGGCATTCCTCTCTCGTGTGGAGGACCGCTGTCACACAGCATGCTGCTTGATGAGGGTTTTGAAAGACAGAATGTTAGTCAAAGACACTAGAGCAGATCTCTACTCATATGAAACGTACCATGGGTTCTTCAGACTTTTATGATGTGTAACAATTTTAATATTCACCTTTCAGAGACTTAAGTTTCAATGAGCTGATTTCGTTTCCAACTGAAGGACTGAGTGGACTAAACCAGCTTAAACTTGCAGGCAACTCTGAGCTGAAAGAAGCATTGTCAGCAAAGGACTTTGTGAAGCTCCGGTACGTTGGTAGATAAAACTACAGACTGTTCAGACATATACTTAAAATAACATTTAGATGGACAAACAAAGTGACAAAAGTCAATTCAGTTAAGGCCACTGTGTTCCTGTTAACTATGTCCAGTTGTGCTGGACTTTTATAATAAGTCAAGGGAGGTATTTACAATTCTTGTACCATGAGGCTGCTCTCACTTGTTCTTTTTGGAAACCTTGACACTCTTTTCCCTCACCACTTATATCTGATTGGAGGAGTGGTTTGGATGGAGTTCTGGAGACGTGAAGACCCATTTGCCAGTGACTGGCATGTCCACTTCCTACAGTTTAGAAAATGGAAGCTGGCTCATGATTCCACCATCCCCAACCTTTATACAAATGATTATTCTGTGAAGCCCAGCACAATAACAACAGTAAGCATTTAGGGCCAAATCCAGAGCTTTGGATCAGACCATTATGTAGACTTTCTCATTTTCAAAGACCTTTAGAAACATTAATTCTTATGTTCCCTATGAAGCAGATAAAAATTGTTACAGATAGGAAAATTTAGGCAAAGAGACTGTTACTTGCCCTAGACCGGAGGAAGGAGTCAGAGATGTCTAGGTTTCGATCCCAGGAGTCTGTAGTATTCACTCCTGTGTTAACAAGAGACTCAACATTTTTGAGCCGCTAGCTGAGAATGACTGAAGCATGGCATTCACCGTTCTGACACTCCTCCGTGATGAGCATATAAACAGTGGCCAGGCACAATACAGTCCTTGTAGGATTTCTCTTATTATATAGCCTTGACTCTGAATGCCATTGGTTTTGTGGGGTCTTGTTGTAAGGGTAACTAGACATTCGCCCATCTGAAAATACTGTGTACCCCAATGTACACTGTTTAATATTGATTGGCTTAATATTGAACTCCAAACTGATAAGAGTTACAGTATTTTGACATGAACCTTGTAAAATTCTACTTTCCAGATGCAGGAATCACCAGAGTGGTGAGGAAACACCAAAATTTTAGAGTACAAAGACCATGCTGCAGAAACTGAAGTGTAATCTACCTGACTAATCTAGCAGAGGTTCTTTGAATATGCATCCCTTTTCTAAATCTCTTCAGTTTCCCATTTGCCATCAGCATAGTCTATTGTACTCTTCCACCCTCTTAATTTTCTCTCATCTTGAAAGAAAAAGAACTTCCAATGTTAGCAATATAATCTGTTCCATTAGCAATCAAGTTGGCTACAACATCTTACCTGAAAAATTCAAATAAAGCTCCATGAGGCGACTGCTTTTGCATAGAATTTTATGGCAACCAGATAGTGTTGAACTGTATTTGTGGCCAGCTGTCCCCACCTTATTTTTTGCACTACTTTATAGCATGTTCCATTGCTGGCAGAAAGCAAGGTGCATACCAGGAAATCCTGACCTACACTGTCAAGAATTTCATGTAAACAAAATGAACAATGAGGAAGACAGATGCATGCTTAATAATGTAGTCATCTGGGAATTAACTTGCTTGCACAACAGAGCTACTCTCCAGCAAGCTTGATTAGTTTACATTTCTGTATATACAGGTGATAACATGAATACTAGTAACAACTTGCTTTGCATAAGATAGACACGCAGACTTTGAAGGCTTGGATGAAATGGGATTCTGATCCAAACCACCTGTGGTTCAGTTTTGTTTTGCAAAATCAAGAACACCCTGTTTTTGCCCATCTCTAGTTAGTTTTAGTATCGTAAAGGTAAAGCTTTTGAGAAACTCTCATAAATGATTCCAGTTTGAAGTTGGTCTTTACTAGTGAAAGTGACAAAAAGTAGCTTCTGTAGAACAGTGTTAGCTTTGAGGCCATGCCACTTTTAAAAATTAATATAAATGCCGCCAACTAATATTGTTCATTGTTTTGCCTGTTTTTCAGGTCTCTGTCTGTTCCGTATGCCTACCAATGCTGTGCATTTTGGGGTTGTGACTCATATTTGAACTCTAATGTGGAGGATTCCAGCCACCAAGATCAGAATGCATTTATAGATCATGATAGAGGTGAGAGCTCCATTGTACTAGTGTTCCACTGCATTACATAAATTAGGCCAGGGAGGTAATTACGTAGTCCAAAACGCAGATGAAGAAACTCCTTTAAAGACTTTTTCTGGTATGCGAAACAATACAAAATATTTGGTTCTATGTGATCCAATTCCTATTTCCAAACAAATGGGATTAGTCTGCCTGGCTAACATAGACTTTTCCCTGTTTCAGTTAGAAAATAAATTTTTCTTCTTCCATTGTACTAAATTGGCAGAGTCTGTTATTTTGCTGTTCACTTGCTCCCCAGAACTCTCTGTAAGAAATATCCTGCCGACCACCGCATCTCCATCTCTCTTTAGAGATGGCCTGAACTGTGAGCTTTCAATCTCTGGTTTCAGGCTTCCAAGTTCTCCTCTCAATACGGAGGCTGGGGCTGCTTTGACTGAAAGCAGTGGCTCTCAACTTTTTTTACTCATGGGACCCAAAGTCCATCTGTATTTCTTTTCTAGGATTCAGCCAGATCCCACAGTCCTTTGTGGGCACTAAGAACTGAGGCATGGCAAGAACCCCTGACAGTATGTTGTAGTAGGGAGTGCTGAGTGTGGAGGACAAAGAGAAAAAATGGGGTTGCTGGTGAGAGTGTATCTCCCAACTCCTTCCCCCACATAGTGTTCATCTCAGAGGCCCAATTGTACTGTGCAGGGATGGGGGGATACAAGAAGATGTAATGGGGTTACTGTAAGGTGGAGCAACAACAGGAAGAAGGGAGTGAGTGACCTGCTCCTTTCATGAACTCTTGCTGGGACTTAGCATCCCTGGGATTTGTTTTAGGGATTTTCACAGAGTTCCTCAAGTCCCTCAGAACAAAATAGAATCTAAGTATGTGTGTGGAAAATATATATGAAATCCCCAGAGAATGGAGTCAATTGCTATTTTGCTTCAGATTTAATTATTAAAAAAATACTATGATGATCCATTATCTGGTTCAATAATTTGAAAAAATAAAACTAGCAATACTTCAGGACTAAAATTCCTGCCTTTATTCAGCTACAGCAGATGCAGATGTTCCAAACACCGATGAGAATGAAGAACTGGGTCAGACAATTATTCACTGTGTGCCCACAACAGGTAATTAAAACAACCACTTCAGTTATGCTCTGTATTTCTACCCTTCCATTATGCTTTAGCTGTTTACAGAATTATATCTCTAATTCCTCATAGTCCCAGTGTACACAAAATCCTGCAGTGCTTGGGTGAAACTCCCACTGATGTCAATGGTATATTTGGATGAGTAAATACCACAGGATTTGGTCCAATTTAGCATTATAGTAGAGAGCCATGTTGGAAAAAGTCCATATAGGGTTCCCAAGCTCAGTGCACACAGAGTCTTAGCCTTTACATTTAGAGTTGACAGGATTTGTTGTCCTTTAATGCTTTGGACCAACTCTCCACATTAGCAGTATACCTGAACTGCTCCAACTTTGATGGGTTGCAGTGCTTTTAGAGTGCTGAAATTCTCTGATGTTACAAAGGAACACCACAGACAGCTTTCACCACTACCCATCCTGCCCACCTACCTGCTGTCTCCCTAGCAGCTACTCCGTCCTTGCCAGGTCTCCAGGGAGACTCAGACATAGTACACAAGCCCCTGCCCATTACCAGCCTGCTGAGAACCACTGCACATTGTTCCAGCCAGCTAATATGGCTTCTGCCATGTACCTGCCACCTTCCCATTCCCCTCACAGTCCCCTGATTCCCTGCACAGAGCCATACTGCCAGGGTGGGCAAGGAGACACCCAAGGCAGTTGCTGCAGGGTGGAGAGGGACCTGCACTTATTTTATCTTTTCCTCTCATGACAATGTTCTGAATCCATCTTTGGGATTCAGCAGACTAGCTTTTGCCTTTTGTGCCAGCTTCTGTTTTTATATATGGAGTGTTAGAGGGATTTCCTGGATCAAAGAGAAAGCAATTTATAGGTATAGGGGAAAATTCATCATTGTGTAACTGCACTGAATTTAGCAGTTGTGTTAGGAATGAATTTAACCTATGCTGCTTTGTGCTTGTTTGCTTTTGGATTGTTAGGTTGCTCACAGGAATTGTAATTCATGTGCTATGGTAAAAGCTTTACAGCCTTTTGCTCTCATTTTGCACATGCTGGTGATGCGTCAGCTCTTGGCACTAAGCACGAATACTTGATTTTCAAGCTTGCAGCCTGCCTCTAGTCTCCCTCCCTTGCTCATAATCTCTTCCCAATCCAAGATGTTGCTCTGATCTTGAGTAGAATACCTACTCTCTCTAAATACAGAATCACTGCTAATACAGCAGGTCCACTCCCCACTTTGCCTAGTTGCAGAGAATGGATTGCCAATCACTTAACTAATGGAGCCTGTAATGTGGAACCATCAACAACTCCTCCCTTCGCACCCCCCATGTCCTTGCACTGAGAATGGGAAAAAGAAGACTGTTTTCTGGGGGGATGAGAAGCATGAGGTGGAGGAGGCAATAGATCAAGGTGGTTGGAGGTTGAGAGGGATTTTTTCTATCTGACTGGTAGAGAGAGTCACCAGCATATCATGCAGCTGTTAGAAAACAAATTGCAAATTTTGGAAATATTGAATTCCCTTTCCACCAACACTATTTATTCCCTTTTTCTTTTCCTAAATAATATGCCGGTTTTGCTTTTAAATAGTATTCTACTCAACATTAGTATGTTCATGTGATATGAAAAAAACTGTGGTTTGAAAATAATTTTTCAGTGAGGAATCTTATTACTTGGGAATGCCTGCAAGAAAAGGAAATTTATCAGTTGTTTTGGTTGGTCCATTTTCTAACTATCCAACTGGTGCCATTATGTACCTGCCCAGAAATAAACTGTTTTTCCTTAGGGCAGAAGAACATGTTGATTTTTGTCTTGGCTATAAAGTATAGGCAAGTTTAAATTCTATGGGCCCAGAAGCAGAGTTAAAAAAGGCAGTTAAGGCCTTGAGAGACTTTTGCACTGACCGTTGATTATTTT
The DNA here is from genome assembly GCF_026122565.2 of Emydura macquarii macquarii. Classification (NCBI taxonomy): domain Eukaryota; kingdom Metazoa; phylum Chordata; order Testudines; family Chelidae; genus Emydura; species Emydura macquarii. The sequence continues at coordinate 6,406,976 of NW_027133377.1, forward strand.
CCACAATAACTGTTTCACTCAGAATTTGGAGTAGACTGTACTTACTGTGTGGTCTTGGGGCCATTTGTGACATTTGAGGCTCTAGTTTGGGGCTATCTTTTGCTGACTGGATCAGTCTCCAGCAGCTGTTTCACCAACTCAAGATGGTAGCACATTCTGGCCATGCCCTCCTTTTGTTTTAGAAGCTCACTGTACCCATGGACCCACTGGCACATGGTATAGAGCTGGGGCCACCTGGAGATTCCCCATATGAAAGGGGGATTGTCACCTACAATGTTTAATGTTGTTTTAGTCCCTGGGACACTGCAAGGGCCAAGGCCCATTGCATTGGTACACAATGTTTTTGAGGACTCCAAGAATGTTACTTTGCACATGTAAATATGTAGCACATCTTATCATAAGCTTTCAAAATGCTCTAGATACATTAATTAAATAACCCTCATATCTCCCGTAGAAGCTCATATGAAAAAGATTTGAAGGAGAGTGCAAGCTATGATGCTGCTTAAGCTCGATTCCTTTCCTTGTGATGGATTTATGGTTTAAGTTGATTTGCCTCTCATTTCTTCACTTCAGTGGCAAAAAATGTAGAGTAATTTTCTTCTGTGACTTCCCCAAGGTAACACAGTGTGTCACTGGCAGGGCTGGGAACAGAAACCTTGAGGTGAAATCCTGCCCCTATTCAAGTAAATAAATTGAGTTGGTTGGCTTTTTATAAAAGTGTTTTCTTGTAACTTTTTTTTCTTCAGAAGAAAGACTGACATCTTAAAGTAACCCACAGCTACTCCAAAGTGAGTGTTTGTGAATCACTTATTACACAAACTTGTTAAATTTGCCCCCCCCCCCATCCTTTTTTTTTGTGTGTTTTGTTTTTCAGGATGGATTTGAAAATTAAAGTGTTTGTTTCTTTGTACCAATTGTTTATAAAGATATATGGAGGTAAAAATAAAATTTATTAAGGTGACTCAAATAAAAGCTATTGAGTAGCTGAAAGACAATTAGGGTTTAATTATTTATTTTGTTTACACAAGTATTCCCGAGTGACCATTCATCCTGGTAATTATCTCTTCAGGCTTAATTAATTCCTAAATAGCTTCAGCAGCACAGTTTATTTTCAACTGACCTATTTAGGGGTTCAAATGAGTGCTGTTATTCCAGAAATAATTAGTTATGTGCTTGTAATTGTGCTTAGTTATGCAAGATTTTCAATGCTATTTCATTTTTCTTAATTCAGTGTCCTTTTTGTTGTATTTCTTGTAGGTGCTTTTAAGCCCTGTGAATATTTACTGGGAAGCTGGATGATTCGACTTACTGTCTGGTTTATTTTTTTGGTTGCCTTGTTCTTCAACCTGCTTGTCATGTTAACGATATTTGCATCTTGTACTCCATTGTCTTCCTGCAAAATATTTATAGGTCTGATTTCTGTCTCTAATTTATTTATGGGGATCTACACTGGTATATTAACTTTCCTGGATGCAGTCTCTTGGGGAAGATTTGCTGAATTTGGCATATGGTGGGAGACTGGCAGTGGTTGTAAAGTTGCTGGTTTTCTTGCAGTCTTTTCATCAGAAAGTGCCATTTTTTCCCTGATGTTGGCAGCTGTTGAACGAAGCTTTTCTGCAAAAGAGATAATTAAAAATGGGAAAAGTAATCACCTAAAACAATTCCAAATTGCTGCAATTTTTGCTTTCCTTTGTGGTATGGTAGCAGGATGCTTACCACTTTTCCATAAAGGGGAGTATTCAGCATCTCCCCTCTGCTTGCCCTTCCCCACTGGAGAAACACCTTCATTAGGGTTTACAGTAACTTTAGTGCTGCTAAACTCATTAGCATTTTTGCTAATGGCTGTTGTCTACACTAAACTTTATTGCAACTTGGAAAAAGAAGACCTCTCAGAAAACTCACAATCCAGCATGATTAAGCATGTTGCTTGGCTAATCTTCACCAACTGCATCTTTTTCTGTCCTGTTGCATTTTTCTCATTTGCACCATTGATCACTGCAATCTCTATCAGCCCTGAAATAATGAAGTCTGTTACCCTAATATTTTTCCCATTACCTGCTTGTCTGAATCCAGTCCTGTATATTTTCTTCAACCCAACATTCAAGGAAGACTGGAAATCACTTAGACGGTATATCACCAAAAAGAATGGAGCAGTGGCAATTGCTGTCAATACTCAAGGTGGCTGTGTGACACAGGATTTCTACTATGACTGTGGCATGTATTCACATTTGCAGGGTAACCTTACCATGTGTGAATGTTGTGAATCACTTCTTTTATCCAAACCTGTACCATGCAAACACTTAATAAAATCTCACAGTTGTCCTACACTGGCAGTGGTGCCTTGCCAAAGGCCAGATGATATTGGTCAGACTGTGGCACGCAGTCTGCCCATTCTGATTATGCAGATGAGGACGACTCTTTTGTGTCGGACAGTTCAGACCAAGTGCAGGCCTGTGGTCGTGCCTGTTTTTATCAAAGCAGAGGATTTCCTTTGGTTCGTTACACCTACAATATACCAAGAATTAAAGACTGAAAGACTTTGCTGTAAGCTCGTCTTATAAAGAAAGAAGTACAATGTTTCATAGACCATACCTGTTCTGATCTTTCAACCAGGAAGCACTTTTGTAATCATTGCGTGGTGTCACTTGTAAAGAAGGGAAGTGGGCAGTAAATTTCTTGAGCCATATATTTGATGGGCTGGGGAGGGGGCGGGGGGGTGTTGCCAACTGTAAATAATTGGTAAACCAAAACTTGTAACCCAATATTTTTATTCTTTCCAAGCAATAATGGTTTCTTTTATACAGTTTTTATGTGCTAAAGGTCTGTTTCCATGTTGTACTCCAACTGTATTTTGCTTCCACTGTTGTGTGAGGCAAGTTCTGTCAATCTTTCTGGTTAAGCACAATATAAAGGACAGCTGTTAATATTAAGAAATTATTTTAAAATGTGATTTTCTATAATTAAGAAAAAATCGTTGCTAGCTTTGTATAGTATTTTCAGCATTAATCTCAGGATGACTTACTGCAGGGCCAAGAGAAGGGACTATGTTTCCCATACAGAACTGTGAGAGCAATATAGGTATAACATTTTTGTTTTTTATATTTCAAACTAAGATTTGATTTTAATAAGATAACTATTTTTTTATTAAAAGAAATTCTTTTATCAGCCCTCAAGATCTGCAGACTATGAATTAAGAATATTAACAGTTGTCAGGAGCAGTGGAACTGAACATGGTTTTCAGTGGTGACACACTGCTTCAGGTGAAAACCACAGTAACATTTTTCAGTATTATGTAAGGTCATAATACCAGAAGGAATTACCATGGGCTAGACAGTGTATATCATCAGTGCAGGCTGTGTGTGAGGTTAGCATGCTTATTGAGAGAGAGAGAGAGAGGGAAAAACTAAAATATTTTGCAGCCCTATTCACTGTTTGCAATGGTGCTTATGCACACAATAATGTCTGTGAGCATACTGAGACTTTACCAAAAGGGGTGGCAATGAAAAGCAGTTTTGCAGTATAGAAACTTCTGCATTTCTGCCAATTATTTTACTCAGAGTAAAGTACAATGTGGTGAGATGGACTGATTTTCATGTAAATCGGTGAATTAATTTAAAATGTTTTCTTAAGCATCTTAGACCTAAATATCACTTAATTACCATCAATTATCTTTTTATCTGTACTTTGTTTAATCAACAAAGTTATGAATGCATGATCAAAGTAATTATAGAAGTTTCTTGAACAATATGCTAAATCAATAGCAAATCCACTGCCATACCAGTTACTCTGGAAATATTCTTGTTAAGATTTAAGCTAGATTGCTCTTTTGAGAATTAAACTGTACATACTGTGCATATAATGAATTTTTATCTTTGTATGGTAAATTATTTGATAGCACACATGATGGGAAATATGGCTTCAGTTCATTTTGTTAATTAAAGCTACCTCCTAAACTCTAGTGGCTGCCAGTAGCAGAATGTTTAAATTGTGGTTTTTTATACTTGTTTGCATTGTAAATAGACATGGTTGTACAGTGTCACTTTAATAAAACAGAATCCTTGTATATCAAAATCATGTAGTTTGTACAAAATATTGGGAGGGTTTCATTTACTGAATGCTGTAATTTTTGTAACCCAAACTATTCAAGTAAAAACAAACAAAAGCAGAGAGAAAAGAAAACCATCCCAGAGTTTTTGCTTTCTTATAGTTATAATCAAATATTTCATCTTAAGTTGGCATGAAGTATCTCACTGAAAGCAAATAAAATGTACATGGGTATTTCTAGAAATTACACTACTTAAAAATGATTTTGGAAATATTTCAGATGCACAAAATCAGCATGGGAAATGATGCTCATAAATATGGTGTCAGACACAGTGTATTACATATGGCTGAAGTTTTGGAAAGGAAATATGCTAACAGAATAACAAAATTGCCAGTTTAAATGTGGATTTATGAGCTAAACTTAATGCTGACTGTGTAGACTTGCAGTAGGTTAAAACATCCAGAAAAGTGTTTGGCTTTTTACAAAGCATTCTTCATTGTGAAGTGTAGAATTTTAGCCCAAAGGTATCTTCGGAAGGTCATCCAGATGCTAAATATTTATTTTTAAAAGCCATAATTTCATTGCCAATTTCATGCACTTTTTTTTTTTTTTTAGCCACTATTATGTGAGGGCCACACAATCTGTTTCACACTCCCTCTATTGGCCATGTAGCTGCAGTTAAATAACTCTTGGAAGTATTGTGTTGGACAGTAATTACTTTCAGCTTTTTGAAAAGAGGAAAATAAATTTCAAATGGAAAATACAGTCAGTAGGGAAAGAAAAACTATTATCAAGCTTCCAATAAAATATGCAGCAACAGAGTGGGTTTTTTTTTAAAAAAAAAAATCATTCTTCATTTAACATTGATACTTTGCTTTACAGTGTTACTAAAATTGTCAGATATTGTTAATTTGAGGGTACATTTTTTCCATTTTGAACCCTGGAAAATATTGGTTTGTAATGTGCTTCTTAATTATGACTGTGACTATTAATGGGTATTTAAGTTTGTTCCAGTTTCTTCCAAAGCTAGCCAACATGAATAGGTTCTTTCTACCAGCAGATAGAGATAGCAGAGGGGGAAATGCAAGTTTCTTGAAGTCACTCCCCTGAGAAAGAGGGCTGCAAATTGAGCTGGGGCCCAATTCCACCAGCACAAGATAATGGCAGCAGGTGTGGGCTTACCCAGGCGAACTTGGAGAAATCCAGTTAAAAGGTAGGCAAAGGCCTACTTGCAATGTCCTATGCCACACAAGTTAGTTGCAGTAGTAATGACCAATGCTAGAGCAACCACAAGGTAAGTACTGGAAAAACCACAAACAGAAAATACACCTGTCAACATCCACTCTCCAAAAGTGGCATTTGGGTCTACCCCAATCCCCTAATGATGTGAAGAGGTGTGTATAAGGACACACAGGTGTCTTACATAGTTCTAGCAAGCAACCTACTTTTTTCCAGTCAGGTAAAAATTACTCAGAATTAATATTAATTGAATGCAGGGCCCCTTTTCCCCAGATCAAAAGCTTCCTGGCTGCAATTTTGAACTGCAAGACCTTCTTGGTTACTGCAGGAAACAGAACAAAGAGATCACCTGATCTTCTATTCCCTACAGTTACTTTAAGATACATTCAATAAGGATTTCAATCCTGCCAAATATAAGCACTGGAGAGAAGTCCCCAAACAAAATGGAACCTAGTCATCCAGAAAGAACTCACCCAATGTGCAAGATGCAGAAAAACAATCAAGCCAGGTCATCTACCCATCACATTCTACAGGTGTAGTGATATCGTAAAAACTTTAGCTTTCTTTTTTTCTTGTCTCCTGCTGGTGGGAGGTACTAAATACCTTTGTTTGGGCTATCATAGGAGGATACTGAGGAAAGAAACTGCAAATATTTTATGTAATAAGGACTCCTCATAGGAATAACTTATGTTCAGTTTTTAGTTAGTTTTGTTTTAAAAAGAAACTTATTGAAAGGCAAAAAAAAAAAATTGGCATTCCCATTTTGAATGCTTACTGAAAACAGCTACTTCAAATATTTTGGCAATTTGCTGCTGTGCATGAGTGATCACGTGGACTTTAAAATCTGTAACTGGGAGTCCATTCCTGCAGACTTCATGCAGTTACTCCTCCATGGAAGTTTTACACAAGTAAAGTCTGCAGGCCTATGCTTTTCTTAAAACATTTAAAATATTAACATAAACCAAAGACAAAAATGGATTTTTGTATTGTGCCTTTTTTTAAAATTAAACTCAAACACTAGTTTAACCTGAAGAATTCAGTCTATCATATACAAATACTGTTGTTTTCTTAATCTACTGTAGAGCCAATTTTTCTGTTTAATATACATTTTTATACGTCTTAAGTTGTCAGTTACATCCCTTAAGTTCTAACTGCACCCTTCCGAGCTGAATCTCCTGTGTCCAATCTTGTAATTACAAATGTTTTTTCAAAATTGTACACAAATCCTTTTATCTCCAACTTCTTTCACTTTATTTTGACTGTATTGAACAGCTTTTTATACCAGACTTCTGTTCTAATTTGAAGGCTAATATTTTTTAATTAATCAAAACATGTATAGTTTTCTTCAGAAGCTTATCCATATCTCAAATATCATACTCTCAATTTAATTATATTTTTAATTACTTAACTGCTTTTGATCTCTTATTGTTAGCATTCCAAGTTTCGATTTCTTTTTTGGCTGGAGGTTTTTTTTAGTCACTGTTATATACAGCAGAATTTTACTAATATCTACTAAAGACTGGGACTCCTGTTGCTAAAGACTGAATTTTGTAAAATTAATTGAGTGAATGGAAAAAAAAATGAAAGAAGATACTTCATCATAAAGTCTTGATTTTTGTAAATTGTAGAGGCATTCTTACACAATAAGAACTTGGATGGACAAGTTTGTTTTAATGTATTATATTAAAGATATGTTATATTATTAAATGAGATGTTATAGATTTTGTAAATGAAATATAATCCTGCAGCATTTACTATAAAATCTTTGAATTGGGACTAGAATAAACTATCTTGTTTTTGGTTAGATAAGCAGAGTTCTACTATATCAAAAATATGATGTGTCATTGGGTTGCAAAGCCACAAGGCACTGCCTGCATTTTCCTCTGAAAGGCTCAATCTAGCCAAAAGATCTGTTCTAAAGAAATGAACCATATTGTCAATTAGAGTTTTAACAAGAAATTAGACGATGGTTCAAGTGAAGACTTGCTGCAAAAGGAAGGGGGGAGGGGAAGGGCCACACAGTAGTAGGTTGATTGATGATGACCTCCAAATAATGCTAAAAACAATCAGATAAATTTGGCTTGAGCATAGAAACTGAGGGTATATCTACACTGTAATAAAAGACCTGGGGCATGGCCACAGCTGGCAGTCAGCTGACTCTGGCTCAGGCTGTGCTGCTAAAAATTGCAGCATAGACATTGGGGCTTGGGCTGAAGCCCAGGAGGGGGGTGGTTCCCAGAGCCAGGATCCAGCCTGAGCCTGAATGTCTACACTGCAATTTTCTGCCACGCAGCCCAAGCATGAGTCAATTGACCTGGGCTTTGATGCCACAGATTTTTTGTGTTTTTTGTGTTGCTGTGTAGACATATCCTCAAAGTGAAATCTTGACCCTGCTGAAGTCAGTGGGAGTCTTGCCATTGATTTCAATGGGATCAGGATTTCACTTTGAATATTCCGTGCAGATTCCTTCAGAATTTTCCAAAAGGAGAAAGAAACACTCCCCTTTAGGCTGCTCCCATTGCAATGGAAAGAAGTTTTAAATATACTAGTGTGAAAGAATGAGGAATGCTAAAACACACTATAATTAAGGTCCCCAAAATTACACAGCCTCTGGAAAAATATGACCAAAGAAAAAAAATTAAAGCAGTCAATATATCTTCACAAAGATAGACACTGGCAGGGTGGGCCTATCAGAGCCTGGTTTGCTCAGGTGATGGGTATGAGGTGAGGTGGCTTTCTACCTGGTTCAAAGGACTGCTGTTCCTCCCTTTGCTGGAAACTGTAGGTTTGGGAAGACCAACTACTAAATGTGTAGATTTGACTGAGGATGATGAAAATGAAGTTTTCTTTAGCACAGATTAGACCAAGCATAATTTTACACCAAAATACATAGAAGGTAAAATTGGAATAAATGAAGAATAGGAATTTAAAATGTTTAGATATGGTATTAAGAGAAGCTTTTCAAGATTCAGACATACTTTCTGGTATTGAGAATCTATTGAAAATAATATAAAATGTAAATTTAATGTTTCCTTTTATCAGATACAGCTAAGAATAAGTTGTCTACATTATTTTAACTTGATACCGCTGGTGAAATATGCTGATATCTTTTCCTCCATTTTTGTTAACATGCATGAGAATTTAAAAACAAGATTTTGGTTAAGTGGGAAGGTCTGCATATTTCTAGATTCTTCACATCAGACAGATCCACAGAAAGAAAACATGAATGCTTTAAAGTCTCTGTTTTCTTGCAGTGATATACAGATAGCATGTTATTTTTAATCTGCAAAATTGCAAATTTAAATAAGGATTATACGTATAAAACTCAGCCAAAAGAAATATTTTATCTAAATTGTTTACTACTTCTGTGTGTTGAATCATCATCTTCTTTTAGAAACGAGATTGGTTCCTACTTACCACCATATTTTTAAATGTTTTATGCTATTAACTGAATAAGAATATCATGAAAGGGTTTATTTCTCATGACAACGTAAATGTCTTTTTCTTGTCATTTCAAGTGTCAACATGGTAATAAATGCTGTTGTTCATAAATATTTTACTTGCCTTTTTCTCTTTCCCTTCTTCCCTTCTTCATAAAGCATTTTTTCCTAATTGTTATTTTGTGTATGATTATTTAGTAGAATATATTTTCTAGTATCTAATAAGGACTTTATTTTCAGTTTTTCTAGGTGTAACTCTTTTGATAGTTGTAGCTGAAAATTCGTAAATACTTTTTAAAACATAAGCAATAGAAAAGATATGTAAGTAATAAGCAGCCTGATATTACAGGGCTTGATCAAAAGCCCACACATCAAGAGAAATACAGGACGACATCAAATCACCAAAAGAGATTGCTCCTTAGTGAATGCCTGCTGGAACAGGGATTTAGGATATGTCTACTTCACAGACACTACACTGGCACAGCAACAGTGCTGTAGTGCCTGAGTATAAATACTCGATCCAGCAACAGAAGGGGTTTTTCCATCACAGTAGTTAAACCATGCTCTCGAAAGGCAGTAGCTAGGTCAACAGAAGAATTCTTCCATTAATCTAGTGGTGTCTGTATTGGAGTTTAGGTCAATTTAACGATTATCTCTTGGGGGTGTGAATTTTTCACACCCCCAAGCAACATAGCTATGTTGGACCTGAGTTTTAGATGTAGACCAGGCCTTAAATTATCATTACAGCTACATTTCAATGATTTCGTAAACTTTATAGAGCTACAGGCCAGAAGGGACCATTAGATCATCTAGTCTGGCCACCTTTTATTTCACAGGCCATTAAATTTCACAAAATATCTCTCCGCTTAGCCCAATTACTTTAATTAAATTAAAGCAGTTCAGTTCTCAGGAGTCCAAAACTGTTATGTGCCACAAGCACAGAGCAGGAGAGACCAAAGTGCCACCAATGCCTGAGGCCTCTGCAGTGGCAGGGAATAGATTAGTAAAATATGCCTGGATAATCCTAGCATGGATTTACACCCCATGCTGCAGCAGTAGATGGGGGGAAAAAAGCCAAGGTCCTAGCCATTCTGACTTGGAGGAAAATTCTTTCACAATCCTAAATTGGCCAGTGAGTTTGACTCTGAACATGTGAGAAAGACATATATACCAAGCTTCTTAAAAAAAATTCTCTCTACCATTTCAGACAAGTGGCCCACCCTGTCTAATGTCCCATCTCCAGCTGTGGCAAATCTCTGATGTTTCAGAGAAAGGAGAAAAAACAGAAAAGCCCAACCCACAGTACATATGGTTAATTGTGCTTTGGGGGGGAAAAAATCCTTCCTGATCCCAGAAGAATGTTGGCTGTAGCCGTGAAGCATGAGATTTAATTATTGCTATTGTCTCTCAACCTTCTTTTTAATCAACTGAATAAATTAAGCAACTGAAGCCTCGTGTTGTAAGGCTTATTTTCCAGCTCTTGTATCACTTTTATAACCTCCTCTGAACTCCCTCCAGCATTTCTATACCTTTCCTGAAGTGGTACACTAGAACTGGATACATTCTAGTAGCAGTCTTACCAGTGGTCTGTGTACAGAGGCAAGATCACTTCTCTACTTCTATGTAGTGGTCCCCCTTTTTATATATCCAGGAATCACATTAGACCCTTTCACCACAGCACTGCACTAAGAGCTCATGTTGCGGTGATTATTTACGATGACCCCCCCACGTCAAACTCTGAGTACAATGGCATTTAAAATGTCTACCCTATAGACTCATCAGTATTTTGCTTCTGATTCTTTAAGAAACCAATTTTCTGCGTTTTTCAGATGAAAACAAATCCTTCATCTTTCTATTTAACAACTCTTGGCTGTTTACTCTTTACTTTAGAAGCATTACCAATTTTTGTTATTCTGACTCAGAACCCTCTTTCCCCAACCTCAGTGCCAACTGACAAGTGGGTTACAAGGATATCCTGATCCTAATAAGTACCACAGAACATCATATGAGGTGTTAAATGAAAACCAGCATTACTCTGTTCATTAATATCATTGTGAAATATATGTACAGATACATATATATTGAAAATGTGTTTTAAAGTCTGTATCAAGGCAGAGCTGACAAATGTGTTTTCATTCATCTGTCTCTGTCAGCATGCAAATTAAACATTGTGAGCTAACACAATGACTGCACATCTCCATATGAAGTCACCAGGGAGATGTGAAATTAACAGGAAAATAAACTACAAGGATTATCCTGACTCTGAGTACAGAAAATGAACTTTGGGGAATATAAGTAGAAGGCAAAAAGACACCCCTTTATCCTGTACCTAAGAAGTAAAAAACAAAACAAAACAGTATGTTGACATTAATGAAAATGGGATCTAAACCAGCCTAGGTTAAAATGCTGTACAGGACATTTGGAGTGAGAAACTTCTTTAGACAAGAGGGGTTAGTGTGTTAAGTTCAGTCACTAGAAAGCATGTTACAATTTTGTTTTAATTGTAACCTGTGATTTTCATTATCCTTATTCACTCTCTCTTGAATCTTAAATCTTTGGTAATGAACTTGCTCTGATTTTCCCTATAAACATCTCTCAGCACTTTGATATTAAGCTAGGTGCTGCTCCTGGGTTGAATCCTACACTTTGGTGTATATACTCTTCCCTTGCGGACAGTAGACCTGCTGCTTCTGTGAGTGTTCAGTGGATAAGGGGCTGGACACTATATAGGGCAGTGGTTCTCAAAGTAGGGGGTGGGCCCCATGGGTGGGGGGGGGACATGCTCCCCGTGTTGCTGCTGCCACACTCCCTGCTTCCCGCACTGTAGGCCCTGTTTTTTTTCTGAAAGGGGGATCTTGGGAGAAGGGGTGGCGTGATTATTAGGGCCTACAGTGTGGGAAGTGCCCCTATTTTTTTCTGAAAGGGCCCCCCTTTCAGAAGGGAGAAAGGGGTGGCGTGATTCAGGGGAAGGGGTGATGCAACTGTTAGACAAAAGTCCACTGGGGGGGCTCCATTTAAAAAGTTTGAGAACCACTGATATAGGGGGGCTGTGATGGCCCTTTGAGGACCCCTCTTGGAAGCCCCTTGGTCATACCACACGCCACCCCAGGAAAGGGACAGTGAAGGTGGATCATACAGGCATGCCTAGAGAGGGTGCAAGAATGCAGCCAATCAGAGCCCAAAGGGCTTAGCTAAAAGGAGCTGCAGGGCCTAAGCAGCTCAGTTCCTGGCTGGGACCAGAGGGCTAAGGAAGAGGTGGAGAGGTTGCAGCTGTGGCCCTGGCTAGAGCAGCTTGATAGGCTGATGTACTGGCCCTGGGAATGAGGAGACCTGGTAACTGTAACCCTAAGATAAGAAGTGAAGAGAAAGGGGTTAGGTGGGAAGAGGCCCTGCTGTGTATAAGGTCCCTGACGGGGCCTGGATTACCCTCCGGGGAATTGGCCCAAGCCCTGAGAAGGGAATGAGGCTTGTTTAGAAGTGTGAGTGTTAAAGGGCCTGGAGATGGGGCTGAAGCCCCTGATGAGGGCTGACAGTTTGTTGAACTCTTTGCTGCCCTAGAACGGGTTTGTCCATTTTTAATTGTGTGATTTGGCCAGAAGGCTGAGCCACTGAAGACCCACCAAGCAAGATCAGCAATTTACAAAGGGCTCCAGGACCAGGAAAGAGTGAAATATCACACCCAGCCACTCACAAAAGGCACTCACAAAAGGCACTCACAAAAGATGACATGTCCCCTGTCACAAGGCTACTTCAAGGGAGCTTGGGGGATGGGGTGCTGTTAACCTGCAAGGCAAAGTAAGGACGAGTCCACAGGAGACGTTTTGGTGGCTAAAAGGCTGTCGGTGTTAGGTTGCTGACACCCAGTTAAGTCTCCCTCTCACTGCAGGCAAGGGGCTAATAAGGTGACTCGCAGACCTGGGTATCCTGAGAACCATCACTATTCTATCATACCATTCAAAAGCTTGTTTCCTACCACTTCCTTCAATTATAGGCATATTAAATTCATACTCCAAAATTTACTAAACAACAAAGTGAAAATGAAATTAGAAACACAAATGCAACAGAAAACTGACCTTGCTAGTAAATGTGGGGGGAAATAGCTAAAATGGAGATTCAATTGGAGGTGGAAATGTGGAAAACAATAATGTTGAAAAAACTACGTTTGATGGTTGGCAGCAGAAAGGGCCATTGGGATATTTTCCTGCATATGTAGAGGCATATACATCATGGAGCAGAGAGATTACGATCAGTCTCAACACAGCTCTGGTGTGATCGTATCTAAAAATATTACACTTAATTCTTGGCACATCAGTACAGTAAATATATTGACAAACTGAAGGGAGTTCACAGAAGAGCAACAAGGAAGGACTGATTTATGAGGAAAGATTAAAATGCTATATATGTATAGCGTGACTAAACTACAATTATGCTGAAATGTAAGTGCTCAATCCTGTTCCAGTGGAGTACATGGGAATACTACTAGCCCCTAATTTTATGAATATTTAATGGGTAAAAACATTGAGAAGAGAGGAATTATTTAAGGTAGTCCAAAGGGAGTATAGCTAGTAATAAAGGGATGGAATTAAAAAAAGGAAAATAAAACCTGCATATTAGGAAAAAAATTCTGAGAATTAGATCTGCTCGAGTGTGAAATAGCCTCTCCAGGGAAGTGATAGAAGTGGCTGACACATTTAAAACGAAACTGCATTAATCACTAGAAAATGCATCATCTGAAACAATTTTGCATTGGCAGGGGGCCAGGCTGTGTGACCAAAAATTGCATAAACTCTTTGTTTCTATGCAAAATATATTTTTAGCAATGAAGACTAGATGGTGGGGGGGAGTAACCCTAGTTTAATATCCCACTTGTGACGTTTTGAATGTTGTGGTACCCTGATAAGGCCAAGAAGTCCTATTTACTGACATTCTGCTTCAGTTGTGTTCAAGTTAAAATACATTGGGGCCCAGTCCTACAGCCCTTGTGCAGGAAAAATGTCTCAATGTATTGCAGGATCAAACCTGATGGTGAAATTTATTATGTGTGGGGGCAGAGTATCTTGGACCAAATAATCGCTGACTTCAATGGAGTTGTGCTGATTGACACCAGTTGAAGATTCTGGCTCTTCTGTATCATCAGTGGACTAAATGGACTGCAAAGAAATCCATTATCCTGCAATTGTTGTTAGTCAGTTTCCAATTCTCTGGTAGGCACGTGGCAGAGCAGTGCTAATGCAGAGGTATATCTAAGAAATTGGTAAGGCATTATTTGATTTTTTTTCCCCGAGCCAAATACATAAAATAAAAATATGCACCTTCTCTTTCATTTTGAGATTAAATGGCACTCATACTGGGTATGAGCATTTAAAAGAGATTAAACAGTTCAGGTTCTACAGGGGGCACTCAGTGCCCAGATCTGCCCAGGTCGATGTGGAAGGCACATCTGTTGCCCGTGAGGTAACCTGGGCCCCTTGGAGAGTTGTGTGCCTGGCAGTGATGGGCATCTGCTGGCAGGAAGGACTTTTGGTTTAAGAATCAGGCTCCTGAAGGATTTCGCAGCTGCCCCAAAATCTCAGAATTTGTACTGGTGATGTGGTTGGTGAAGTGCTGTGGTTGCAAGTCCAAATGCAGTGCAACCTGAAGTTTCATTGAAATAGACTAGAGAGGCAAGAAAAAGTGGTCCTCTCCAGACAGGCCCAAGGTGGACAGTTTTCACTACAGTCTACATTCCTGTTGAGAAAGGAATATACTATAGTATATTCTAAATATATATATATATATATATATATACTAAAATATATATAGTATAAATATATATATATATATATATGTATATATATACTAAAATATACTATAGTATATTATCCTGATATAAAAATGTATTTGACATACCAATTATTTTTCAAAACGCTAAGGGAAAACCAGGCATAATGGTGGGGGGGTCACTGAAGAGGAAAATTTCAGGCTTTACAATTGCCAATTGTAGGTAGGGATGGGAGGGGGGGTGTCAGGTCAGGCCAGGCAAAATATACAAAATCCCATTACCACCTCAAGTGCGATTCCTCAGACAAATTAATATGTGAGGGGAACGTCTACTAACACACATTCCAGGGCTGGGAGAACTGAGAGAAGTGTTCTGCTGCGTAAGTTGCATGTAGGGCCTGAAAAAAACAGCTCTCTTACAAACTTTAGACTGGTGGCTAGGGTTCTCACACAGCATGTAGGAGATCCCTGATTCAAGTCCCCCCTTTCTTTAGAGAGGGCAAAGGAATTTCTAAGGTGAGTTCCCCAACTACTCACGTGAGGGGCCTGATCTGGTAGCTGTGCTGAGAGGGCACATACTGGATCAGGTTCCCACCTGCGGGTGAATATCTACCTTTCCCCATTTGTGAATTGCTCTGGGGCTTGGGTGGGGCAAGATACCTATTATGAGGCAGTAGAATGCCTGCTCAAGCAGCAGATAAGTAAGTGCCTGGGCACCTAGAGCAAGGCTGCAGAGCACAGGCCTGGCAGCCAAAACATAGGTGCATGTTTGCATAGGTGGCAGCTGAGCTGAGTTTTGGGGAGCACACAGATGCCTAAAAACAGCACTAAGGTGCCTTGGTATTAGTGACTATAGTGCTTTAGGATCCAGTTACATCTCAAGCATCACGTACGTGCCAGATCACTGCTCTGTATAAGGTTCTATGTCGCCTTGGTGTGAATGCCTCAGTGCTGGGGAGCAGCCTCCTGCAGGTGACCCCGATGGGTGCTGCCTCCTGGCATGAACTTCACCCGGTGCTGGGGATCGTGACCGGTGCCGGGAGGGCGACCTCACTCCTTGTACTGCCAATGCGTGGTGCTTCGGTGACCGTGACCTGGAGCGACTTCTAGGGGAGCGGTGCCGAGTTGACCCCTCCACCCAGGGCGACCTGGTCATCAGAGATCTCGTTCCTTGCACTAGGGATTGCCTGATCCAACCAGGGGGTTCCAACGCGGGCTTCCCCTGTGACACCAGCCCTTTCTCTTGGCGGAGGCTGGGGCGGGAGCGTGGCCAACAAGGTCTGTGCCGCCTAAAACGCTTCTGGTGTCAACGGTGCCAGCATGTGCAGAGACACCCCCCCTACTCCCAGGAGTTGGGGGTGGCTCTCTAGTTGGAGACATGGGCTCCTGTGGTGACGAGTGAACCTCCACTGTCTGGCTGGGGTGTGGCACCATGTTCGACCCCGCTCTTTCGGTGTGGGGAGTGACCGCACCATACATTATTTGCGCTGCTTCTTCCTCGACGGAGAGGAACAAGGCCGGTGCTGACGGCGTGCTCTGTACTGATACCACACTCAATATTGAAGCAGAGCAGGTTGGCTGATCGGAGTGCTGCCTCCATCTCTAAGGCTTTCAGGTGGATATCTCTGTCCTTTTGAGTCCGGGGCCTGAAAGCCTTACAAATCTCACACTTGTCCTTGCGGTGAGCTTCCCCCGGGCACTTTAGGCAACTATCATGGGGGTCGCTCAACGGAAAGGCTTCCCGCAGGAGGCACATGGCTTGAAGCCCGGTGACTGGGGTATGCCCCACTCCTGGCAAAGTCCCAGCCGGGACTATCCTAAATTGACTAATTACACTATTAAGGACACTTAAGACCTAATTTACCTCACTAAGTTAAAACAAAACAAACAATTAGGGTCAGAACAAAAGGGAATAAGCACTTGCGACTGCAAGCCAAAGCAGTTCCAGCAACCATCACAGGTAGAAAGAAGGAACGGAGGGGGCATAGGGCCGGCAGCGCCTCATATACTGCGGCATGTGTATGGGGCTCCAGGGAGCGCCGGAGCCGGCCCTACAGGGTACTGCTAAAGGGAAAAAATTTCCGATAATCGTGCACGAGGGTGCGCACACACCTGCACCGGAATGGACACGAGCAGCACACCTCGAAGAACAACAAGGTGAGTAACCGTCTTTTACGGCCATTGAATTGGACCTCCTGTTTGACACAGGCTGGAGAATTTCACCAAGCCCTTCCCAGGATAAGCCCGTAAAGTCAGGGGGGAGCGGAGCAGAGCCTGGCGCCCCTTTCGGAAAGCCACCCGCACACCTAGGCTTGGTGTCAGAGTCGCTGCGGCGAGGGGGAATCCAGCTGCTCCCCACCGCCCGGCTTCCAAGGCCTCGCTATTTGCCCACTGCAAAAAAAGCCTCGCGCCCGGTGTCTAGGCCGCACGTGCCCAGCTCTTTTCGGGACCCGAGCACGGGCTCGAGCTCTCTGCCTGCGCTGCGCTTTGCGCTTGTGCTGCGCTGCGCTGCTCAGCGAGCACCCGGCCGGGGAGTCTCGCGGTGGGGGAGGGGCAGGGGCGGGCCTGGCGGGAGAAGGGGCGCCGGGTTCGCAGCGTCCCCGTTGCCATGGCGCCCGTGGCGGGCGGTGATTGGCTGCGCGGGCGATGCCGCGGGGGCCGATGGGATGGGAGCCGCGGAGCAGACGCGCTGCGCTGCTGCGAGATTCAAAGTGGCGGCCCCCAGGTAGCGTCGGTGCCGCCGCCCCTCTCCCCCCCCCTCGCCCCGCGGCCACTGGGGCGGGCGCTGATGGGAACGAGCGGGGGCGGGAGTATGGCTGCCGGGGGGCCTGTGGGGTGGAAGCTGCAGGTGGTGCTGGGGGCCTGTGGGGTGGAGGCTGGAGATAGGGTGGGGCTGGGGGCCTGTGGGGTGGAAGCTGAGGGGATAGGGGCCTGTGGGGTGGTGGGGATGAGGGG
Organism: Emydura macquarii macquarii; assembly: GCF_026122565.2. Classification (NCBI taxonomy): domain Eukaryota; kingdom Metazoa; phylum Chordata; order Testudines; family Chelidae; genus Emydura; species Emydura macquarii. Next base: position 6,424,415 of record NW_027133377.1, read on the forward strand.
CAGGGGTCTGTGGGTTGGAAGCCGGGATGGGGTAGGGCCCTGGGGCTTTGTGGAGTAGAAGATGCAAGGGCCGAGGATTGTGGCTAACGGGGGGGTGCTGTAGCTTAAGGGCAGGATCCATCGGTGACAGGCCTATGAATGGGCACGGCCCTTATCCTGTTAACTCCCCCTCACAGGTACTTACTGCCTCCATGCTCAGCGCTCAGCCCGGGACTAGGAGGAGGGGCGCCTGCTCCAGCCCTCCATCCCCAACCAGCTCTGAGGATGAACAGCCTTTGAACTCCTCCACTTACTCCCTGCTTTCCCCCATTTACCATCACAGCTTCCAGAGCTGTGATGAGGAGGATGAGGAGGCAGTGGCACCATCTGCTAGGGAGAAATCGACCTTCCAGAGGAATAAACACAATAGGTAATCTGCATGCACTCTCCGATACCTGGCTGTCTTTTCTGTAATAGAAGCAGTTGAGTCCAGTTGGTAGCCAAGACCCCTGAGGTCTGTTCTCTCATCTCCATCACTGATGTATGACCTTAGCCTTGTTCCTTAAGACAAAACTTTCAAATTTGGGTGTAGAAAGTTAGTCAGCTAAATATGTATTTAGTCACCTAATGAAAGAGATCCAACTTTCAGAGGTAGTGAGCAGTTATAACTTCCATTTTCTTCAGGTCAGTGGGAGTATTTCATCTCTGAATATCAGTCTACTTCTGTAGGTGCTTAGACAATGGATTTGGGACTGTAAACATCCAAGTTTTGGAAATGTCATTAACCTCTCTGTGCCTCAGTTTCCTTCTCTGTTAAAAGGGAACGATACTTACCTACTACATGTGCTGGGGAGGTTAGAAGTTAATTTCTCTCAAATATGTAAAACTACATCCCAACACAGGAATTTCAGGTATATCAATTGTACCAGTGTTGGTTTCCAGGGCTTAGGGCTCCCCATTTCTCATTCTTTAATTGCTGCTTTCTTCAAATAATTCTCCCTCCCCTCGTCCGGTTTTTTCCTTCCCCTACCCTCAGTGGTTGTGAACAGAGTTGTATTGGATAATCTGTCTCATTCCTCAAAAATGACTGAGAAGGCCTAGCAGCCAGCTCACTTTCCAATGAAAAGTATACAGAGCTACCCATCCTGGCTAATAATAGGCATAATTAGCAAGACACTAGTCAAAATGCGTGTGCTAGACTGCATGGTTCCATAAAATTTGACACTCCTTGAAATGGATGAGTCTTTTCATCTCTTAAGCATGGGTCTTGGATGAGTCTTAAGCTTGCTTGGATACCAATAAGCATTTCCACTTAAGAAGTGAAAATATAAAGTGATGTAGGACTTAACAAGCAGGTGTTAGACATCTTATTAAATTTCTGCAGAGTGCTTTTATCCTACTTTATCTATAAGATAATGAGTCCAGGAGAGCTTTTCAAGATTCAAGAGGACAGAGTCAAAAAGAATGGTAAACAGCACTTTTCTTGACAAGGTGTGACCCATCACCCTTCCAGGCATCTTTAGAGCACCGTGGGAAGTTGGACACACTCTATCAAAAAGAGGTCCCTGTTCCACTTTATTCCTTTCCTTGTTCCTCTTTCCATTATCCACCTGCCAGATAGTCCAAATACCTCTGTTCCTCAGCCTTCATGTCAAGCTACAGTTACACGGGACTCAGTTCTGGTGCCCCGTTGCTACAGCAATCTCTGGCAGCTGAGAGACGCAGTTGCAGAAAAAGACCTTGTAACCAGGGTGTCTAAGCAGCACCCTCTTGTGACTGGTCAGGGCGTGACTCACCTCACTATGGGTCCCTCAGCATCATCCCTTACAGATTAGGGAGTGTGGTGCCTTAGCCCTCTGCCTAAGGCATGCTCAAACCATAACCCCTTCTGGGGTGACAGAGTCCAAAACTTAAAAACCACAAAACTTCAGAATCAGGGTCATCTGTAGATTTGTTGCAAGAACCCTGGTTTGTCTGCTTCAGACTTATCTCTGGGCAGCTAGTCCTTTTTGGTTAGTCCTCCTGGACTTAGTCATCCTATCAATCAAATGGTTCATCCAGGTAGCAAGCTGCCTTAGGCTCTTGGCTGGACCCAGGCATCCCTTGTCAGAGAAGCAGTAGAGTTCTTCTCACCTTCCAGGTCAGCTCTGTTGTGGCCTAGGTCTTTCTCTTTTAGCTCCCCTCAGCATGCCTGATATTAGCTGCAGATGTATCAGGATGTGGTCAGCTGGGTTCACAAGCTGCTTTAACCTTCTTGTTGCCAGTGGAGAGTCTGTGTCCTTAACCCCTGCTTGTCAGTGTGGGGTAGAGACACCCTATCACCATCTTGCTCAGTCCCAAGCTGAAACATGCTCTGTTAGCTTTCCTGGGATAGAGTATACTGGGTACAGACAGAACCTTTGGATAATTTTGCTGCCAAACTCTAACATGACCTTTGCTGAGCATGTACATATGGCAATTTTCAGATGCTTATAACTCCATCAAATTTGAGTGTATTCTCACAGGAATTGGAAAAGGCACTTCTCTGGCCTCCTACAAACCTTGCCAAATTTCAGATCCCTTTTCCAAAGCATGGTGGCTCTGGAACTTCGTAATGAAACTTATAAAGATTTTAAACATTGGTAAAACAATGTAATTTCCCCAAATCTCTGTTTCTCAAACAGGTGAATCTTTTGTGTTGAAACTTTAAAAAAAACAAAAACCATGAGGCAAATTTCAGCTCAAACAGTTAAAGCTTGGCAAAGTTATAAACAACTGAAAACAGGGTCTTATAATGGGAAGTGTTAGGCAACCTTAACTATAGGTGTTGCTCCTAGCTCCACCTATGATGATTCTGGGCCACTTGGTTTCAGCATGCATCTTGATAGATTGACTTCTGATAGTGAAAGTGAAAGTACTTAGTGAAAGTACTGTTAGTAAAAGTCACTAAGCTTTCTATTAATCACATTTTAGTTCTTCTGAGTCCAAATACATATAACTTGAGTTAGGGAGTTAATCTAATATAAATTTACACTAAGGTTCATGGTCCTTTCAGAACTCCCTGACTTGTTTTTCTTCAGAATAATGCATAGTACTGAATGTTTTAGCACAGTGGTTTACCTTTTTTCATTTGCAGTCCTCTTAAAAAGTTTTGAATGGAGGTACGGACTTCTTTGGAAATTCAATGTATGGTCCATGGACTCCTACCATAGAAATTTTAGACTGAAAAGAATTCAACTATGAATGTTGCACATGCTTGGCATGGCATGGCATTTGACACAGCGTGAAAAAGGGTGCTAAACTGTGGGCATCTATGGTAACGAAAACACTTAAAGTTTTGACCTGAACTATAGATGGGGATATTCACATACTTTTGATTGATCAGAGAAACAGAATGCCTTTTCTGGGATCTGAAACTTTATTTGCATAGTCATCTTTCATGATCCCCTCAGACATAGTCTGCGGACCCTCAAGGGCCTGCAGACCACATGTTGAAAACCACTGTACTAGCATCTCTTTTGAACTTTCGGGTTATTCAGACATCGGTGAGCAGTATTCAGCTCATCCATGTCACAAAGCCATTAGCTGCTAGTGTGTCACAACTGATAGGCAGTACAGAGCATGATGTTTAGGTGGCAATATAAAATAAAAATAATTGAATTTTAAGATTAATGCATCCCTGTTTCAGATTCCATTATATCAATTTGTTTTGTTACAAAAGGGGTTTTTGTAAAGTGAGCTAATGTTTTCAGGCAAAAGCTCTGTACTTTAACAAAATGCATTACTCAGAATTGCTTTGGATCTGACACATTAGCAGTTAACATTTGGGAATTCTATGAGAATCTTAAAGATGGAAAAGATTCTGTCCTTGTCAGTGCAAAATTATGCTTGTTCATGATCAAAACTAACTTATAAAATGCCAGTGGGCTCATTTGTGAGTTTTCTGTATATTTTTCTAAGTTGTACAGAAACGTCCCTTCTTTCAGCCAGTATGTTTTATCCAGTCTATAATAGTCTAAATATCCCAGATATGGTTTCTGCCCCATCCTTTTGGAGATTATGGAGGCTTGAAGTCAATGAGAGTTGAATGAGGCTAATGCTGAGTCCTTTTGAAAGTCCTACCTACCAGTATAATGGCTCTTGATCATATTCAGCCTATATTTTCTTCTGCTTAACTTGATTTATTCGTAGTTAAAGTCTCTCTTTTACCACTCTAAATAATTTTTATTTTTTGGTGTTTACACCCTTTAAATACTTATTTCTCTAATTCACCAAGCTATATGTTTGCTTAATGTTATCTTTCCTCATAAGTCATTTCTTGTAGCCCCCAGTTTTTGTAGCTCTGTTCTAAACTTCCTCTGATTTTTTCAGACTTCTTTTTTTTTTTTTTTTTTTTTTTTTAATATTGAGTGCAATAATACAGGTGTAGTCTAACCAGAACCAAGTATGGAAGAACCACTATTATCCTGTTCTCTTTTCATTGAGTCCTCAGGTTGCCCTCCTCCACTGAATAGTTAAATTTTAGATTTTCTTCCAAGTTTGCATTTCTCAAGTTATATCTCACATTATTTTCTACCCATATGTTTAATCACTCTGTTTCCTTTATATTATTTCTCTGCTCTCACTAATGTTTACAACAATTCCCAGTTTAGTACTGTGTGTGAATAGTACTCATGTTTACCCTCCTTATAGGTTATTGATGATAAATGAGGCAGGATTCTGCTAGATATGAAGAACAAGTACTGAAGTTGCTTTTGAACCTTCAAAGCCTTTTATATTGAAAACAAATCCTATGTTTAAATATACTTTATTTAAATAAAGAGACAATTTACTTTAGCAATATTATTATTAGCATGCATTTCTGGATGTCCCTTAAACTAAGTCAATGGGACTACTTGAAGTAGTAACATTAAGAATATAGGTATTCTGCAGGATGCCAAATAAATTCAGCATCAATTGTTGAGGGGGAGGGTATTTCCATTTTTATTGGCTGAAAGAAGGGAAGTTTCTGTATAAGCTAGAAATATATGTGGAAAACTCACAGATGAACCCATTGGCATTTTATAAGTTAGTTTTGATCAAAACGGAGCCTAACATAATATACTTTCACATATGAGCTAGCATGTATATATGGTGGTATTATCAAAAAGGTTTTATTGGCATGAGGTTGGGATGGCTACCTTACTCATGAATGAGTTACATGGGGCGTCCCAAATAAGTCCTAATAAAACCTTCATAGCATACTATTATATATTCTGTGTATGCCACATTTCTCAAGTAGTTTCTCTGTTAAAGGTTTTAGAAAGGATTTTTAAAAATGTTAATTAGGACTGTTTGTGTATCTGTCCTCAAAGTTCAGGTGCCTTAGTACCATGAATCCAACTGTACAGGATTTAAAGGGACATGAAAATCTGTTACTAGTCCTGATGGCTGTGAGATACTGGACTTGTTACTGGTCAAAGATGAATATAGTAAATGTAATTTTAACTCCCTGTTTTTCCCTGATCCACACTTCAGGAGAAGGAAAGAAACACTTGAACAGGTTTTTTGTTTTCTTGTTAAATGGTAGCTATTTGAATCTGCACCATAATTTGGAACATTAAAATTAGTCCCTAAGGAAATGGGTTAATAAGCAGAGTAAATTAAAATCAAAAGTGTCAAACAAATGCAATTTGTCACTTGGTTCTAGAAGTTATTACAGAGTTGCAGAAGTAAAGGAGTTTACTTCATGGTTGTCATGAATTCCCATGGTATAAAATATATGTCATTATTTAATGTCAGTTGCATTGGTTAAATTTGAAATAAATTTGATTTGAAAATAGTATCCACCAAAAATTCTGCCCTTTATATTTCTCATTTGTAATTCAGTAGTGCTGAAAGCTGTAATGTAGCAGAAAAGAAAAAACAGTCACCTCGGATAGATAATCTTTCACCATGGGAAGAATGGTTCATTTGCAAAGAGAAAGAGCTACGTGTCCGCTTACAAGCCAGAGCTTTAGAGGTGAATATTTCTGACTATTTTCCCTTAGATTTGAAAGCAGACTAACAGGCACCAACATACAGGTTTTTTTCCTTTTAATTGTGAAAACTAATAGATTTGTTCTATATATTTAATGTCTTTAGACATGCATAGCTTTTGTGTTTGGGTAAACAAGTGTGATTCATGCTCCATGAATTTATCTTCTGCTAAATGTTATACTTCATTGGAAATGGGGTGTATATATTTTGCTTATCCAACTGCCTGGTAATGGTTCAGGTTTAAAGGATTAAAACATATTTGTGTAATTGGTACCTTGATTTTCCTCATGGTTACATACGCCTGCATTTAAGCAATAAAACACGACAGGGCGTGTGTTATGCATAGGCACGCCAGGGTACATGGTTAGACATGAGGCATGTTGTTGTCAGCCACCTAGGTGTGTTGTTATACAACTGTTTGATACCTCTTCCCAGAATATTCACAATAAGTGCTCCCCACCCCAGAATTTCTTTTGCTTTATCCATTTGTTGCTTTCTTATAAATAATCTACTCTTGAATAGTAGGACCGTGGCAGAATTAAGTGAACCAATTCTGTCCTCCTTTTCCTAATTTATGTTTGCAGTCCTGTTGATTAAGCTATATTAGCATCTACAAGCAGGTTGGGGAAGCACAGCATAATGGTTAAAACAATAGAATCAAAGCTGGGTCACTGGGTTCATTTCTAAGCTGTACCACTGGTCAGTCATGTGACCTTGGGCAAATTGTCTGTGCCACAATTTCTCTATCTGTAAAATGAGTATAACGTATACCTCACAGATGTTTTTTTTGTGGCTTAACTCAGTACTCTGTCTTCAGCTGGAAGGCTCTAGAGAAATTAAAATATTTTATCTTGTGTTAAAGGTCAATAGAAAGCTGAAATCACTTGGTAAACTCCAGGAATATATTCTGACTTCCCTAACATTCAGCTCGTATTTTGGACTTCCTTTTAGATTTTAGGTTGACAGTCATCACTTTCCTTGCCCTTGCTCCCCTCCAAAAAATTTGATCCAAGCTAATTTCTCACTGTACATAAAAAATGTGAATCATATATAACCTTATTCATCAAGACTCATAGATCAGAACCAAAGTAGTTTATTTCTATATGCCTCAAACCATGGAATGTTTATGTAGTACACAACCTGGAATGTCTCACTCTGTTTTTTAAATAGATTTTAAAAATTAGTGACATGGTAAAAATAGTGAGAGTTCTGTGGCACCTTAAAGACTAACAAATGTATTTGGGCATAAGCTTTTGTGGGCAGAAACCCACTTCATTGGATGCATGGTAAAAATAGTTTATAGCAACAAAGAAAACAACAGACGGGGTAAAAATAATGAAATTCTGAATTTATTTAAATTAAAATAATTATATAAATAATAGACGTTAGGAGCCTTCACTTTACTTACACTTGCAGTGATTTTGATAAAAACTTATTTGTAAGATTCCAAAAGAAGAGAAAAGTACATGTTTTAAAAAGATCACATTTACATTATTTAAAAAAAAATTTCTAGACTAAGGCCTTGTCTACACTCAAAAAAATAAGTCAACATAATATAGGTAATTACTGTGGTGGTTGACGTCCACACTACCATCCTTGGGTTGGTTGAGTGTGTCCTCACCAGGAGCACTTCCATTAACCTAAGAGGGGCAGTGTGAGAAGCTGAGAGACTGGCTCCCAGCAGGCCGCTCTCTCCCCCGTCCCATTCCCAGCCAGGAGCCAACCTTGGGCTTCTGACTTTTGTCGACAAAACTCTGTAGTCTGGACCAGCCCTAAGATCCTGAGAAACTTCTCATTTCTCTTTCAGAGTGTGTGACAATAAAACTACCCTAGACAAAGGGAATGTAGATAGTGATTTGGAATAGATGTTTCTTTCAGCCTGTATCTTCTATGATACTTTTGTATCACTCTAGCAGAGGAACTAGGAGGCCTGCAGTGCAGATTCCTCAAGACCTTAACTAGGTGGTAATTGCCTGGATTTTGTTAATACAGCGCTTATTAAATTTTTAAACAGTGACTGTATTTGTGTTTTTCTTTGGGGTGCTTACCAAAGTTAAGGGCACTTGAAATTATTTTTTATCCATATTACTTCAAACCCAAGAACTGCTATTGGAAATGGAGATTCTCACTTAAAAATTGATTGTATTATAGGGACCATACATATTTGTGTTGGGAAAATAACCATGTAAGGAGAAAATAATAGACTCTCTTATATTTTCCATAATATAAACCATTAATTTAAAAACATGGTTTCATTCTAGCCCTTTTGGTATTTAAGGTGGACTTTACTAATTTACACTGAAATCTTGTTCACACTTCCTGATACTACTATTGCAGTCTGACTGCAGAATAAACTTAGTGGACTTGACTATAAACCTCCTGCTCCATCTCCAATCCACTCCCACATTACTCCTACTCAGCCCTCCTGGAAGGATATGAGTAACTCCCACCAATTTGTCCTGAGGAGACACTCTCTTAGAACACCTTCCTCCACATGAGTAAGGTCTTGATCCAAAGCCCATTGAAGTCAACAGAGTCCTTTTTAGTGACTTCAGTGGACTTTGGGTTTCCACGAGGCCCTTAAATTTCTGTAATGCTAGCATTGATAGCTACACATAACTGCTGAGCAGCATGTAGTGTACTTCTAAATGGCTTTGGTTTACTATCTTTGTTCCTTTTATGTACAGTAGCAAAGTCCTGCCACAACATGTGCAGATTCCACTGGGTGAAGAGGTGGTTAAATAAGCTGAGAGAGCAGCTTCCATTTTGCTGTTTGACTAAATTAATGGAAATATTTTCAGCCCATAGAAACTTAAATATATCTCAAGAATATTTCAATCTTTGCTCACTTTCCCTCCTCCTCCCTGACTTTTAGCCCTCTCTGAACTATGGAAAACTTTCAGGAATTTCCTACCATTGTTAATGCCAGTTTAGCTCCACTAACATTTGCAGCATTGAATATGTTAATGTAAATGGGCTGTCACTGTTGTTTTAGATACTAGCCCATCTAATTCTGCTCAGAACAACTGTAATGGAAATGATGTTTAAAATGCTAGCATCAACCAACAGACTGTCTGCATTAGGACACCCAGTGCTGATACATTTGTGTGCAGATTTACATTGGCCAAATACCTTCTGTAAACGTCGCAGAATTGATCATATAGAAATATATTTGACAGTCTTTGTCTATTACTGCAAGAAATTTGAAGCAGTTTCTACTGGAAAAAAATCACTAGAACTCTTGAACTAATATTGAATTAATTCAATTTTCAATCGTGGCAAAGCATACATAAGAAAATGTTGATTTCAGAAAGTGGTGATCACTTAAGCTAAATAACTAATGTCTTATTGTCAACCAGTGTTTTGCATCTCTGAAAAATTATCTTCTGTATCTAAAATTTTTTTAAAGAATTGCTTGTCACTTTAAATTTTATATATTATATAAAAGGAACTGAGATTCTTTATATCGTAAGCTAGTGTTGGGAAGCACTATTAATGATTTTGTTAAATCTGAACTTTATGCTTTTCAAATGCATAACCTATTTTCAAATATCCAAAGTAATGTAAATTTTGTTTTAATTAGGAAATGAATTTACAAGTGGAGAAAAGAAAAGAAAAGCAGGAACTAGAAAGGAAAAAAAAGATTGCTGAAGAGAAACACAAGGAATGGGTACAGAAAAAGAATGAAGAGGTAAATACTGCATTAATTCATAATACTCCAATATCCATTTATTTGATTAAATCTATCTTTTTTACTCACTCTACAAGCATCCATATTTTTTTCTATAAGTGAGCGCACATTTTAATAGGAAACTTAAAAAAGTCATACTCCTGAAGTTCAGAACTGTATCCAAAAATGTTCTATGGCTCACTGTTGCCATAACTGATAAGGGCAATGGTTTTTGAAAATTCAGAAGATTAATGGGTGGCCTGACTGGTCTAGCCCATTACCCTGCTAAATGTGCCCTGAGTTCTGTTCTCTGGTGCCGTTTCTCACTTGCTGACTGCCTAAGACCCCATTACAAAAGAACTTTGGGGAGAGCATATACATGAACTATATGCAGTGTATGGGACAGCTAGTAGAACAGAGCCAAGAAAGATTGAGCTAAGTATCAGGGCGACCAGGCAAATCATCTGTTTCTTCTTTCTTGTGGAATTTATAGGGATAAATGAGGTGCGAGGCCACTTTCACTTTCAGATTCAGGTCAGATGGATCATCAGTAAGTCCGTTTGTAACTGGGAGTCATTAGCTTGTCCAGTGATCAGTAATTAAACTTTATTTTTCTGGACTTCTGGGTGTCCACAGGTATGGTCAGTGCTGTGTTTAAAATATATATTTTTCTCCTTTGTCCATTGACATTGTCTTAATATCCATTGTGGATGTGCATGTGCCCTGAGTGTCTTCGTGCCCCGTATAGAAGACACAAAGGACTGACTGAGCCAATCCATCTTTGAGTTTCTTCTCATTGCCCATGGCTGCAAAATGGAGCCCCTGCAATGTCTCTGTCTCAACATGTTTCCAAAACTTTTGTATATAGGTTTTTTTAGGTAAATAATGTGAGGGTTAGGTAGGATTGATAGTGTATATAGTATAGTTTGCCAGTTGGCAATTTTAAGTGTAATTTCTTTATTTTCTCTGACTCTGGGAGTAAATTTTTCCCCAGTACCAGGATTTAGGGCTTGTCTACACTACGTGGATTACAGCAACATAGCTATGGCACCATAGCCATTGTAACCCCCATAGTGCCTAGGAGTCCTAGTTTTAGACCAGTACCTATTGTGCTAGGTGCTGTACCAATATCTCTCTCACCTCTGGAAGGGGCACGTTCCTAATGCATGTTCCATCTATAGGTCCTTTTTTAAAAGAATCCAGAAGTCTAGGGAGGCCCACCTCAAACTTGTTCTTCTAGACCACTTTGTTGCCTGTCTAAGACCTAAGCAAGCAAGACCTTCCTGGACTGGACACGGGACACTCTGGGTCTAAAAGTGGTCTGGTGAGCTCTAGATCAATCTATAGCTCCCGATCCCCATTTTCAAAGACTATTCCAGCTGTGACCTCTGGTAGGGATGCTAAGTCTTCAGCTAAAGTTGCAGACGGAGGGAAGGAGTACTGCATCTCTAAAGACCATAGAGATGGATCCCTCTCGACAGATCTGAGCAGAAAGAGGCTTAGATTACCTCACCATACCTAGCACTTCGCAGCCCAGAACAGGTACTGATAGAGCCCTGAAAGAGACTAGCATTGGATTCTTTATGCCATCACATGTGATGAGGCTACCTTTCTCTGCTACTGAGTCTTCAGCACTTATGACTCGCTTGGTACAAATCACTTCAGCACTGTCTACTCTAATCTTCCACTCAAGTAATCTTCCACTTAACTTTTGATGGCATCAAGAGCATTTGCAATACCAAGGATCTCCAAGTGTCTGCGGAGCCAGAATCAGTATTTCTACCCTCTGTCTCTACCATAGTGGTGGCTATTATCACAGCTGCCACACAGAGTACCTCTTTGTCACCAATTAAGGTACATTTTTGGCACCCCAATTAAGGTGGTCCCTCCCCTGGATGTAAATTGCTCCTTCTCTTTATCTGAGTGGAGGAGATACAGGAGAGCTCTCAAAAACTCCTCGAGATACTTGATACCTCCCTGCCTGGTCACCTAGCATTTCCAGTGAATTGAAATTTATTGGAGCCAACAAAGAATACTTTGCAGATACCAGCATTGGTTTCACCAACCTCCAAGAAAGTGGATAAATCAAAGCAGGTGCTATCCACCACCTTTGAGTACCTCTGCCAGATTGTTTCAACACTGAGAGACTAAGTTGATGTCTAACTGCATCGAGATCTGTTATGAGCTGGCCAGTTTATATTCCCCAGCACAGATTAGGGCTTACTCCACTAGGGCTCAGGCAGCTTCTGTGGCATGTATGAGAAGCCTGCCTTTGTAAAGCTCTATGTGGGGCTTGGTCCATACTTTTATGAGACATTACCCCCAGTTAAAGCATTGAGGTACAATGCCTTTTTTTGTGTTGCAATCTTTTAAGTAGACTTTAAACACCCATCTACTTCACATCTGGTTACTGCTTGTGAGTCACCAGAATTTGAATCATTGTCAACATGTATTCCACGAGAAGTTACTCACCTTACAGTAACTGTTGTTCTCTGAGATGTCTTGTCAACATAGATTCTACTACCTGCCCTCTTTTCCTGCTACCACAGAATCCTAGAATATTTTAATTCTGTTTTGGTGAAGGAACTCGGTACTCAGTACTGGGCACAAAGGTACTCAGGGCATATATGTGGCCCTAGTGGACGCTGCTGCAAAAGATTGTAATTGCAGGTACATGGAGCGTGTGCACTCCAGAAATGGAATACAAGTGCACAATACATCTCAAAGAACTACAGTTCTGGATTTTTCTTGCATTTTAATATGCAGTATATGTACATTTTAATATCCATTATATACAATCCCAGCTGTGAAATGGCTAGGAGGTGAAACTTGGAGACATTTTTGCTAGCTGGCAGTGAGGGATTTTTTTTTCCTGTTTTAAAACGATGTAATACCTTTCTCAATGGAGACTTCTATACATTCCTAGTCATCTTGTTTAAATTGCCATAGGAAAATAAATTAACTTAAACTTCACCAGTTGGCATGCTTCCGTATAAACATAATTTGCAATTTTTAAAGGTAGTTACTGGGTTTAAAAATAATGCTTTATGGTACTGAGCTGTCAAAAAGCACTCTATTCAGTTGTGAAAGATATTTATATTAACATGACATTTTGTAGTTCAGTAGGAACAAATGCTTAGTATACTGTACTCTTAGGGTACGTCTGCACTGTGATAAAAGATCTGTGGCACGGCTATGGGTGGCCTGGGTCAGGTCGCTCAGGCTTGCTGGACTATAAAATTGCAGTGTAGATGCTTGAGCTGGAGCCTGGGCTGTGAGACTATTGGAGACTTGTTTTTCTGTCAAGTTAGTGTTGAGTCATTTGTGGGCAGACAAATTAGCTATTTAACTTGCGTTGGTTAAGCTGCAGTATGTCTCTACTGCTTACAAAGTCACAAGAACATAGATCAAAACACCCTAGCCTAAAAAAAATCTACAGAATACTGTTCTGAATCCAGTGGAAACATTTGATTGAAATGGAGAACAGCATGATCTCGGTGTGCAACAAACATATTTTTCATCTTTGTTTTACTTTCTGATTTGTGTATAAAAGTACCATAAGGTATTGTGTGAGGTTCCATGTGTAATTTGTAAGCCAATTAGTTATGATTATACATACTCAACAAGCCATTTCAGTGTTAAAATAGTCTTCATTTTAGTGGGAACTGAATGACACAGGGAATTGGAACAGAGCCATTAGAATCTGATGAAGGTAATTAGAGAGCACTTTTTGCTATAATCTCTTTCTGGTGTATGTTAGGTACTCGTTTGTTTGTCAAGTCCAGTATTTAGCCTCCTCAGTCTCACATGGAGCTCTCTAGGCCATTCTTTTTAAAAAGATATTCTTGTTTGCAGTCTCATCAGAGAGGCCTAAGATTTGACTTGGTGTGGAAAACAAACGAATGTTTTCTCTCTCCTGGTCAGAGTTGATTTGTGGGGAAACTTACCTTGCTGTACTGCTATTTGTGTTTTACCTGTTTTGTTCACTCCACACTTTTCATGTGTCTTAAATTCCCTCTTTAAAAAGTTTTCCTTAATCTTCAAGGATATGAATCTATTAGAATTATCAGGAAGAGAAAAGTTAACAACTTTTAAAGGGGGTAAAGTTCACTGGCATAGTGAATAATTTATTTTGGCTTGAAACCAATGTAGCTGAGACCACTGTTTATTCAGAATGTATTGCACCATCCTTATAAGGAAATTATTAAAACTTGCAAAAGTAAGGCATGTTTTATGAAGTGAATTTAGGACTCAATTTAATTTCAAGCCAGGATATAGTAAACTTTTATAAAGTGTGTGTGTGTAAATTGTATTGGCTCCTAAATTGCTTCATTGCTATAATAATTCTATCAGCTTTTTTGTTCCAGTTTATGCTGCTGTGCTTAAGTCAGCGCTCATTTAAATTGTAACAGTCAATATAGCGTATAAGGAACCACTGTCCAACATCCAACTTTTAGATTCTTTAAATAGCTTGTAGTGATCTAACAACTATGTACATTGTTTATTTTCATTGTAATTCTATCTTTCTGGACTACTGTCAAGATTAATGAACCCACATTGGTGATTTGTTGTTTCTGAAGATGAGAAGCACTCCATAAATACAGAGACTGTTCTTCTTTGTGACTTGCAAAATAGATGGTATCTTGCATGTATGTGACTTACCAGATGCAGACTTGATTAATTAACAGTTATAGGAGGGACAACCTGCAAATAGGGTTTGCACTGGCTCAGAAAGTTCAGGAATACTTCCTTTTGGTGGTTAGTTCCTTCCAGGGATCTTGTTCTGTCAGTACTGAGATGTGAGTACCAGTATGTGTTGGAGTTCATGTGCATCAACAAAGATGTAATGAATAAGTTCTCATTCGTAGCTGACCATCCTTTTATAATGTTTCATTAGGAGATAAGCCCAAGAGGAGAAAAATATGTTCAGAAATTGTCCGAAAGGATTAGATTATAAAATCAATCCTTCTATGACCAAGCATGAATTAGTACCCGAGACCTTATTTTATTGTACTCTGATGAAGGCAGTTGTTGTGACATATTTCTCTTTGAAATGTGTAAGATGTCACATGAAGCTTTTATTTTTACCCCCATTACTCTTGAATTATTTGTTAATTCAGATGTTTGTTTTGGCAGAGCAAACTTTTTATCTGTAACTACTTGGGACAATAGTAGCAACCCTGTAGAAGGGCCATCTACTAAGACTGGGGAGCTGCAGAGGCAATTCTTAATGGGAAAAGAACACTCTCTCTCTGCAAATGGAGTTCTAAGTATAGTGTCTCCCACAGACCTAGACTTACCCACCCTTCTTCCCTGTTTCTTCTGAGTCCTTAGTGGTACTTCAAAAGTTGAAAGAGATTGAGGCTGTTCGGGCTACAAGCCTTTATATACTCTTATGCCAAACATTCAGATCTCCAAAAGAACATGTGCACAGCCTCAGTATTTATTGTTTCTAGATGATTTTTGGATCCAAGGCTGGCACACTTGTCAAGGGCATTTATCTTTAGCAGCACTGCACTTGGAAAACTCCAACTATATGTAAGTTACTTTCATTTGCTTTGCCAGAATTATAATAGTGGTATGTTGGTTTTTCTCTACCTACTTTATGTAAGGATTTGATCCTGAGTTGCTGAGTCCCTTCAGTTTCCATTGACTTCAGTGTTAGAAAACTGATTGCACGATAGGGACCTAAATGGGCCAAATGTCCTGAATGTAGCCCAAGCACTGTTGCACTGGAATATTTGATACTGAATGATGAAGTGTATGGTGCATGCTTAAACACAGGTATATCTAAACTGGTGTGACAGTTTGATTAATTAGAAACATCTCATAACCTAGTGAGAAGCTCATAAATAAATGCCAAATAAAATGAGTTAGGAGGATTATTGAAAAAGACTGATGACAAAAGATTTCTATTTAAACGTTTTTAAAAATTCATGTTGACAATGTACTCTACCCTTTTATGTTATCTTTGGTAAGTCCCATTAAACACACCTTTATTAACTAATCTAAACAGTCTGACTCTTATGGCTGGTTTACACTACAGAGTTAGATTGATGTAAGACAGCTTACATTGACCTAACTCTGTAAGTATCTACACTAAAATGTGATTACCACCGATGTAACTCGCCCACTACACCAACTTAATGACTCCACCTCTGCAAGAGGTGTAGTGCTTAACTTGATGTAGTTAGGTCAATGCAGTGTCAGTGTGGACATTACGTTGCTTACATCGACTGTTGCTGCCTTTCAGAAACCGTCCCTCAATGCCCCATACTGGCAGTTAAATCGATGCAAACGCTCCTGGTGAGGATGCTCACCATCGACACAAGGAACGTAATGTGGACATGTAAAATGGACTCAATTACTGCGGTGGCTGTACATCGATGTAACTTAAGTTGACTACATTTTGTAATGTAGACTTGCCCTTAGAATGGTGGTATAATCAAAACTAAGTTATGGTAGGTATAGAGAATCTAATTTTAAGCATTTTATTTTTATTTTTTATCTTTTAATACAACTACTTAAAAAGAATGGAACTCCCAAGTATTGAAGAGTTTGAAGGTTGGTACTGACTTTGTGGCACTTTGCATTCATTTTCTGTGGGGAAACATGTTAAATCTTGTACAATGACTCATCACCTCTTTAGCAAGCAGTTTCCTAATTATTTCTTTATCAATCATCAATGTTGATGCTTGCTACATGTCCCAGACTTGTATGGGAAGAAATAGGAGCAGAGGAGAGAGACATGCTGGGGATGTGTGGAGATGGGGTGAGAGCAGATCAATTGAGTACAGTAACAGAGAGGTGTGGCAGTTGGGAAGTAGGAAGGAGGAACAGCTGAGACATGCAGACCTCTGGGATTGTGGCAGGAGGTACATAGGTTCTCCATGTCTTACCAAAAAGTACATATATGAGTTAGGAACAGCTTTTCACAATATGTTCATGTTTGTGCAACTATTGTGTTGCTATCCTGTTTCTCCACCCAGAGAATTCATAAAAGTACATATATGTGGGATTTATTATCAATCTTTCATATACACACACAAACTTTCCACTTTATTTCTACTTTTGTTGAGGACAGTGCACATGCTATGAAGGAACTGTTAGCCAAACACTATCTTAATCACAAGCTCAGGGGATGGTACTGCTGGTTAAATCTTTGGGAATACATTCTATGTCAAAATGTTGTGTGAAGTCTTGTCTTATACCAGAAGTTTTAACCTGTTAGTGATAAGTTTGGCTCTAAAAATGGATTGTGGTCACACAGTGGCCCTTTCTTGTTAGGCAAAAAGGGTGTATTCTGAAGCCATGTTTGCTGGCCATGTTTTTGAGACTAAACTAAACACAGACTAGACTAAGGACTTGTCTACACTTGAAATGCTGCAGAAGCGCTGCTGTAGCGCTTCAGATAAGACACTACCTATGCCAATGGAAGGGCTTCTCCTGTTGGTGTAGGAATCCACCTCCCTGAGAGGCAGTAGCTAGGTTGATGGGAGAATTCTCCTGTCAATCTAGCACTGTGTACACTGGGGGTTAAACTCCGTCATTCAGGGGTGTGAAAAATCCATACCCCGAGCGACGTAGTTATACCGACCTAATTTCCTAGTATAGACCAGGCCTAAAACACAGTTAACATGGCTTCAAACAAGTTAACCTTCATCTTGATGAAGCTTTTCAATTGGGTTAAGCTAACAGGAATGGAAAAATGCATCCTTTTTTTCTTTTTGGCTGCCAAGAGAAGGCCGACATGATTAATGTATGATTAGTAATAGTTTCACGCTTGTATTCTAGAATGGCACGTGACACTTTCCCTGAGACAAGGTTGTAATACAGGGATGGGCAAAATACGGCCCGTGGACCAGATCTGGCCCGTCTAACATTTCTGTTTGCCATGACTCCCGGCAATTGAGGAAACTACTAGAATCTTCCTTCATGCAGGGGCATAGCAACGGGTGGCCACCCAAGCTCCGCTTAAGCTACTTTCAACTTTCTTGGCTGGTGGCTTCCTGAACTTCCTGCTTCCAGTCATATGACCAGAAGAAGAAAGTTCGGGAAGCGCTTTAATGTAAGTTGTAAGTAAAAGTTTAGCATTAGTGTTGTTGTTACAAATTTTACAAGTGTTCACAAAACAGTTTGCAATATGAATTGCCTCCTAAGATAAGCTTTGGGTAAATGTGTATTCAGTTAATTGTTATTAAGTGTAGTTACTTTGTTGTGGAAAGAACATAATGGGGTCTTTATACAATAGATGGTGAGGTAATTTCATTAATATAATAGAAATGTGCAGCCTGGGACGACTTACCAAAATTCGTGGAGTGGCCCCTCTGCGAAACTTGTTGCCCGCCCCTGTTGTAACACTTATTTTGCTGTATATTCAGGGGACCCCCCTTCTTAACCATGTTTGTGAACCAGTTTGGCAACTCTATCTACCTCTTAGTTCTCTGTGTAATGAGATGTCCCATGGTGCATTCCTTCATGTTACGGTATTAGTGCTGTTTTGTTTGCTTATCTGACCGTCATGGCTTCAGCTCCCCAGAAGGCACTAATACAAAAATGGTTGTTGTTGATGCAAAATGTAGTTGGCATGTGACTGTGTTATGAAATTAAATGCTATGTATACACAATTCAACCATAACAACCAGTTTGTTATAACTGCTTCAAATTGGATACCAAAATACAGTTATACTGATAGTGCCATCCTGGTCTAAATGGAGAGCCATGGATCAGCTATAGAATAATTAAAAAGTGGTAAATCAAATTCTGTAGCTTAGCCTCTTCCACCCAGTAGTCTGTAGCACAAGGTTATGACATGTTAAGAAAAAAAAAAATCCCTGACAACACTGTTGGGGGCAAAAATCTTTGAATTTGTTTAGGAACAACCATGTTTCATTAGCATGGCTTTTAGTATAGGATAAGGACTGGAGTGTGAGAAATTTGTGAGCTAATTCTTTGTTTTACTGTAATAAGAATAAAAGGAACATTTTTAAAAGAATGTTTTTTCAGTTCTTTGGTTTTCCCATATATGGCAGTTATAAAGTAAGGTTTTGCAAGATGGTTTCTTCTACCTGATGGTGCCTTTTATGGGCCATTGACCAATCCTGGTGCCCATTACAAATGCCAGGATTCATGTAATGAAGGAAGAATACCTGCTATGGTTCAAAATAAGATCTTTTCAAGACTCCATCTGTTCAAAATTTTTAGTCCTTGGTTTTGTGCCTCCAGTGCAAGTCATATGGAACATCTGCCCATTTAAGATTTTTGGTCTTGTGAAGCACCCGTACATAGGCTATCTTGAGGGCTCTGCCCTACAGTGCATGCTCCAAACTCAGGCACAGCAGAGCCCCAGAACATTCCAGCTAGCACCTTTCAGGAGTGGAAAGTGAGAGCTCCCATTAAGCTTAAATTCAAAAAACAAACCAACAGACTTCTTTCTAAAGTGATTAATATTCCAGATCAAGAATGAGCAATGAGCCTAGAGGGCAGTTCCAGAATATATTATCCCAAATCTCCAAACCCTGAGGGAAAAGGGAGCAAGAGTCATGTAAAATTTCCAGAGAAGCAGAATTACAAGGGAAGCAAATTTTCCATCACTTGTTTCATACTGTTTGGATTTTGAACATTTGATCAATTTGATCTTCAGTTTATAGACGAGAGAGAGAGGGAGAGAGAAGGGGGGGAGGGGGAGGGTGTGTGTGTGAAAAACCTCATGATCCCATAAAAGGAATACACATTTCTTAGCAATTGTCAGAGTGGTTCACAAGTGAATTTTACATGTGAAAAGTCATAGTGTCATGAAATATCAATTTGGTTCACATTAGAGCTTTGTTTTTTTTAAAAAAATCAGTTTTCCACATCAATGCACACACCTGGCATTTCAGGTTCAAACAAAACACGAATCTCAGTGGCTCCCAGCCAAAATGGTACAGTTTTACCTGGGTTCCACCCAAAATCATAAATTCGGGTACAGGAGATTCACTGAAAGGTTGATTCTTCATTAATAACGATGATACAGTTTTAAAGAATTTTGCCATTTGCACTTGGTTTCCCAATGTAATGTTATGTTTGGAATGTAATGTGTGTCTTATTTGTTTTGTTCTCCTTTATGGTAAACATAAAATATTACAATGACTGTTGAAGTTATATTTCCAATTATATGTTAATGCCAACCTTATGCTTTAACACTGTTTTATTTGCAAATGATGATGTCCAGCTGATGTTTTCAAACCAAAATTCTAAGCTGTTGCAACAGTAATTTCACAAGCTTGTGCCAGTTTTAGTTGGTGTTAATTTCTACACAGTTATTTAACCACTTCTTCTTATAAGAACATTCCATAATGACCTTTTGAAAATACTGAAAAGACAGTTTCTTTGACCTGTTTCGTGTAGGAAAGAAGAGAAAAGGAACGAAAGCTCCTCAAAAAAATGGCAGAAAAAGCAGCGAGAGATCTAGAAAGAATGCAATTGCAGGAAAAAGCTAAAGAAAACTATAAAGAATGGCTAAAGAAGAAAAGAGCTGAAGAGTCTGAAAGGAAGAAGAAAGAGGAGGTAGAAATCATTCATCTTTGATACCAGCTTGTCAGGCCAGTCTGGTTATACATGAAGTGGCCTTGTTTTGATTAAATTAACATTACTAAAAATTATATGTAGACATATTTGTATATATATTATATTATGGAAACCCTGCTTGTAGTTCCGTAATTAAACTGAGGTGAGTTTCAGTTTAAAGCAGGAATTTAACTACTTTAATACAGCATATTCCTGAAATTACACTGAATTACACTGAAATTGGGCACTGAATAAATTTTCTGAGAATTTATAAATAAAGCTGTTAATTGGTTTGACTTAATTTAAAAAATTGGTCCTTTAAGAAATTTAATAGCCTGTGTCAGATCACTTTTATGACCTGAATGATCTTAATAATGCAGCCCCATCCAATTTCTCACATAATTAAAACTCACTGAAATCTTGTGCATTGGCTAAATTTCAAGACTTTTTTTAAGATAAATGTCATTTTCTTGACACTCTTTGTAACTAAAAATTTCTCCTTCAGCAGGGCCTCATAAGTGTTCTTCTATAAAGAATTCCACAAAGAACTGCCCTCTTTCAAAATATCTGCCATCTCCTATTGTTCTCACTGGGAGCAAAGCAACTGAGCTGTCATCTCCCCTCCCGCCCAAAAAAGCCCTCTTTTAAGATGGCCACCATCTCCACTTGTTCCCAGTAGAAATGAAGTTGAGCTGCCTTCAAGGAAGTTGGTGGCACCCTATGTTTTCAGGGACAACCATCTCCTAGAATGTATCTTAAGACTGGCAGAATTACTAAGCTTTGTAGTTCTGTCATTTTAAATAAGGTGCAAAGCAAGCACAAGCAAATGGATATCTTGGCTGATCCATTAATATGTTTTGTATTTTTTGTGAGATTTTTACAACTATTTCAGAGCCAAATATTTTGGAAGACTTGGAATATTTCAGTTAATCTAGTGATATGTAATATTGACCTCAGAGATCTTTGAGAACACTCCTAGCAAGAAGGAGAAAATATTTTGTTTATAAATATTTATATTTAAACAAAAGGCACTTGGCTAAATGAGTACAGTGGGTTTTTTATTATAACAACTTGTAAACACTGCCTACAAAGCAATTTTTTCTAGACCTATTTGTGACAGCAACCTATGCAGCTGTGGATGAGATTCTGTGCTTATTTGCTAAGAGGCACAACACAGAACTTGTAGGAAGCCACCTTTGCACCCTCCTAATTCTGGGCTTCTCCAGGTGTTGGGGAGGACATTCGAGTAACTTAAACTGTCTTGGGGGCTGATCTAAGTTTGGCAACCTCTGGGCTGCCCTATGAGCTGCAGCACTATCCAGAATCTCTGTTGTGCTGTGGGTTGCACCCCCACTTCTAACACACCTCTAATGCCCCCTACACTAGGGTTTGCGAAAGGGTCCTGCGAAGGCCGTTTTATAGCTTTCTTCTACAGAATCTATCTTGGGGGAATCTTCCCCCAGCTGCATATGGGGATTTTAAGATCTCTTTACACTGCTTAGTCCTTTACCCAGTGTAAAGGAGTTGAAGGAGGGTAAGGATCTCACCGTGGATCACTTGATGGTGAATATTTCCAGTCTTTAAAGTGTTAGGGTAAAGACTTGCTCATTGTCTTTGAGGTGGACAAATATAGTCAATAGTCCGGGAATCCATTTGCAGTACTGCTATGTTTACTGTTGTATCTTGGTCATCAGTGAATCTAGACTGAATAGTAATAGTAATTTGTAATCATGTAATAGTGATTTAAATCATGTTAAATATTAGAGACTTCTAATTGGATGAGAGTACAGTGCCTAGGTCTCATGCTAAATTATTTTATGCAATTAAGGGATGGAGCAAATTAATAGTCTGTCTACCACAGTGAGCCTTAATGGACTGCATATTTTCCCCCTTTGCACTTTCTCACCCCAAATGATATTCATAGGACAATAATTTATTAGTAGCTGCATAGAAATAGTAGTGTTCGTATGTATGTGCATATTCGTTCAATGATCAAGTATATTTTTGGACAACAGTCACAAAGTAGACCTGTTCCATAGGCTTCATAAGTATCTAACTTGCACAAAAGCTATTTAACATAGCTTATAACATTTGGAAAATTACAATTTTTTCAGTCTCTGAACCTTACGGTATCTGCTTGTTGACTGCACTGTGGCAAAATATGTCTTCCTGAGAGTGAGATGTGAACACACAACAGATACCTTAATGCACAACATTATCCTGAATGTTGCTAAGTAGCAAACACTGATGCTGTTGCAAATCATAGAAAACTACCTTCAACTTCATTAGTCTAAAAACTTGAAACTTATAAAAGTGAAGTGATCCGTTATGAGTAGCTGCTGAACATTAAGATAGAAGTTTGGTTATAGGGAAATGATTTGTAGTAGTAGAGGGTTAAGAACTTTTGCATATTTTGTACAGGGTTCTGTCTATGGACATCTTATTTTTGTTTACCTTTAGGAAAAGGAACAACAACGGGTAGCTGAATTACAGGAGAAAAAAGAGAAATCAGAGAAGATCTTTAGAGAATGGCTACAGAATACCAGAAATAAACCCCGTCCAGTTTTAAACAGTAATGGCTATACCAAAGGGCAACTTACAGGTTTGTACTTGTACCATGATGTCTATTTAAATAATGTGGCAATCTCAGGCTTCGTATGTTTTTTTCCAGTTTATTTAAATGGAAGTTAATTTGACCTTCTCATCCTGAATCTAATATTGTCACATACGCTATCTGTTATCTACTCACAAATATTACAGATATATTGGAAATATTGTACCTTTTTGTGCTATGTGGGCCATATTGAAATATACATTTTATAGTCATTCAGAATTATTAGACTATAAGGATCTTATACTTATTTTTGTTTACTCTGCATTTTTCATCCACTTTGGACAGTGAAATTCAATGACATCATGTGAGAAATGGAGGAAGGAGAAGAGTGTGGGACAGTGAGGTATAATTAGGGGTAAGGGGATGAAAATCAGAAAAAGAAAGCTGGGACTTATTATTGAGAAGATTTCCTGATGGTACCCCTGGTCCCTAGATGGAGTATGAGGCATACGGTGGTATCACCACAGTCCACAGCAGTGGTTCCCAATCTTTTTGGCTCAAGGACCACAGTTATTTTTACTACCCTCATGGGCCACCAGTCTCTGCCAGCAGGCCCCTCCCACTGCAGCCAGATGGAAGGAGTTCAGCGAGAAGGCTGCCTCCTCGCAGATTTCCCGTCTCTCTGGCTGCAGCAGGGAAACTGCACGTGTCCTGTAGCCCCATGCGCTCCAGCTGGGTCCTTAGGCAGTGTCTCCCTTCTGCAACCATGGGAACGGGAGATCAGTGTTCCCCTCCCTCTGGCTCCAGCGGGGACCCCAGAGCCTAGGGATCCAGGCGGAGTGCTTTGCCATGCTCCCTGCTATAGCCAGGGGGAGGGGAGCACTAATCTTCCATCCCCTTGGCTGCAGCAAGGAACCTGCAATGGTCCTGTAGCTCCACAGAAACACGCTCCACCTTGGTCCTTAGGCAGTGGCTCCCTTCTGCAACCAGCAGGAGGGGAGCAGCAGGCCACCTTGAAAGCCCCCGTGGGCCACTTTTGGCCCTCAGGTCATGGGTTGGGAACCACTGGTCCAGAGTATGAGATCCATTTCCTGGTCCTTAGATGGAGTATGAGGCATACGGTAGCATCACCACAGTCCAGCATGCTCTGCTTGGCAGATATCTTATGTGGATACCCTCCTAAAGTTGAAAAAAGCAGCTTAATGTTCTCACTGCATATGCAGGTTTCTCAGAGAAGGGTTTTTTGTGGAGGTGGTGGAGCCAGTAGGAATATAACTCCTAAAGGAGGCCTGGCAGAAACCTGGCATGTCAGCCCAATGCAGAGCCAGCCCACCTTTCCATCTCCGGACTTGGAGCCCATGCTCTTGTCCACCTCCACAGTCCTGTTCTTTATTCTCTTCCTGCTCTGAGGGAATTATAATAGGAAGGTCATGATAGTCACAACATGGGGTTTCCTGGGCCTCTGTCTTCAATTTCTGCGGTGGCGGGGAGAGAACAAAAATGGAAAACTTAGAGATGGGCATGATATATTATAAATTATTAATGGACGTTGGATCTATATTTCCTTTCTTTTTTATTTAATTTTTCACATCTTTTTCCTTAAATTATAAATAATTGATATTGTAATTTAAAACTTAAATTATTTTACAGGGAGACTACCAGTCTCTAAGATCTGAACACAAAACAGCTCACACACGAGACACACAACCACTTGCTCTTTTGGCTAAGTCTGATTATAGATGGTAATACATACTGCTTTCAAGCTTTGTGTTGGAACCTCATAACTTGCTGACAGCTGCCATCCCTAGTCTAAGTGATTTATTAAAAATACTTCTATACTCAGTCTAGTTCACACAATAGAACATGTTCCAGACTTTGTTTTGACCACCCTGGTGAAGTATGTGTTGAAATTTCATTACAGACAAAGTGGCTTGCCATTGCAAGAGTAATACATTCCTGCTGTCATGGTTTAGACTTCATGGTTTGGCGCACAGATCATTAATTGTAGATAGTGAATGTTTTTTCCCTTGTTTGCTTAGTTGTTACCCTTCTTCAAAGATTAAAATAGAAACATTTGAAATCTAGATGCAATGCTCTGGGAAGCAACACTTACAGATTAGCAGTTTGAAAATAATACCGAATGGTAACTTCCTAACCATGTACGTGCTCCTTTAATGATACAAGAATTTGCCTTGACAGGCATTGTTCATGTTATGCAGTATTTGATGTATTTATGTTCTTTAAAAATATAAATGGAGGATGTACTGACTGGGTGAATACAAGGGTGGGTGATTTATAGCCCTGAATAGAGACTGATAAATTGTGCTAATCTGTTACAAGCCATGTTCCCATTAAAGATCTCAAAGCTATCCCGAATAATACTGTTTATAATCAGCAGGTTAGTTATTTAATTTAATTAATAATTGTAAGAATTGCTACTCAAGAAATCAAAAAATTATCTAGTACACTTTATTTTTTTTATTGTGTTTTTAGTATAAATATTTCTTCTGTTTCTAATTGTGTGTGCTTTCTAAATATTTTAGGATACCCTGTTGGAAATTCATATCCAGCTCCAGCCTTCTGTAACCCTATTCCCTGGAAACCAATTCATGTGCCACCTCCTACGGAAGACAAGAATGTTATAGTGAAAAAAAATAAGAGACCTGTATCCAGTCAGTCATATAGATCCTCATCGATGGTAATCCATAAGCCCAAGAACAATCTTTGTATTGGATCATTACACAGAAAACAAAGATAGTATAAGAAGCAAAATACCTTTTTATTAGCTTGATTTAACTAGGTTTTATAATACAAAAGCTATTATTTGGTTAAGTGTTTCTTTAAATGTTAAAAATAGAGTGATGAAAGACATTTTATGATCTTTTAAAAGTTGTGATCTTTAATGTTAACTAAGGAATATCTTTTCCAAAGACTTTTTAAACTTAGTTATTTTAACACTTAAAAGATTATCTTTTAAACATTTCTGAACCAGTTTTTTAGTCACCAAAGTGACCTTTATGTTTAATTTTAAAAATTTTATATGTAGCCAGTTATACTGCAGCCATTCCCTGATATCAATAAAACATTAGTGATTAGTTTTTGTGATTCTTCATAAGGGGTTTGGTGGTGTGAGGTTTTGTTGAAGTGTGTTTTTGGTGGTTAATTGGGTTATGTTGTTCATTGTTTTTAAACATGCCAGCAAATTTTGAAAGGTTTTTTTGGGGGTGGGTTGGGGGAATGAAACAAAACTTCATTTCCTGGACTCAAAAACTTAGTGGTACAGTAAGAAACATACCCGTGCTCACTTATAAAATAAACAGTAGGTATTACAAAACCAGCATGAGACCGTAACATGTATTACAAATTCAGTGTTACGGTAAGTATAACTTACTTACATAATACATTTTCTTATTATCTGGACTCTTCGGTTGATTGCCAGAAATAAAATGATTGCGATGCTCCAACATATTAATTCTGCTTCTTTTAAGGTAAAATTATTCTTCCTGGGTACTAATTGTAAGAATAGTAGTCAATTTCAGCTCCTTCCTATCTTCTGGAGGGAAAGAGAGCTTTATGTTCAACTTTTATTAGGAGAACACACAAATTTTAGTAGTTTACAATGAACCGAGAGAGTTTGTTTGTTTGTTTGTTTTTCTTGCTTTTTAAAGAAATTTAGTTAATACAGTATACTTGTAAGACAATTCTTTCTAGATAATGCAAAGTGCCGACAATAGAATGCAGCATCTTAGGCTATGTCTACACTACCACTTACGTAGGTATAAGTTATGTCACTCAAGGGTGTGAATAAGCCACCCCCGAGCGACTACACTAGAGAGCTTACAACAACACAGCTGCATTGTAACCATAGCCTTAAAGAGTAGTGGTTGATTGCTTTGTGAAAGATACATGCTTCTGGGCATTATGCAGTTGCTAATGTAAATAGATATTTTGTTACTGTTTGTCAACGATTTATCACATGTAAATTTGTTTCTTTGTGGGACTTCTAAGACGAATTTTCACAAACTACTTCATGTCAATTTGTTCTTTAAACAGTGAAAACCCATTTAATTTGTCTGTGAAACTTAAAATCATGAACATAAAAAGATATTCTTTACAAATTTTGAAACATGAATTGCTGTAGAGTGCGACAGCTTTTATTTTAGGCAACAAATGCTGGTTTTGGAGTAATAATCTAATTACATAAGTAGATCTACAAGTTAAATAAATATATATTTGAGAGAGACAAGGAGGGTGAGGTGATATCTTTTATTGGACCAACTTCTGTTTGTTTGAAGGCACAATCTTTTGAGCTTCACAGAGCTCTTCTTCAGGTCTGGGGAAAGAAATCAGAATGTCTGAGTTAAATACAAGTTGGGACAGATTGCTAAGCAAAAGGGGTAATGCATGTTGTAGACGGTCACATTAAATGAGGTGTGCAATTGAGGGTTAGATTGTGTCCAGTAAAAAGATATTACTTCACCAACCTTGCTTTTCTCATATCCTGGGACCAACACGGCTACAACACCGCAAACATATTTGTATTACCTTAGCATCTGAAGGATTGGGGCCCCCTTGTGCCGCCATTTTATATACTGTAAGAGCCTGTCCCTGTCCTGAAGGTTTTATCATCTAAATTGACAAACCAGACAAAGGATAGAAAAGGTAACAAAGGGTCAGACTAGGTTAAGTGATTTACCCAAAGTCACAGAGTCTGAGGCCTTGTCTACACAGCACGGTTTTGTCAACAAAAGTCAGCTTTCATCAACAAAACAGTGGAAGTGTATGCACTGCAAAGCTCCTCCTGCCCATGTAACTCCCCCACTACACCAGTATAATAAAACCACCTCGACAAGAGGCATAGGGCTTTTTGAAACATAGAGTGCCGCAGTGTCAGTGTAGACACTGTGCTTGCTTATGTCACCCGAACTGGCCTCCAAGACGTGTCCCACAATACCCATCATGGCTGCTCTGGTAAGCAGTTTGAATTCCGCTGCCCTGAAGGTACACAGGTATATGCCACTTCCCTGTTTAAAGGCCTGGGAATTTTTTTAATTCTTTCTGTTTGCTCGGTGTGAACTGTTCACACAGCATCCTCCCAGCTGATCATGCCAGCTTTCTGTAGCAGACATGCTGCTGTGTGGAGTACACCAGAACTGTTGGATCAACTGGGTCTGTGGGTAGAGGAGGCTGTGCAGTCGCAGCTTCATTCCAGTTATGGGAACTTTGATACTCACAGGCTGATTGCTAGTGACATGCAGGAGAGGGAGAATGAAAAGGAAATGCAGCTGTGCCATGCTTAGATAATGGAGCTTAAAGTAAGGGAGGCCAACTGTTGCTCTGGTGCAGCACTGAAGACATGCTGCTTCTACAAGGAGCCGCACGCTATCCGTAGTGGTGACCTCCACCTCCCACTGCCAAGAGCCCTGTGGATATTATAGGGGGACTGGAGACAGTGGTCAGAGGACTCAATCCTGAGGACAAAGTGGTAGATGAAGTGGAGTTGGAGGAGGATGTGGAACACACGACGGGTGTCCGGTGGCACGGCATGTCAGGACCTCTTTTTGACTTTGGGGGGGGGGGGGGTCTATCCAGTCCCAGCACTCTGGTTCCAGCGCTCATGAAGCAGGGGACATGAACTCTGGTAAGCATGAATTTTGCTTTAATTACAGCAAGGGTGAGAGGAGATAGAGCTCTCATGTACTTTGTGTAGGACAGATAAAGGACAGAAATTAACAGTCCCTTTGCAGCTACGCAGAGGGGGCCCAGTGGAAAAATTTGTTAATGTACACCAGGATGTCCCGGGAATCCTCCATAGAGATCTCTAGGAAACTTTCCTGTAGGTATTCTGCAATCCTGTGCTGAAGGTTTCTTGGCAGAGCTGCCTTATTTCTGCTCTCACTGTAGGAAACTTTGCCGCACCAGTTGGTAATTATTCCTGCAGGGACCAGAGCGTTACCCAGGCGAGCAACATAGGGAGCTGATCTGCAGCCATGTGCACGTACCCTTGCATCTTGGGTTATCCCAAGGAGTGAGAAATTGGGTTTGATTACCCCCGCCTGTGCAAAAACAGTACTGTTGTTCAGACTAGTCTCCTTAGGTGCTTGTAGGAATCCCCTTTGCAAACCACCAAGACCATTTGTTCCTTCTTGCCCATTTCCCCTTCCCATTCCTACTGCTGGCAAACTCACCATATTTGGGACTCCTGCCCTGCTGTGCGCTAGTCAAGGGACAGTGAGAAAGAGGTGTGTGTAACTTTTGTGATTCACGGCTGTGAGTGCACTCACAATACTCTCTTCATTGTTTCTTTGGCGTTTGCAGATGTGCCCTTGAGGACCCACTCTTCCACACCAGCGGAGCACCTCTGTCAGATAAGATGATGAACCAGGAGGAGTAAGGAGCATATGTTTCATAAAGTGCTGCAGTCAACGGATACAGCAGATACCGAAGCAAGAGTATGGAGGGAGACAATTAATGAAAAACTCAGGCTGGATAGTCTGGAAAGGACACAGGGCAGGAGCAGACGGTAAAGCTACTGGAGGGTCAGAGAGAGATGCTGAAATCCCTCATTATGCTGCAGTCTGAGCACATCCATGCATGACGCCCCCTGCAGCCAATACAGAACTCCATTATGTGCCCTTCCCAAACTCCCCCACCACATTCCTCACAAGTTCCTGGTCCCTTGCAGTACCCTGTGCACTCCAACTCTAGGGACCTGTTTCAATGAAAGCTGGAGTTACATGCAGCTGTGAGAGTTGTAACACTCTGCACTGATGTCAGTGAAACAGCACCCATGATCCACCAGCCTCTGCAAGAACCTGGAGAAGTAGCCCATTCGGTTGATGTACTCATACTAGGTGAGCTGGGCCCAAAATTGGGATATGTATTCCACGGATCGCCCAGCTGCAGTTAGGGAATCTCAGTGCCTCAAAACTATCAAGTATTTCCTGCACATTATCGAGAGTCACGCTCCTTCATAGCAGGAGGTGAGTAATGGACCTGCACACTTGCATCACTGAAACTCCCATGGTGGACTTTCCAACTCCAAACTGATTCGTGACTGACCGATGAGAATCTGGAGTTGCCAGCTTCCACACAGCGATTGCCACTCACTTGTCCACAATGAGGGCAGCTCTCATTCTGGTGTCCTTGTGCTGCAGTCCTGGGCTCCACACACAGTTCCAAGAAGGTGGATTTGCGCATCTGAAAATTCTGCAGCCACTGCTCCTCATCCCATACATGCATCACAATGCGATCCCACCACTCAGTGCTCACTTCACGAGCCCACTGCTGATGGGCCACGGTATGCAACTACTCCGTGAATGCCTGCAGCAATCTTGAATTATTTCTTTCCATGGCACACAGCAGGGAAGGCACCACCCATTTGCTTTCTGATTCACAGTTCATGAAATAGTGCAGGACCAGCTGCATTGTGTTCATAATGCTCATCACCAGGCTGGTCAACAGTTCAGTATCTGTGATGCACCACGGCCCGTTCCCAGAGCTCCTAGCGACACAGGGTGGCGAGTTGCACGGTGGAATATATACCCACAATGCAATGTTTTCTTTCTATGAAAGAGCGCCAACTGTGGACGTGCTCCACCAACACAAGGAACGTTGTATGGATGTGCACAACTGATCTAATTAAAGCAACTTATGATTATTAACATAACATAAGTCAACTCTGTAGTGTAGACATGACCTGAGACAGGACTGACTCCCAACCCAGGTCTGTATCCACTAGACCAAGGGTTCTCAAAGTGTGGTATCGATACCGCTACAGGTACGCGAGACATCTCAAGGAGGAACATGAGAGAAATTGTGTAATTGTAGATTTTGTTTATTAATTATTTTATTGCATTTTCATAATAGATTACTTAGATGAAGCTTTAAAACTGTGGGAATTTGTTATATAAAATACAGTAATTAATTTACTTAAAGATGTACCAGTGAGAACACAGATACATAGAAACGCTGACTATGGAGCCCTCACCGCCAATCACCACACAGTGCAGGTTCAGTTGCTCAGCAACTGTCCAGTCTAACTGAGCTCAGAACTTAGGGGTTTTTTTCAGTAGTATACGTCACACTATAAGTATATCTGTACATAACAGTGAAATATGGACAGATGGCCAAAGACAGGTAGTGTTAAGAAAAACACTCAAAGTATCAGTGATGACAAAGGTAAAGATGTGGGCAGCTGGTAGATCTGGAAGTGGTATACAACAAGAAAAGTTTGGGAACCCTTACACTCGACTATCCTGCCTCCCAAGAAATTTTCTAAAACTAAAATAGTTCCTTATGATAAATCAGCAGTGATTTCTTTTACCAACTCCATTTTTAACCAGAAAGCTAAAAGTAACATGCCTCTTAAAATTTTTAAAAATCTTGGCTACTGATTTCTCTGTGCAACAGCATTATTAATAATATCAATCTGTGACTATAATCTATGATTCTACAGATCTACGACTAAACTTAGTGTTTCTCATTAGGCTGGCTTGTGAGCACATTGAGCCTGATTTTCCAGTTACAAGTGTGTAAGTCCCCAGAAATCAATGGTGTTACACGCAAAACTAGTGTGAGCGGTGAATTGGGTATAATGTGTAAGGAGTTGTGCAAAACTGAGTTTGACAGTTTTCATATACCGTTTCTATTTCTTAATATATACCATGTTAAAATGTGCTTAGGTAGCATCTTATGTTCATATGATTTGATGCATTCATATGTACAAATAAATAAAAAAGCCTAAGTAAGCAAAATGAGCCCCCTTATGAAAAATGAAATTACACCAGGGTGGTCAAGAAACGTAGTAAGAAGTAAACACATGACCATTGGTAAATATACATAGTAGCTTCATGATTGCTTTGCTTTCCAATTTTAACTAAAGGATGGAATTTTTCAAAAGCACTTAACTGGCCTAACTTTGCTCCCAAAACTCCCATTGATTTTAATAAGTGCAGATTTAGGACCAGCCTGAGTGCTTAAAAAAAAAAAAAAAGGGGGTTTTGAATTTTTGGTTATGGACTAAAATCCTGCTGGAAAATAAGGAATGTTGTATAAATTGAGCTATATTTTATGGATTTCATATGAGTTGAGCCAAGTTTCAAGCTATCAGTTTGGTCTAGTATGATTTTAAAAAAAAAGTCATATGAATCTAAATGCTCTGACTCCTTTGTTCAGACTGAAAAATGCAAGTCCATGTGTCATATCTAATGAATGCTTATTAATTTGTACTATAAAAAGTGTGTAATAGGGGACTTCAACTCCCAAGGCAGCGAGGAGGTCCTGAGCCTAACACTGATGAGGATAATCGGTGCCTCCCCTAAGGACAGGCTGTCAACTTCTCTTACAAAAACACTGCAGTAGACTATTGTGCTGTGTCTGATCTTCTGCAGTTACAATTGCAGTGAGACAATTCTCATGGTATCTAGATTCTAAGACTTCCTTATCCCTTGTTATTTAGATACGAACTTGGATAAGATACAGCATATGGAAGTTGCATTAGTTGATCTCCTACTAAAGGTTCAGATCTGGCCAAATGAGAAGCACTTGCTGTAAATTAAGAGCAACCTTAGGAATTACCATAAGGTGCTATTATTCCAGCAGCTGAGGATTGTTGAACCAAAGGAAGCACAGATCGTGCCAGTACCAACTTGATCTTCTTTTTTGAGATAACAGATTTTTTTGACAAAGGGAATGCAGTGGATCTAATTAACCTAGATTTCAGAAAGGCATTGATACAGTTCCACATGGGGAATTATTAGTTAAATTGGAAAAACTGGGGATTTATATGAAAATTGGAAAGTGGATAAGGAACTGGTTAAAGGGGAGACTACAACGAGTCAGACTGAAAGGTGAATTGGAGGGAGGTTACTAGTGGAGTTCCGCAGGGATCAGTTTTGGGACCAATCTTATTTAACCTTTTTATTATTGACCTTGGCACAAAAAGTGGGAGTGTGCTAATAAAGTTTGCGGATAATAAAAAGTTGGAAGGTATTGCTAATACAGAGAAAGACCAGGGTGTCATACAACAAGATCTGGATGACCTCATAAATTGGAGTAATAGAAATAGGATGACATTTAATAGTAGAAAGTGCAAGGTCATGCACTTAGGGACTAATAAAAAGAACTTTTACTATAAATTGGGAATGCATAAGTTAGAAGTGACAGAGGAAGAGAAGGATCGGTGTATTGGTTGATCACAGGATGACTATGAGCTGCCAATGTGATGTGGCTGTGAAAAAAAGCTAGTGTGGTCCTAGGATGCGTCAGGCGAGGTATTTCCCGTCAAGATTTCCAGCCTGTTATACAAGGCGTTAGTCAGACCTCATCTGGATTACTGTGTGCAGTTCTGGTCTCCCATGTTTAAGAAAGATGAATTCAAACTGGAACAGATGCAGAAAAGGGCTACTAGGATGATCCGAGGAATGGAAAAAACCTGTGTTATGAAAGGAGACTCAAAGAGCTTGGCTTGTTTAACCCAGTGGTTCTCAACCATGGGTGCGCGCATACCACTGGGGTTACACAGAGGTCTTCCAGGGGGTACATCAACTCATTTAGATATTTGTCTAGTTTTACAACAGGCTATATAAAAAGCACTAATGAAGTCAGTAAAAACTAAAATTTTATACAGACAATGACTTGTTTATACTGCTCTACACACTGAAATGTAGGTGCAATATTTATATTCCAATCAATTTATTTTATAAAATATGGTAAAAATGAGAAAGTAAGCAATTGTTCAGTAGTTGTGTATTGTGACACTTTTGTATTTTGTGTCTTTTTGTAAGTAAGTAGTTTTTAAGTGAGGTGAAAGTTGGGATATGCAAGACAAATCAGACTCCTGAAAGGGGTATAGTAGTCTGGAAAGGTGGAGAACCACTGGTTTAGCCTAACCAAAAGAAGGCTGAGGGGATTGCTCTCTCTAAATACATCAGAGGGATAAATAAACAGGGAGGGAGAGGAGTTAAGTTCAGCACCAATGGATGAACAAATTGGATATAAACTGATCATTAGGAAGTTTAGACTTGAAATTAGATGACGGTTTCTAACCATCATGGGAGTGAAGTTCTGGAACAGTCTTCCAATGGGAGCAGTGGGGGAAAGAAACCTAACTGGTTTCAAGACTGAGCATGATAAGTATATGGAGGGGATGGTATGATGGGACAGCCTAATTTGGCAATTGACTGATCTTTGACCACTAGCGGTAAATATGCCAACGGCCTGTGATGGGATCTTAGATAGGATGGGTTCTGAGTCATTACAGAGAATTATTTCTGGGTGTCTGGCTGGTGAGTCTTGTCCACATGCTCAGGGTTTAGCTGATCACCATATTTGGGATCGGGAGGGAATTTCCCTCAGGGCAGATTGGCAGAGGCCCTGGAGTTTTTTCACCTTCCTCTGTAGCATGGGGCACGGGTCACTTGCTGGTGGAGTCTCTGTACCTTGAAGTCTTTAGATCATTATTTGAGGACTTCAATAACTCAGTCATAGGTTAGGGATCTATTACAGGAGTGGGTGAGTGAGGTTCTGTGGCCTGCATTGTGCAGGTAGTCAGACTAGATGATCGTAATAGTCTCTTTTGACCTTATAGTCTATAAGTCTACATCCCCAGCAGTCAAGAAGGGGATAGAAGATGACATGATGGGTCTTTACTACATGAAGATTTTGGTAGTGTTGTACTTCTGCTGTTTCAGTTTATCTTACTTTGGATTTGGTTCCATCGATGTACCTGCAGTGAAGTTTAGATTCAGCAAGGCTTTTACTTCAAAGGACGACTTCTCATCAACACATCTGTCAACACTTCAAGGTCTATGCATCTCTTGCTATCTATGACTCATTGTATCAGAGCTGTGATCCAGCTCTGAGAGACTCTTTGAGTCTGTGTTGTTGTTTCCCTTTAAGCATTCTGTGCCTTTTTTTTAGCTGAAAGGTGGAAGCTTCGGGAAATTATGAGAAACTTGAAAACAGGAATTAGAATGGAAATAGTCAACTTTAGCAATAGCTGTCTTTAGAATACCAGCTATAATAATCATTTGCACATATTAATGAAAGAACTTCTTCCAAGTGTATTTTGAATTTTTATCCCATTTGACCTACCCAGAATTCCATCCACAGTCAGTCTAATATTTCCCATAATTATTGGGATATCTTCCACTTCCATTATGTAAGCTGATATGCTAGAGAAAAACACTTGAATTCTCATTCTTGGGTTCATAAATATTAATAGTAGCTTTCTTACCAATAGCAGCAAACCAACATCATTGGGTAACTACATTCTTTTGCACTTCATTTGGTTTCCAGTTGGGGAGGTTCTTATTGAACAGAATGCAAAATTGTTTTTCTATGGAATAGCTGTTCACCTTGTTCACTTCCAAGATTTAATTTTTAAATTACATGCCCCCACTTTATTTTGTATGTATGTAGGCATGGCATTGGGAAATATTAATATTGCTTACATATTGTGAATTTATTTCACTTATATGCCATATCTTGTAACTTACCGCTGATCAAATGTTTTTAATTGATATGGTCTCCTCAACTTTCAACAATCTTAGTCTCTAATGGAAAGAGAGAAATACAAGAATCAAAAGGAAGATATTCACTAGCAGTCTAACTCCTCTGGCTCCCATAAAACACCATATATGAAATAAAAGAAAGCCACAGCAAATCATTTCAATTAGTGATATTAATGACCTATAGATACATGGCACTATACCTATTCTCAAGATACAATTAAAACCTATTATTCTGGGGGAGAATGAAGAAGGAAAACCCCTTATGATGTCTTTGTATTCAGTCAAATATGAACTGTTCTTAAACTTGTTTAGTCCTTAAACAACACTCCTAATTGCTAATCACTTTTTCCTCTTACTATTTGTAAAATATAATTCCTTTACTGTTTTGTCTCACCTAATTTTAATGGATGTGTGGTACAAAGTATATTGCTGTTACAAATGCCATCTCTAATAGTAATCATCCTAAACACCATGGCCACACTTTTTTTAAATGCTGAGGTCTGCCTCAGCTGCAGTGCAGTTGGGTGCACACATTCATTACCATATGGGTCACCACATGGACAGATCAGATTATAGTATCCAGCTACTCATCTACACATGCACTTACAAGGCATATGTGCTCACTTCTGATTCTTATCCTCTCTGAATTTAGCGCTGTGAATATATAAAGGTGAACTCATCCTATATTGACTTTAGTGCTAAGAATAATAACTTTCTGATGTTAGGAAGTATAATAACCATTAGCTGCCTGGCTACTGTGGGCTTGATTTTTCTAGTTCACTGAGGTGTGGTGCAAAGTGGCCTCAGAGCAGCCAGAGACAACCAGTGGAGAACATCCCCCTGTACAGGGGAGCTCTCCCCTTGTGTAAAGCTGGCAGAGGAAGCCCTGCTCCCTCTTCTGCACCATTCCCACCCTCACCTCCACCAAAGGGAAGGAAAGGGAAAGTTATGTCTCCAGTGACATGAATTAGGAGTACTTCTGTGCAGCCTTCACTTGTGCTGGGGCCAAGTAGCCCTGAATCAGGGTAGTGCAATCATCTCTCTCTGAGCTCTTCTCCATTTTGTTTGAGGGGAAAAAAATACATACATACATTAGCTGATGATATGGTCTGTGTACACCGGCTGCTCTGATGCATTTCATGTTTACTGCAATTGAGTTATATGGGCCCTACTCCCAGCACTGTGACTACAGCCACAGGGCACTGTTCTCTGTTGCCCATAGACGCCAAAGTAGTAAACAGAACACATAGGCTAAAATTAATTAACACGAGGTGGGGAGGTGTATATAATCCTGCTGTTAATGAATTTGTATGTGTACTGAGCAAATACAATCCTCTGCCTTTTTAATGTATGTTATAGAATCTATAGGGTGCGAATTGCTAGGCTTTTTACATAGTGCTGGTTAAGACTTTCCTTTGCAATCAACACTAACATATTAAAAAAAAATATAGAGGAATCTAACCCAGGGCTCCTGCAAGGCAATAAAGAGCCCTAATATTGTCACTGACCTGGCCTGTTCGAATGTTCTCTTAATGTTCTGTGTAAATTTCCACACACACACCCCCCCTCCCCCCCCCCCCCCATATTTTTAGGTGTTTGAAACTTTTGGTTAATTGCAATTGAGTTTTATAGAGCCAGATTCTGCTCTCCAGTGTATCTTGAAAAATTCCGTGCTCTGTACCTGAGCTTAGTTTGGCTATAAAGGGTTAGGAGAACACTAAGGGTCAATGCTTGTTCTTTTTAACAAGCATGAGCAAAGGGGCTTGGAACAATGAAACTGCATGGAATTTCTGGTCTATACTGGCCTGCACCCATATGGGGGAAAGCTGGTGGACCAGTGTACTCATTGATACATGGTGTCTCCTCACCCTTAAGACACCGTGTGGAAGAATTGTCTCTGTGCTACAGACATTATTTGTCATCTGTGTTGGCTAGTAGAATCCTGCCCTCGTTTAAATTAAGGGAAGAGGTTGTATTTACACTGAAATCAATGCTGAACCTAGATGAGTTGACAGAGTTTGATTGCGACATGGATGTAACTCTGTGGGGAAACTCCCCAAATGGTGGCCTTTTCTCCATACAATTTTATGGAAATAGCACGTGGACATTAGTAAAGCAGTCTGCTCCAAACTGATTGAATTCCAATGTAATACTGTAAGAAAATCTTGCATTCACTGTACTGTTTACTCTTCTGTAGCAGGAATAGGGGTTGAACTGGATATATGTTAGCAGTTCCCTAAACAGATTATGGTTTAATCCTGCTCTCATTGAAGTCAAAAGCAAAATTCCTATTGACATAACATGGGACAACTTGCTCCTTTGTTTGGGTCCTTACACTAATATAAATGGAATTGTATCCTGGATCCATGCAACCCTAGAGTGCACTTGAGTGGGGGAGATGTATGACGTGTGAATGTGTAGCAGTTGGAGATTTTGGTTCAGGCCCATCTCATTCAATATACCAGAGACTGTGGAAGTACAGTAGTTCCCTTTATAAACAAATTCCTCATCTGAAATAATTGAGCTGAAAAATAGGCATTAAAGGACCTGGCAGCTTTCTGGTTTTATCAATATGTAAAAAAGCCATTATATTTATTTTCTCATCTCAGCCACCAAAAATGTCTGACTTAATATAATTTTTCATCCCCCACAATTTTCTGGGTGAAAATTTATCATTTCTTAGGAATCTACACAACATGTTTAAAATAGCAACTTTAAAATTAAAGCCCTTGCACTGGTTTATCTATAGTGTCATAAATGCAATGCTGTTCTAACTAAATTATGAATAAGGTTATGGCAAGATAGGTCATGAGTGTGCATGTTGGCTTCAATTCAATCAACATAATAGTTTTGCTGAGCAGAGAAGAAAAGTATTGCTTGGACTGATTCCAATAGAATACAAACCACAGAGAAAAACGCTTTGGCTTTGTAGCATAATTTAAGATTGTATACTGAAGAAAGCTATAATTTCATGCTGCTGTGGAAAATAATTTTTTTGCACTGCATTTTTCTCAAGTTTTAAAAAGATAAAATGAGAAAACTCTGGTATAGTTTATAGAATGTTGTGCATTTATCATTAGCATCCCTCCAAGGTTCTCTGCTCATGGAATTGCATAATGAGGCATAGTGCAGATCCCTTAGAAGCACTCAGACTTGACCTGGGATTATACATCTTGACACACATGCTACTAAAATAACTGCATATGCGGCCTCTTCCTCCTTTAATCCTTTTCCACCTGCTTGTTTGTCTAGAATTGCTGGTTTTAAGTTTGTTTAGGTCATATAATTTTCAAAACGTTGGAAGCTGACTCTTTCTGTGGTATTGGCCAAGTCCCATTACTTCTCTCTTCTTTTCCATATCTGTGAAATGGAGATACCTAATTAAGGGGGTCACATTCAATCCTATCATAAGTGGATACAAACTCTACTAAAGCCAATGTATTACTCTGTCTTTTATTTGGCTACTCCTGAAAACTGCTCATTAGTTGCAGAATAGGATAGCATGACTGTGCAAGGGTCTTTAATAATGGAGTTTCATCCAGTTGCTTGAAGGCTGAATAAGTCCAACTGTTATAAAGTGCTTTGAAAAATGACAGAAGAACAAAGTATTATTCATAAGGCAAGCTTGCAGGCGGTTCTGACATCCTAATCCTGGGAGCAGTCCCACTGAAGTCAGAGAAAGGTAATACACAATACATGACCGCCTGGCGTTATTGAAGTCAATGGGAGTT
Source organism: Emydura macquarii macquarii (assembly GCF_026122565.2). Lineage (NCBI taxonomy): Eukaryota > Metazoa > Chordata > Testudines > Chelidae > Emydura > Emydura macquarii. The sequence continues at coordinate 6,463,409 of NW_027133377.1, forward strand.
TTGCTGTTGACTTCAATGGAACCACAATTTCACACAATGTGAATAAGGGTGTCAGAATCTGGCCCTTATGCAATTAACCATTACTTGTTATTAATTTCTTTTTATGATCACTATACTTATTAAAGCAAGTTTGGTCCATTTTAAGGAAGAGATTCTTCTGAGTAATATGAATGATTCCATGCTTTATATTATTGTGCAGGAGGCTGGACAAAATGTAAGTGAGAATGCAAATCTAATTTCCCTTGAGCAAAATAATGAGTGTTATGCAAAGTAAAGAAAATAAAAACTATGGCCCTGATCTAGTAAATCACTTAAGTGCTTGCTGAACTTCAAGCACATGAGTAGTCTCATGGATTTCAATGGAACTATGGCTTTGCTCTTGCTTTGCTGTCTATGGGACTGATTTGCAGCTAAAATGGCCTCCATTTTGTACTTACACAATCTGCCCCCATTTTTTGCACATGTAATTAATTCTGTATTGAAATAGTAGTTGGAAATCTACCATCATATATAACTGAAATCATTTGCATTTGCAAAATGACCCCTACGTATATAATCCGTTTCTTCATATTTGGACTTAAATGTTCAGTTGAAGATATAACAAGTCAGTGAGCCAAGCAAGAGTCTACACACTGGATTGTAAGAAAATACATTAATATGTCAAACAAATTCACAAGATGGATGACTCGAAAAGGTGGGAGACTTCCAGATTTTAAATAATTTCAGAATCGATACATTACGGTGTCAAATCAATGGTAGATTAAATCAGAGGTTTCAGGGTGTATATCAACTCATCTAGATCAGTGTTTCTCAACCTGGGTGTTGCAGCCCCCAGTGGGGTCACAGGATGGACTTAGGAGGGTCGCAAGTGCAGAGCCAGCATTCGGGGATGACAGGCAGGGCAACTGCCTGGGGCCCCACGCCATGGGGGGCCCACAAAGTTAAGTTACATGCTTCAGTCCCACTGCCAGGGGCTCAAGCTTCAGACATGGCTCACAAGTAAACATCAGGCTGAAGTATCACACTGAAATGTAAGTACAATATTTATATTCCAATCAATTTATTTTATAATGATATGGTAAAAATGAGAAAGTAAGCAATTTCTCAGTAATAGCGTGCTGTGACACTTCTGTATTTTTATGCCTGATTTTGTAAGCAAGTAGTTTTTAAGTGAGGTGAAACTTGGGGTACGCAAGACATATCAGACTCCTGAAAGGGATACAGCAGTCTGGAAAGGTTGAGAATCACTGTATTAAATTATGTTAATGTGGGAATATAATTACATGAACTGAGACTTTAATTTCTCTCTCAAAAATTGAAGTCTCAGCTAGAATGATTACAACATCATTAGTGCAAAATTATGATTAGTGGTTACTACAGCTGGAAACTATAGTAGTAGTTGCTATTTTGTGTGCATTCAGTAGAAGGTGGTATTTGGCTTTTATAAGTAATGAATGTAAACAATGTAAATTTGTGTGTCCTAGGATTAAAGAAAACACTGTATTAATAAGTAACTCAGCAATGTCAAAGTGTTAACAGTTGCTACAGTGATCACACCATTATCTAAATTAAATCTGACTGTATTTGCAAAGAAACAACATGGTGCAGTTGTAAGAACTCAACAGCACATGGAGAACCTTCTACTGTAGCTAATAGCAGTAGGAGAGAAAGTTATTTATGTTTTAAAGGAGCATGACAAGAGGGCCCACCACGTCTGACGCCCTTTCTGCAAGACTGTTGGAATGATCAGTTTCAGATGTTGTGCATGCTGGTGGTGATGTGTGGAGTTTGAAATGACTGCTTATTGTGCCTAAATGATTGTACAGATACTGTGTGAATGGGTTTTGAGGGATGGGGGCATTCTGGCTGGCTACACTGCGGGACAGGTGGCTAGGTTACAGGAAGGAGTAGTGGCAGTCACTGGTGAATCTGACTCTTTAGCAGTTTTACATTATATTTTAATAGATATGCACACTTGTGTGTGTATCTGGAGCAATCCACCTCTGCACTTAATGGAACTAATTAATGGAAAACTGAATACTGCATGGAGACTGATTTTTTTTTTTTTAAATCTGTGATTGTGTATATACTATCCATTTATATTGTGTTCTACCCCTACAGGCCTCATAACTCCTATGGTTAGAGGCCCTCATCAATAAATAAGAAGGCCAATGCAGAAATAAAACTCGTTAGTGTCCCCCCCCACACACACATGTGCGCGCACAGAGTAAATAACCTAACATTGAAAAGGAAATAGCATCTTTATCCTTACCCAGAAGGGTAGCAGGAACATAATGTGGTGCATGTTGGGTGGAGCACTACCCAGAGCTATCCAGATGCCTGTCTTCTCAGGATTATACTGTGGGATGGTCAGCTGTTTCCATCTTGCTGCTTGTAGCTGCTAATGTTATTTAAGGCTGCTCATGCTGGATGAAATACACTGGTGCTAGCCTAAAGCTCCTTCCAAACCACTTTAAACCACACATATCAAGGACCAACTCACCTCTTGTGTGCTGCAAAGGGGCTCTATGTTCCCATTCCTGACAGGCAGACAGATGAATAATATGAAGATCATATGAAGCTTGCAAAAATATATTCCAGTGGAGTTACACCAGTTTACACCTGGCCTGTACTGTAGATGTGGGGAGCTGAAGTATGAAACATAGATGGCAAATGGGGACAAAGGAGTGAACTAACAATGTGATTTTGCATTGGGATACATCTTTCAGAGACATGTAAGCGTAGATATTGCCACAATGAGTCAGACCAGTGGTCCATCTAGTCCAGTATACTGCCTTAAAGGGTATGTCTACACAGCAGCTGGGAGCTGTGATTCACATACTGGTAAACAGACATACACTAACTCTGAGCTAATGCACTAAAAATAGCAGAATAGCCACAGTGGCATGGGCAGCAGCTCAGGCTGGCCACCTGAGTACATATTTTGGGAGCTGGGTGGGTTTGCATTCAGATGGCTACCCTGATCTGCTGCCTGTGCTACTGTAGTCTGTCTAGACTCAGTGAAATTCTCAGTGTTGGGAGAGTGGGGTAATCTGACCCATCTGGACAATGGAAAGAAAGTTTCCAAAAGGATTTGGCGGGCTAGTTTTGCAAAGGAGATAGGATGCACAATTTGGAGAAACCTTAGGCTCCAGGTACTATCAATGATTTTGCTTGTTTGCAAAGTGGTAATTGAGTCATTTGTTAAATCCATGTTTAAACACTAACTATGGAGCTGTTTTTGCTTCTGAACTGGACAAGTTGGACCACTTTGAAATTGGTAAGGTTTTACATAATCTCCTTCCGAATTAGCTGCTCTCTCTCAGGGTGTTCCAAGACAAATCAATCCTTTTTAAAAAAATCCTTACATTTTTGTTATTTCAGGTGGTCTCTGGGTGTGGTGTTCTTAAAATTGGTAGAGCGCTTCTACAACAGCTTCAGAGAGAGAATGTTTCAAGATTAAAATGTTTTAAATAAATTAAAGGAACTAAACTGCAACATTATGTATCCTAAAACCATTGAAAGATGGAACTGCATCTTGGGTCCTACCTCACAGTCTCCGGTATTTCTGAGCAATAACCCTTTTGTTGAACAGTTTAATATTTGAACTGACCATTGTTGACTAGGCTGCCCAAAGAAGTTTATTTGTGTTTAGTGAAAAATGTTGAGGTTTTGACATTTGTTTCCGTTTAATGCAGAACAAAATCATGGCCTTTTGGAAGAGACCAAGACTCACCTCAGAGTAGCCAGTAACCCTCTGGCTGACACTGAGATGAGGGAGACCTCACTGCACCTGATTTGGAGCAGGGACTTGAACCTAGGTCTCCCATGTGAGTGCCGTAACTTCCTAGCTATTCTGAGGTCTCTCCCTTCTCTCCCCTCATCCACACAAGGATTCTATCCCCCACCTGAAAAACCCTCCAGATGAAAGTTTTGTCAAGCTAGATATGCTTCTGTGAAAAGTTTCAGTTTTGATGAATCAGCATTTCTGATTGGGATGTTGGGGCGTGAGAGGAGAGGATTTAGTCAAAGTTCCTGACCAGCTTTAGTAGCCACTTTTCAAAACAACTCAGCTGGTCAAGATTCTGGTGGGACAAAGACCTAGAATGAGGGTAAAAGAAAAGGCTCATCTTAAAGTTCAGGAGGAATAATGTCAGCAGCCTAAATGATCTCAGATCTAGACCCGTCACTTTGCTTGATACAACTCAGAAGTAGGAACGAAAGAGGCTGTATAGCACCTTTGCGTTCCCCTAATCCCCTGATGGGGCTGGATTGGCCAGTAGCATAACATTAGCGCAGATGATTTTTAATGGCTGTTATGCTGGCTGGGGATTGCTGGAGTGCAGTGGACTTCAGCCATGCCCCCTATACTGAGTCCAGTAGGATCATGGAGGTGGTGCTGTACGGCTGGCTATGCTATGTCAGTCTCTGGTTATTTCAGGCAGCTTTGAGATTTGCTGCCCAAAAGGGCCGTAGAGTGGGCTGCTATCTTTTCCATTGTATTTATTAATCAAAATGTACAATATAACCAAGTTTGCAATAAGAAAATGTGACAATATGTTATAAAAAAGATTATTGAATGTGGTAGGTGAGAGAGAAATGTGTGTGCAGTGAGTGCTAAGTGAACTATGGATGTCATGGAAATAAGGATACAGGAGTAAGAGGCCAAATTCCAATCTCATTCACTTGGTACAAATCTGGAGTAACTCCAGTGAAATCATTGGACTATAATCTCTAATGTTTAACATGAAGTCTTTATTGAGCCCCACTTTAGAAATCCCTATTCTGAGGGCTTTAAATGATTTACTGGCTCAGATTAAATATTTTCTTCAGGGGCATTATTCATGGTTAGAAATGTTCAGGGCAGATATGAAATAATATCCTAATGGCAGATGTTTTTGAAGGACTTCTTTCTTTGGGTTTGCCAATATGTAAACCAATCTAGAACAGGTTAAAAAATGAAAAGCTAGTTTTGTGAAAATGTTTGACATTTCAGAGTTGTCTTAGTTTTGCAGGATTAAAAAAGGTCACGTTTTATTTTTAAAAAAAAACCTTGTGAATTTTTAATTTTTTCAATATTTGTACTGAAAACATAAACACTGAAAATTTTGTTTACTGACAACCTGACATTTGATAAATAAAAAGTTTCAGTAATCTTTTTGATAACATTTTTGATAAAAATGTCACTAGCTTTGTTATGAAAAATGAGACATTTCCACATTTACAATTTTCACCCCAAATTTTTTTTGGAAAAAAGTTACTTTTTTGAGGGAGGAACCACACCTTCTTGTTCTAAATATTTCCACCCTCTAGAGAAACTGTAATATCAGGTAACAGGATTGAATTCACTCAGGTGGGGAGGATACACTTAAGGAAGGCTCTGCTCAGTACTTCAGTCCCACAGTGAGGCAGCTCCAGGTGCAAGCTGCTGGCAGAACATTGCCAGATGGGTCTCTTCATCTTTACATAGTCAATATGATGGCTGGCTGGGAAGCTGTCACAGGTACCATTCTATTAACACCTATATCCCAGGCAAGTATTTCAGCCCTCCATTTCCTAGTATCTTGTCATCTATTAAAAGGTGCTGTTGGAATTAAACCCTATCGCAGAGAAAATTCAAACCTTCAAAAAGTCCCTAGCTAAACCATAGAGAAAAGACTTCTAACAATTGGGCCAACAAAGTTTATCAAGATTTCACTCCACTGCCCCTAGTATCATGACACACTTGGTTTGTTTCATTTAAGGATCTTTCTGAAGGGTGCATATGACTGAATTTTTATTGTGTAAACACTATGAACATTACTTTTCCATCAGTTTTTAAAAGACGTCTAAAATATATTTTAATAAATGGTTGGCAGTGCTTTACTGTTGCTTCAGTTTCTTAAACAGAACAAATGGGGATGAAAATAAAGAAGCATAAGCACTGCCTGTGGTTATGAAACTTGTTTGCATGACAATCTCAAGAAATAACTCTTGTCTATCTGTGCTTTGTGCTTGTAGAGCTAAATCTGCAGCGCTACATAATGTACTTTTAAATTAACTTTGAGAGAATAATGTAATTGGTAAAGAATGTTGTCTTGTGACTAAATCATGGACCTTGGCTCTAGCACTCCTGGCCTGTATTTCCAGCTCTGCTACTGACTCCTTAGACAGGTCACCTAACCTCCTTGTGCCAAAGTTGACCCATTTTTAAATGAGAATAATAATATTGCCTATTACAGAAGTGTTCTAAGAACTAAGCAATGACTTCCAGAGGGACTGCAGCTTGACCTCTGAGGTTTTGCACCCATAAATAATTGGTAGTACAAAACGTTACACCCTATTATTCAGAACTTAGCTGCCTCTGAGCTACAAATCTATTTTTTAAAACCCATTTCACACAATTTACAGGCACAATTTGGAAGTTTAAGCAGTTAAACATTGTAAAATGTGCTCACAGAGACTTGTGCCCACAGAAGAAACAAATGCAATCTGCTTCCAGATATCAGAGCTTGGATGAAGTGATTTGTTGTCATAAAAGAGACTATTTCAGTGCAGAGCATTCTAATGGTATTAATACTTTCTTTTTGCATAATGAATAGAATGGTTTTAATGCAAAATCTAATATCAATAAAAATGAAAAGCTGAATAAATTAACATGACTTTAGCATTTCACTCTTCAGTGATTTAGAATGTTGTGTGTGGAGTAATGAATTAGAAATGTAACTTAAGAGAAAATGGTCAACTACATGAGCAAAATAGAACATAAAAATTCTGGCTAATTCAGGAACTACACACTGTCAGACTATGGAGCAATTATGAACTCAGCCAATGAAATACATGACAGAAGCACTGCATTATCAAAACATGGTCTGATTGGCTGATGAAACTGGTACCTAGTCATTTCTGAAAGATGGTGGCTTTTATAAATCTATACTTTTTTGGTTGCCACATAAGCCACTTGGTGGCTAGCGCAGATAACTGGTTCAGAATGTTGAACAGTTAAGTGAGAGAATTTCAAATATAAAGGCCAATTTGTTAGATTTCTTATAACTTCAGGATTCCTATATTTGCTTCAGCTCCAGTGAAAATATGTTACTGTGAGAAGTACACTCTTACACTTTACAGAGATACAGTGGCAGATTATTACTGGTAACCAGATCATCGCATGCTTCTCCAGGGTTGAACATTAATTTTGTTTCTAACTTTTGCTGTTAAATCTGTATTTATAATTTCAAGAAAAATGAGTTTTAAGGTATATGTTGCAAGGTAATTAGTCTGCCTTTGGCATTCAGGGCTTTTAAAAGACTGAAACAGAATGTATAGGGAAAGAGATTTCTGATTCATTGTTGAACATAAACAAGCCAAGGAATGTTTGTAACTGGTGCTCTAAGCCAAAAAGGCTTGTCTCCTCTTTATTTAAAAAAATAAAAAAATATTTGGCATTGGAGGGAAAACCCTAATCAACCGTAAAGCATAATTTCTGCACAAACATGTAGTGTGTATAGAGGCATTATTATTTATTCAAGTTTCCTGCCCACTCCTTTCTTCCCCAAGAAAATCATGATAACTTGTCTGTTTTAAATTCCAAAAAATCCCCTTTGGTAGCTTGTTTAAGGAAATCAAAAAGAAAAGAAATCACAAGTCAGGGAAAGAGGGAAAAAAACAAACAAAAATCTAACACCACTAGCCCTGCATGAAACCTTGACTCACTGCAGTCTGAGGTGTAGTTTAAAATCCAGCTTTTTGGAAAGGCAAGTTCTTCCTGCCGTTGGCAGAGGGGAGTGGAAGGATGAAAAACTAGTGTGAAGTACATGTCCTGGATTTTAAGTGCAGTCACTTTGTGCAAAGTCTAACATTGGTCAGAGCAGCCAATGTTTTCAAAAGTGACTAGGGGCGGTGAGCGCCTCCATTTCTGGGTGCCCAACTTGATACATCTCAAAGGGGGCCTGATGTTCAGAAAGTGCTGAGCACCTGTCCTCTGACAATAAGACCCTCTTCCATTGTCTCAGAGTGGGAACCCAAAACCAATAGCCACTTTTGCAAATCTTGGCCACATCTCCTTGGCAATTGGTGGCCAGCATTTTGGCCCAGGAAGTAAATTGTAATTCTGTGTGGCCCTTTCTCACTATTTTATCACAAGCCCCACAATATTTGGTGTTTCTTTTCTTAAAGACTTTGCTCCTGGAGTCAAGTGATTATGTGAGAATCTCCACTACTTTTTTTTTTTAATGAAAGTTTCTAGCTCTGATGGATGCAGAGAAGAGCTTGAAACCAATGTCATGATTTTTTTAGACCTGACTCAGTTTGTGAACTTTTGTGGATGGCAGTATAGCTGGACTGTTTTTGTTTGCTTGTGTTACAGTTCCTCCAGCCAGCAGATGAAGACAGTACACCAAGATGTTTGATGAAGTCATGTGTTAACATGTGAGGGTCTAGCTATCTCTCAGCCTTTGGCTGTTTCTGTCTGCAGCAACTGACTTTTCATTTGCACTCTTCCTAGAAGGCTGCTGCTAAAGAAAGAAAGAAGCAGGCCCCAGCAGCCTAAATGAATGTATCACGCACATTGGTGTGTAGCTACCTTGCAGCATGTATGAGACACTAGGGGAACCCCTATTGCTGACCCCAGAAAAAGAACCAGGGCTCAGGCCATCACTGTGAGGGGAGCCAGGCTCCACCTCAGCTGAGCACTGCTAGACACTTTTACCTGAAGTTCAGGAGCAAGCAGGGAAGGGTTCTCCAAGCAGGGAGTCCTGATAAGGCAGGAAGCCCCCCAGAGTCCTTTCTGCCCTGTTGGGATGCTTATTTTGAATGTTAACTAGGGTTTGTTATGCAGCGGAGTGAAAAGATTTAAAGATGTTTCTTCAAGTTTTTTTGTCCTGGGGGGAAAATATTTTTGAAAGAGTTTTGTGGCCATACAATACTCTTTCTGCATTGAAGCCGTCAGCAGAGGAATTCCTATTTACCTGAACAGAAAGGTGGATGTGGAATTTACTGGGATAAATAGATAAAAGAGGGATGTGTCTGTGCAAATAATGTAAATCAAGGAATATAACCCCATTTTCAATAATGGAGAGCTTGGATGATTCTCAGCGGTTGCCACTGTAGTGATTTTACTGAGAGCGTATCATAGATTTGTAGGACTGGAAAAGATCCTGAGAGGTAATCCAGTCAAATCCCCTGCATTTATGGCAGGACTAAGTATTATCTAGATCAGTGGTTCCCAATCTTTTTTGCTCAAGGGCCACAGACATAATTTTTACAACCCTGAAGGGCCACAGCAGCTGTCCCCGCCCCCTTCCCCCTGCAGCCAGACGAAAGGAGTTCAGCAAGGAGGCTATCTCCTCGCTGATCTCCCATCTCCCTGACTGCAGCCGGAAAACTGCCCATGTCCTATAGCCCTGTGCAATCCACCTGGGTCCCAAGGCAGCCAGGGGGACAGAAGATCAGTGCTTGCCTCCCTCTGGCTCCAATGCTTGCTTCACTCTGGCTCCAGTACCTAGGGACCCAGGCAGAGTGCTTTGCTCTCTGCTGGAGCCGGGGGAGGGGAGCGCTGATTTTCTCTCCCTCTGGCTCCAGAAGGGACCCCAGTCCTATGGATCTATGCGGAGCACTTTGCCATGCTCCCTGCTACAGCCAGGGGGAGGGGAGCACGGATCTCCTGTCCCCCTGACTGCAGCATGGAGCCTGCACTGGTCTTTTAGCCCTGAGGAAATGTGCTCTGCCTGGGTCTTTAGGCAGCGGCTCCCTTCTGCAGCCAGCAAGAGGGAAGCCATGGGCCACTTTGAAAGCCCTTGTGGGCCATTTTTGGCTCTCGGGCCATAGGTTGGGAAGCACTGATCTAGATCATACCCTGACAGATGTTTGTCTAACCCTCTCTTAAAACTCCCCGATAATGGCGATTCCACGACCTCCTCTAGGCAATTTATTTCATTGCCTAACTACCGTGGTTAGGAAGTTTTTCCTAATGTCCAACCTAAACCACCCTTGCTGCAATTTAAGCTGTTTGCTTCTTGTCCAATCCTCAGAGGTTAAGAAGAACCATTTTTCTCCCTCCTCCTTGTAACAGCCTTTTATGTACTTGAAAACAGTTATGTCCCCTGTGTTTTCTCTTCTCTAGACTAAAGAAACCCAGTGTTTTCAATATTCTCTCATAGGTCATGTTTTCTAGATCTTTAATCATTTTTGTTGTTCTTCTCTGGACTTTCTCCAATTAGTCTATGCCTTTCCTGAAATGTGGTACCCAGAACTGGACACAGTACTCCAGTTGAGGCCTTATCAGCATGGAATAGAGTGGAAGAATTACTTCTTGTGTCTTGCATTCAACACTCCTGCTCATAGATCCCAGAATGATATTTGCTTTTTTTGCAACAGTGTTACACTGTTGACTTGTATTTAGGTTCTGATGCACTATGACTCCCAGATCCCTTTGCAATATCTGATGGTTTTCATAAAGTCCCGGCTCCTGGAGTCAAGTGGTTACATGATAATCTCAGTTTACCTTTTTTTAAAAAATGAAAATGTAACCAAACGGTTACAAAGAGAGCTTAAAAACATAACTTGAGTACAACTTAAAGGCTCAGAAGAAAAAAGAAAGAACCCAAAATTATCATTTAAAAACAAACCTCATTTTTTTTGAATAGGTGGGGTTGGCAATATTGGGTTCTATTTAATTTTTACAGCTTCACCATGAATTCTTCCTGTTCCTCTAGTTTTGCTTGTAGTGCACAGAGAATGATGTCTCTATGAACTCTGCATTAATCATCCTATTGCATGTTGAATATTTTATTGGTACCTGGATGGGACCGATGCTTTGGTGTATCTGTGGCTGGTATGTGTATATAGCTTGAACTGTGTTTGATAGCCCCAACATGAAATCAGTGAATTTGATCTTTTCATCACAATGAAGCCCAAAGTTGGGATTTTTGTCATGTCTCTCTATGACAATTGGGGCTGGGAAAACAGCTCTTGCCTTTGTGGAATGGAGACCTTAGGCCCTCTGTGTCTGGCACATTGCCACCCTATCTGAATGTTAATTTTTGCATTTAGTTTAAACAAATCTGGCTATGAGGATGGGCTCTCTAGTCATCTATTTAATACCCATGTACTGACCTAAAACATAAATGAACACCATTGCTCTGCATCCTGGAGCAGCGGGGTCTGGAAGGAAGCTAAACAACAGGAAGAATATATAAACACAAAAGCCAAGTGAAAGAAAATTCTTGAACAAGGTATGCAACAAATTTCAGAGACACAGGTAAAAGGACCTGGAGTGTCCGTTTTAGGCAAAGTGTAGAAGCCTATTCTGCAGAAGCCTTTCAGTACTGCCCAGTTAATTGCTACCTTCCATACCAGAATTTGGGCTTTATGTCTAGGGCTGAGCCTGAAATGCAGTGCTAGCATGTGTTACAGTGTTAGAGGTCCAGCCACGGTCCCCTTTCAACACAAATTCTTGCTGCTTACTTCTTGTCCACATGAAAGCTAAGGATTACATGGTGCAATTTGAAAAAAAATATTGGGTAACCATAGTATTCTGGCCACTAGACCCCGATGCTCAGCTACAATTATACTTGGGTTTATTTACACATTGTAATGATCTGTTTACTTGCAGTATATTATTCTGCCACTAGATAACTCTGTGGTATATTCCATTCCAGACAGAGTGCAGTTCCTGGTAGACTGTGTGGTTCCTGGTAAACAGGGAAGACCGAGCTGAAACTCAAGTTGTCTGGAAGCCTATTTGTTTATTACAATAAATAATGCGAACCCCAAAGCATTTAAAAATCATGAATCAGACCTGAAAAAATGAGACTGGCTTAAAAATCATGATAAAATTTATTTTATTTGCCTTCTGGTTTTTGAGTCACTAGGAGGTATTTGGATCACATTTTTCAAGATTTTCTCTATAACTAAGAGAGCTTCAAGCTTACTTAAATAATAATTTTAAAAAAAGATTGAAAGAGACGGCACTGAGATTTTCACCTAATCAAATGACCTCAAAAGCTAGGGTTTTAAGAAAAACATCAAATATCTCAAGATTCACAATAAAATCATGAGCACAGGCAACATGATTGTTCTGTATAGTTTATCATTTTTTTCTCTAATAAATGCCTCCTGTTTAAGGAGAACTGTGATTCAACATGACAACCACCACCTGCATTAATGATGCATTTCTAACAGGCTTTGGTATACTTTGAATCTGAAAATTGCTATAATAAATTGAACTATATATATGGTTAAAATATGAGGCAGTAGTTACTAGTTACTGATGAGGATTTTGTAAAAGTTATCCAATTTTTTAAACACAGTGAAAGCAAAGTCTAATAGCATCATTCCAATTAGATTGGATTATTGTGCTATACATTTCTCATCATTTCAATCTGAGAAAACCAACTAGAAATGTTATTGAGTAAGAAAATGGCTTCAGATTTGTTCCTCTTGAAAACATGCTTTAGTTTGGCACCAAGTGTGCATGAGAGAGAGATAAAATGTCTTAGATTATTGAGAGCCTATTCTACTATTGTTATTGCTTTCTTGCTTCGGTTTAACTCCTCTTGTGTCTATAGATATTTATTTGTTTGCAGTGTTGTTTTAGCTGTGTTGGTCCCAGGACATGAAAGAGACAAGGTAGGTAATATCTTTTATTGGACCAACTTCTGTTGGTGGAAGGGACAAGCTTTCCAACTTTATGGAGCTCTTCTTCAGGTCTGGAGAAGGTAATGTGAGTGTTTTTGTTTGATTCTTTTCAGTGCATGATCAGGAAAGAGGTGATGTTCTGTGGATAAAATTAATAGCTTTTTGCTATTAAGTGTGAAGAAGTAAACATATTGTATATTCTGGAGCCGATTTATATCTATATTATCTTGTAAAGGGTTCCAAAAAACAAGCAAAAATGAAAATAAAAATGAAAAGGTGTAATAGGAAAATGAGGGTTCCAAACATACAATAAATTTGGATTGAAGGTGATGAAGGGAATGAATGGGATTTCCCTTCATCTAGTGAAGCTTATTCCTCTCTAAATTCTTCTGTCACTGGTGATATTTATCTTGGGCCTCCTAACTAAACTTTGAAGAGCAATTGTTTTGCCTTAAAAATGCACCAGTTTGCATGCCTTCTAGAACTTCTCTTGGGGAGCTCACCTCTAACCCCCCTCACTATGTCTTCATTGTCTTCCAACTCCACTCATCCTAGTGACTCAGGCTCAGACAGCAACCCTGGTGTGTGTTACCACACAGCAGAGCAAGGGGGTGGGGTATAAGGAACACACTTAATTCTCTGTGTGGGTTACCTGTGAATTAATCTCCCTGTGTGGTATCTAGCCCTGGATTTATGAATTTGCAGTAGTTATGTTTAAACCTGTTGAAACACATCTTATTTATATGTTGTTTAATGTGAGTCATCAGCATGCTAAATGAGGTACAAAACAGAGTGGCGCTGGCCACGGGAATTCACAGTCTAGCTTGATTCAGACAGTCCAAACAAACATTTTAACTCATATCTATAAAATATGAAAAACATACGTGAGATGGGACAGTCATACAGTATTTTTTTAAGCTATGTTCAATGTTGGGGGCGTGGTATCACTATTATAGGTAAAATATCTGCACAGTACACTGTGAACTAAAACTTTTCAAACCTACCAGAGCAATAAGGCAAATCCTGCAATTTTGCATTTGTATTTCTTTTCATTACCAGCTCAGAGATGGATCTTGTTGATTTAACCTAACTCTACATGAACAGCAATGGATCAAAAAGGCTTGCTGCCTAATTAGAGTCCCAGATGTCAGATTTTCAGTGGTAAAAATATTTTATTGAATGCTGAAAGTACTCAAGCTGTTGCTGAAAGAAAGAAAGAAAGAGGAGTTGGCCTCAATGTCTTTTGTTTCTGTTGCAATTCTGAATACTTGTGCTAGGTTACAGTACTGTACAAAACAGTTAATCTACACATTTTAAAGAGGTACCACAAATTAAAAGCAGATTGGTTCAGTAGTTGGCAAAGAAGCCTGCTTTATTTTCCAAATTTAAATAATATGGAATGTTATATATGGAAGCATATATTTTCTAAAGATAATCTGTATAATGCATGTGAAAATGTCTAATCCCATATCTGAACATTTTATTTTTATAGCCAAAGTCCAAGTATACAGACTCAAACTTTGGCATATACATGTAGGTACTTAAATCTACCCTTTGAGATGTGACCTGTTTTTTAAAGATGTTGATAACCTGCCGTGCCCATCAACTCCAGCTGGAGTTGTAGGGACTCACCACTTCTGAAAGCGAGGAGGATACTTTTGTTCAGGAGCCTAGATATGGAGTCAGGTGTCTAACTTCAGGCATCCAAGTATCTCAGGTTGGGGACCCAAAATAGAGGCACCCAAAATTAATGGAAACTTTTGAAAATTTGCATCTAAGTGACTGGCCCAGGGTCATACAGCAACTAAATGGAAGAACCAAAAATAGAACCCAGGACAGGAGTCCTGACTCCTGATACTCAATCCCACTAGACTAGACAACAGTTCCTCCACTATTGAACATATGCAAAGAGTGATAGGAAGCATTGCTTCTTTCTCATCATTTAATGTGTAAAATTTAGGGGATGTTTTAACTTCCACAGAGTGGTTAAAATACCTCTGATCACTGAGCTGTCAATAGTTTCTTGTATTCAGTCTTTGCAGAAGAAATAAAGGCTGACTTCTTGCAGTAGGATGCAGGTAGTTATATGTAAATGCTGCGCTATGAAGCTGATGTCCAAAACTACAGTGTGTGTGTTTGTATGTGTGTGTGTGGCGGTGGGGGGGGGGACATCTCAGTATGTTTTGGAGAGGAAGTACAGCACAAACTGTATTTAGCAGGACGGGAGTGAAAATATGCTAATGAATTAGAACAAATAAACACACACAAAAACCTCATGCACATTTGCTTTTGCTTGGCCTCTCCCCTATGGAAAAGATTGTGTGTTTGAGCTATTTATCCATTGCATCCAATGTTGATAAGAAAATGTTAATGATCTCATTAATAAAATCAAAGTTTTTTAATACCCGATCACTGAGCTGTCAATAATTTCTTATATTTCATCTCTGCACAAGGAATAGAGACTGACTTGTTGAGAACAAATGATCTTAGTGAGGCAGTAGGATGCAGGTAAGGGAGGGCAGGAGACTTTTGCTCCTTCTCTGCATTGATGAGAACCAGATGTTCTGCAGCAGCCTCTCTGAGTGGGGCTATTTGTTGTAGGTTTCCCACTAGGGCTCCATTTGTGATGAGTTTAATAACAAACTACAGAAAAGTACCCAGCTGATTTTTGGTCTGAATAGACAGCAGACTCTGCCAACCCACAAGGGCATATCAATCAGGCAGGCAGATCTAGCTTTAAAAAGGATCTTACTAAAAATTGCTAATGCCACTGGCATACACACGAGCTATTATGATCCCAGAATATTTTCATTGGTCTCTAAAGGTACCTGTTTATTTCTTGAATTATAGCTAAAAAAAAGAAAAGATGGACATGATTCTGCAAGGGCATTCAGCTCTGTGCAGGATTAGGCACCAAGTACAGATCATTGTTTAACATTAATTTCCATCCTGGTAGGTACAATACATGTTGGGAAAGAGCATGATGAGCTATTTTAAATATATAGGGCCACATTCTGCTCCTTGCTAAGGCTGCTTTGCACCACTCTTAATTCCTAAAGGATAGGACACTGCAGTAATCAAAGATGCTGTGCGTGCTCCTAAGTGGAAAATCTGTAATGATGTACCATGCGGGGGGCATAAAGAGGAGCTTCACCATTGTCTGAGGGCTATTCCAGCACCAGAAAGGACAGAGAGAGGCGTGAGTAGGGGAAACATTTTCAGAACCACACCTGTTTCTGTGACTGGCCTAAACCATATTTCTGAAGCACTGAGCTGAAGCTGTTACTAGAGACGAGGGATATGGTATACGAAATGATTTTGCTGAAATTAGAAACAAGGAAATCTTTAAATCTTGTGCTAGTGACAACGAGACGGTCTGGAATCAGAAGCCTTAGTTCCCTGCAGTTACTTTGAATGAAGCTATAGACTACATATAATTGGTAAGAATTAAATAGCTATTTCATTACATGGGAAATAAAAGTAAGAAAAAAGCATATGGCAGGGTAAAAGGGAACTACTTGGTGCCCCATAAACAAGAGATTCATATCAGCTCAACTTCCCCTTTCTGTTTGTACAAGTACTTAGGGAAAGGGTTGGAGCTGGGAGAGAATATGATTTTGGGAAGAGAACTCCACACACAGGTTCATGGGATTGGGCAGACCCCAACGCTGGAGGATTTTTTCTTTATCTTTTGGCCATATTAAATAGCTTCACTTTCTTGTTATAATTACTCACCCTGGAGGAAAAGATCTTGCACCTGCATCTGTGTTTTTTCTTTCTGCTGAGTCATTCCTCTCTTTTACAGAGTCATATTGAATGCATTAGGATCACTGTCAATGTGAGAGGTTGGCATAAAGTACAAAGAATTGCTTGAAAACTTAGAAGAGAGAAAATCATCCCGTTAATATTTTTCAGTCAAACAGCTTATTTGTACTAAGAGGTAGAAAAGCACTCCACTTTTCAGATTGAACCAGGCTGTTGGCTGTGAATTTTGCCCATAATTATTTAAGGGGTTTAATCCAAAAGATGGAAAAAAAGAATAAAAATTATTGAATGGTGATGTCATAAAGTAAAAATAAAACAAAACAAAAATATATTTGTAATGAAAGCTTAATCAGTAGAGCCCTCATTCAAAGCCCACTGAAGTCAATGGGAATCCTGCCTTTGACTTCAGTGGGTTTTGGATCAGACCGTCTAAGCATGATAATCTGACAAAACCATAGTAACATGTTAGGTCCTTTCACTTCCATGCATGAGACCTGTGGAGCCTATAATCAAACTTGAGGCCTGCAGCTCAGTTGGAAAGTTTTGTTGTGCTAGGCTATTCTGGTCAGATGGTTCCTCTGGCTCCCATCTAGTAATTTGCTTTAAGGCTGGTGGTGACCCTCATCACCCAGCAGCCGTAGGAAATAGTACATTGAAGTAAAATCCCATGCCAAAGAAAGCTGGTATAATCTGTAGAGAAGAATTGTTTAAATTCCTGTCACCCTTTAGCTGCAATGCGCCATATACAATGTTTCCATTTTTACTCCTGCACATATTAAGGGTTTATTTTTTACCTTCTTCCTTTCTTTCTGCTCCCTTTGAACTTTAGTGTTCTGTCTTGGCCTGATTTTCATTTACATTAAGGCCCCTTCACACCGCTTCAACTTTAAGGCCATTTTATACTGCCTGACTGATGTAAAGGACCTTAGTGTAAAAGGGAATCAGGTCCTCTGTGTATAATTTACAAGAGACCCACTACCTACGGAGCAAAAGGGTTTGGACGGAATGTGGCGAATGTTTGGGGCCAGGTTCATGAGTGCTGGTGCAGCGGGGATTCAGCTGCACTTTCCTGACTCAGTGTGGCCTGCACAGGGGACTTGCCCTCTCACTTCCTCGGAAATGGCAGATTGGGTTTCAACAGGTGGCATTTTAGGACTAGGAACCTTGCAGGCAGAGGCTGCAGGGAAGATGCACTAAGTTTGTCCTTTGACTGCCCTAGTCATACCCCCGCTCCTGTCAGCACCACTCACTTCTGAGACCCATGCTCTGCTACAGGCTGGCTGGTACCAGAGAGGTTGTGGGCTCCAGGTTTTTCAGCCATTGACTTTTCAACCTGCCAGCTTCTGCCATTTCAAATATGACCAATTACATGTGTGTGTTGAGGACGAGAATACTTTCTATGGTTTTATTTTTGTGTCTATCTCTTAAGGAATGAATATATAACAAAGCAAACCCCACAGAAGGAGTGAAATCCTGACCCCAGTAAAGAAAATAGCAAAACTCCCACTGACTTCAGTGAAGTCAGGATTTCACCCTAAGTGTTTAGTGTAAAGGAAAGGCTGTTGGTTGTGTTCATGCCCAGTATTGTTAGTTTATAGTAACATTTATTGAGCCTACTTATTGATCTAATACATAGCCTGATTCCATGTTTGTAAAAAATAGTCATGACCATTATTTTGACACATTGTTATATATTTGTTGGCTAAAATTGTTGATTGTCAAAATATGAAACAATATTACTTCTTAGTATATCCTTAGGTTATTGTTTCACTTCAGTCAGCTTCTTAATAGCTTTATCATTTGCGTGCTGTAATGAAAGCTACAGTGATCTTTGCCAAGAACCAGAATATAATTTTCCTACTTAGAAGCACTGGAAGCAAATTGACACATCTGGCCTAATATATTCACCTGGCTCCCATCTGGAGGTTCAGATCCTTAATCAATAGGAATTTTGCCAAAGTAAGTATTAGGTCCACAGTATTGAGCACAGCCGAGGGCATACCTGCAGAAGAAATTTCTTGCTGGAACAGGGTTGCTTATGTGGGTTTAAATGGAAGTCGTAGAACAGCTGGAGTCAGGCCAGCCAAAACAACTCAATGTTTCAAAGATGATCAGAGTTGAAAGTCCATAAGGACACCTTCCTTTCTCAAGAAAAAATGTGAGAGAAGAAAAAGGGGATGAGTGGAACCATTAAAAATGCCTGCCATACTGCTGAAGAGGTTTGCTTTTGACCATATAAGTTAATAAAGTTCAAGTGTGACCCTGTTTAAGTTTATTCCAAAAGGTGATGTCATTTCTGGCACCTAAAGTGAGTCCGTGCAGTTTTAAAATCATGACTCTATAAACTGGATTCTTCTGCATTACAAATAAACTATTAGTGTGCACCATTTAAGAAACGAATATAGACTGTTTTGCTTCAACCCATATGTACAGTTCAGAAGGTCAGGCATTACCGCAGTATCTCTCCTGTTATTTTAGGGCTCCCATGTGTTATGGTTGGCCCCAATGACATGGCATTTGGTTTCAGTTATTTTTCCATGGCTTTGGCTTTTAAGAATAGAAAGACACATTTCAAGAAAAATCCAACAAGTTGTAAAGTTCATGAAGATGGAGGATCGTGATCAGTTTTAGACAAAGCATTTAGAAAGAGACAAGCATCTTATTTTATTTTAAGAACTGTGGCTGTTTAACCTAAATATAATAAATCTAAAGTTATGCAGGGGAAAAAAAAAAAAAAGAAATAGAAAACACAACCCAGCTAGTGTTGTAGTAACCCTGCATTTTCTTAAGTAGAGCCAGTTGTTTCTATATGACATCAAATTTCATAGTGGCCAGGATTCAAAACAGAGACAGGAATGGGGGAACACAGTGGCCTTTGTTGAAGCAAAGTCCAATAATTAGTTTGATAAATAAATACAAGGAGTGTGAAAGGGGGTGTTTTTTGGTGAAAATGCTGGCCCTTCAAATTCCAATTATAGCTTATAATTTAAAAAGGTGTTTTTCTTGCTTCTGTGGTGGTTTTATAAGGTATTTTTTGACCCCTAGGTAAAATCTCTGTACAGCAAATCTAGAATGACTCTGTGTTAAAGGTGATTACAGTAAAGATACCAAGCAGGACTAAATTTCAGCAACATACGTGGTAGTTTAAATTCACAAGTCCCCTTAATATTAAAGGGAGTTTTGTGTCTGTTATCCACACATTGAAAATGTGCCTGCGGGTTTATACACACCGCCAAATTTTCAGGAGAGCTGACTTGACATTTAGGTACCTAACCAAAGTGGTTAGATTTTCAAAACTGAGTTGCTGGGCACTTTTGAAAATCTGGGCACTTAATTTAGATGCCTAAATGAAAGCTAGGCTTTTTTGAAAATGGGGCCAAATATATGCATTTTAGCATAAAGGAAGTGATGTTTTATGCACCTGTGGATTTGTACCTAATCCACCTGCAATTCTCTCCTTGAAACACAGGAGATGAGTGGGGGACACATGGAATGGGTGATTTAGGGCAACATACAGAGCAATTTATTACTTTAAACTCTACAATTCTGCAACCTCCTCTATGCAATTGGGGGTGGAGTCTGGAAAGAAAGATCATGCTAATGAGTAGAACAGGAGAGATTTAATCTCTTCATACTCTACTGACAGACTCGTGTCTACAGAAGTTTTAAAGTCCAGTCCTCCAAACCTCTCCCTCACATGCGTGGTTCATATCTCACATGAATATGGCTAATAACTGATGAAAGGCTGAAGAATTTTTATAGAAGCTACAGAAGATGATGGGAAGGAGAGGCTTTCGCCAATGTACTCCACACCCTACAGGCAGTGGTTGTGGGAGATGAACCTCATGATCCTAATAACGCTACATATTTCTGAAGAGGGTTTATCTATTCCACATATATTCATTCCATAACTTGACTTCAAACTTGTTAGATCAGCAATATGGTTGAGCAGGATTTAGCTCAGGTGCCCAGAGAAAGTGCAGTTTAGATAAAATAATAGATTAATCTACTGGAATATCTCTGTTTTCTCTCAGTGAAACATCAGGCTGAAATAAGAGATTAAATAAAAGATGTTGATCCTCCTTTGCATACACAGAGAGAGAGAGAGAGAGAACGCTTACTTTCCTTATGCACTATAGAATCCAGTGAGAAGTTGACCTTCCTGTTTTTAAAAATCCTCATGGATGTCCTCCAGTTGACCTCATGGAACTTGTCTCTCTACTCCTTTCACTAGACTTTTCACTGTCTCTTCATTCAGGTCTGGGCTGCTCTACAAAAACTGTATCAATATAGCTATGCCATTAGAGGGTAAATTTTTATCAGTATAGACATAATGGCACAAGCCCTAGTGTAGACACAGTTACACTGGTATAGCTGTGCCTAAGACTGACATAGTTTATGTTGTTTTCCAAGCCAGCATAAGCTAGACTGCTATAGGTACTTTTATAGCAATGTAACTGCGTACAGGACGGTTTTGTTTAAGTATACCAGGGAAATTAGGATGGTTTTATTTAAGTATACCAGCATAGTTGAAGCTGCAAAACTTTCTAGTGTAGACAAGGCCTCAGTCTTACCAGCTGTGTGACAGTCTTCTCTTCTGCAGCTCCTCTCACTGGAACAATCCCCCAGATTCCTCATTGACTCTAAATTGCATCTCATCTTAAAAAATCTCTTCTCCCTTGCTTGTACTTCTGAATTTCTCTCTCCCTCTGATATTCTTTAACTTTGTAACTGAATCATTCACATCTGTTAAGCATTTTGGGATATGGCTTGCATGAAAGACATTGTACCAAAACAAAATTAAAATATGTGACTATTGGTGTGCAAACGAGGGTGACGAGAGGGTTTAATAATCTCTCCACCTCAGTTACTGCCAGCTGGATTTGGTTCAATATCAGAATAAATTATTCATTAAATAAATTATTCAGCTGATATCACAGGAATTTTACTTGAATAATTTAGTCATTGGCTAACAGGATCTGACCAGCTGTGACACAGGCTGAATACTGAATATGACAGACTGAAAACCAACTGTAGTTTAATGAACAATGGCAATATTACTTGAATAATGTTTGGCTAGCTCTATTGTGAAGTGAGGATTAGAGGTGATAAAATTATTTCCTCTTTCCTAGCTGTCTAAGGTAGGTAAAGTAATAATCCAGACTCTAAGGAGAAAACAAGGATGTGTGCTTTTAATTTGTGCATGATGTTGCCCAGTTCCACAAGGACACAGTTGAGTAGTTAACAGAGGCCCCATTAAAATGGATTTTACTTTGGGTCACCTAGAGTTTAAGAAGTCCTGGAAGAGAGCAGAAGAAATATTTTGCTATGTGCTTTCAGCAGGCCTCTGCCTGGGCTCGGCAGTAAATGAGCTATTATACACTAAGGGCCAGACTTGTTGGACAGAACCAGTTACATGGGGAGAGACACTAGCTAATGGGAGGAAATCTATTATTTATTATAGCTAAGACAAAACTGAAAAGAATGTGTAAAGCTCTTGGAGGAACTGGGATGCAAAAGTAGCCCTGTACTCATTTAAAAACATTTACATCATGATCTTGAGCTGCTTCACTGTATGAAAGGTCTGAGGACCCAACCTAGTTTTTTCTCCAGTGTTTGTTGCAAAACCACATCACTTCCTAATGATTTAAAAAAAAACCAAAAAAATGATATGGATCTTCTTAACCTTCAGAAAAAATGGGGGGAGGCGGAGAGGAGGAATTCCATTCTTTTTTCTAAGTCTATAGTTTCTAGACAAAAAGCACAGATATATAATTATTTTGCTTAAACTCTAAAATGAATGGGGTGTAGATGAACTTTAGATTATTGGGTTCCCTGATTTGATCGGGCTAGGAGATGTCCCCGTTTAATGTAGGCTAGGATAATGTTATCGGGTCCCCTGGTTTAATGTGGGCTAGGATAAGAGTTGTGTGTGTTCTCTAGAGAAGACCCTGAGTTTTGGAATTGCATTCTTGATAGGGACCCATTTAGAACTAGAATCTCATCTTGTTTAGGGAGTGGTCAGAAATGAATGTCTTTGTTGGATCTTTCTCTTAACTTTGGTCATGAGATGTGCTGAGCATGGGCCCATGCTTTGTTGGATCTTTCTCTTAACTTTGGTCATGAGCTGTGCTGAGCATGGGCCCATGAGATGTGGGCCCATGTGTATTACTCAGCACTAGTGAGGGTATCAGAATCTGGTCCTTAATAATAACCAAAAAAAAAAAATCATTCAACAGTTGGAAAAATGGACTAAAGGGGAGAGGAGGGAAATCAAATCCCACTGATTGTTTCAAACTCGTGGTTGGGATAGAACAGAATGAAAAGATGTACAACCATGTCTTTTTGTATTAAATGCTGTAAGGAGAAGAATTCTAATGGACTATTGCAATTGGTTCAGAATGTCTTTTCTGCTCTCAGTTCCTTTGCACGAAAAAGTCCCTCACATTTCCAAAGCTGCTAACACCAGGCAGCTCCACAGCAGGTCAGAAAAGTCAGAGTGCTAGTTCAGGCAGGTCTCTGAGTGACTGCCAGTATTTAAGATCGTGTCATCTAGCCCTGCTCCGAAAAGTATACGCAACATGGTGCTTAAACAATGGAAGCCATTAGCATCTTATCTACACCAACTCTTCTACAACCATTCTACCACAGGTGGAACTGAACTAGTGGTAGCAATAATGGGAAAATTTCCTAGTATAGACAAGGCCTCAGGGAATGATTCAATGTGCCTGATTTTCTCAGTACACTAATGGGAAATACATGTAAAATTAGTGTGAGAATAGGCCCCAGAACTTGATCGTTTTTAAGAGGGTATTTGGAACTTTCCAAACTAGGAATTTCAGGAAAGACAGCACCTAGTCAGAAGTATATAGAAACCACTTTCCTCCACTATCAACAGCTAAACAACGACTTCCCTGTCATCATACCATGTTTTATTTGTGCTTCTCAGTTATGAATTTGTTAGAATCATAGAATCATAGAAGCATAGAATATTAGAGTTGGAAGGGACCTCAGGAGGTCATCTAGTCCAACCCCCTGATCAAAGCAGGACTAACCTCAGCTATATCATCCCAGCCAGGGCTTTGTCAAGCCTCAGCTTCAAAACCTCTAAGGATGGAGATTCCACCACCTCCCTAGGTAACCCATTCCAGTGCTTCACCACCCTCCTAGTAAAAAACTTTTTCCTAATGTCCAACCTAGACCTCCCGCCCTGCAACTTGAGACCGTTGCTCCTTGTTCTGTTATCTGCCACCACCGAGAACAGCCTAGCCCCATCCTCCTTGGAAACCCCTTTCAGGTAGTTAAAGGCCGCTATCAAATCCCCCCTCACTCTTCTCTTTTGCAGACTAAACAAGCCCAGTTCCCTCAACCTCTCCTCATAAGTCCTGTGCTCCAGCCCCTAATCATTTTGGTTGCCCTCCGCTGCACTCTCTCTAACTTGTCCACATCCTTTTTGTAGTGGGGGGCCCAAAACTGGACACAATATTCTAAATGCGGCCTCACCAATGCCGAATAGAGGGGAATAATTACTTCCCGTGACCTGCTGGCAATGCCCCTCCTAATGCAGCCCAATATGCTATTAGCCTTCTTGACAATCAGGACACACTGCTGACTCATATCCAGCTTTTTATCCACCGTTACCCAGGTCCTTTTCTGCAGAGCTGCTGCCCAGCTCGTCGGTCCCCAGTCTATAGCTGTGCATGGGATTCTTCCTTCCTAAGTGGAGGACTCTGCACTTGTCCTTGTTGAACCTCATTAGATTTCTTTTGGCCCAATCCTCCAGTTTGTTTAGGTCACTCTGTATCCTATCCCTACCCTCCAGGGTATCTACCACTCCTCCCAGCTTAGTGTCGTCCGCAAACTTGCTGAGGGTGCAATCTACCCCATCCTCCAGATCATTAATAAAGATGTTGAACAAAACTGGCCCCAGGACCAACCCCTGGGGAACTCCGCTTGTGACCGGTTACCAGCTAGACATGGATCCATTGATCACTACTCATTGAGCCCTATGCTCTAGCCAGTTCTCTATCCATTTTATAGTCCATTCATCCAACCCATATTTCTTTAACTTGCTGATAAGAATACTGTGTGAGACAGTATCAAAAGCTTTGCTAAAGTCAAGGTATATCACATCCACCGCCTTCCCTACATCCACAGAGCCAGTCACCTCATCATAGAAAGCAATCAGATTGGTCAGGCATGACTTTCCCTTAGTGAATCCGTGTTGACTGTTCCTGATCACCTTCCTCTCCTCCAAGTGCCTTAAAATGGATTCCTTAATGTTACATCTATATGTCCTTGTTCTATCTGAGCTGCTAGTCTGAGGACAATATGTGTACAATATATTGTCTGTTCTCACACACCTTTCTGTTCCACGGAATATTGACTCCCCAGCTCTAGTTATGTCATTCCAAAAGACTGTTCAGGAAACATCATGAACTCACTCACTCTCTCCCACCTGTCCCCCATAAATCCCATGGGGCTAAACTTTTGTCCTGTAAGGCAGACATTCTTCAAACTTCACAGAATTGAGTAGGCATCAAAGGTAGGCTGTCATCTCTTGCCATTTGGGTTACTACCCCGATTGTTCCTCAGAAAACTGGTACATGGGCTGCTAATTGTTTGGTCTAGACTATAGCTTTCTGAGAGTAAGGCTGATTTTTGGACAACCATAGAGTTTCCTAATGAGACATTATGGCTCCTTACAACTGGAGCTTTGGTTTCAAAGTCCCAGGAGGTATATTTCCAGTGTCTACTCATAGCCCTCTCCTATGGAGCCCTGTCCGGAGTTTAAAGCTGCCATTCCCACATGGAAGCCGTGCAGTAAGGCAGTAATTGTACCGCCACCACTTTTATCAAGAGGTAAGTCTATGCTGTTGGGCAGCTACTCCCAAAAGGTTAGAAGGTATAAATTTTACCGCCTTATGCCCTCAAAGATAAACTGGGCCCGGTGAGTGGCTGTCTCACTCTTCTTTTGAATGCAGAGCCCTTCCTTGCCTACAGCCATCACAAAAATGTCAGTGATTTTGCATGCTATACAAGAAAAGGCAGTCTCTGCTTCAGAGTGGCTTGCACACAAAGGTATAGCAGTATTGCCCACTATAATGGCGTGTAATAGATATGTGTGAGGAAAAGCCTATCTGTTCTGTGCCTGGCTTCTGTCACTGCTACCAGCCTCCCACTCTGATGTGTACCAAAACTCACCAAAGGGCCTGATCCAAAGCCCACTGAAGTCAGGGGAGCTTTCCATTGATTTCAATGGGCTGTGGATCAGGCCCAAAATTCACAAGAAGGGACCAGCCTTTACTTCTCTATTTTCCCCCTCACTTTGTGGCCACTTAGGACATTTGACAGAGGTAGCGAGGTTTATTTTTTTCATTCCCGGCTTGCTATTTTGTCTACCAATAGTGCAGATATTTATGCTTATTTGCTAATTTTCATTAACCACCAGTTCTTCTCTCTGTATCTCTGAAAAGGACTCCTGTGTATGCACATTTCAGTGAGCAGCATTCAGAAAATGAATGTCACACGTGTTCCTGCTCTCCCTAGCCAGTAGATAATCCCTTGGGGAATATAGCCAGTTGACACGAGTTCGAGGGACTACTAAGGTCTGCTAACCTGCTGTGAGCACATGACACCAATGATCCAGGATCTGCACTGACTGCCTGTGGGTTTGCAGGTGGAATTTAAAGTGTTGACTTTGATCTATCAAACCTTAAATGGCCTGAGACCTTTTCAGTGTGTTTCAGATGTATCCATGGCACCTAGAGCGTTGGATTTGTTTTGGACACAGTGGGCTTGATTTTCATTTACAGTAAGACCCCTTTATGCTGCCCTGGTTGTATTAAAGAGCCTTACAGTGGATGTAAATTACATTCTAGGCATTTACACTCTAAATTACACTTTTACAGGACTACTGTGATTATAAAGGGGACTTGGTATAAAGAGAATCAGGCCACTCTGTCTACATGTAAATAAAATGATCTAATCTATGGTGCTTCCTCATCTGATCCTCATAATGTCTGAGCATGGGAGACAGAAATTAAGATTCACATAGAATTGTTTTTAGTGAAGTTTGCTCTTTGCCTCTCCTGAGTTTGGCAGCACGACTCCTGTTTCCTTCTTCTCTTTCTCTCTCTGACTGTTATTGCAGGTCCTTGTCTTTGGTTGTATGAATGCTTTTTCAAGAAAGTGAATCTTGTAATCTGCCCTGCCAGTGGCTAGATTGAGCTCAGTTTTATCTGTTCCAGTAGGTAATTTCACAGGCAGAAATCCTTTACGGAGAATGTCTGAACTTGACTCTTGAGAGCTTCATCCTGGGCACTGGTGTAATTGTTTGCT
Source organism: Emydura macquarii macquarii (assembly GCF_026122565.2). Classification (NCBI taxonomy): domain Eukaryota; kingdom Metazoa; phylum Chordata; order Testudines; family Chelidae; genus Emydura; species Emydura macquarii. Next base: position 6,490,130 of record NW_027133377.1, read on the forward strand.
GCTTTGTCCAACAGGAGTGCAACTGTCTCAGTGGAGTGTGAAGGGAAGGGTGGTTTCTGATGTAGTCAGGCTCTAATCCATTGAGGTCTTTCAAGATGAAATCCAATGCATCAACAGTGAATGGCAAGTCAGCAGAAAATGTGGAAAGTCAGCTTCAAATCCTGACTTTGCCATAGACTCCTTGTGTGACCTTGGACAAGTTTCTCACTTCCCCTAATAGGAAATATTATTATCCCTATTTTTAATACCACCATCTGTCTTCTCTAGATTATACATTTTTGGGCCAGGGGCTGTCTCTTTTAATACGTATTAGAACTGCGCCCAACACAATAGGGTCCTTGTTTTGGCTGGGGCTTCTAGACATTACTACATTACAAGTAAATAATAATAAAGCAGGCGACCTGGTTCTGCAACTAATGCAGCTCTGGACTGATGTCAAAGGAAGAGGAAAGCTCATTTAGAAGCATGTAGAAAAATGATTTTGAGACAGTGTTTTATGTCCTATTACCATTTCCCTGAGCCATCTGGCCTTTCAGACTTTCCTCTCATAAAAGAGGCAGACCGTGCCAAGGAACCAATGGTGGCAACTAAAGCATTCTTCCTGCACTGCCTGGATTGGGCTTGTGGAGAAGCAACAGCTGCACCATGTGTTCTGGAGTCATATTTATGCCTGGGTCAGGCTAGTGATTGTGGTTCCTGTGGAGAGGAAATAGAAGTGGGAGTGGCAGCCGGGCCTAAGCCTAAAGCCAATGTCTCTGCCATAAAAAGTATGGTAACAAGCACAATAATATGTTCCTTCAAAACTGCGCCTGCTGTGGAGTGTGTACAGAAGCAGATACACATGTGGTGTGGTGGCTGGGGGGCGAGGGAGAGGTAGGGGGGCTCTAGGACTCAGATTAGCAAGAGAATCATCTCTTTTAATATCATTCTGAACATTGCCTTAGGTTTCAGCTGTGCATGTATTTCCCATGAGCTCGGTGTCAGAATGTGTAATCTTTTGGTTGTAGGCTTGCTTTTCCTTGAGAGTTTAATAACTAATGATCACATCTTATCTTTATTCCAGCGAGCTTTACAAACAATATGTGATCTCTGAATCCTTTCACCCCTGAATGGAATAAATGCGGCCCCTCTGGGGTAGAACAGGACAGTTTGCCAGTGCACAACAGCAGCTTAGTACAGGGACATGAACGTAGGACGAATTTATTTATACAACGTGGGAGGTGGCCAGGGCGCCCTGGAGTTAAAACCCTACTCTTGTAAAAGACGCGATGGGATCTTTGAAACCAGGATAAGCCTGTACTAATGCAAGTCACTTCACGCTGGTGCAGTGCAACTGTGCTAGGGGGCTTGCAGTGGTGCAGCTATGTTGGTATAGCTAAACCCATGCAAAAAGCCCCCAGTGTAGCCTTCAGGCTTATCTACATCTAGCATCATAGTGTCCCCCAACAGCATGGAGGAGCATTAGCTCAGTACCGACTCACAGGGAGGAGTGCCACCTACAAAGTCACCAATCTCTCTGTGCAGCCACTGGGGTATTCTTGGAAGTTTCCATCCAGTTATATACCAGACATGGCACTGCTTAGCTGATGACAGCTATTAAGATCACAGCCTATTGTTTCAAGGCCAAGAGTGAGCCTTCTAGGTAACCGCTTTTGAGCTTTAAGGGTATGTTCGTTCAGTGAACGGCAGTGAATCTCATCGCCTGGGAGGACAGACTTGGGTTCACAGGGCTCATGCTACCAAGTTAAAAATAGCCATGTAGACATTGCAACTTGGGCTCTGACGCCGAAGGAGGGAGGTGGGCTTCAGAGCCCAAGCTCCAGCCTGAGCCACAATTTCTACACAGCTATTTTTAGGACAGTCATGTGAACTTGAGCCTGTTGACCCGGGCACTGAGACTCACTGTTGCAGGCTGTGTAGATGTACACATATGAGGCTTGTTGCCCTCGTGGTCCAAACACCTTGATGAAGCTCCAAGGAATGTAAATAAGGTCATATTTAATTCGACTGAATAGATCAGTGTGTGCAGTGAGGATGAAAACAAAATTAAAATAATTACTGCTTGCCAAGGTCACCTCACCCACAACCTCTTTTTTTGAAAATAACATAAAAACGGCCATACTGGGTCAGACCAATGGTCCATCTAGCCCAGTATCCTGTCTTCTGACAGTGACCAATGCCAGATGCTTCCAAGTGAATGAATTGACTTGATTTTATCTCCCGCCTAGCTCCTTCTGTCCTCAACTCCCTTGCTAACTCTGAAGTCACCACTTTACCACCTCCATCCTCAACTTAATCCCCAGTCTTCTTCTAAACTATTGTCCTGTCTTGTTTTCTAATGCCTTGTCTTAGTTTGAGTCTACCTTTTTTAGGGCAGAGAAGGGATGTTCAATTTAGTTTGGGAATTTCAAACATATGACAAAACAGCGAGAGTTCTGTGGCACCTTAAAGACTAACAGATTTATTTGGGCATAAGCTTTTGTGGGCAGAAACCCACTTTACTGGATGCAAGACTCAAACTGTTTTTGCTAAAAACAGACTAACACGGCTATCCCTCTGAAACATAGAATCATAGAATCATAGAATATTAGAGTTGGAAGGGACCTCAGGAGGTCATCTATTCCAACCCCTGCTCAAAGCAGGACTAACCTCAGCTATATCATCCCAGCCAGGGCTTTGTCAAGCCTCAGCTTAAAAACCTCTAAGGATGGCGATTCCACCACCTCCCTAGGTAACCCATTCCAGTGCTTCACCACCCTCCTAATGAAAAATGTGATAGTTGAATGGGCTAAGTATTCCAGATACAACTGGATACTGGATGTGATGTCCTAAACTCTTAGATAGATCCACCTCAGAGGTGACTGGACATTTATATGACTTATATACACTTTCAACTGGTAAAGTATGGAGAGCTGTTTTGGGATCCATCTGGATAAAAGGTGCTATGATTACTGACTATCTTGACTCCCTGCTAAAAATGTATACATGTAACAGCCAGATGCTGCAGTCCTTATGACTGGGTTCTTCAAAAGAGCCTAAAAGACTTAGGCACTGAGATCCTATTGTAATTTTATGGGATTTGGATCCCTAAGACTCCTTTGGAAATCCCAGCCTTCGTGTGTGTTTGTGTGTGCACATGCGCCCACGCTGCAGGATCAAGGCTTTGTCTTATGTACCACTGAGGACCTCAGAATATGTAAGAAAAAACAAACACAAAACCCAACATTGCCTCTTAAGAAGAAGAAGAAAAGGGGCAGGGGTGGTCAATAAGCATCGCAATCTTTTCCATTATCAAAACCAGAATGACTGGCGTTTATGCTTAGTTAGCAGCATGGGCTGGCAGGGGCTATTCCCTGCAGCACATGTGGATAAAAAGAGCTAATCTATCTGTGTTTGTGTTTGGATCTTGAATAAATTACTGCAGGAAAATGTTTGCATTTGTCTTTCTAGACCTTCACATCCTGGGTAGGTGTTGGATTTCTATAAAGTGACCATGATTCCCAAGCACGTGATAAGCAGCAGCTTTCCTTACTTTCCCAAACAAGAGGAGTTAAGAAGCAAATCAATAATTAGAAGATGGAAATTAGAATTAAATTTGCCTCCCATAAATGTTGCTTTGCCTTTCAATCTTGTATATGTTTTGCCTTAAAAAGAAATGCATGGCTTTTTTTATGTGGGGCTATAGTCAGTTAACACTAGATTAGTGGTAATTTTATTAACTGCAAAACCATCCAGTTTTATTTGGATGAATCTGCCTCATTTTTCATCCACACATCTGGGTAGCAGCTGCAGGCGCGCATTTCCCAGGGGCTCAGCCTAATTTGTAGAATTACAGGGGTTGTGCCTGGCAATAGAAAAGGTCTATTAGTGCTGCTCATGTTGAAAATTGTAAGCTTGATGCCTTCCACATGCTTCTGTTTTATTTTGTTAGTCCTATACCGGATCCATAATTAACCCTTTGGAGATTTTATTTTAAAACTGCAATAGTTTCATTGTTTGAATTCTTATTAATTGTTATCCAAAAGGAATGTTTTAATAATTAGGGTTTCTAACAATGATTCACTGAAATACTTTGAGGTTTATTCTCCCTGCATTGCTTATGTATATTTTTCACTCATGTCAATGAGTGTTATGCACTTACAGGGTCTGATTCCTTGCCAGTGGAAAGATTCTCATTGATTTCAATGGGTGTTGGATCAGGCATGCAGTGAGAGGCAAATAAATCTCCTTTACAAGTGTCAGGTAGCTTTGTACGTTTAGGACCTAAACTTTAGGTCAAAATTGCCAAATGTGGGTGCCTAAAATTAGGCTCCTAAATCCTTATATAGGCAACTAAATAAAAGTGGCCTCATTTTCAATGTTGTTGGGCACCTGCTGCTCCCACTGATGTCAGAGTCCTCAGTGCTTCTGAAAATCAGACCACTCATTTTTAGCCACTTAAATATAGACTTAAGAGTCTAAATGTAGGCACCCAAGTTTGAAAATTTTGACCTAAATATACACTGAATGCTCCACTTGTTCAGGGAGAGGAAATGCTTAAATTGCTTAATTTTTTCTCAGTTGTGTTAATAAATATTACATGGTAGACAATTAATCCAGCACCCAACTATCCTTAACTAGTATAAAACATTACATTCCAAACTGCCTAAAAACAACGTATTCAACCCCCTCACCCAGCTTTCTTTTTCTGGGGGGAGGGGAGTAAATATTAGACACCACTCTAGTTCACCCATTGTAAAAATTAAGTGGAAGCCTTCAAAATAAAGTGTTTGGCACTTTGATACCATAGCAATGAATACATTATAAATACAGAACTAGATAGGAGCTAGTTTTGTGTGGGTTTTTAGAGCCACATTGAAGACTAGTTTCTGTTTCTATTAAAGTTTATGGGAATTTTGCCATTGACTTCAGCAGGAGCAGGATCAAGCCCTTGTACTGTAAACTAACCCATGATGAACTTCAAAGTTACAAAGTGCTTTTTAAGGAAGTGCTCTTCATTAACAATACCTTACATTCATGTGGTAAATTTGTAACATGATTTATTGCAAAGGTTTCACTTTAGAAACCTGAGGTGAAATCCTGACCTGTTTGAGATCAATTGCAAAACTCCATAAACAGCAAGAAAGCCAGGTTCTTTCTTTCTTTCTTTCTTTCTTTTTTTCTTCAAGAATCACTTTATCCATCATCAGATGAAATGCAGCCACCTCCTGATGGAATGCAGCAGCTGTTTAACAGCTCACAGCAACATTATCCAACATTTTACCAAAGGAAGTGAAGAAGAATATTTTATCCAATTTAAACTCCAGGGATTATTCAGGTTGGCAGAAGATAATTACCAAAGCTTGAATTTGGCCAGAACATCTAACCTAAGGCTTCATTGAAAAATGTATCATAGACTCATATCTCCTCTAACAGCACAGTGATTCCTACCACCACGCTGGATCATCAGTCATCTCCATATGGCATTGGAATCAATACTGATTTGCTCCATGACTATACAAGTAACTGCATACAGTCACAAACTCCTGCACCTATCCTTTAGCTCCACTGAAATCAAAGCAACCATACTTTCATGATCTTCAAGTGAAAAGGATTACAAGGGGCAATATTTTTTCATTTCTAAATATTTGGATTCATTCTGTTGCCAGAGATCTAATGGGGCAGAGCTCCTTGCTGGATTGGGACCTTAGAGAGAAAATCACCACCTACTGATGTACTTCCTGCAACACTTAGGTGTTTCTTGGGTGTTTCCCATCCAGCTACTAGCCTACCCAACTCCATATAAAACATTTTATATGGCTGAGAACATGCCAGATCTGAATATTCAGAATATCACCTCTTATATTGTTTTAACTGGTTTGTATGGTTGGTCAGGAATTTTCTGTCAATTTTTGTTTTTGGACAGAAAGTGCAGTTTACATAAAATCAAAGTTTTCATGTGGAAAATTTTGATTTTGCTGAAATGGTTTGATTTTTCTATGGGAAGAATTGAAAAACAATGGGCCTTTTGGGTCAGGTTGACTTGAATCAAAACAAAATGTTTAATTCTATATCAGTTTGACATTAATCTGTGTCCAGCTGAGCTGTTATAGTGCCCCAAAGGAGTTATACATCTGGGTGCCTTGATGGGCTGGGCTTCCTGGCCAGACTACATTTCCCATGCTGCAATACAGTCACTCTTCCTTCTGGACCACAATGAGTCACTGTGATGCATCATGGGAGATGTAGTCTGGCCAAGAAGTCCCGCCCATAGAAGGGAATGGGCATGAGGCACCCAGTCTACAACTCTGATGGGGCACTGTAGGCCTCTAATGAGGCACTCAGGTGGACACAGTTCAGTGTCAAATTGACACGAAATGAAACATTTCAACATTTTGGAACATTTTTTCAAATCTAAATTGTTTTAGAAATTTCTTTTGCATGAAAAATCGGAATATTTTGACATCCCAATTCAATTTAGGATTAAAACAAAAGTCAAAACATCAGTGTTTGCCACAAGACAGCAATTTCAGTTTTCAACCAGCTCTGATGGTCAGTTTGTTTTTGACTGAAGCACCGCAGAGTACAAAGCCAGTTAAAGGGAATGCATATTGTCCACATTTATTATGCAGCTGAAGAGTGCTGTGTTAAGAAATTCCCTGTACACACCAGCTGATCTTCATAAATATAGTTAAACTCCAAGGGCTCAATATTATTTCCTGGCACTTCCTGTCCCCTGAACATATGGGTCCACTTAATATACGGAAAATGAGGATTTTATTATAGTTTTGTGTTAAAAAGGGGCTCCATATTCTTTCACACCTGGCCAGCCTGTCCCTAACCCCATATATTTATCTCTTATATATTGCTCTCTCCACAATAAGTTCTTGAACCAGATATATTTTTAGTTTTCCAGGAATCTAAATAGACTGATTTTGTGGTAACCATCAACTTTCCCAGGAGGTGGTACAAGCTTGAAAGCTTGTCTCACCAACAAAAGTAGGTCCAATAAAATATATTACCTCACCCGCCTTGTCTTTCCAACTTTCCAAGGAGTTAACTATCCCAAATCAAAGCAATTTCTTTCAGGAATACTATTTTAACTGGATTTTTAAACTTCGAAATGGAAGGAAGCCACTCTGTTTTAAAAATGATTCAATTTGTTTTCATCACACACTTACATCTGGTCAATCTTCTGGGTCATGATGCAGTGTGGGTGTGAATCTTGACAAAGATAGTGCATGCTGCAAGAGACTATAAAACAACATGGTTTATCTCCAATTAACGGGAGCAAGATCAAGCCCTTGTACTGTAGTGATGAACAAGTACAAGCCGTGATGAACTTGAGTTATAAAGTGCATTTGAAGAAAAATGTTCTTCATGAACAATATCTTGCACTCATGTGGTGATTTTGTAATATAATTCATTGCAAAGGATGGCAAGGCACTTTAGAAATCTGGAGTGAAATCCTGTCAATTGCAAAACTTGCATAGAATTCGGTGAAGCCAGGATTTCACCCTAGTTTCTCTTTTTTTAAAAACAGATACAGGAATCCCTTTATCCATCACTGAAATGTAGACACCGCCTAATGAAATGCAGCAACTATTTAACAGCTCACAGCAATGTCACACAATATTTTGTCAAAGCAAATGAAGAGGAATATGGGAACTGTGCATCCTAACCCATTAGGTGGTTTTGAAACTCATTTTTTCAATAACTGGTTTTTTAATTTGCATCATCTCATCTCAGTATGTTTTGTAATTTTGTTTCAATACTTCTTCCTGACACTGTGCTAGACATAGAAGGCATAAGTGTTTGAAACCTTCCATTATTAGGTACTGCTAGAAGCTAATGGTATCATAAGCAAATGCAAAAAGAGGGTCCAATCTTGCCCTCATTGGAGTTAATGGGAGTTTTGTCATTGACTTCAGTGAAGGCTGGATCAAGCCCATAGAGATATATAAAGATATAAATTAAAGCTGAGGGAATAAAGCAGAGCATTTAAATAGTAGCCTAAAATGCTCTGTTTTGAAAATCTGACTTGGGGTCTGAACTTGCAGACATTCCTTACGATATAAAGCCTGTGGAATTGCACCCATAATATTATTAATGGCTTGAAGTGTAATTAATCATGGTGATGTCTGTACATATCTAGAGTTAAGGCCAGATCCTCAGCTTCCATTGGAGCTTCACTGAGGCACACAAGGTGAGAATCTGGCCCTTAGAGTATAAATTATCTTTGTTTCTCTGTAGTTTTATATTCATAGGCTGGAAAGATCACCCTCATTTATAGACTTATCTTCAGTCCTAGGGGTCAGTGGCATGACACACATTTTCTCTACACTTGTCTGCTCATCTCATCACCTAGCCCAGAGGCTTGTTTATCTGTCCACTCTTTTATACCACTCCTTTGCTTGTAACCCTTCTCTGTGTACATATTTCTATTCTATTATTCGGCTTCCTTTCATTATCTGTCCAGTAAATATAAACCAAAGGAATATAAAATAATTAAGTTAATCTGTCTAATATATATATATATATTCCAGCAGGCTATTTAGTGCTGCCACTGGTATTATGTCAATGTCTTTCTGACTGGCCAGTCACACTATCTCGGTTATCATTCCAGTCTTGCTCTTCATTGCAGCTCTCACCTCCATATCTGTAACTGGCTATTGCCCAGACTCAAGCCAGCAGGAGAGATATTTATGGAGCTTAGAAAAGCAAGGAAATGATTAATGACGGTTTAATAACCTGCAAGCAAGACTCTTAGCCTTGGATGTCTTCATTGTTTAACATAGTTGATATATTATATGTGCAAAAGAATATGAAGTAATGGGAACAAGCCCAAACTAGTCAGAAGATGTTTGGAAAGTCAAACGCATTGTGATATAAATGGAAGTCTGAAAAGGTAGCAGAGTCGTGGGAAACATTAAAATATATGTGTTAAAGAAAGGAGTCTCAACTGGTCATAGTTCTAGCTTTTCCCTATCACGAGCTAAAACATACTGTTCCACCATGCAGGACTAGTTTTATGGTTTGAAACTAAACATTTTAAACACTCTCCTTCCCCTTGCACTTCCTGGCCAAGAACAATGGGCCAGATTCTCAGCTGATGTAAATTGGCACAGTTCCATTAAGTCAATGGACTTACGCAGATTTACACCAGCTAAAGATCTGGCCCTGAAAAAAAGGAGTGGACTAAAACACAAACAATTTTAGAGAAGTACCTTACCAAATAAAAATCATACTTCTAAAAGAAAAGAGCAGTACTGTAACTTGTAAACATCTGTTCCAGTTCAACAAGATGAATAAAATGATATAGGGGTAAAAAATGTTTGTGTGCTATGGATATTGTCTTTTTAAAATGGTGTTTTGGTAGCTCCCTTGCTTGGCTTGTTCCTTTCCCTCTGTATTTTCATTGATCAGCAAAAAACTGAGAGTCCTTTGTTGAACTTGTACAGTTGCAAAGTACAAATCATTAAATGGAATTTTCCAAACAATGAAGACAGGGTCTTATAGTAGGTACAGTAACTGGAAAGGCGCTTTGCTCCAGCACCCCAGTGATGGATGGCTGCAAAATTGTTAGTTAGGGAAGGTAACCCCACCCTTATATCCCTATGGTGGAACAATAGAAGGAAAGTTTGCTGTTTAGCACCATGCCAAGCCAGCAATAACTACTGTAGCTCAGGCATGGCTTTAAAAAAGGATCGACTGTTTACCACGATAACTTGTTTTGAAAACAGAAGCTTTAAGAAAGGGGTTTAAGACACTTTGGGCTAGATATTCACATCAGTCAGCGTCCTGTGTAAATCAGGAGTAACTCTCTCCAAGGCAATGCAGTCATACCAGTATGACATCAGAATTAGGTCCTCACTGTTTTTTTTTTAAATACTGTCTTTGCTACTGCAATACTGTAACCCTAGGTACCCCAGAATTCATACCCTACACCAGTGGTTCTTAACCTTTCCAAACTACTGTACCCCTGAAGCCTGAGTCCCACCCCCACGGGGCTGAGGCATGTAACTTAGTTTCATGGCGCCCCTGTGGCTCCAGGCAATTACCTTTCTTGCCACCCCCAATACCAGCTCTGCACTTGCGACCCCTCTAAAACTCCAGGTTAAGAAACACTGCCCTACACACTTCTGCAATAATATCTGTACAAAATATGCCCTGTGAGCTATCACATGAAAGCTAACAACATGCTGGTTATTAATATAATTGTACAATGCAAATGTTAACCTTATATGTGAAGTTATGAATTCCCTCTGTATGATGTTACTAGAACATGTTTAAGAGGAAATAAACAGGTCTGTCCTAGATAGAGGAATGTGGGTTTACCTCAATTTATATATCCGCAGAAAACAAAGCCATCAAGCTAAACCAGTGGGTATTACTCTGAATCTGCACTTGAGAGACAGAGAATTAACATGGCTCCTGCACCACAGAGAGATACAGGAGACTGAATCTCCAGTAGGCCTTCCTGACTTGTAAGGCAAAGATAATTCCTTTAGGAATATAAGGGACAGAGACAGACTCCATCTTTATCTTTCACTTTAAGGAGAAAAAGAAACCAAGCGATTTGATCTCTGTGATGGGTCCTGGCCAGGCCAGCCAGTGGAGAGCTGACAAGGAAACTGTGGGTAAGAGAAACCATCTTGAATAAAATCAATAAGTATGTCACTAGATTAAGTTTTAGTTTTTTAGATGTGTTTTCATTTTTATTTGCTTGTAACCATTTCTAACTTTATCATTTTTATTTGGTTTCACTTAACTTACGTCTTTTGTTTAATGAACTTGTTTTACTATAAACCAATTCAGTGCTGTGTTTGAAGGGGAAGATGTGTGAATGAGCAGTAATGTAATGTACTAACTCTTTAACAAAGCAGCAAACTTAATATCTTTTGTAAATGCACAGAGAGAGGTGCTGGGTTGCAGAGAAACATCTAAGAAGAGCTTGGAAGCTGGAGTTCACAGATTGTTACCAACTAGGCAAGGTTTGGGCTAGGAGACCCTTGAGAAGTTTGTTGATGAGGAAGACTGGTGTGGTAAGGAGTTGACACAGTCTGATCTCTAGCAAAGCTCACTCTTGCTGAGGCAGAGAGTTAACTGTGGCTCACAGCTCTGGTGACCACAGCAATATGTGACAAATACTCATTCTTAATAATAAGATGTACTTTTCCCTTAATACTTATTATAAAACAATGGAGACGGAATTTTTCCAATTCTCTAACTTTGAATAGATGCTGCTTTGCTCATGACCAATCTATTAGGACTATGAAGGGTGCATCAGGAAATTTTAATAGCCCATACTGGCTCATCGTGTAAGTAGTTAAACAGAATATCTGCATTTTACTTAAGCATTTGATATATGACCTCATTAAATGTTCCTTGAAAAACTAAATCAAATGGTTTTAGGACTGTGGTCACATGGATTAAAGTAATTGGAGGAATGTGAAATAAGGCTCATGCTAAATAGCAGTATATAGAACTGTGGGAAGGTGTCCAAAGAGCTACAGAGATTTGTATTAGGTCCTCTCTCATATTTATTGCTCATCTGGAAAAAGAAGGTAAACAGTATGTTAATTAAATTCTCAGTTAATACCAAACTGGGAAGCTGTCAAAACAAAGAAATGATATAAAGTGACCTAACAGGTTAAAAAATATGGGCAAGAAGCAAGAAAGTATGATTAAACGTGGAAGAATGAAAACTTAATACATCTGGAGGAGAGATAATGGCCTGAAGCGGAAATATTCACTAGGTAGGGGAGAGCTTTGGAAAGCAGTAATGGTGAAAGTCACCTATGTGTCATGGTTGTCAGCACGTTAGATGTGAGCTTGCAGTGCACAACTGGGCTGCTTATACAGAAGCATGTTTTTGACTGGTGAGTTCACACCCATTATACGGCCTTTACCTCTGTGCAGCTCAGAAAAATGTTGGCAATGTGGAGGGAATTCAGACCAGGGCAATAAATATGACTAAGAGGACTGATGTTAGAAGAATAATTACAAGAAAAGAACTCTGTGTGAATAGCTCGGCTAAAGAATTACTGATAACACTCTCCAAGTATCTGAAGAACTTGGGATCAAGTCAAAAAGGGAGAGTGATTGCTTGAGAGAGTATACTGGAACACAGCTATGAACAATAGGACAAAACTAAGCACAGGAAAACTTAGGCTGGGGTTATTACTCTACTCTAGAAGAGGGATGGACAATATTACCTAAAAGATCTTTCAATCTCTATTTTCTATGGTTCAGGTCACTCCCTTCCTCCACCCCATTCCCTGCAAGTATCTGTAGGAGGGGGCTCTGGACAGAGGAATAATTTTCAGGGATTCCTCACAGAGTTTTGCTGGAAGAGTTAGCCCAGGCCATTCAGAACAGAGAAAGCAGCTGTGCCCCTAAAAACTCATGAATCCTGGAGGATCCACTGAAGGCTAGGGCTATCTGTGCGGAAGGTCTAGGCCCCATCCCAATAGCTTCTGGGCTACACTAAGAGACAAGACAGAGAGATGTTGGTTGAGTGGTGTTTGTTCAATGGGTCTCCAGTGTTGAACACATATATCTGAAGAAATAGAAACCCCACTTTGTGACATACTACAGTGGAAAAGGAAAGCCCAGGTGGATTATATTTTGATAAGAAGAGAACATATGAAAATAGTGAAAGATGAAAAGGTTGTACTGAGTGAATGTGGCAGAGCAACATAAAGTATAAATAGCAAATATCTGCCTGCAACCTGAGAAAAACAGGAAAGAAGATGAAATTGAGGAAGAAATTGTGGTGGTGGCGGCTATGTAAGGGGGAAAGAAAGGAAGAGTGCTGCCAAAAAGTAAAGGAAGGCTTTCATGCTTTGCCAAAAACTGTAAAGTAAGTGGATGAAGAATGAAGGAAGTTTAAAGAATGTTTCATTAAGGCAATGGAGGTAATGTGACAGATTGAGTGGTAAAATGGGATGCTTTTGGAGAACAAGCTGGTGGTAGAAGTCTGGTGTATAAGAGAAATTAAAAAGAAAGAGAGAATTATTCAGAGTCTGAAAAAGCACATAATAATGAGACAATAAAAAAATGTATACAAACAGGCAAAAAATAGGCCCAAAAGACAATTGTTAAGGCAAGAATACAGGGTGAAGAGGAATTATACAGAAGGCTGGAGGAAGATGATAGGAAATTGGGTTTTGGGTTTGCAAAAAGAGAGGAACAGTGAAACACAAGTTATGAAGAAATCTTTGTGTGAAGGATGGGAACAGTGTGCTGACTAACCCTTAAGAGGTGGTAGAGGTATGAAAAAATATTTTCAAAAGCTGTTAAATGAGAAGAGAGATGTGAGTATAAGCACTGCCAACAATTATGCGGAAGCCTCAGAAGGCAACAATCTCTGTAAAGGAGCCATTCTCTCTTAGTGCCATTGGAGAGAGATCTGGAGAATTGAAAAGAAGACCCCAGTGTGCATACACGGCAGTGAAAAAAGATGGCCAGAGTACTGTACGTCTGGCAATTAAGTAACAAACTGAAAGGAAAAGTATATGCTGCATATGTTTGTACCTGCCTGCTCTATTGTTTAGAAACGGTTGGTCTTATGGTGATGGAAGAAAAGCAAATACAGATATAGAAAATAATATACTGAGGAGAATAGTAGGCAAGCAGAGGGTAGACAGAGTGTGCATGGAAGAAATTAGGGAGAAGTTGAGCTTCGGGGTCTCAGTGATAGATAGACTGGAAGAAGGCATATTTGAGGTTGGCTGGACATGTGATAAAAATGGGAGAATAATGACCAACAAAGGAAGCATGGGAGGGAAAAGGTTAGCAAGAAAGGCTATGGAAGACTTGAGGATGTGATGGAAAGACTCCGTCAATAGAAGTTTGAAGAGAAAAGGACTGGAACTCCAACACTTATGAACCTGTGCTATGAACCTGGAGGAGTGGTGAAGAATTGTGGGTACTTCTGACCCCATATAAATGGGACAAGGGGTCAAGAAACAAAAAGAAAGAGGGCTAAAAGAGATGACATGGACACCTCCAACCAAGTAAAAAGCCATGTAGAAAATTAGAATATCAGCACCTGGACTCATCACAATTAGCGTAATTGCAAATTGCAACCAAACCAGTGCAAAACCTATTGGCATCGTTTCATGAAGTGTCCATAGCAAGTCTCCAGAGTTTACTGAAACTTTCCTTTCATATAACTCACAGGAATTTTTGAAAATTTCCCAACTTTTTTTTTATGTTGCTAATTTCATTTTGAGTGAAGGGGCAAATAGGACCACCTTTTGTGCATAGTTATATATCAGCTCTGCTAACAACAGACGGATGAATTTAGTGTATGCACTGAAATCAATATATGCTCTGCATTAAAAGATGTATTGAGTCCAAACCAAACATAGTTATTTTGTTTGGGAAAAAAATGTCTTGGTTAGCTACCCACGTGTAGATTGTATTTTTAGAATAATGATGGAAATGGCATGCCAACAGCATTCACTTCCAAAACCAAAGTCAAGTTCCTATTTCTCTCAAGTCTAATTTGGAAAACAGCAGTTCTCAACTCTACAAGAATCAGAGTTAGCAAGGAATTAAATCAGTTCATTAGGAAGATTGTTTTGGTTCATGACCTCATAATGTTTTATCCCAGTGGTGGAGTTTAATTTTGTCTGGAATAATTTTCAAGACATTTGGGATGCCGACTGTTATCAAGGTTTCTCTCCAATGCACATGGAATGGCAGATGGGACAGAAGGTGAGCAAGAAGTATCTATAGCTATGGTAGAATAAAGCCCTCCATATACAGAGATTGCTGAATGATTAAAGTAGTAGGATAGCTCTGTTGTGAGTATGAATGGTGCCCCAATATCCAAGGGCCTGCAAATTATCAATAGGCCAATCAAACGACACAGGCAAATAGGAAAAACTGAAAGCTTGATTGTGTAGATTTAGATACACCCCTTGTGCACAACATATCCAGAACTGGGAACTTTGGGAACGTGAATGGTATTTTGTAAGCCAAATTCCAGGTATTTACTGATGACCATCTGTGACAACATGCTATGTTTTCACATATAGAGGCATAAAACTGTTCTAGTCATTCCCAGTGGCACTCTACCACCTAAAAGTCAGTAGATTGGGGCTACAGTGAGATACGTCTAAGACAGCTGAGATAAATTTAATGTATATCCCAGGTTGTGACAGTTTTCAGATATGCCACTCAAACAAAAGACTAGTGTATTTATTCACAGCAGGCTTGCTATCAACTTCAGAAACTCACAACAATCCTTGTACACGTGCAATTCATTACTTTATACACACACACACTCTTTGTCTGTGTGCATGCCTGCCAACGGAGCTGGGGGGTGGGGTGGGAGGGGGAAGACAAAGGGGGCAATTGCCCAGGGGCCTGTCAATTTGAAAGGGCCCAGGCCTCTTCCACCCACAGCCCTGCCCACACTCCACCCCAGGCCCCCACCCCTGTCCCTCCGTTGTTCACTGCCTGGGGGAAGAGGGAGTGTGGAAGAGAGGAGGGGAACTGAACCGGGGCTGGGGGGGGGGGGCGGAGGGATGCAGCAGAAAGCATGCTGAGTGGGGGAGGGGCATGGGGTGGAGTGGGGTGGGCTGTGGGTGCAGCTACAGGCAGGTCAGGACTGTTCTGTCCTGGGGCCTGGAATTGCTATTGGTGGGCCTGTCTGTGTGAATGTACGTGTGTGTATGTATATATATATGTATGTAATGCACTGTATATCACTGTTCTGCCCAAACACCTGCATTAAAAGAAAGTCAAGCACCCAACAGTTAGCACATACCAGAAGTAAGGTTGTCCATGCAAGTTTAATCCAGCTCCCTTGTGCGTATGTATTATGATACAGTCTTTCGTTACGTGATCACATACTATTTTTTCACAGTACCCCTACCTCATTTAGTGAAGGTGTAGTTATTCACTCTTCCCCTTTATCCTCCTCATTTAATATGTGACCCAGGCCTTATTTATGGTACACCATTCAAACCCTTCACTGAATACAGAATTATTAATATTCTCATCAGTGTTTTTATGGAGCTCCTCACAATAGTAACTGAGTGCTTCACAAACATGACTTAGTCTTTCACAACACCCCCATGAGGTAAAATGAAATTATTATTCTCACTCCCATTTTACAGATGGGGAGCTGAGGCTCAGAGAAATTAATGCTGAAATTGCCAAAAGTGACCATGAATTTTGGACCCCGAACTTTAAACATCCAGGGCCCGATTTTCCAAAGTGCTTAGCATTTTTATAATACATTATGTGTTCAAAGTACACTTCCAATCAACTTCAGTTGCAGCGAGGATGCTCAGCACTCTTGGAAATCTCACCCCAGATATTTCAAGGTCATGTTGGGAACCACAAAATGAGGAACATACAATCTCTCATGACCCGGCTCCTGTCCTCTTTCCCAGCTGTTCCTGCCCACCACCCATTCCCTGGCTACTGCCCTTCTCTCACTTTGCCCCTAACCACCACCTATCCTGGCTTCCTGCCATCTTCGCACCTATCTAGGCCTCACACATGGCTCCTGCCCCCCACCCGCCACCCCATGCACCTATCCAGCTCTCACCCCAGAATCCTGCCCACATGCTTCTATCCAACTATAACCCCCTTCTAACCAACCTTCAGACCTGCCCCACAGCACCTCTGCTTCCATCCAGCCCCCTCACTTTGGCTCACCTCTCTCCTGTCCTGCTACAATCTAGTCCTGCACGCCTCACCCAACTCCAACTTCCCTCTCCTTCTGTTCCAATCCAATCCTCCCCAGCTTCTATGTCCCTCTCTTCCTATCCACCACCCGCACCGCTTGGCTTCTGGTCCTTTCCCGCTCTGTTTCTATCCACCCCCTTCCCTTCTGTACCTATATAGGCTCCTGGTGTTGTCCTCCTTTCCCTCCCCTTTGCTCTTGTCCTTGCCCAGCCCCAATAAGTGCCTGCCTTTCATCCCCCTTTGCTTCTCCCCACTTTCTGGGTCCTGCAACCCACTCAACCCTCTCTTAGCCACCCTCCTCCCAGCCCTTCCTCCTCATCTCTCTGCATTAATCAGGTAGATGATTCTTTTTCCTTGCAGTCTGAGCTCCAAGGAAGGGGAGGCATTGAGTGCACAAGAGAGACTCATTACTCTTAGTGCCTGTAAACAGGTCTACATCAGCATCTGGGTATCAGAAAGAGCAATTTCAGGGAAAACCTACCTCATCCTATGCAGCCGTGGGCTGAAGCGTGCGTACTGCCCATTGTAGGTGAAATCTTTGGAGGATTTCTGCACAGGTCTAACAAGTCTCTACTGAGCATTTGTGAACTGAGATTATTCAAAGGTTTATTGCTCATGAAAATTTGCCCAAATGTAGCTGGCAACAGCAAGTCACAGCCTTGATACCAAAGTGACCTCCTGCCACGTTTCAACTCCTCTTACAAAGATTAGATGCTAGAGCATCTCAATGAAATGGTTGTAAGAATTTTTTTAACATGGGCAGAACAATGTATCTTACCCTAAACTTGTTCTCAAAATTGGCTGAACCATTTTAGCTGAACCATTCAAAAAATAATAATAATAATAAAATAAAAAAAAATTCAGCATCAGGCAGACATCTGGCAAGGGAAATTTCAGCCTAAACAGTTAAAATTCAGCGATGCTATAAGCAACTGAAAATAGGGCCCTTACAATGGGAAGTGTTGGGCAATTTTAACTATAAGCAGTGTTACCAACTCCACCCATAATTAGTTGCATTTAAGCATTGCCATCCCTTGTAACCAGGAAAAGAAATTTTCTGAGTTTGCTGGAGATATGCCAGCAATGTGCTTAGCTGATCTGTCCCTCTAGATGAGTTATTGTTCCTCACATTAGTTTTGCTGACACCTCCGGAGACCAGGGAGAAAGGCCATGCTACAAAGATGAAGAGTACTCACTTGAGGACTGATTCTGTTAGGCACTGATTCCTTACAACAGCCACTGGCTTCAAGACTTATTGGGTGTGCTCACTATTTTGCACTGTTGGGCTCTTGGAGCAGACCTCCATCTTGTTGTCTTAAAGGTATGGCCCCTATTTTAATTTCCTACTATTTTATTGCTTACATTTTATAAGAAATAGGGAGAGCTGGCAGTGACTTTTATATTAAGGTTGACTAACATTTTCCTTTGTAAGTGAGTCTTGCCACTAGATCCAGATGAATCCCACCCAATATTTATAAGGAAGTGGACACCCCTTCATTATCGTTTGCATTAAAAATAGCAAAAAATAAAGTTTATTTTGGGGCTTGAGAAGTGCTGATTACCCACAACTTCCACCAAATTTCCACTGGGGCCTGGGATTTTTATTTTATTACTATATTTCTATAACTTTTGCTTGTTTCACGTTGACTTTCCTGTGTGTGTGTATGTGTGTGTGTATTTTTTTTTTTTGCCATGGCAATGTCATAGCCATAATTATAAGACAATTAGAAAGCTTTAGCTTCATAGCCTGTAATATAGAAGTGGACTGGTTGACTCATTGGAAAAGGGAACTGTGTGTTAGGCTGTAGAATTAAGGCATCTACAAGACAAAGAACTAGTGTATAGGTGATCTAAAAAAACCCAACCAAGAACTCCCAAGGGCACTGTGGTAGGTACTTGCCATAACCAATTTTTTCAAGTTTCAAATGCACTGTAATAGGCATTCACGTTACCGTTTTACACTATGGAAGATTTCAATGTTAATTGGTACAGATCCTGTTAGGATGTCATTTCCACATGAAGCAATTTAAATGGAAGTCAAGGAAAGACCCAGGACAGTAAATCAGTATCTGTCCACCTGAGAGTCCAGTTTAAAAAAAAAAAAGGTGCAAGACAGTGATTCACTAACACATGCTGAAGTCAAGCTACTGAAGTGAGGATTCTGTGGCAACTATTCTCTGCCTTGGACTTGTCCCATCTCTTCACTGCTGGGTCCTGGCCTGAAGGGAATGGTGGGACACAGCAATGGAATCATTGCATATGCAAGGTAGGAGAGGAGTGGAACATATTCACCCCAAGATGCCTGTTTTTCCAATAGCCAGAATTCCACTCTCTTGGTGTCACAACATCCCCCAGGACCTGCAGTACCTCCTAAGCCAAGAGAATGGCTAGCTTTCTAATCATGAGACGCTATTTGTCTAGGAACATATGATCTTCAGCTAATATATACTCTCACTCATACACTTAAAAACCAGCTGGATAAAACTATTTCACACAAAGCTCTCTTTTATCTGGCATGTGACATCCTCTAGATTAGTGAGGTCTCTCTGCACTGTGCATTACACAGTATTGTGGTGACCTCATTACAATGTCAAAGCAAGACTTTGTCAATGGAAATGACACGATCACTGACAAAACAAAGGAAATTAAACATACAAAGCAAGGGAGGAGACAGCAACTAGCCAAAGGAAGGACAAGGTTGATGCAGCAGGCTCGTTAGTGCCTGAGAATTGCAAAGTCATTACAGTGGGTCCTGCAATATTGGGGAGGCTTTGCTCTTGCTGACGTGGGCCCTTGCATGTGGTAATATATGCAGGGCCTCTGGCAGACTTCCATAATCCATACAGCCTCTCTGAGGGTGGATGCATCTGGCAGTAGGGATAACAGAGAGTGCTTGATACTCAGGGAAATGTGGGAGCAGTGCAGCAAGGTGAGAAAGGTGGAATCGGAGCAAGATTTCATCAGTCAGAACAGAGATCTGTTCAGCAATTGGGAGGAGGGTTGGGCTCCTGCAGTTCATCTATCAAGGTGTACAAGTACGGGTGCATCATGGTAGGGCATTAGCTGGAGAAAACCCTGGGTGCATGCTGGGAGGGGATACTGATACAACATGGCTCACCATAGCATGGAGCCCTCTACTTAACCAGACGGCTCAAGCATTTATACAAATATAGCTTCTTGCACACCACGAGTGCTAGAATATTCCCATCTGCTTGCAAAGAACTGCTCAAAGTACCTATAGTTTCCCAGTGTTACAGGACCCTGGAATACAGAGCTGTTTCCTGCAAAGCTTCTTACAAGGGGCTGGGTCAAAAACCTGTGACAGACTCTCTCTGTCTATGCGGGTGTATTTCTTGTTAGTTTAAGATAGTTTTTGTGCCATTTTATGCAGTACAGGATGGAACAGTGTGTGCGTGGGGGGATATGAAAGCAATTATTTCTCTAACCAACCTTGAGTAAAATGTCATTACTTCTGCACAGTCACTCCTGGGTAAACTTTAAGCATCACTACAAGAAATTACAAAGTCACTATTTTTCAAGGGTTTTTTTGAGCACACGCTCAGAAAAAACACGATAAATTGGTTTCCGATGTAAACCCATTGAAGCTAATGAAGCTACACTAGGGATTAATTTGGCCCGGCCTTGGAAATAGCATGAAACAAGATTTGTGTGACAGGAATGAAAGGGCTTGATTCTACTGTCACATCCATTTTACACCAGTGTAACATCATTGTTTTCATTTACAGTGGTATAAATGAGACCAGGCCCAATGTGCTCACTCTGAGTGACCCATCCAGGGTTCTCCAGTGTGGGAAAATTCATCAGATGAGCCCCCGACTTAAGGCCTTGATTCAGAAAGGCACTTAAGCATGTACTGTACTTTAAGCACATACGTACGTCCCATTGACTTAAATGGTAAAATCCTGGCTTCACTGAAGTCAATGGGAACTTTGCTCTTGACTTCAGTGGGGCCATGATTTCACCCATTTTAACTTGGTCTAACAATGAAGTTTAGTAGGACATCATTTGACAGCGCGTACATGACAAAACTATTTAAATTACATGCATTTGGATTTATATTAGACATGGGCTTGAGGTACAAAATTGAGAGCTAGATTTTGATGCCTCACTGCCCTATACACTTCCCCCACTTTGTGGTTTGTTTGTTTGGATCTAGTGTTCTGATGCAGGTTGCTCTCTAATTTATCCTCCCTTCTCTCTTTCGATAGAATTTTCATTTTAGAAACGCATACATGATCTTTTAAAATAATAGTTGATGCAATCCCGTCGTATGTTCTGTCTCCTACTACAACAGACTCAGGAATGTTATAATGTGCTTTGGATGAAAAAAAAGGACTTTTTTTTCTTTTTTTTTGGTGAAAAGGTATTCAGCCTTGTTTTTGCTAACTTACACATTTCTTTGTGATTTACATTTTGTATCTTACCGCATAGATCTACTGCACAGAACCCACCACATAGTTAATGACAGTTTGTACGTTCATGGCTATATGATTAACTTCTTCTGTGTCATAAAATAGAACTGCTAGGACAGTCTATGCCATATTCAGACCTAAAATAGGCAATTATAATAATCCATTACTCTTCCCCTGTGATTTTGTCCCTTTTTAGAAGCATATGCTTCAGCTTCATATGACTTTTCATTGATGGTGTCAAAGTTTAAAGAAATATTTTTCTCACATTCTGAATGAATTTGTCCCCATGAGAGGTTTTCTATTAATATTGACCAGTGTTTTTTTGTTTCCCCTAGTGGTTGACATTATTGCTAGATTTTCTTGTTCTTTGTCTGTGCTATGTGTTAGAAAACTATTATGCATGCTGTTTATCCAAATGCCCCTTGGCATATGAAGAGAACCTGTATTCACACAGCCCCTGCAAACCAAAATCCCAGCTAGTGATATTTTGTAAAAATCAAACCCACCCTTAATTTTCGTTCATTTCTATTTAAAGAAAGATAGGATCAAACCCAAAATGTTTATGAGAACATCCCCAATTTGTATAAAATTGGAACCCAGATATGAGCCATCTGTGACACTGGTAGGCCAGGTGCCAGCTCTTGCCAAGGCTGCAGGCATCAGCTGAGCACCGACAAATTTGTATCTGGAAATCAGACCAGCTCACCTGTATGTTAATATTGTTCAAGACAGGTGTTAGACTTGTAAGGATGTGTTTAGTGTTTAGACTCAATAAAAATGCTTGTGAAGTATTGCATGCATTAATCTTACTTGTCATGTCTGTATCCCCTGCTATAAGGCGATATGTGCGTTTTGTTTCATAACTGTAAAAATGCCTGCTATGAATTTGTGAACCCAAGCAGGAGGAGTGGTTTCCCTGCCCATCAAGAAAGGCTATTAAAACTGAGTGGGCCATTGTGAAAAATCACGATACAGAGATGGTGCTAATGGCCCTCTCACACCTGTGAAAGCGCTATGTGCAAGGAAGCTCGTCCCATCAGCTTGAATTCTGGAAGAAGGAAATAAAGTTAGTTGACATGAAAATTCTTCATCTCTTTGCTGTTTGGACTCTCACAGGTCTGGCGTTAGGAAACAGAGACAGAGATCTCCCAGGGTCAACCTGGATTAGGCCTAAAAGACATTCAGAGCTGAGAGATTACTACAATTCTGTCACCTTTTGGAACCATAGATTGTATTTTATTTGTGTATATATGTTGCTGCTTTAACCTGTAAATAACTCTCATTTCTTTTTCCTACTTAATAAATCCTTAGTTAATTTACTATAGGTTTGGCTACAAGTATTGCCTTTAGTGTGAGAACTAAGGTACAAATTGACCTGGGGTAAGTGACTGATCTCTTGGGACTGGGAACAACGTGAATATTTTGTGATCTTTGGTGTAAGTGACCATTTATCACTAAATCCAGCTTTCCTGAGTGGCAAGATGGATCGGACTGCCCCAGGGGACTGTCAGTGACTATGGTAAGACTGTTATAATGCTTCTGGAGTTCACATTTGTTACCAGGCTGGTGAAAGCTAATTATAGAACATACCACCAGTTTGGGGTGTCTGCCCTGCTTTTTTGACAAACTGCCCTGAGGTTGGCATTTATGGTCATGAACCACTCCAGACAGCATGACACCATCTTTGGCTTTTCTCATCGCTTAAAAAAAAAAAATTCTACTTGAACCTGATTATAAAAAATAAAGCAAAAGTTATTCACCATCTTTTGAGCAGTAGTTCCCCGAAGCTGCTTCTTGATAATGTTTTTGGCATCCCTTTCCTTGAAACATAGGTGAGCTATCTTGGTCACGAAAACAATTAACGTAGGGGACAGCCTTTAGCCTTCTGACCACAAAAATTTTTATTGTTGTCCTGTTTTCCCCATTTTTGTATGTGACTAGTTTCTGAGGATGATAAGATATGGTCGTGAGGAACACCGTAAGTTACTTAATTCCAAATGGAAGGCTTCTGTCTTCTCAGATTGTGCATCTGTAGCATATGGAGACCCGCCTAATACTCTCTGCATTTCAAATAACTCAGAAATCCTGACTTATCTGGCTTGCTTCTTATGTCAATGCTGTTACTTCTAATAATTTGTATTTTAGGAATCCCATTCTTTTTACTTTTTGTTTGCTAGTCATGCTAGGGGAAGTCATGCAAGTCTATCTAAATTGCAATCATTGTTACTATCTTTTATTATTATTATTTATATTGCAGTAGTGCTTAGGGACCCCAAATGAGACACAGGCCCATTGTGTTAGGCACCATAAGTACTCCTAGTAAGAAACAGCCCCTGAATAGCGAAGACAGTCAAAGGATGGAAAGGAAACTAGAGAGCTTTCCCACAGCAGGACAGTGGTTAAGTTGGAAATAGAACCCAGGTCTTTCATGTCCTAGTCCCAGACCCTATCCACTGGACTACATTGCCTTTTTTTTACCCCTTGAATCTCACTGATCTCTCAACTGATATGCGAAAATTGTTGTGCCAGCTTTGGTTTTGCATTCAAATACCCAACATGCCAGTCCAAAGTTCTGTGAAAGGCAGCATCGCTTAAGTTCTTTGCCACAGTTGTGAGGTGCAGGTCCAAAGCTACTGTGGATCAAAAGACTTCATCATGCTAGCCAGGGTGAGTTGGTCCTGAATAGGTCTGAAACCCTGTGAGATCTGTTTGGCATTACAAATAAATGAAGAGTTAAGTGTGGGAAGGCATATAAATATATATATATTTGTGATAGTGCGTGGTTCTCACTGGGCAAAATTATGGTAACTTAGTTTGGCCCAAAATATATGAATAGTTCTGCAGTCTGCATTCCTCATGCTCCCAGAACTCATTTGAATTTCCAAATAGGTATCTGGGGGGCAGGAATGCAGAATTTCCATAATTTGTAATATACCTATAAACCTAAGCAGAGCTTCTGTATTTGTTTATTTTAATACACAATCCATGCCATTTTGGGGAAAACAGAGAGGAAAGTAATGAGTCAGATTAAGCCCTGGTTGTAAACTGAATGCAACTCCACTAACTTCAGTGGAATCACACAGCTTATACTAACATTCAGTGTGACCCATGGTACTGATTAACTAGCTGGCCTCCACACTCCTATTTAGAGTCTGCTATCTACATGCTGATTACTTCTCTGTTCTAGGAGCTCTCTCTAAGCAGTATGTTGACAGTAGAAGTTCTTGTGTTTATCAGCTCATGTTTTAAAAGAATAATATTTTTCAATATTTCTGAAATAAACATTACAGACAGCAATCGAAATGTGGTAGTAAGATATAGAACCCAGGCTTCTCCCCAGAAATATGTGGTCACTGCATTACTTAGCTTAAACTATTTCCTTGTCCTATCAGTGGACTTAAAATATAAAGTTAACAGCAAGATAAAAATCTCTGGCTACTTGCCTAAATGGTAGACATCTCTCTCACAACCAAAAGCTAAATTGTGACGTTAGGCACAGCCCTGAGCAAGGGCAAGTGAGTAAATTGTAGCACCCCAAAGGTGACGCTGGGAGTCACTGTGATTCAAACACACACCTTTGACTCACTAGCCCTCTCCTGGTTCTTTTTGTGCGAGTAGTTGTTTGCTGCTTGCCTATGTCAGCAGTTAATTACTGCTCCCCTCCAGGCTTGCTTAGTGAGTTGGAGGCAACACTCTGACCATATCCCAACCACTCTGTGCCCCACCAGTTTTGGGGAGGGATTAAGTGGGAGAGTAGCCCCATTTTGCACCAAGGCCTGGTAGCCTGTGTATGTATGTAAGAGGGAGTCAACATCTTAGCTCTGTGATGAAGGTTAAACAACTTGCCTGAGGTTACAGAGCAAGTCAGTGGCAGAATTAGGGTCACAAATCAGGAAATCCTGGTTCACAGTCCTGTGCGTAGCCCACCAGGCTATGTAACCCCTTAACTGTGGTATTAAGAAGATCTTACATTAGATGGAGGATGAAGAATTCAGTCTGTAAAATCATCCTGAATTGTGGGCGGAATGGCTTGGAGACCTGAACTGATCCTGCTCTGAGGTATGATTAAAAGGTCATATAACTTCTTTCCTCATCCTCTCTTGGTTTTCCTTCATGAGTGCTGAGATATCTAGAAAGAAACTATTCCCCCTACATGGCCTTACTAGAGTAAAGAAATGCTGGGCTTCTCATGAGATTTCTAGCAAATTTTGCAGGCTCATGATCTACACCTAGTTCAGACTGTTCCCATTTCTGGTGCTTTTTAGTAAGGAAAAACACTGAGCTCAGATAACTAGCAATGAAAGGGTTAAAACCTCGTAACAGAGACATTTAAAAAAAAAAGGGGGGGGGGGTTTGTGGTACCTGATTAGTTTATTTTGACAGCCGAGGTTTTTTCCTCCTGTGACGCCAGCTTGCCGGGGCAGTGCTCCATTGACAGTGGCATGCAGGCAGCTGTGTGCTGAGCTTTATTTAGGTTATGTTGTGATTGATGACTTGAATGGAAGATGTGAAGAGTGAATTAGCAGCTTGAGTGAAAACCATGTGGTTATCTTACCAATTACCTTCTTAGCAGAGAGACCTTTGTGTTACCTTGCTGCTCTCCCTCCCTTGGGTAGACACTGTTGTCTCTTGCGCTCCAGGTTGCCTGTCCTATTGTCGTGTCTCAGGCTTGCTGTCCTCCTCTGGCTTTCTTTCAGACCAGCTAGCTCCCCGTAAGAGTTAGTGGTTATTGCTCTTGCTGTATGTAGTGCTGCAATAATAGACACATGGCCCAGTTCCAGCCAGGATACTCTCCACGGTGTCGAGTGCTAGAGCCTTGATGGACAGTTCGTATCTGGAAGGAGAGAAGCTTTCCTTGCTGCCGCTCCAAAAGGTGATTGCATAAATGGCATGAGACTATCCAAATCCTCCATCTTCCCAAGGCCAGAGCCTGAGACTATGCATAGCCCACCTGCATGGTTGATAATCTGGCGCCTGGGATGGTGTCAGGGAGGTAGTGAGCATTCTCAGTGTCTTCCCTGTCTCCCAAGGAGTGGCCACCTTAGCTGGCAGTCAGCCACAGTGATACATAAAGACATCCTGCATGGCCCAAAGATGTCCCCATGGCTGCCAGCTCTCCAAAGGAGCTTAGGCAGGAAGGATTGGATCGGTGGTCAAGATATTAGTTTTGGACTTGGAAAGCCTTGGTTCAATTCTTTCTACTACCATAAGCTTCTTCTGTGCGCTTGGCCAAGTCACTTAGTCTTTCTGTGTCTTAGTTCCTTGTCTGTGAAAGGAGATAATAGTACTTCCCTACTGCACTACGTGGGGCTTGTGCAGCTAAGTACACTAAAGGTTGTGAGGCATTCAGATACTGTATTAATGGAGTGTCATATAAGCACCTAGGAAGACTAAAGCTATTAGAATGAAAGTACTCTGCCTGAAATGGTGGGTAAGGAAGGAGCTTTTTAGTGATCCCACCACCCTAAAATGTGCAATATATGTCTGTATGACATTGACTTCTCCTCGACCTATATTTGGACCCATGTTATTTATATTGGCAATATTCCAAACCAGCAGCACAAAAAGACACTGACAAGATCACTTTGAAAAAGCAAATAATAAATCTTACTCCACAAGGCCATAAAATTTAATTTCTCTGACTATAAACCAACCGTCACCCCGCTGTCCCCACCCACCACAGCTTAGAACTAGCTTTTCATTAGTCAAGATTTGAAGTGAATTGCCGAAGCTGACCTCACGCTAACCTGAGAACAAATTAAGGACCTCGCTCTTATGTTGTGTTCAACATTCTTTGCTTGTGAGCATTTAACTAGAGGGAAGTAGAAGAGGAGCTAAAAGAGCTCAAGACTCACATTAAAATGGAGAGGGTTAGCAACACCGTGTACACCATGTATAGGCTGGTTTTGGGGGAGAGAACATTTCTAATATAACTAGAAAATTAGTGGTGTTGCGACCTGGTGTGCAAGGCTGCCGCACTGCTCAGGTATGACCTGTTTTGCCCCTGCTGGCTATTAGCAGATGACTATTAATTTAGTTTTATTTTCTTTGATTTGGTTTCTGCTTCTCAGCAGCAGAACAGATGATTTTTTCAGATAAGAGATTTTTGAGGATCTATCTCAGATTATAATCATTTGATGATCAGCCAAACTTTTGTTCATCAGCCCGAAGTAATTTGGTCTTTAAATAAAGAAGGCCAGATGTACATGGAAAATAACAGTTGTGTGGAGAAAATGGCTGTCCAATGGAGTGAGTCTCCTTTTAACAGCTCCCTTATTCTTGAGTCCCATTGAACCATTTGTACTCCAGTCATGGACCTTGTCTTTACATGTTGTATAAGTGAAGTTGGCAAGAGAGTGGCTGCTGTGTTTATACCTCTGAACAGAGAATGTAATGCTTGGCAGAAGCTTGTCCAATTTTGATGATGACATCATTTGTATACATAAGATGAGTTTAGAGGCTGTGGTTGTGATCTATATGGTGATGGACTGATTTTCTTTTTCTTTTTTGATTGTAGCTTTCAGATAACATAACAGTTGTATTCTCTACAGTATTAATCCAGGAATAGATCTAGTTGAGGTAAGACAAGAACAAGATCAACTATTGAGTTATAAATCTTGCAAATATGTGGGTTTTTTTAAAAAAAGCAGGCCAGATATTTTTTGGGGTTCTGGATGGAGCTGTCTTTTTCCCAGGCTCCTTTACGTCTATTCATTTTAGGAAGAAAAATACTTTATCCCCAAAGTAGCTATGAACTTTTGTCCTCCAACATCAACTAAGGGGACGTGAGTTGATTTTATATGTGTGGCATAAAAGACAAAAGAGAGTGCCATTAGCCTTTGCCAAATTCAACATCCTACTATGTCTCTTTGAAAGTAAAATTATGTGTTTCTATAATATATAAATTAGGTTAAAAAGCATGATTTTAAATTTAATGACACTAACAAACCAGATTATGACTTGTATTACAGTAGCTCCTGGAGGCGCCAACAAAGTCACGGCTTCATTGTGCAAGGGGCTGTAGAATCACATGGTAAGAGACAGGCTCTGCCACAAGGACTTACCACCTAAATAGACAAGACAGACAAAAGGTTGAAGTATTACCATCCCCTAGATAGAGAGCTGAGGCTCAGAGAGATGAAATGGCTTGCGCTAGATCACACAGGAGGAAAGCCAGGACATGATCCTAACTCTCCTGAGGCCCAGTTCTGTGCCACAGGGCTATCGCTTCTGTCTTAACTATCAATTTGTTGCAAAATGAGGGTGTGTATGGGAGTGTTAGAAAAGATGGAATGAGCTGGGACATTATGATTCTTACTTATTTTCACTTGTGTTGCTCTCTGCTTCTTCTTTTTTTTTTAAAGCCCTCATTAACATGACTCAACAGGATGAGTCTTTCTTAGCCAGCCCTCTGAGTTTACTGTACTTTAATTCCACGTAGGGGATTGTTCATAATAGCTGCATATTAGCAGTAAAAATAGTTAATATTGTAACATGTTAATTCTGCATGAGTCAGCAGCTGCTGCCAGCCTGCAAAAAGGCTCTGTATTTTGTGCTCTGTTGGCGTTAGTAACCGTTTAACTGTATTTATTCCCCTTATGAGAAATGCAGACGTGCATGGTAGAGTCAGTCACCAATATTAAAGCATCCTCTTTCCATCAGAATTTATCAAAAGAAAAGAAATCATGAGAATAAAACCAAGAGACCAGATTATCCCTGTATAGAAAATAGACTCGTAGGGCCAGATTGTTCAAAAGAGCCCAGCACCCACCAATTCAGAACCACCTGATAAACTCCTGACTATCTCAATGGGAGCTGCTAGGTGCTGAGCACTTCTAATATTTGATCCCTTCATTGAGGGAATGGTTGGGTACTGAGCTGTTTTGAAAATCTGGCCCATGGAACCCAATAATGTGAAGGAGCAAATGAATCTGATCACAAGTGAGAATCTGGGCCACACAGTCTAATTAGATGGGTATAAAGCATTGCCATTTTCTGCTGTGTAAGACACAGTAGCATGTGCTGTTTTATCATCTTTGGTCTTGTGGTTTGAATTATGTAGGCTGACTGATCAGCTGCTGGTGATTAAAGACATGTTGTTTGTTATGAAAAGAACCGAATACATTCTACTGTATTCTATTCATGGTTCTTAAACTGCACCCATCCTTGTGGTCTCTGAACACTTTTAATATTTGGATTTAGTAC
Source organism: Emydura macquarii macquarii (assembly GCF_026122565.2). NCBI lineage: Eukaryota > Metazoa > Chordata > Testudines > Chelidae > Emydura > Emydura macquarii. The sequence continues at coordinate 6,519,460 of NW_027133377.1, forward strand.
AATATTTTTCTAAGGATTAACTTTCTCGCTTGGAATTTCTCTTTAAAACGAGGTCCGTTTCAGGTTATGAATCCCTTCTTTCTGGTTGTTGCAGTCTTATTCCAGAGAACATGTGTGCATGGCTCTCAAGCCTTTGCGGTTTCTGGCTTGGAATGGAGCACTCATAGCAGGTAGACCACTAAAACAGATTTTTCAAATCAGTGTTTAACTCCTCCTCCCCCCCTCAAAGTAAATGAAATGTAATCAGATAACTGAGCACATCACTGGACCATGATATGGAGGATAAATGTCAACATTGTTTCCACTTTATGAGACAAAATGGGGATTTGCGCTGGGTTTCTCCTAATTGGCCATTTAACAAAGTGGTTCTGGCTAAAAAAATCCACTCCATTCTACTCCCCTTGGTCCCTATTACAGATACTCACACTGATGGCTTGGTCACTCAGTTGGTTGGTTAAGTATATACATGCATACCGTGTTAGGAATTCCATAGCTGTAACCCAAACACAGCTCTGGAAACCCTTTAGCTAAAAGCATTTTGACTTTGTCATTGAGACATTGTTACACTAACACATAGGAGTGAATCCTCAGCTGTGCCAAACATTCCCTATGTCTCTGGGTACCAAATTGGCCTCTAGTGTAACTTAGAACAACCTAAGTTACACCAGCTGCAGCTGGTTCATTGGGACTGCTGCGTTGGCTGAGGATGGGCCGGAAAGCTGTGTGTTCTAGCCATGCCCCTCTCACACCGCATATGTCACTTTCCTGCCTCTGACGTACCCCAAGATGGAGGAAGGGGGTGGGTGGCTAATATAACCAGCTCTGCTCTACTCAAGGAGTGTCCCACTGCTGGGATGGTGTAGTGTATGAGCATAGGTGGAATCCCTTTAAATAATTTGGGACCCATCTTGTCAGGCTGTGTTCTGTGCAGGAGATGCCAGAATCCTGGCAGACAAACAGTATGTATGTAACTTGGCATGGCGTGTTTGCATATATTTAGTAAACATCGTTTGATTTTTTTTTAATTAAAGGGGCACATTTACAAAAAAATGTTCTCTAACTTTGCACTTACAGTCACTTCATGGTGTGAATGATTGACTTTAACATGTAGCTCATTGATTGTGTTGTGGTGGTGGTCTTTTGGTAATTCAAATTTACTATTAAAAAAATAACTTTGGTGGTAATTGCAGGGTTGGCTTTATACCAGTATTATCATCAGTTGATGAGGATGGAGTTAAGCTTTGTCACTTTGCGATTTGCCCTTCTCTCATTGGCTTCGTGTATTTTCATACTTGGAGCTGGTTTACACTAGAAGTTTTGCACACTTTGTCGCTTCTGTAAACTTAGCACATTGCAGACATTAGGGGCTCTTTGCATTTCTCCATTCTGCTTCACAAGCTCCCTCTGTGCATCTCTCCCATTTTCCTGTATTTCAGGGACTCTCTGCAACTTCCCTTTAGAGAGGTGGAATCTCCATCTTTAGAGGTTTTTAAGATGTGGCTTGGCAAAACCCTCGCTGGTATGATTTAGCTGAGGTTAGTCCTGCTTTGAGCAGGGGGTTGGACTAGATGACCTCCTAAGGTCCCTTCCAACTCTATGATTCTATGATTCTGTTCCTCAAACCAGAGGGTCTGTGTCTCCCTCATTCACCCCCCCTCCCCCATGATAAGAGCTTTGGGTGCACCCTAGGGTGACCAGATAGCAAGTGTGAAAAATTGGGACAAGGGGTGAGGGGTTATAGGTGCCTATACAAGACAAAGTCCCGAATATCGGGATTGTCCCTATAAAATCGGGGCATCAGGTCACCCTAGTCCACCCCTCCCCCATACCAAGATGTCCCTTCTCATCCCCATGCCAGGGGCTCTTTTTGGTTCCCTATCCTTTCCCCCATGCCATGATGTGCACCTCCATTCCCCTGACACCCGCCCCATTCTTATTTCTTTTCTTTCTGTCTGTAAGATAAACAGAAGCATTGTGACATCAGAGGTAAATCAGTCATCGCTACCTCCCTCTAGCAACCCTAACCATGATGCCTGCTTTGGCCATCTCTCCCTGCCTGCAGCACCAAGTGGGCACTGATTAGATTAATTAAAACAGTGGACAAAGGTAAATGATCTTGCCTGAGCCAGGCACAATGTGGAGGGAGCCATAGTGCAAATCTGTAGCCTCACTCCTACTCAGCCTATTTAGCTCCTGATCTAAAGCAGCCTCTATTATTCCTGTGCTGATCCCCCCTGTGTCTCCCAACTCTGTCAAAGCACCTCAGTCCTGACCTCTAATTTCATTTGCTGACCCATTTTAACCAATGCGATTGAAGTATACAAATGACCTACAGTGAGTGAGTGATGACTGGCTGATGTCACAATGCTGCCTGCAGCTCCAAATGTGTGGGAAATCAGTCTTTTTCAATGTTCCAGTTTTCCAACTGACACCAAAATCGATAGGGTTCTTGCCCATTAATGCCTAAAATGTTCTTAGAAATTTTCAATTGATTGGATGCATTACAGACGGACAAAACAGAGAAATGCCATTGAGTTGCGTGTTAGACCTTATTTTGCTCAGCCAATTAACGTAGAGTAAATAAAATGTATGTACAATATTCACAAAAGCAACAACAACAACAACAAAAAGTATTACAGTTATTTTGGGGCAGGCTAATCCGGTGCTATTCTGGTGATATTTTAGGAAAATAAAGAAGTGAAGCAACACTTCACCTCCCTAATCTTCCTTCTCCATCTCACACACACATTCTGGCAAATAACTAAGCATAATTAAAACTTATGAAATCAGCACAGTAGCTGTATTGCAAGCCAGAATGTACTTCTTAGGCTCACATGTAGAGCAAGCCTAAAACAAATGTTTAAAGTTGTTCAAACATAATCAGAAAAAGCTCTATGAGTGTTTGCATTTATATGTTAAAAGCACAACTCTCTGTGTGTGTGTGTGTGTGTGTGTGAGAGAGAGAGAGAGAGAGAGAGGAACGGTTTGGATCCAGATTAAGACTAGGAGATGGTTCAGATTTAAATTAGACAGTACTGAGACCTTGTGAGCTGCTCTGGTGAAAAGCTTTCTTGACCAACTCAGACTTCTGCCATCTTGGATGAAAGTCACATGAGATCACCTAATTTTGTGAGACTGCCACCATCCTGTGCTGAAATCTCACAAACGTGGCTATTCTATTGAAGAACTCAGAAAAAGACCTCTTCTAGGTTTTGATCCAGGCCTGTATTTACAGGGACAGGTTCAAATATAGGCAAGAAAGTCAACAATGTTCAATTCATGTAAAAATTTTGACCTGGATGTGTGGAATGTCTACACATTCTGCAGTGACAATATAGGGCTGCCCATTGGCAGTGAAGGGACAAATGTCAAAAGGTCCAGAATCTGGGTCCTGTTTGGACAAATGCCTAAGGGTTCAAATGCTAATCCAAACTACCCAAGCCTCTTGAGTCTGCTGAATTGGGCTGGGAATCTCACAAGAATAGGTTTTTCCATGACAGTTCTGAGACATCGTGCTTCCCATCACATCAGAGATACCCTCTGCACAGGCTTTCCTGGGGTGTCTCAGCACCCCCACTTCCACTATTAGCTGAAACCCAGAAGTGTAGATTCAGTGTATAAATGATTTGAATCCCCACCTCCCTGTCAGCACACACACTGTGTTAGTGGCAAGAGCTTATTATCCCAACACACTGACCTTTTGCCTCAACATACCCCTGAGCTGGTGCTTATTAAGGTTTTGATGCAAGGTCTTCTGTCTCATCCTTTATTACTATTTAGAGATTGTCCACCTTTTATTCCCCTGAGCTGGAGTTAATGAGTCCCACTCTCTGTGGTGGGTAGCACATGTAGGCAGAATAACCCTGCGTCTCTTATATCCTGACACATAGCATAACATTAAAAAAATATTTCAGACCCTTCCAAAAGGTTTAGTTCTAGATTTGAGGGAACAATTAGGGGTTGAGTGGGGAGCACGCTTCTTTGTTCCAAACAAATTTCTCCTTACCTGCCCATCAGTCACTCTGCTAGGAAAAAATGTAAAGTTTTAAACCAAAAGACAGAGCTACCAGAGCCAAAGAAGAAACTTAACAGTATCAATCCAACAGAGGGAGAAAACAGAAATCTCTTGCTAGTTGACGTGGACATAAACCAAAACTCTGGATCTGAACACCCTTAATTTTGCTCATTCCTTTAAGACACAAGTTCCAGGCATTCCAGGAATGTTTAGATCTGATCTTTGTGCCTTGGCCTCATCTCTCATCAATAGTGACGCTGCAGCTTGGTCAAACTGTACGAAAAGAAATAGCAAAGAACTCCCACCTCAAGGTTACATTGCCAGAAAAATACAATGGAATGAGTCTGTTGCAGAGCACAACTTGCACAACATTATACATGCAGTTTTTAGACCTATAAGTAATACCATCTGTCTCTGACATCAGCAGAAAGGCAAAAAACAGGTCAGAGTCAACTCCCAGCAAATATCACAGACGCTGATTCTAAGAAACCTAAATCCAAGGATTAGAAGCTGGAACACATGCTGTGGGAGGCGTATGCTGGGAAATGACTTTAAAACAAATAATCAAAATGCAAAGGGGGAATTGGGGCAGGAAATAAGTAGATAAATGCCAGTGGATGAAAAAGAAAAACATTCCCACCTAAAAGCAAAGTTCATTACTGTAGTGAAGAGAATGGAGAATTAAGCAGAGTAGTGGTACTGTCAGGTTGGTGGAAAGACCATGTGCACCTCCTAGTGGTAATTTAAAGTCCTCTAAAATATCAAGATCTGATATGTGGAAAAAATTTTCACCAAAACATAAAAGATCTGGTCTACTTGTAATTAAACCGTGTTCCATGGAATGTCTGGAATCTGTGTCTGAATGAAATATACATATGATGAAAAAGCAAACTACTTAAAATTCAGGGCTTTTCATATTTAATTAGGCACAAAAATGGGCTCATTAGGCACACACATTTTCCAAGGAAAGGGACCCATTTTCCAGTGGAAATGGGCAATTTTTTGAGCAAAATCAGGCTTGTTCCTGAGTGACATTAACTGAAAATGGTACTCTCTACCCTTGTTTTAAGCAAACATGGCTTTTGCACTGAACCCGTGCAATAATTCATATTTTCAGTTAAAAAATGACCAATAAAATGGATGAGGGAAAACAATAGTGCATGGCAAAATAGTGAAAATGTGCATGTGTAATGCCATGCCACAGAAATTGTGAAATACAGTCATTGTTGTGACTCTCCTCACAGCACTGCAATATAGCTTACTCTATATTAATAGAAGAGAGGGAGGAAATGGCTGGTTGGGTGTGAAGGAAGGATTAGAAATGAAGAATGGTTCACTAGTGAGGATGGTAGCCTGGGTCTCAGGAGACCTGGCCTCAATTCTCTCCTCAACTACAGGTTTCCTGTATGGCCCTGGGCAAGGGCCTCGATTCCCCATCTGGAAAAGAGGAGAACTGCACTTACTTGCCACACTTGGACCATTGTGTTGTGGTGATCATATGCTGTGGTAGTGGGAGCTGTATAAGCACCTAAGAAACTAAAAAAATCTGTATAGAGGAGATTACATAGATGGAAGGTGGCACTCTCTCTATATCTCTTCCCTCTGCCAAGGTCAGTTTAACACCCTCACCAAGTGAAAGACATGACTTTGAGGTAGGCAATGAGGGGCAAAAAGAACAATTTCTTGAGGCATTATAATCATTATGATAGCTGGATTCTGACAGCTCATGGTCACACATTGACACCTTTATTGAATACTGTATAAAAGCAGCTTCAGGGCAGTAGTCCATGCTCAGCCCTCACATTCAGCTTCCAGAGCAGTTGGCTGGAGTTGTTCACGGATATGAGAGCGAGACTCAAAAGTGTCTGTTTAAATATAATTGCATAAAGACAGAGCAGAATATAGGGATGGAAGTTTATCTGCAAGGGGATTGTAACCCACTGATCCAGTAACTAGCAGTGACTTTCCAAAGTAGGTAGTGACAAATCTCATATCATATCCAATATGATGTTAAAATGTAAAGGACAGATAATAGGTAGATTTCCTTCCAAACTCATTCCCATAACTTTGGTTAAGTTAGGCCTGGTCTATGCTTAAGTTTTGCTGGCATAGCTATGTCAGCTAGGGGTGTGATTTTTTCCCTCCCCTGACTGACATAACTATGCCAGCAAAAACCCTAGTGTACACGCAGTTATACTAGCAAAAAAACCCTTTTGGCAGCATAGCTTACTCTGTGCAGGGAACTACTTTAAGCTATATGTCAGAAGAATGCTTCTGCCGATGTTTCTGCTAGGGGGTTTTGCCAGCCTACCCTCTCTAGAGTAGGCAAGGCCTTAGAGTCACTGACAATGGAACAGGGTGAAATGGCTGATTCACACTTGCTACATTTTGCATGTTATCTGATCCTGCTTGGCAAAAGCTGTTAAGAATTACAAAAGTGCTCCACACACATCTTCTGGAAGAGGCTTGTGAATCTCTGTAAGCATTCACTAGGCCTCCTTAATTCTTTGAGAATTGCAAGAGCAAGGTAATCCACCCATGTTCTCATCAAAGCAGGAAATTCCAGTTCAATGCAAACCCTGTGTTAGTCATACTGAAAAGTCTGGTAGAGCAGCAAAACTTTGTATGATTACATAAAATAGGGACAAATGCACTAGGGCCCAAATCCGCAAAGGTATTTAGGTCACCATACAATTTGGCATAGTTCATCACGATTTGCAGTCTCTGTTCAAGAGAAGCCCATGACTGCGAAAGCAAGGGTAAATGCTCTGCAAATCAGGACTGAGTAGATTTGTAAAGCTATGCATAAAAGTTTGCACACAGACTGCATACACCCTGACTGGCAGAAGAAGTCTTTCACTTTCTTTGAGCATCGAATTCACTCACAAATACATATGCGTGTACATAGATATAGAAAATAAGTATATGCTTTTTACTCGGTCCTTTCAAATTATATGTAAATCAAAGCTCACCTAAAGTCCAGCCCTCCTGATTTATGCTAGAACACGCCCTGTTGTGATAAAATGGAGAGCATCTTTGATGAGCTGTGCCAAGAATGTGTTTTCCAAATTGTGCATAAAAAAGTGTGTGAGCGTCAGCCGGGTTTTGAGTGTGTGTGTGTGTGTGGTGTGGGGAACACAACCAAATCAGATAACTTGGTTTTGGGTAATTTAAGGTTCTTTGTTTTAAAAATGCAAGTTCTAACAGGTATATAGATTATTCAAAGTGATCAGACTAGGAATTCTTTTGTGACTGACATTCCTGAAGAATGTATATACTAATATTACTGCAGAGCAAATACTCCGTGCATGTATTACAAGATGGCTGTGGTGAAGGGTCTCTGGGTGGATCAGCAACTCATTTGTTTAGGATAGCCATTGTTTTGACAGCATCTGTTTTTATTTATTTTTAATTATAACATAACACTATCTTAAATTTCTTTAGCCCCTTTCATTCTGCAGCCCCCTAACAAATTTTACTAATTATACAATAATTCCCCATAAGTAGTCAATGGTTACTACATATTATATTTGATTAGACAGTTATTTTGTATGCTCAGTAGAGGGGAATATAAGGGTATCTCAGATAACCAGGAATGTTATTGGTATACCTTTACTTTGAATATGTAATATATTACCTGAATCATTCAATCTGCCAGTGAAGAGCTGTCACCCCTAAGACCTTTTTTAGGGTAGACTGTAGTTACCAGACTGGAATTTGGCCAGGATATTGAGACTAAAATGCAACCCAGTCTTTTGGAAAAGTACCAAGGGATTCTAAATGGCCACGTGTGATCAGGACCCCACTTTTACATTTCACCAGAAAGCAACTATTGTCGTCTGCAACAACAGAGTGCTATGTACCACCATCTTATTGCATTGGTACAGTACTGATTCTGAGGAAAGACAGCACCATGCTGGTGATTCAATATCACCTCCTGCATCATCTTGGGTTTTCCAAGTACTGACTGACTGAATTCTGCTGCACCTATAAGAGCACATACTGGGATGATATGGCTACAGTTTGTAACAGTTCGGTAGTTTGTAAATATAGGATTTGCTTATACTGATGGCATCTGCCATTACAATGAACAAGGTGTGTGAGGTAGTAGCTTTTATTGGACCAGCTTCTGTTGGTGAAAGAGACAAGCTTTCATGTTACACAGAATTCTTCTCCAGGTCTGGGAAAGGTACTTAGAGTGTCACCGTTAAATACAAGGCTGAACAGGTCAGTTAGCACAAGTAGTTAACATATATTCTAAGAGACCATTCAAGGTAAAGTGGCTAGTTAACACTTCTACAGTTATAGGACAAAAAGTAGTGGGTTAGTGGGTTACAGATTATTGCAATAAACCATAACTCCAATGTTTCTATTAAGACCATGACTTTTAGTATCTCTTATACTCTGGGACCAACACGTTACAACAACACTGCAAACAACAATTATCTGTATGGATAATGTGAACATTAACCCTGCTATATGCAGAGAACAACATTTCAAATAACCCTGTGAGGACCATCCATCAGGGAAATGTCATTGTGAGGATTCCTCAGCTAAAATCAATGGCTGTGTTTAAAGCTGGTAATCAGATCTGTCAGTTAACAATAATGGCTACATGTGTTTAGCATTATGTTAATTTCCCAAACAGATGGAATGATCTCCCATGAAACCTTATAAGCCAATCATGTTTATAACAAACAACTTAGACTGGGGCTCATTTTGTATAGTTGTTTTTGTGTTATCGTCATGCACCACTGTATTTGTGTAAATAACACACACAGTCTGGAATGACAGACGGGATCATTTCTATAATTACTAACTAACCTGTGCAGCAACCTCACACAGATATACGAGCAAATGCATTAGGGTCTAAATCCTCTGTTTTAACTCTGTCATTAGTCATCAGTTTCCCTGCGTAAGGATCTCAGGGTTTGGTCCTATACTCTTAACCCAGCTGTGAGATGTACAGGTAAGTAGGTATAAGAGAGAGTAAGGCAGCTCCATCTGGTTGTGTGAGGCCTCCATGGACTGTGAGTCTGTGTGTGCAGGGTCAAGCTGGCCTTAGTTATGCCTTCCCCTTCCCTTTGAATCAGTACTGAACAATGGGCTGGCCAGCACAGCTGAGCCAATGTGGAAGATGCAGTCATTTAGTCATTTGCTGCTGGCGTGGACCGGTAACAGATGACTACCGCTTGAGTTATGCAGAGAAAGGTAATTCCATTTCGTGGAGACTTTCAATATTTCATAATTTGGTTTCATTCTGATTTAGAACAAAAATCAAAAATCTTGAAATTCTCTGTGAGAGGAAAGAAACCTCCAAGCTGCGAATCCTGGAAGTCCTGGAATCCCCCCACCTGGTAGGCTACCTGGAGCTATGGACTGTAGGAGATTGGGCAGCAAAATAACTGGGAGACTGGAAGTCTGGGCTCAGTTGCCTGCCAGGCAGAGTAACAAGGAGCTGTGTGGGCGAACTGGCAGGAAACAAGGCAGGTTTCCATTGGAACTTAGTCAAAACTGAAGAGTCTGTGTAACATTTCAATTTTGATGAATCTGCAAATTCCAGGGAAAAAATATTTCTTTGGATTTTTTTCTAGCCAGCTCTACCTACTGTTCTATAGCAAGGGAGAAGCCAGGATGGAAATATGCATCTTAGAGGCCTGGTTCCTTTCCTGATGTGATGCAGCTTTGTGCTGCCCTTGTGGAATGCAAAAAGCAAAAGCAAAATCTAGCCTTTGATATCTATTCCATTAAAAAAGTCTTAAAAGATCCCAAGAGCACAATTAAGCACTCAAGGTAAAATACAATTAAAGTTAACCATGCAACCTTCTCTCTGCTCCCCTGTGTATGTGCATCATAATAGAATCTTTAACATCCCACTTGTGGAGGGCCTAAGGTGCACTAGAGTTATTGGAGTCGGGCAACCTTATGCAATCCTGTCTTAATGTTGCAGTAGCCTTTCTTAACACTTCGCACCTAATGGGGGCTGCAGGAATTGAGCAAAAGACTTTTGACCTGTTGTTTCAGCCCCTGTATACTTTATAAAATGTACAGCAGCACTGCATAGCCCCTTCACATCCTCAATAACATTGCACTATACAGATCGATTAGGCAAGGAGAAGATAGCCTTTCTTAGGCCTGGTTTACACGGGCGACGGAGGTCGATGTAACATCACTTACGTCGATCTCCGAAAGCCTGTGTCTACACTGGCACGGTAGTTCCGTCGACTTAAAGCGTGGCAAAAGTCGACGTAATAAAACCATCTCCGCAAGTGGCGTAGCACCTCATTCAATTTTATTGTGTTGATTTTGCGTCAGTGTAGACAGAGCATAAAGTAATTTGATGTTAATGGATTCTGGGAGGTATCCCACAATGCCCCATTGTGACCGCTCTGGACATTCGCGCTCTGCTGTTACGTGGTCATGTCAACCGGAAATGGCCCCTCCCCTCAAGCCCTGGGAAAATTTGAATAATCATTTCCTGTGAAGCCAGCGTGGAGGGAGCTTGTAACTGAACTCATCATGGCTACGGCAAGGCCCAAACACGATCCAACATGGAGTTGATCAGAGCTCTTGGATCTCATCGGTCTTTGGGGCGAGGAGTCCGTTATGGCTCAGTTCAGAGCCAGCAAAAGAAATTTAGACATTCACGGGAAGATTTTGCAGGGCATATTGCAGAAGGGGTACAACAGGGATGCACAGCAGTGCCGCGTGAAGATCAAGGAGTTACGGCAGGCATATCCAAAAACCAGGGAAGCTAACAGCCGTTCTGGCTCCTCGCCCAAAACATGCCGCTTCTACGAGGAGCTGCATGCAATTCTCGGTGGGGACCCCATGACAGTACCGCCACACAGCATCGATACCTCTGCTGCATCCTAGTCCAGGGAGAATGATGAGGACTCCATGGACGAGGAGGAGGAGGAGGAGGAAAGCAATGTGCAGGAGAGCGGGGTGTCCCTTCTCCCAGACAGTCAGGACCTATTCCTGACCCCATAGCAGTCCAGCAATACACAAGACAGCAATAATGATCCCGGGGAAGGCACATCTGGTGAGTTTTATTTTTCTTCTTAGCAGTTATGTCCTTTTAAAAGGGGGGCTGGAAGGGGATTTCAGGGATTTAGCAGACTTTACTGGAGGGTTACTCCCGGAACAGATTATTTATGTGCAGAGGTATGTGCTGAGAATCATCCATTGATATCTCAAGGAAACTTTCATGTCGGTAACCTGTTATCCTTTGCACAAGGTTTCAGGGGAGGGCAGCCTTGTTCCTTTCTCCCTGGTAGGATACTTTGCCACGCCATGCTGCCATCAAGTGAGCCGGAATCATGGCGGAACACAGCATAGGGCAGAAAGGCCAGGCCAGTACACTGCTGCATGCAGCAAATCTTCCCTTTCCTTGTGCGTTACCCTCAGGAGACTGATATCACTCATGGTCACCTAGGGAAGACGGCGCATGTTTAAAATACCTGAGCTATACAGCCGATACCCTGTACCTCTCTACTCCCCATTGCATTGTCCTATGGAGTTACTTTAATTATTTTGCTTTGGTTTCTGACGAGACTATTAACTCCCCCCGCGCTGTCCTCAGATCCCCTGTGGTCACCTTGGGACAAAACGGTCATCTTAATTATATTGTGGCGCCCGGGCACCCCTCTCCTACAAGCCATTTGAAAATAACTTTTCAGAGATCATTAATCCTCTCTATAGCAAAGTAAAGTGCCCCTGGCTTACCATCTTTGTAATGGCACAGCGAGCTGACCCTTCTGAGATATTCAGAATGGAATGAGGGTCTGGCTTAGCCTTGTGCACGGTAAGGGGAGTATTTTATACATTGTTGCAGTTGTTTCATTTTCCTGGGTCTGCTAACAATGGCAACGTTGTGCATTTCTTTTCGTTCTGTAGACACCTCGGTCTTGGCACCCCCCTCTCGAAATGCTGCAGAAAGACTATCACAGATTAGAAAGAGGAAAAAAAAAATCAAGAGATGACATGTTTGGCGAACTCACGAACGCCTCCACGGCCGCAGAGACAGAGCTCTGAGCATGGCGGCTGACCTTGTCCCAGAATATGGAAGTGGATAGGGAGAGTCGAAGAGCAATGCAGGAACATGATTGTAGTACCATGCAGGAGATGCTGCGAATCATGAGCGACCAGGCAGATATGCTCCAGCGGCTTGTGGAGCTTCAAGAGGAGCGGCGGCCGGACAGAGTCCTGCTGCAGCCCCTCCAGAATGCTCCTCCGCCTAGGCTTTGCTGCCCTCCCTCTCCCTCATCCCCAAGCGGTCTCGGAGGAGAATGGCCAGGCTGCAGTACGTGGTGCACTCTACTCCGGTGGAGGTGAGCAGAAAGCAGTGGCGGCCCCGCTGACAGCTGGCCTGCAAGCAACCATGCTACCCCTTAAGACTGTGAATGAACACTAGCCCCCTGCCCCCACTGACTTGAATGTTCATAAATAAAAGTTTTCATCATTTCGATACATGTTTCTGTATTAAATCATATCTTGTTTGGGAGGGATTTGGAAGGTACTGATATTGATGGTAGGGGGGGATGTTAAGCAAAGGCACATAACATACAGGAACAGAAATCAGTCCTGCATCTCATTGCAGAATCTGGTTTTCAATGCTTCCCTAATGCAAAGCACTTCGCGGTTAGCTCTCAGCATATTGCTGGCATCTGGTTGCTCATAATTGGCAGCCAGTCTTTCTGCCTCCACAGCCCAACCCTGGGGGAACCTTTCCCCCTTCACTTCACACACATTATGAAGAACACAGCACGCAGATATAACTGATGGGATGTTCTTTTCACTCATGTCCAGCCTAGTAAGGAGACTTCTCTATCTGGCCTTTAAACGCCCAAATGCACATTCCACAACCATTCTGCAAGTGCTTAGCCTGTTATTAAAATGCTCCGTGTCGCTGTCAAGGTGCCTGGTGTACAGCTTCATTAGCCAAGGGAGCAAGGGGTAAGCAGGATCCCTCAGGATCACTGTTGGCATTTCCACACTCCCGATGTGAATTTTTTGGTCTGGGAAGAAAGTGCCTGCCTGCATGTTAGAGAACAGCCCCGAATTCTGAAATACGCATGTGTCATGCACCTTTCCAGAGCACCCCACATAGATGTCGGTAAAATGACCCCTGTGATCCACAAGAGCCTGCAGAACCATGGAAAAATACCCTTTGTGGTTTATGTACTCATTTGCTAGGTGGGCAGGCGCTAAGATAGGGATGTGCGTGCCATCGATGGCCCCCCTGCATTTTGGGAAGCCCATCACTGCAAACCCATCCACTATGTCCTGCACATTTCCCAAAGTCACTACCCTTTGTAGCAGAAGTCTATTGATGACCCTGCACTCTTGAATCACGGCAGTTCCCACTGTAGATTTACCGACTCCAAACTGATTCTCAACCGAGCGGTAACAGTCGGGGGTTGCCAGCTTCCACAGAGCGATGGCAACTCTCTTCTCCACCGTCAGAGCTTGTCTCAAGTGAGTATTCATGCACTTAAGGGATGAGGCCAGCTCTGAGCAAAGTTCAAGGAAAGTGGCCATTCGCATACGAAAGTTTTGCAGCCACTGGTTATCATCCCACAGCTGCATAACAATGCGGTCCCACCAGTCTGTGCTTGTTTCCCGGGTCCAGAACCAGTGCCCCATGGACTGCAGATGATGCGTTATGGCCTGCAGCAATTGGGAATTGTTCCACTCGATGGCTTGTAGCAGGGCAGCCTCGGTGACATCGCAGTTGCCTGTGCTTCGGGTTCTTGCTCTACTTTGAAAATATTCAGCGATAAGCTGTGATGTATTTGTGACGCTCACAATAATAGTGCAGAGCTGAGTTGGCTCCATGTCTCCGCAGCAATGGCGAGTGCGCGGCATAAACAAACGGCATGAAAATCGGTTTCCTGTTTGTTTGGAGGAAGAATGGAGGGGGAAAGAGCATTGCATCATGGGACGATGAAACTCATCCCAACAGCCACTGCGACTAGTTGCACTGTGGGATAGCTACCCACAGTGCACTGCTTTGACTGCCGACACAAGCATGGTGAGTGTGGATGCACGAGCCCGGCGCAAAGAGTGGGGTGTGGACACAATCCAGTGACTGATATAAATTGGCGGGTGAAAGTCGACTTTAAGTAAGTTGACTTCACTCTGCAGTATAGACATACCCTACGCTTAGGTCCTGATCCAAATGGGAGTCTTTCCATTGACTTCAATGGGCTTTGGCTCAGGCTTCTGAAGAAATCAGCAAAAAAGCCGGTGCAAAGTGTATGGCATGTGTGCAGCATGCAACTCTCACAGGCTCATAGCTTTGTTAACTCTAAACCAGATTTCATGGGACACGCAGAGGCACGTCACAGTTGAAGATTATTCCTTCCCACACCGAATACAGCAGTGGGAGGAGTGGCAGCCACGTGCCCAAGGTTTGAATTTGATCCGTTATTTTAGTCTGAAATTCACATTCTCAGGTTGGGATTTTCAAAAAACCCTGAAAGAGTTAGATGCCCAGATCCCATTGAAATTCCATCCCTAGGAACTATACTACATCCTGACAAAGACAGGTAATTTTCTGTATGCCTGTACTTAAATCACCTGTGTAAGTCCATGCTTCCCTGAGAAGTTTCTACTTGCTAGAACATGCCCCTACAGTTAAACTGATATTTTCCTGGATGAATCATGCTGAAAATGTGCATATCAAGCTATCTATAAAAACATGAAGGGAGAGTGCGATGGAGACGACTTAGCCAATGGAAAGATAAGACCCATCGAAGTGTTTTCCTAGATTCTTATGTGCCCCACCCACTTACCATACTATGAACTCATACACAATTGCCAAGCCAGTGAGTGTTTATCTTTTAACCATGTTTGAACTCATTCCTAAACTCCTAATAACTCAGACTCAAGACCCACAGGGTATTTTCACTCAAACGAACATGAGATTTTCCCAGTTTTATCTCTTTTATGGGGTCAAGATAGCAGAAATCTGAGGTTTCCATAGCTCAACAGTATAAATATGACAGTGTAAACTGCCTTCGTATTCATTCTGCTTCATCCCTACCACTTCATTTGCTTTTTCCACTTGGATGGAGAAGTAGAACTGGGAAAATAATAGATTTTTTTTGGTTTGTTGAAAAAAAATGAAAAACAATTCTTCATTTTGGGCTAGACCGAAAATGAATTTTTTCAAAATTTTCAGTGAATTGAAAAGTTAAAAAATGAATTGTTTTGACCTGAAATGTTTTCTTTTGATTTTGAGCATTTTTAAAGTTTTGAATTAAAAAAAAAGTTAAAGAAAACATCTAAATGAAAGTTATTTTGAACTGAAAAATCAAAATATTTTGTTTAGTAAATGTCAAAATGAAACATTTTGATTTTTTCAGAATTTTTGTTTAGTTTTTTATCCCCTAAATGAGCACTGGCAAAATTGACAGAAATTTGTGTGAGCATTCAGTGTTGCCAAGTCTCTATTTTTCACCAAAAATAGTTTGAGTTGAAAAATGTAAACTGGCTGTATTCATAAGGTAGCTAATGTTGATTCCCTGGGGTGAGGCTCCAGTTCGTGAGATGTTCACTAATGTACTTATTGAATTTCTGCTTTAGTCCATTATCCCTCCGCCATCTAATGCCTGGGTTTCAAGTTCCAGTGACAAACAATCATGTTGCTTGATAACAAAAGAAGGCATGAGGGAAGTGAAAAACCACACTCTGAGTTGTCGCCACCTAGTTTGTCTTAGGGGCATGTTGATGATCTAGGATCAGTCATTGACAAGAAAATCATAAAGGACCTTACCCAGTCTTCCAAGGAAAATCCAACCAAACCAATCGGGGGAAGTGGATGCTGAAAAATGTGAAACAAAATGAACCTACAGTGTCTGAGGGAAGGCTTTTTTTTTTTTTTTTAAGAAGAAAAGGGCAAATGATAGACTGTTGTGTTACAGAACATACTTTCAATACAGTTTTTTTGTCTGGTTAGGGCCATCACGGTAAACTGCACCTCTGACAAGTCCTGCATACCTGAAGATTCTTTGTCTTTGACAGTGGCTGCAAAGGTGTCCCACTGATGTGATGCGTTTATTTGTTCTTCCCCTACCTCACTTATTTCTGTTTATGTTCAGAAGCTAAGTCATTACTTCTAGCCATCAATCGTTTACTGTATAAAGACACAGCTGTTGCTAGGTACATTAAGATTCTGCAAGGATAGCATCTTCATTCTCTTGAAAAAGGGTAAGGGCTAATTCAATTGATGTTACTTTGCCTTTACTTGATGTAACAGAGAGCAGAATTTGGCAAAGAGACCTTTAATTTAAGCCGTGGAATATCTCTATCTTCAGTGCGACACTGTTAAGCAATGACCTAAAATGGTATTTCTAGACTCCTTTGTGTTGAAATTTTCCAGCACTTGTCATTTCATGTCCCCCCCCCCCCCACTCCTTTTTTAAAAAATTTGTTTAAAAATATGTTTTAGGAAGTTATTTTCCTTCTGACAAATTACTTTAAAACCAACATTTTAAATCCTGAGCTCTTTGATGTTGTCTTTGAAAATGGAGTTGAGCTCTTCAGTAATGTGGTTGAGAAAACTGATAAAATCCAGCTTTAATTAAATGATGTGGTACGGGATTGTGTTTCTGGGTATGTGCTCAGGAGTGTGCATTTTTGGGAGGGAGAATATTAAAGGATA
The DNA here is from genome assembly GCF_026122565.2 of Emydura macquarii macquarii. Lineage (NCBI taxonomy): Eukaryota > Metazoa > Chordata > Testudines > Chelidae > Emydura > Emydura macquarii. Next base: position 6,536,145 of record NW_027133377.1, read on the forward strand.
GTCAGCCCTTTAATCTCCCAGCTACCCAAGGGAACATCTTACCAGATTTGCTGCACTCTGATCGAAGACATTATTAAAATTTCATGTGGGCAAACTCAATAGATTTTTCTCTGTCAGTGAATACATAAAAACTGAACTTATCAGTATGGCCAGCAAAATTATTGCGTCTCAGTTGTAATTTTCAACTTTTGTACAGCAATTGTTGTGGTATCACTTCTGAATTCAAATACACAGGACCCTTATTTTAACCTTCAGCTCTGAAAATCTGATTATCTTGTGTGTTTTTTCCCAGACAGATTTGGCTTCTGTTCAGCTGCATTGCACCACTTTGATACCACAAAGCAGCCGTAGAAATTGCTTACTTGACAACATAGGATGTTCTCTTATGTAAAGGGAAGCCCAGGGAAGAGTAGCATCAGTAAAGCAACTCTGGCTCCTCTTGGACCCATGGCTGGGAAAAAGGAGATGTAGGTGAGTCCACGCAGTGCTCTAACTGTTCCTGGTTGCCAGTGTAATCTATTGGGCCCTCGGCCGCCTGGCGTAAGGTAGAACAGTCTCTGGGCTGCTCTAACTTACAATAGGCACTGGACCCATCCCTGGCTGTCCCAGAATTTGGAAGTCACAGATGTGGACTGTAGCTAACCACAGCTCAAGACTCAGTTTGGAATGTAGGTTATTTGTGGCTCTGGGGGACACCTATTTATCTAGTTTCACAAGTTTCCTTCCAAAGTAATTAATCAAATTTTAAAATAGCTTGTTGTTTTCATCCTAGCAAGGTGTCCCAAGGTATAAAATCTTGACTTTAATGCACAAGTTTAACATTAAGAAAAGACTACAGATCACTAAGAAAGCCCTTGGAAGTTATGAATGGTTTTCTAATAATTTATATTTAGCATTCATATATGTGGAAGACACCTCTATCTTGGAAATCCTTCCCAGTTCTTTCATCTAAGACTGATGATTTGGGTGATGAAATATTAAAGCCATTAATTATTCCTCTTTGTTTCTTTTGTCCTATTTTCTCCTTTACTTTTCAAGTTCTCACCTCAGTAACTGAGGTGCTACAGCTAATCCATTTGCTGAGACTTTTCCTGGATACCTAGAACTGAACCTGGCCCTACAGTAGGCACTGTAATGCTGGAACCTTTGCCCCTGTGATGAGATGGAAAACAGAGGTCATGAACACTTCTGGTCATTAATGATCCCTTGCTACTTTTTCTCCAAGGTAGGGTTGGCACTTCAGTATTCTGGCCGATATATTCTGTGTACCAAAATTCTACCCTTATTTTATTGGATGAGCCAGTGTTCTTTACTTTCTGTTCTTAAACTGTTGCACAGTATCACTAGCCACCGCTAAAAGTGTTGTTCCATCTGCGGGAACTGAATTTTGGTGTTGTCAAGTGATCCGACTATGCATATGCAGCTTGCAGTTCTGTAAGGTTCTCTGTAAATCCAGATAAATAAAATTAAGTACAACACAGTTTGGAAGATCAGGGTAAACAACTGAAGCTGCATCCAGTGGGCCTGGTCCAAAGCCATTTGAAGTCAATGGGGTTTAGGTCAGGCATGCCCTACACATATATGAGTTCTGAATTCCCAGTACAATGCATGGCCTGGCCCTGGAATGAATAGTATGTCATCTTTGTCATACATTCAGTCTCATCCAACCATAGGAATGGGAGCCCTAGTATCTTGCACTTTATCTTATCTATTTTTCCCTCAGATGTCATTGTGTCAGTTGTCAGCTCTACTAGGCTGTCTCATATTTTGCCTAAACTCTCGACCCTTAGTTTGTTATAGGGATATGCCAGTGCCTGAAAGCAGGGTAATTGTGGTACACTTTTGAGTGTTTGGAAACCAAAACGCAAAGTAAACCTAAGGTGTGAATTCCATGCAGATCCAAAGTGAAGAAAAAATTCACCTGCAAGTTGTTTTTGACTCAAAGATTCTTATATTGTTTGAAATTAAAAACATGTTTTATGGTAATGCTTGACTAGTAAAGAAGTGAGCACAGGATACTCAAAATAAATATATCTCATTGTATAAATCAATTAAGTCTTCTCCTACTGTTTTAATTTATCCTTTAAAATTAATAATGGTCTAGCAAATTTACCCAAACACATTAGCATTATTTGCCTGTATATTTAGTTTCATGGGAGCTCATTAATGCTATGTATCTTAGAGGTCAAACAGAAGGCCTAGGGAAAATTGTCTTTCCAATAATGTATAGCCCAACCTGTAACTCACAATAAAATAGCACGGATTCTAAATCAGATATATCAGTTAGAATGAGCAAATTATTATGGCAGTCACTACTTCCTAATTCACTTCTCAGCAATCCTGACTTTGCCATGGGGCAGGTGCCCAGTTTCTTGTTTCACTGCCTTTAGTTGTAGTCCTGTATTTGCTTATTTTCCTCTATATAAAAGTACATTGACCCATGCTGAGTCTGAATTGGATGGAAAAGTCATATTACGAAAAGTTCACCTTTGATGCTACTTCTAACTAACATTTAGCCATACTGTGTCCGGGTACATCGTCAAGGGTTCTGCTGTATATTTTGTTGTTGTCATACAGTGTCATTTAAAGTATGATGCACTGCTGTAAAGTATGTCTCTACGTGATGCTAATGTGTGACTGTATACTGTGGTAACGATGTACTAGAAGGAGGGTAGCTGGATACGGCTTTATATATTATTACTGGGTATGGGCAAATTAATTTGGTACCTTCCCTCCTGCTTGAGCCTTTGACAAAAGTTGAACAAACGTTGGGGCTTGAAACAGCTCAGTTAGCTGCTGAAGAAATCTTTTTCTGCATGTTTGAGTGCTGGTGAAGAGGAGAGGAAGTACCTCAAGAGAATTCTTATGGTACCTCTTGTCCAGTCAGATGCAGAAATTACCAGAAGTCTCACAAGAGAGCCTGTTGTCATGAATTTCATGTCTGGGACAAGCACAGAGATTGGGTTATTGTCCAGACGAACTCGACCCTCTCCCATTATGATGACCCATGGTTTCCAAATATCCCTGTCCCTCCACTTTTCCATCTGCCATCCTTGAAATGAATGGCCTTTAATGGTGATGCTATGAGATAAGACCATATGTAGAAAGAGCATTAGGGTGAGGAAAAACATGGATCTGGTATGTTGGGTCACTAATTAGATTTCCTTGCTTTAAAGAGAGACCTTAAAACTATTAGTGCTGCCTAGTGACACTTTGCTTCTGGATACTGTTTAGCCAAATGCTTCAAAAGTCCTCCTGTTATTCCTGTTTGAATGTGTTCTTTAGAAAACAGACCTTACTAGGAAGTGCTCTGTTCAAGCTGCTGTTTACCATGTACATGAAACATTAAAAGGATGCTGATAACAAGGACTTGCCTATCTAAAAATGCCTTACAAGTACTTTTTGATAATAAAATGAGTCAAGAATGTGGAGATAACACAAAAGCATTTCAAAGGGACCTGTATGATGGCTGTGTTTGGGTACATTGAGTAATTGCTTATGCTAATATTTCTCAGTTTTGAAAATTGTAACACAACATTTTGCACCATCAGTGTACCATGTGACTATAAAATAGGGTTCAAGTTCACCAAAGCATTTACGCATATGCTTAACTTCAAGCATGACATCAAGTCCTATAAAAATGAGTGGGACTTAAGCACATGCTTAAAGTTAGGCCTGTGCTTAAATGCTTTGCTGAAACAGGGTCTAGTTAAACCTCCCTATGTCGTAGGTATAGTAAATAGTACTATCGTCAGTTTGTAGCTGGGAAAACTGAGGCATAAAGCAGGGAAGTGACTTTGTCAAGGTCACTGAGCAAGGTCTTTTTATGGTCTTGCTCTTATTGAGACTGATATCTCTATGACCACCAGTGATATATATGAGAATATTGCTATAATTAACCTGCATATTTTAGGGTGTCATCATCACATATTGGAAAGAGTCACTTAGATGCAAAAGGATGAAAACCTCAGAAAACATAACAGCTTGAAAAACATATGCCTCCAATTGGAAAAAAGAGGTTTCTGAAATATATTCTTTGAAAAAAAAAAATCAAGCACCCATCCTGAAAGTAGGGTTTAAATCTAAGAAAACATTTATTTAAATGCCCCACCTATCCACCCCAATAATACATTCTAACTGTGCCGTTAAGGTGGCAGTGCTTTAGGAAATTAGTTAGTTAGTCCTGCTTTGGGCAGGGGGTTGGACTAGATGACCTCCTGAGGTCCCTTCCAACCCTAATATTCTATGATTCTATGAAATAGACATGAAGTGGCAGATTCAGTTTTCTAAATGCAGAAAGAACACATTGCTATTGTCCATGTCATATAATATAGGTCCTACGTTGTAGAGAAATGGGAAGAAGGAACAAGTTCTTACAATTAAGATAATTGGAATTCTTCATTATTACAACAGCTGACAATTTAGTTAAAACTATATATAGCCAACAAGAAATTATAATAAATGTTAATAATGTTTAATTAACTTAATGATGTTCTGTGCATCTTGGTATATTTCATCTCCCAAGAGATAATATATATGTATGTATATACATTCATATATACGCATTATATATAATTGAATTTCATTAAAAAATTTAATAATGTGAATAATTAACATTTGATAGCTAATATATAATTACTCACAACCCACATAAAATGTAACAAACATTATTAAAACTTGCTGTACGTGCCATTTTATGTCTGGGAAGATGTACTACAACATAATTTTGCATCTTGGTAGCAACAATATGTATTTGTGTGTGTCCGTGTATGTACATGTATATGCATACATGATGGTTGCCTATTCAGTGTGCACAGATCCTTTTGCAGGATGAAGACCCTAATATTTATTTTGGGTACAGAAATCCAAAATCCCAGAGCCTACCACCATCATAATTTTGGATCCAGATGTAGGCCCCAATTGTAATGGGATGAAGGTCTCCACTTTCAGATGCTGATGTGGGATCAAGGGCCTAGCTACCGCATCTCTAGTTGATTGTACATGATCTAGTGAGAAGATGCCAATGAATTGGAGGATATACTTGTATTTCTCCAACTGATACTCTTTCCCCTCCAAACCACAGCGAGGTAGTGCTGGAAATTCTTGTGGTTAGATGAATCCACTTAGTCCATAATGAATTGATGTTATTGAATACATACATAATTCACTATCAGTTGGCACAGTTATCAGTCACGGGGATGGAAGGAAAGGCATTAAACTAGCAAAATAAGCAAGGAACACTCCGTGCCAAGAATATGGGCCCAGTTTTGTGCTCATTGACTTCTGAATTAGGTTGGAATTTGCAAGCTGCAGCTCTTAATTTTACGGAGCACAGATTCAGACTAATGCAGACTTAGATATTATGTTTCTAATCTATTGACCTTTCAGGAAATGCAAAAAACATTCAAATCATTTAATCAATATTCATACAAAAAGAGAATAAATAATTCTCTAACATACTTTGACACGTTGCTCTGACTGAAGGGAAAAGACCGAGCTAAAATACAGACTGAGTCCAGTTGTTTTGCTTTCTCATCAGATGAAAGACTGAATGATGGCAGTGTTTGCAGAACCCCTTGAGCCTGACTAGTTAAGTAAGTTTACACTACACAACATACCAGGCAGAAAAGTCTGTGAAAAAGCAAGAGAGGATGAATGCTCTTACAGAATGCTGTCATTTGATGCCAGCATGATTTTCCACTGTGATCCTGAAAACACAGAGCCAGGGAACATTCAATTATGGAATGTCTCAACAAATGCTCATGACATTTTTTTTCCTCTAAATCAAAAGCACATTCTGTTCACACAGCCCTAGGTGATCAATTGAAAAGATGTTTTGACTACAAGTGTATGTGTTTTTGATTGATGATCCTGGTGACAGGCTTCAGGAAAGCTATGAAAGTTAGAGAGTTTGTCTTTCTGTGAGTTTTCCAGATGGCTAGGGAAGAGGCTTATATTGCACTGCCTTAATATTGTTCTTAAACTAGGAACTTGGCCTATATGTGCCTAGGTATGAAAATGTGTGTTTAGCCACTAAGGTTTTATGGACAGTCTCTGCTCTCTTTGTCCCACCCAAGTCATGCAAGGGAAACAGAACAGAGGCACAGAATTAAAATCTGACCTGTGTTCCACAGGTGGGGTGAGGGCGGAAGTAGAAAGGTAGGATGCTCATGGGAAGCCTGGCCACCATGCCCACCAGTGCTCCATATCCTTGAGGAGCTGTGCTTGGTTGAATAAGTGCTGTCCTCGACCCCAGCTTTACAGTATGTTTGCTTCAGTGGGTCGGATATTTTTTGGAAGTCTTATGTAGGAGTAGAGAGGTTATTTTACCTTTGTATCTGGCACTGTGTCCATTTCCGATGCTCTCAGTTCAAGTGGGCTGGTCATAAATTGGAGAGGGTTCAAAAAAGAGACACATGAATGATTAAAGGATTAGAAAACATGCCTTATAGTGATAGACTCCAGGAGCTCTGTCTATTTAGCTTAACAAAGAGAAGGTTCAGGAATGACCTGATTACAGACTTTAAGTACCTACATAGGGAATAAATATTTAATAATGGGCTCTTCAATCTATCAGAGAAAGCCATAACACAGTCCAATAGCTGGAAGTTGAAGCTAGATAAGTTTAGACACGAAATAAAGCATAATTTTTTAACGGTGAGAGTAATTAACCATTGGAACAATTTACCAAGAGTCATGGTGGATTCTCTATCATGGACAATTTTTAAATCAAGGTTGGATTTTTTTTTCTAAAAGGTATGCTATTGGAATTATTTTTGGGAAGTTCTATGGCCTGTGTTATACAGGAGGTCAGATTAGATGATCACAATGGTTCCTTCTGGCTTTGAATCTATGAATTTTAAAACATGGTGCCTATTGCTCTATTTTGAAACAGCACATATACCTTGCAGCTTGCCCTGAGTCATCCTGACCTATGCCACAGTGAAACCAGTGCCACTCCACTCCTCCATGTAGCCACATTAATTGAGTGCAGGATGCTGACCATGTGGCTTTGAAAGTTTTTAAAAGTCTTGCTTTTGAGTTTTGCTCTGTAAATACAGTACAGAATCTTATACCATCCCTCCTCTCCCCATATGGTCTGTTTGTTACAAAGGCTATTCAGATACTATAGTGATGAGCAGAGCAATGGGGGGGGGGGAGAGGGGAGAGCACCCGGAGTTGTGTCTCTCCTCGATTTCTGTCAGGCTTTATATGCCCTGCCCTGAACTCTGCTGCATACCACCAGAACCTTTATTCCCTCCCCCACCTCCACTATCAACAGTTACATGTCATCTCTGGTGATCAGAAATCATAGAAATTCACGCGTGGATGGATAAAACAAATAGGATGATGCATGATAATGGAACTTATTCATATTATTTTCAGGAGAAGCAAAGTCTTATAAGGGCCGACTGCCAATAAATATCAAATAGGCTGAAGCAATGTGAAGTCATATAATTTATTTCACATTCTTTGTCTTGTGCTTAATTGCAGAAATTAAATTTTGTGCCAGGCCGCCTGCGGTGCTAGCGCACAATTCATATATCAATTACAGCTATAAAACTATATTTCTGTTACTTATGCAGTGGGTGCATATAGCTAGATTTATTTATAGCGGTTTCTTTCCCATAGATTTATGGCCTTAAAGAACCAATATTATTTTGCGAATTGGAAGATTTGTAAAAAGCCCTTGGAACTTGGCGGGGATGAGGCAAAATGCACTACTGCTACACCAATTCTCAGCTGGCACATAACCCCAAAGAGACCATACCACTCACGTAAATTAGAACAGCCTCTTCTAATATGCTCTAGCATGAAGATGAGACAGGACTGGTGCACATGCACCGTGAGTGTCAGGAAGATGTAGCTTGTTCCGGGATGTTTCTCTCTCCCTATCCTGTGCCTGGTGTATCCTGGTGCAGAAGAGAATTTAGATTAAAGAGATTTGACACTGATTTCAAAAGAAACAGGAGCAGATCTAATGTCTCCATGAAATCATTGTTAAAATAAACTAAATACTATTAGCTGTTCCCAGCAAATAAGGCACTTGGCAGAATTGTCTGCTGCAGCATGTCAATAGTCTGAGAAAGCAATAGGAAAATTTAAGGCTCCAGTCTTGATCTATAGATATCAATGCTCTTTCTCCCAGCCTGCAATACTGCACAGTTGTTACACTGACAAGGTTATTGGTTAGATTATTTACTTAGACTGTAAGCTCCTCGGGGCAGGGACTGCCTTTTTGTTATCTCTTTGTGCAATGCTTAGCACTAGCTATGATTGGGGTTCCCAGGCTCTAGCACAACAAAAATAATAGAATCATAGACTCATAGGGCTGGAAGGGACCTCGAGGGATCATCTAGTCCAGTCTCCTGAACTCATGGCAGGACTAAGTATTATCTAGACCATCCCTTACTGGTGTCCATTCAACCTGCTCTTAAAAATTTCCAGTGACAGCGCTTTCACAACCTCCCTAGGCAATTTATTTCCGTGCTTAATTATCCTGACAGTTAGGAAGCTTTTCCTACTGTCCAACCTAAATTGTCCTTGCTGCAATTTAAGACCATTGCTTTTTGTCCTATTCTCAGAGATTAACGAGAATTTTTCTCCCTCCTCCTTGTAACATCCGTTTATGTACTTGAAAGTTGTTATCATGTCTCCCCTCAGTCTTCTCTTCTACAGACTAAACAAACCCATTTTTTTTTCAATCTTCCCTCATAGGTCATGTTTTCTAGACCTTTAATCATTATTGTTGCTCTTCTCTGGACTTTCTCCAGTTTGTCCACATCTTTCCTGAAATGTGGCGCCCAGAACTGGACACAATGCTCCAGCTGAGGCCTAATCAGCACAGAATAGAATGGAAGAATTACTTCTCATGTCTTACTTAGAACACTCTTGTTAATACATCCCAGAATGATGTTTTCTTTTTTTGCAACAGTGTTACACTGTTGATTCATATTTAGCTTGTGGTCCATTATGACCCTCAGATTCCTTGCTGCAGTACTCCTTCCTAGAAAGTCATTTCCCATTTTGTATGTGTGTAACTAATTGTTCCTTCCTAAGTGGAGTACTTTGTATTTGTCCTTATTGAATTTCATCCAATTTACTTCAGACCATTTCTCCAGTTTGTCCAGATCATTTTAAATTTTAATCCTATCCATCAAAGCACTTGCAACCCCTCCCATCTTGGTATCATCCACAAACTTTATAAGTGTACTGTCTATACCATTATTTAAATGACTGATGAAGATATTGACCAGAATTGGACCTGCAGGACTCCACTTGATATGCCCTTCTAGTTTGATGGTGAACCATTGATAATAACAGCTCTCTGGGGGTGGTTTTCCAACCAGTTATACACCTACCTTACAGTAGCTCCATCTGGGTTGTATTTCCCTAGTTTGTTTATGAGAAGGTCATGTGAGAGAGTATAAAAGCCTTACTAAAGTCAAGATATACCACATCTACCACTCCCCCCGCCATCCACAAGGCTAGTTACTGCCAAAGAAAGAGTTGATTGGTTTGACACGATTTGTTCTTGACAAATCCATGCTGTTGCTTATCACCTTATTACCTTCTAGGTGTTTGAAAATCGATTGCTCCATTATCTTTCTGGGTACTGAAGTTAAGCTGACTGGTCTGTAATTCCTCGGGTTGTCCTTATTCCCTTTTTTATAGAGTGGCACTATATTTGCCATTTTCCAGTCCTCTGGAATCTCTCCCATCTTCCATGACTTTTCGAAGATCATCACTAATGGCTCAGATATATCCTCAGTCTGCTCCTTGAGTATTCTAGGATGCATTTCATCAGGCCCTAGTGATTTGAAGATATCTAATTTGTCTAAGTTATTTCTAACCTGTTCTTTCCCTGTTTTAGCCTCTGATCCTACCTCATTTTCACTGGCATTCATTAAGCTAGATGTCCAATTGCTACTAAACTCTTTCATTAAAACTGAAACAAAAAAGTCATTTAGCACTTCTGTCATTTCTACATTTTCTGTTGTTTTCCCCTCCTCATTGAGTAATGGGCCTACCCCGTCCTTGGTCTTCCATTTGTTTCTAATGTATTTGTAGAATGTTTTCTTGTTACCCTTTATGTCTCTAGGTAGTTTAATCTCGTTTTGTGCCTTGACCTTTCTAATTTTGTCCCTACAAACTTGTGTTATTTGATTTAGTTTCCACTTTTTGTAGGACTCTTTTTTGAATTTCAGATCATTAAAGATCTCCTGGTGAAGCTTCGGTGGTCTCTTGCCCTGCTTCATATCTTTCCTACACAGTGGGATAGTTTACTCTTGTGCCCTTAATAATGTCTTTTTGAAAAACTGCCAACTTGCTTGAACTCTGTAACACGGAATATGGAAAAGGTATACAAGAAATAGGACTGTGTGGCTAGCGGCTCTGGTTTCAAATCAGAAAAGGCTATCTAGCAATAAGCAACTTAGCAGGAAGCTGGTTTCAGTCTGAATGTTTGAGTCAAATCAATTTTTCCTCTCCTGGCATCTGCTCATTTTAGATTTATACTCATGCGCATGGCATATCTCATGCACTCATCTGCCACAGTGGTGAGTGCCATAGAAATGCCTACAAATACGTATCTTGATTTTTCTAGTTGGAAAAAAAAAAGTCTTATCCTCTGCTTCCCATAAATTATTTTTAATCGAACTTCCATTTCTCTTATCCCGTTCAACAGTGTACTGCATATCCTCATGTCTTTGTTTTGTCAAAATAAGAAAAGAACTCGTCCAAATATTTGGATTATATAATCTTTCAAATGAGCGTTCAGAAACAATATGGGCTTGAAAGCTGACTTGTAATCATTTCTAGGAAAATGTTGCTTTCCTAGGCCACCTTCAGCAAGTTATTTAAGCATGTGCCTGACTGTAAACAGGTGAGTAATACCATTGACTTCAATGAGACTACTCATGTACTTAAAGTTAGGCATGTAATTGCAATAGTGCAATGAATGCCCTCTAGTGGTGAAGAGGGAACTTAATTGACCCTGTTTGTTTTCAATAATTATTCCAACATTTTATTCACGGCATAGATCAATTGTTTAGTCTATAAATAATTCCCCTTAAATTACTATTATGTGACATTAGCCGCAGCCCTTGTCTCTATTCTTACATTTTATCATAAGTCCTAACACACAGAGTTGAGACCAGACTCACAGTGTAAAGTTTAGTAACTATCAGTCATATGAGAACTCTCAAGAACTACCCAGAACTCTCATGAACAAACTTCCATCTTCGAAGGTCATGTAAATGTTGGATTAATTTTTATTCAGGGGAATTTTTATGAACAGCAGCATCATGCTGTGGCCAGGTGAGATAATCACAGGCATATTTTTCCCCCATTGATAAGCATAGCGAGATGTACAATGACTCCACACCAGCTTTCTAATTTAAAAACATCATGGAGAATTCAGCAAACAGATAGAAGCTTGATTTCAGCACAGAGTCTCAAAGACTCATAGAATTTAAGGTCAGAAGGAACCATTATGATCATCTAGTCTGACATCCTGTACAACGCAGACCATAGAACCTTACCCACCCACTCCTGTAGTAAACTCCCTAACCTTTGACTGAGTTATTGAAGTCCTCAAATAATGGTTTAAGACTTCAAGGTAGAGAGAATCCACTAACAAGTAACCTGTGCCCCATGCTGCAGAGGAAGGCAACCCCACCCCCAGGGCCTGTGCCAATCTGCCCTGGGGGAGAATTCCTTCCCAACCCCAAATACGATGATCAGCTAAACCCTGAGCATGTGGTCAAGACTCACCAGCCAGACATTGGGAAAGAATTCTCTGTAGTAACTCAGAACCCACCCCATCAAACATCCCATTGCTGGCCATTGGGCATATTTACCGCAAGTAGTCAAAGATCAGTCATTGTGAGGGGCAAACATGGTTTGTTCTGAATTTAGAAAATAGGGTGATTTTTTGCAAGAAAAAGATATTGTAGCCATAGTGCTGATGGGTGATGTTTAGCTAGGCAGTGCTTAATTTATTAATCCATTAATCCATTGCTTAATTTTGGTTGCTCTGAGCTACCTAGATATGAGGGTGATGGGTACTGCATGAATATAGCAAGTTCTAATCTGAGCAACTTTTTGAACCAAATTTTCCACCAACTTTGATGTTGCACAAACTCCATTGATTTCAGTGGGCTTGCACGGGAATGATAGGGCTTGATCCTGCAAACTGTTGAGTACCCCTGAGGCAGTGAGTAACCCTTAACTCTCATTGAAACGTCAAGCCCAAAGTGAAGGCAGAAGTTGACTCACGGACTCTTTCAGTGTCCATTACGTGCTAGATTCTGGATCTGAACTATAATTACATGGATCCATGCTCCTCTCAGTGGTAGTATACTCTATTCAGAGGGTGATCAACCAGCCATGAATTAATTAAAATGGGGAGGGTGGACTATGAGGATGTAAATACAGCTGCTCTTTTATGGGTTACAGGATATGAATGCGATCAGTGACTGAACAAATTGACAGGCCAATGCACTGCTTTGTTGGGTTTTTTTTTTCATTCTTAATTTGACTTGACAGCAAATCATCCAGAGCATGTGCCAACATCAATATAGTCCGACTGCCTGGAAGCTGGAAATCAGGACCAAGGACTGATTCCTGCCCAGCAAGTTTTTGCTCTGAAAGGGGCCATAGTTGAAAACATCTGGAAGTCACATTAGTACAAGCGTCTCTAAAAACAAAACACAAGCGTACCTTTTCCCAGGACAGGATGTACAGCGCCAGCAAACATTCTAAGAATGTTCACCTCAATCAGCACTGAATCTCCTGACCCACCCAAGTGCCTTTTGGCACACCCAGCTAGCTTGCTCACCTACCCACTTATTCTATCACAGCACACTTTGTATCTCTCATGGAGATACAGTGGCCTCACTTAAACTCTTTCTAATTGCCTTAGCTAAGCGAATACCACTGCCTCATCAGTTGTGGCAATAGCACAATTCCCTGCGAAGTCCTGTCTCTAAAGTATGTTGGCAATCCTGTAAATATTGAGGTAAGGCAATTTTCCTAAGGAAAAAACGTGGATTTTTTTTAAGGGGAAACCACAGAATGGCTGTACTATGGGAATGACGTTACACCCAGGATCAGTCATCGGTAACTGGTTCTATAATATCACCTCTGGAAATATTGCTTCTATACAAGAGTGCTTGCTGGACTCACATTATTCAGTGTTGTGCCTCAGTGTGGGAGTGTGATATAGGGGGTTAGTGCACGTGACTAGGCACCAGACTCTGGAGTTCTATTGTAAACTCTGCCACTAACATTCTGTGACATTCTGGACAGCAAGAGTTCTGTGGCACCTTAAAGACTAACACATTTATTTGGGCATAAGCTTTCATGGGCAGAAACCCACTTCATTGGATGCATGAAGTGGAAACTTCAGTTTGGTAGGTATAAATACACATGCAAGGATGGATGAGTTACCTCACAGTGAGAAGGGTGTGTGTTAACGAAATTAATTCAATCAGGGTGGATGAGGCCATTTACAACAGTTGATGAGAAGGTGTGAACGTCAAAAGAGGGAACACTATGTTTTGTAGTAGGCTAGCCACTCCCAGTCTCTATTCAGACCTAATCTGACAGTCTTAAATTTACATATGAGTTTGAGCTCTGCAGTTTCGCGCTAGTTTGTTTTTGAAGTTTTTTTGTTGCAGTATGGCAACTTTCAAGTCTGTTACTGAGTGTCCAGGGAGATTGAAGTGCTCTCCTACTGTTTTTTGAATGTTACCATTCCTGATGTCTGATTTGTGTCCATTTATGCTTTTGCATAGAGACAGTCCGGTCTGGCCAATGTACATGACAGAGGGGCATTGTTGGCAAATGGTGGCGTATATCACATTAGTAGATGTGCTGGTGAACGAGCTCCTGATGGTGTGGCTGATGTGGCTAGGACCTGTGATGGTGTCACTTGAGTAGATATGCAGGCAGAACTGGCAACGGGGTTTGTTGCAAGGATACGTTCCTGGCTTAATGTTTCTATTGTATGGTGTGCAGTTGCTGGTGAGTATTTGTTTCAGGTTGGGGGGCTGTCTGTAAGCGAGGACTAGCCTGCCTCCCAGGTTTTCTGAGAGGGAGGGATCATCTTCCAGGATAGACTGTAGATCCTTGATGATGTGATGATGTGTGTATCTGGTGCAAATTACTTGGGCCCAGATTTCAATGGGCAGTAGGTGCCTGAGCCTAAACGCCTCCAAATCCCATTGACAGCCACCGTATAATTATCTACATTATAGATATAATACTTAAATGGACCACCCTCATTAGGCTAGTTAGAGGATTAATTTTGAAATCTGCAGGTGAATGATACTGTAGAAATGCAAAGTGCTAATATCAGAAGACCTTGCTTTGATGTAAGTTAGGAAGTCAAACTGCTTCACTTATCTGATCATGCCAGAGCATTGCTTTCACACTTCAGTCACTTTCCTTGGCCTAGATATCAAGATAGTGACCCTTTAGATGTACATTTAGAAATTTAATCATTCTCTTCAAAGGATATGTGTCCAGTGCACTAAATAGTAAAATATAACAGAAAATCATCCTATTAAATAAACAGAACCGTTAAATGAATTGTTTACGCTAAAGAAGAAGCAACAAAAGTTGCACAGATAAAGTGAACAATAATGCAGTTTTTGGAGCAAATGGATTATGGGAACTTTCTTCAATAATGCATATTTACAGATTAATATTATGAACATGAAGTACAACAGTTTAGTAACAGAAGAAATTCTCAAGCAAAGACTGATTTTCGTATCTTGCCAGGTTTGTTTCCAGTAGCTATTTACCCCATCAAGCCAAATGATTACTTAACTATTGTTGAATGCCTTCTTGTTAGCAATTATATGGAAATAATTTTTCACATGATGTCTCAATTGCTAATGAGTATCAGCTCAATTAAACTTCTCCATGAGATTTCAGACTTATCTTTATGGGTTACAGCAGTATGTGAAATATTAGCTATTATATATCTAAGTTAGAATAAGTTGTTCATTCTACACAACTCAAATAACGTTAAGGACATTGAATGGTAATTTCTGTTGCCCTTTCAGCTGACAAGTCATGTTCTCAGAGTTCAGTGGTCAATATTTTGTGGGTGGGTGTGCTCAGCCAGAGGTTAGGGGTGTATTTCAGGAGTGGGTTAGTTAGGTTGTGTCACCTGCAATGTGCAGGAGGTCAGTCTAGATGATCATGATGGTCCCTTCTGACCTTAAAGTCTATGAGCTTGTGTTGACAGAGTTTCACTTACAGGAAAAAGTACATATCTGTAGGGATAACCA
Organism: Emydura macquarii macquarii; assembly: GCF_026122565.2. Classification (NCBI taxonomy): domain Eukaryota; kingdom Metazoa; phylum Chordata; order Testudines; family Chelidae; genus Emydura; species Emydura macquarii. The sequence goes on from NW_027133377.1 coordinate 6,551,447, forward strand.
TAGTTAAGAAGGAAAATTACAACAAACGTTGTTACTCACTCAAAACAAAGTACCATAGTTAATGAGATCAAACAGATGATCGGTAACCACCGGTGAAGAGTTTCTGGGCTCACGTGTCATCAGATTGAATCTAGGCAGACTGGGTTAATAAGTAAAACAAGAATATTGCCATATCCAGGTCCCATAAGCATTGTCTGAAATTATGTCTGCTCTGCAGATATAAAGCTGAACCATTTAAGCCTTGGGATATCCAGTGATTGTATTTTTCTTTCCACTGGTATGGCTCATTTGTGCTGCTGCCTCTGTCTCTTCCTACTTACTTCAAGAAGTACATATAGTCCAGAGGTCTGAGCATAGGTTTGGGTGCTATATATGTCTGAATTTTAATCCTAACACTGATTTACATTACCTCCCTGTATCTTAGTTTCTCTAATTGTACAAAGAATGTAATGATGATTATCCACTCAACAGAAGTGTTGTGAGGATCAGTCAGTTAAAGATTGCACAACATCATGCAAGTGGTAATTATTTTGAGGCTGCAGTAGTGCGCAATTACTCCTTGCTTGGTGGGACTTTTTGCCTTGTTTATTATTATTATTAACTCTCAAAAAGTTCAGTCTCCTGCAGTGAATGTCTGTCTGCCTGTCCTGGCTAGTGATAACAAGCAAAAAGAGCAGGCATGAGTAAACGAGAGCACTACTTGCTATACATGCCTGAAAACATGAGATACATAGGTGACAAAGTCACAGGAATTAAAGATGGCTAGATGGTGGTATTGTTACATTTGTGAATTAGTTTAAAGAATCCGGTGCACTCCAACTGACTACATGTTAACTGCAGCCAAAATACAACACCTCCATTATATTATTATGAGTAAAACATCATTGATGTTTACAGAGAGGACACCCACATGGCACTTTCATTTATTAGGATATCTATTCCTCTCCATTTTTTTATTTTAACATGGTATGTTTATTGCTCAGATTTAAAAAATGGACTTTGTTTCAGCTCCTTTTGTTTTGGTTGTGCACAAATATCCTAGTAAGTGTGCTCACTGGCAGGGATGTTCACTGATAAAGGTGAATTTTAAGCAAATATTAGAGAATATGTGTGCTCAGCCAATTTGAAACTTTGGAAGGAAAGTTGATTCCAAAAGTTATGCTGAGCGAGTGAAGAAACAGAACCCCATCAAATCTCACCAATGAGGCTTCATTGACTTGGCCAATGTCACACAAGGAAATCTGTGGTAGAGCAACACATTGAATCCAGGCTTCCTGAGCCCCAGTTCAATGCCTCAACATAAGATCAGCCACTTCTCATTTTACTTAGCTAAATGTGGAGTTTAATTACTGTGTATCGGAGTTCAACATAAGCCGGTTCCACTATGCTTATTTGATTGTGTATAGACATTAGAAAAGTCCCTGCTTCCCAGTCTCAGTTTTTATTGTTATGTCTAAACTCTGGGCACTAAAGCAGCAGCACTCGTAGCATAGATGAGAACTACAGCAATGGAAGATATTTTTTCCATTGATGTAGGTAAGCCATCTCCCCGACCAATGGTAGTTAGGTGTACAGAAGCATTTTTTTCCATTGACCTAGCTGCTTCTACACTGTGCATTAGGTCAGCATAGCTGTGGTTCTCAGAAGTATGGATCTTTCACACCCCTGAGGGCTATACCTATTTCAGCATAAATTTTAAGTGTAAACCAGGCCTTTGTCAGATCTATATTATACACAAAGCATTTAAATTAATGAGCAAAACACTGCCTTGCTCTTACTGATCTTACCCATCCTTGGTTTCTTTTATTTTTTATTCTGGAACATTTCCAATGGAGGAGAGCAATTCATGTGAGTTGATTGATTTTCAATAAGTCTTGGAGGACTGGGACATTTCCAGCAAATTGGAAGAAAGCTAATGTTGTGCCAATTTTTAAAAAAGGTAAATGGGATGACCCAGGAAATTATATGCCTATCAGCCTGACATCAATCTTGGGCAAGATAATAGTGTGGAACTCGATGAAAAATGAACTAAAGGAGGGTAATGTAATGAATGCAAATTAACATGGGATTAGGGAAAATAGATTGTGTCAAATTAAAGGTGATTTTTTTTTTTTTCATGAGATTACAAGTTTGATGTTACATCAGGTGTTAATGTAATAGATTTCTGTAAGTCATTTGACGTGGTATGCATGCCATTTTCGATGAAAAAATTAGAATGATATAAAATGGATTAAAAACTGGCTGACTGGTAGGTCTCAAAATGTAATTGTAAACAGGGAATCACTGAGTGGGTCTGTTTCCAGTGGGGTCCTGCAGGGATTGATTCTTGGCCCTACACTGTTTAACGTCTTTAGTAATGACCTTAAAGAAAACATAAAAGCATCAATAGTAAAGTTTTCAGATGACACAAAAATTGGGGAAATGGTAACTAATAAAGAGGTCACAGATTCAGAGTGATCTAGATCGCTTGGTAAACTGGGCACAACTAACCAATATGTATTTTAGTACAGCTAAATGTAAATGTATACATCTGGGAAGAAAGAATGTAGGCCATACTTACAGGATGGGGAACTTTATTTTGGGAAGCAGTGACTCTGAAATGATTTTGGTGTCATGGTGGATAATCAGTTGACTATGAGCGCCCAGTGTGACACTGTGGCCAAAAGAGCTAATGCGATCCTGGGATACATAAACAGGGGAATCTGAAGTAGGAGTAGTGGGAATATTTTACCTCTGTATTTGGCATTGGTGAGATAATTGCTGGAATACTCTGTCCAGTTTTGGTGCCTACAATGCAACAAGAAGGTTGATAAATTGGAGAGGGTTCAGAAAAGAGCCACAAGAATGATTAAATGATTAGAAAACATGGTTTACAGTGATAGACTCAGGGAGCTCAAACTATTTAGTTTAATGAAGCGAAGGTTAAGGGGTGACTTGATTACAGTCGACAAGTACTTACATAGAGAACAAATATTTAATAGTGGGTTCTCCAGTTTAGCAGAGAAAGGTATAACACAATCCAATGACTGGAAGTTAGAGCCAGATACATTCAGCCTGGAAAAAAGGTGTAATTTTAACATTGAAAGTACTTAATCATTGGAACAATTTACCAAAGGACGTGGTGGAGCACTCTTCATTTTTAAATCAAGATTGGATGTTTGTCCAAAAGCTATGGCCTAGGAATTATTTTTGGGGAAGTTCTGTGTCCTGTGCTATACGGGAGATCAGACTAGATGGTCTTAGAATCTATGAGCTCATGCTACTTATATGCAGAACAATCATTTTCCCCTCCAGGAGGAGCAGAGCAGAATGTGTTTATGAGCAAGGATGATCATGTATGGCAGCAGGAATTCTGAGATCATTCTGTCTTTCCTTTCCCTAAACAAGAGACTGACAGTGATGCCAAAATTGCTTGCTGGGGAACATAGGATACAATGCTCCTCAACCACATCAAAGGTGACTGGAACAATTGCTTTGCTCAAAACAACCACCAGAGATTTATTGGCTGCATCTTTCATGGACTAAATGAAAATGCATGAAGACAATAGATCTGTGTTTGAGGATTATAGACTCTTCATCATGGCGTGGCAAAGCAGACCAGTTAGTGAAAGCAAGACTGGCAGCATGTTTGCTAAAATGGTATTTTTAGATCAATACAAAAGGATTTGGCAACTATTTAGTCTTGTGTGTTATTTCATCTGCCAAGGAGAATTGGGCTACTGATCATGCCAAATAGACCATCTTCATTTGTATCCACTGTCTGTGCTAGAATTAAAAGGTAAGAGAAGATAGTAATAACACTTAGTCGTATTTTACATGTATATAATGCCTTTTGTCCAAGAATCAAAAAACACTTGACCTCTCTGCAGCTCAGTTTCCCCATCTGCAAAACAGTGCTTTAAGGAGTTAAGTGACATGGCCAAGGTAAAGTAGGATATCAGTGACAGTCACAAATGAGTGCCTACCTGTCCTGTGTGCTAACCACTGAGCTGTAGTCTCTTTATTGGATTACTCATCTGTCACAGAATGGCACAGTCCTTTCAGGGGAACTGGTCCACGGCCCTGTGTGATTGCTCCAGGAGAGACATAGTAGGGAATTCTGGGCTGAGAAAGGAGCTGCTGAGTTAATAGCAAGCAGGGGTTCTATTAGTCTCACCTATGTGCACCTGGAGAGGGTATGCCAGGCTCAGGGAGGATTTAAAGGAAGGAGTTCGGGGCAGTTAGGAAGGAGACTGTGGAGAGAATAGGTCTGAAGTTCCTGAGAGAGGTGTGGCAGGAGCCAGGAAGAAGCTGCGGGAGGGAGGGTTAGCTAGGTCCTTGTTTCCCTGGCAAGAAGAGAGACTTGAGAGGGGCAGCCCTGGGAGTCATTGTTCTGAAAAAAGATGGAGAATTTGAGAGGATCTGAAAGAGGTTTGGAAAGCTCAAGCCCATGAGGGGCAGGAGTTGTATCTTTGTTTGGTTAGTAGATTGTTTGTCAAGGAGTTTTGCCAGCTGTGCGTCACTGCTCGGAGGACAGAATGGGACTAAAGAAAGGTCCAGGAGGGGTGGAAGACTGAGTTGATTACATTTGTTTTAATTGTTTTGGTGGGCTTTGTTTATGTTGACATGCTGGAAGGTGTGGGACTATAGAGTGACCTGGATGGAGGGCCAACTGATTGAGGGAAAGTGAATCAAAGTTGCTGAAATGCCATGCCATGGGAGGAGTGTGCTGGGATGGTGAGTCTGTCACATCATCTCATAAAGACTATTAATTTGAGATGAATACCCATGGAGAAAAGCCAAAAAGTCTTAACATTAAAACTGAAGAGGCTCATGTGATTTATAAAAGCAGGTTCCATGTGGCATCGACATCAATGTCCCAGTAGACTGGGTGGAAAAGTTTCCTTAGCTCTAAGGGGCATATTTTCAAAGTAGAGAAAGACACATTGAAGCAGCTGTCGAGGAGGAGAGAGTTCCATGTGTAGGGAAAAGCATCACAAAAGACTCCCACATGACAGGAGAGAGAAGAACCCATTAAAAAGCAGGTGGTATTGGATGAGGCCATGAAGGAGGCTCCCTCCCTCCTCAGTAAGGGTTAAGAAAACCTTCAGAGGCCGGCTTCAGATGAATCTGTCACTTTACAGGTAGCCAAGGTAAGGCATGCAAGAGGGTGGGAATATGCTTGTGACTGCTCAGTGCCACTGCTTTGCTCTGCCATAGCTGCAGGTGGTGGAGGAATCCTGCTAAGTGTGAATCGCAGAAACCAATACTCCTGGAGACCAGAGTGCAGGATAGCACAAGAGAAATAAGGGCACAGTCTGTGTAAGATATTCAGCAGAAGGGAAGTCTTTGTGGCTTCTCTGCTAGATGGCATCGCTCATATAGAGCCAGGCTGGAAATGACACACCACAGTCTTTAACTCACCTGGCTCCTGGCTCACACAATTAATGTGAACATGCAGGGAGAGCCTCCTCCTAAAAACAATCTCTACCCCTTCCTCCCCACCCCAGCAAGATTATTGTCTTTACTTAAAGTGTCGGCAGCACCAAGACACCCAGCCATCTACAGCACAGAGAGAGCCCTAAGTGATGGGGTCCACAGGGTAAAAGATGCATAATGGTAAACCATTCTAGGGATCTAACTTAAATATTATTTGGCCCTCCTTACACAGTGTCTGAGTAGCCCACCATCTCTATTCTCACCAAACCCCTGTAAGGTAGAAAGTTCTATGATCCCCATTTCACAAATGAGGGACAGGAAGTTTCACCAAAATTCATGTGGGAAAGCAGAGAACTGAACGCTGGTTTTCTGAGGCCGAAGGCAAGCACCCGAAGCACTGACCCATCTTTCCACTAGCCCAGAATCACGGATGGGACCACCAGGATGCCTCATGCATATTGAGCACCAGGCTATATTTGGCCCTCCAATTCCATGTGTATGAAACATCTGTGACAGTGCAATGCGCAGGTTTTAGTTTCTTAAAGGAGAACTTTATTATTAGAGTTGTCACCCTTTTTTAAGGGAATTGTCTCCAGGTTGAGTCTCCCCACCCCCAAACTGCATGCAGATTTCTCAACAAGCAGGAGCTGAGAGGTCCCCACAAGGGCCCACTCCAAATGCCCCTCCCCTACTTTTAAAGAGGAAGCTCCTACTTCCTTAATTATATAAATAGCAAAGATACAAACAATAAATATTCAAAGAACATTCCAAGTTACTGTTATATAAAAGCAATATAAATCCACTTTTGTTGCAGGATCAGCAAATCTATGCAAATTACCAGTGTAGTGATTGTAATTTAGTGAAATGGATGATACTAGATTTGCTTCACCCAAAGCTGGTGAATGTTTTAAGATTAAACTCAATGAGAAAGCCAAATTGCTTCCAGACTCAGATAGATAACTTTTGCCATTCATGCAACTGGTACGATCAAAGCCGAGTGAGCAGTTTAGCAGCTATTTCTTTGCTCTGCAGTGGAAAATGTGCCTTTTATAGTGTTGTGATTTGGTTATTTTTAAGTGATCTGTAGCAGCACAGGTCTCTTAAAATATCAGAATTTTTCATAGCAAAGCAGGTCAATGAAGCTGCTTGACTGAAAAAGAGAGATCTCGAAATAAGCCACTAGATGGAAGCCTCTCTCATCATCTACAGTTCCTAACAGAGGGACACAGAAGCCAACCAAGCCTGTTTTTCTAGGTAAGAAACATTTATTGTGGACTAGTGGTCTGATTCAAAACTCATTAATGTTAATAGGAATCTTCATTGGCATGACTGGGTTTTGGATTAGGCCCTGGATTAGAAACTCCATGGGCACTGATTTGACTTTGTTTTCAAATTTGCAAGATAATCATTGGCTTCAGCTTCAACTCTCTGCATGTCCATTAAATCCCTCAGTTATTAGTGAAGCAAAGCACCTTTGATTCTAGGGGAAGTCCTTCAGTGGCAGATGAATCATCATTTAGAGGATAGGTTTCAGCATAAAAAAAATGAAAATTACAGACTCCCTTTAAAATGTTTTTTTTTTCCCCTTGTCAGTTGCTCAGGAACTCCTATTATTTCGATTACAGTAGATACTAGTTTAACTACAACCTGCTTGCTAATCACTGGTGCAGTAATACTGTGTGCACCACATTCTTGGTACTGATAATTCCCAGAGATGTGTGGGTAATAAAGTGCTCTGTACCTATATCTGTGCTGATTTGTGCTTGCTAGCACCATAAAAATATAGAATGTCAACAAAGCTGGCGCCTTACGTATGTACAATAAACCTCCTTTCTTGTTCACACCTTTCTGAGGTTCCCAGTTAACAGCCAATTAGCAGAGAATGGAGAAAAGCTTTCCCTGTTGTTGAAGCCAAGTGCTTTATAGACCTCTGAGTCCTTAAGATATGTTTAGCCTTGAGAGAGATTCATGCACACGGACTAAATCATATTTTTTTTCTGTCCCATTAATAGTGATAGGAGATCAGCAACGGACAAATGCCAAGCACATTATGTACAACTAACCACAGTTTATCTGCTCCTGCAACTTGCACACCAGAGCATGAAGAACAGCAATGCAAGGGAGTAGAAAAAAAGCACCTGGCAAAGCCAAGCAGAAGAGGCAAACATGATGCACTACTGCAACAATTTCTCTGCACAGCAATTTCACTGTGATCTTTTTGGGAAAGTAGGCAGGTCAGGGAATACCCAGTGTAAAGCATTATAATGACTGATGGGAATCTCACCATGTGTTATGGCTGTGCTAGGCACATAGGCCTAGAGCCATAGAGGTACTGGAAACCCAAGAACGCGTGGGGGTGGGGGCAGGGCTAGGGCCTATAGTCTGCAGAGCTAGCTTTAACATTTATTTTATTCAGCAGTAATGTGAGGCACCTAAGGCCTATATCCTGTAAGACACTGGCTTCAGCAGTTAGCATAAGGCTTGAGGCCTATGAACTTTGGCATAGATAAATGGCCTAGCGGTGGCCCCTGAATTTTGGGGAACTAGGAATAGTGTGTTTAAGGGGGAAGTTGGTACACAACGAAACCAGGCAACCACAAGAATATGAGTTAACACCAGCTTTTGGATATTTTGTCTGCAGATATCTGAGCACCAGAGTGCCATGGCAACAAATTGACATAATGATAATAAATTGAGATAATTAATATACTAACCTGTGGGAGAAGGGTACCCCGACATTAGTAGAGTAAGGAAATACAAGTAAGGAAAAAAAACCCCTACTGAATATGCATTAGTCATAGTGGCATCAGTGTAGTATGTTTTATAAGAGTTGTATCCTAGCCTGTGTGCTGGAGGGGAGAGAGATATAGCCCTTGGTAAGTGCCAGGATGATGGCCACTGGTGATGGTGAGAAAGGTGATGGTGATGAGGAAGATCATGGCTAACATTTTAGGTGATTCTGCAAGAGATGGTGTGAGTACATGGATGTGCATTCTGTATTATCTCTATCTACCTTGCTGGGTTACAGTGTTTCTGACTTTGCTAAATGTATTAATAAAACAATTACAGATACAGAAGGGTTCCTAAAGTGTGTGTGTTGCACATCAGAGTTTCCAACGGAACAGTAATTTTAATAATATCAGGCCTGATCTTGGAACCAGAACATGTCAAACCTCAGAGTAATAACTGGGAATTCTTAAGTAATCAATATAACTAATACACAATCCATAGATCAGGCAAAAGGCCACATCCCTTCTCATTGGCATTTTCCATTGGCTTTTGTGGATCCCATTCTCAGGTGCATATCTCTCCCCATTCACTGTATAGGGACCCTGGGTGCCTAACTTAGGCTCTGAGGATCCCGTTGTTGTTCCAGTGATTTTTTTTTCCCTAGGTGCCTAAAAGCTAGGTGCTGCAATGTGTAAGTCCCTGTGTCAATCAGACCACGTTCTTCTGCAGTTTCAGTAGAGAAGCCAAGAGCAGGAATGGGCATGGAGACCGTGACTTCCCTCCAACACACACTGGTTCCTACAGAACAAGATGAAGGCACAACTGTGGAGGGCGCAGTGTTGGGACGCTTATACTGTCACTTTCACTTCACATATATCTTGAATACCAAGGGGCTGGAGACTGAACTATGTACCTAACTGAGCCCACCACCTTCAGTAGATGTCAGTAATAGAGAGCACAGCTCCATTGTTACCCAGAGGGACGGCTTGCAGCTTTGGCCTGTGTTCTTTTGGTGTTTTAGCCAACCCGGGTACTAAGCTGTACTTTAACAGCATATTGCAGGCTTCAGTATGTCACTTTTCAATGGGATCTTTTGTAGATATCAGCTTCTGCACTGATTTCCATGAAAAGGCATTTAGAGGGGCTGTAGTACACTTTTCTCTAAGAACAACCTTATTTGTCTTGTTTTGTATGTTCTTTCAAACAAACAAAAACAGAGGCCTTCAGAAATGGAGTGTGATACATACTCTAAAATTGCTGCCGCTTCCCTGTGTCAAGTGCAATGTGATCTGTAATGATCTTTACATACTTTTTAAAAAAATAGCTAGGAAGAGCTGCATGGATTGAATATTTGCAATATGTATAGCTAGTGATTTAAATGTCTGCTGGGGAAGAAAGGATGGTTAGAGAAAACACCCTCTGTTATCCACATGTTTAGAGAGTTTGTCTTGCTTTGGCTCGGGGCAAGAGAGACAGTGTGGCAAGTCAACAAAGAACATTTTCTGCATGCTTTTAAGTTGTGCTTTTCTTTTAATAAAAAGTTGTTAAAAATACATCAGATGTTTGTCATTAAATATAAAAGCAGCTCAACTCCAGCAAGACAACTGAAAGGCTGATTCCCAGTCCTTTGGCTGGCTGGGATCTGGGTTGATCCTCGGCACAATTAAGAATACGCTTATGACGACTCTAAATTTCCTCAGCTGTTGATGGGACCAAGGGTCCTTTTCAGAAGCTGGGGCAAGCGCGAGCACAGTGGTTACCTTGGGCCCCCTCTCTCTTTTCTCTAGCTACAGCCACTACACTGGGAGGGCTAGGAAAGGAGGGTATAGGAATTGCTTACCAAATCTTACTTCGCTGTTGTAGGAACAGCCATCAGACTCAAGGTCCATCAAGACCAGTAGCCCATATCTGACACTGCCAAGCACCAATCGCTTCAAATGAAGGTGTAATAATGCTGCAATATGCAGCTGTGGGATAAAGTGGACCCTCCCCTCCCCCCGGTCGCATCCTGAGCTCTACACCTTGAAGTATGAGATTTAATATCACTTCCAAAATATTTTTTGTCTTTAAAGAGAACTCTGGATATTCTTGATATGCATAGAAACATCCAATCTCTTTGTGCATCGTAGCCTCATTATTTCCTGTGGCAATGAGTTCCACAGTTTAATTATTTCCTTTGATCAGTTTTCAATTTTCCACATTTTAATTTTATTGGCTGTGCCCTTGTTCTTGTGGTCCCTTTGCCCTGCTGGAGTGGCACAGCAGGATCTGGCGCAATACATTTAAATAAATATTTAGCTATATTACCACATCACCTATTTATTCCAAGTGATGTTGAGTTTACAGTTCAAATCTGACAAGTGTATTCACGATCTCTTTCTTTTCGGATAGTGCAGCTGAGCTGGCGCTCCAGCCTATATCCCAAAATAAATGTTAGATTATTTTGTCTCTTTTAATGGGTTTACTAGAAACCCAGCCTGAGATAAGTGGCACATGCTGCAGGTAGCGCAGCAGTGATATACATGAAGCTGTGCAGAAGTGACTCTCCTCACGCAAGGCATGTATTGAAATGCTCAAGCCACCTGCTTGCCTCCAGCAATCATGAAAGTGCCAGCTGGAACCTGGTACTGATTACAGTACATAAAAACAATGATGTGGGCTTAGACCAAAGCATTTATCATTGCTCATGAAGCTTAAAGAAGGAAAAATAAACATGAAAGAGCGATGATAAATAGGGATTGGCCTGGAATAAAACCAAACATGAGTGTGGACTCTCTCAGCAATCTCCGAGCCAGCGCTTCCTAAGGGCCCAGTCCTGCAAACACTTACTACAGGGCATGTGACGTACTACGACTAGGTCCAGTGATGTTACGGCAACTACATAGTAGGCAGTAGTGTATGGGGTAGTGTTTGCAAGAGTGGGAGCCCAACTCAAGTAACACAACTGCAGATGGTAGCAGCCAGCCCTCTTGTATGCACGAGCTTTAGGGCTCAGTGTCACCATGCAGCTTGTGGGGTGGACGCAAACAAAGATGTCCTTAAGTAACTGGTGAGCTGCCCCCAATCTTAGGCATAACTGGGCACCCAAATCAACCAGCTGTAACCTAAGAGTTGCCCTACGTTGTGCCCTCTAGCATGGGTGGCATTATGGGGGCGACGTCCAACCCCCAAAAAACTTCACATGTTGGGGGGGGGCGGGTGAGCAGCAATGGCCCCCTCCCCCGACCAGGGCTGGAGGAGTCCTGCGCACCTGGTGGGTGACAGGGGCTAGCTCTCAGCGGTGCTTTTGGGTGGGCTGCCCAGGCTGGTAGCACACCTATGGCCAAAGGGCAGGGGGGTGGTGTGGGGGAAGCCCTGCCTGCAAGCAGCAGCCCCTATGCAATGGGAGCCTGGGGGGGGGGGGGGGGGGGGTGTCAGAGACCCACTGAACCCAGCAGGTGCACTGTCAACCTCCCAGTAAAGGGCCCTGCCGCCTCAGCCTCCAGCTCCTCTGACCAGGTGGCGGATGGGGGTGTCTGTGGGGCAGGCAATGGGGGGGAGGGGCGTTACCCCCGTCTTCTCCCCCAGTGCCCCTGCACCAACCTCCATCCTGGCACTGAAGCATGATTTCTCCCTCTCACGGACAGCTCCCTACACCCTCACGCGGCACTGGGCTGGAGAGCCCGGGGCTGTCTTGGCCCTTCATGCACCCAGCCACGTGGTGGTGGTACTGAGCACAGCAAACCCAGGTGGGCACCCAGGGGCACATTGAGGGGTTGAGGGCAGAGCACCCCAGGATGGGGTTGCACATCATTTCTCTGGTGGGCATGGGTTTGGGTGGGGAGGTCGCCGAGGCCGGCATATGGCTGGGAAGATCATGGGATCATGCAGGAGCTTGAATGCGTATAGTGTTCCCATTTGAAAGGGTGATGGCCCACTGGGGGTGGTTGCTATCAAACTGTATATGTTGGAGAAGTGTCACACTTTAAAGGTTCAGTTGTCCCGCCAAACAGCTTGAATCATGCCCCCTCCCCCCCCCCCAGGCCAGGCTCCGCTACCCCCAAACCCTGCGGCCCCTCCCTGCAGCATCCAGCTGTTCCTCCTGCCTTTCTCTGTGGAGGCATAGCTCGTGGAGGTCACGTGACTGAGCGTGGGGCCAACTCTGAGTCAATAGGAAACCCATGTGCAGGAGTGGGGCAATCCTGGCCTTGCCCTGAGCCCCTGTAGGCTAAGTGGCTGGCAGACGTGACTTCCAAGGCACCCCCCCACCCCTAGCTAAAGGCTACTGTGCATTAGCCATCCTGTAGCCCCGGTTAAATTCCTGCCAGCTCCCTCTGTGAGACCCAAACAAACACCAGGCAGGCATAGAATTCACCTCCCATACATGGCCCTATTTGCCTGGCTGGAACTGACCTCCCAAATATAGAAGTCAAACTACGCCTATGCTATCTTGAGAAGTACCCTAATCAGTTGGTCAAGGATTGCTGAAGGCCTCACCATGTGTGCTGGTCCTACCCCTCTGACTGCTGGCTTGCCCTGAACACATCCTACACACAACATGTCCCCATCCCAAGGTGGGGAGTTTACAGCAGCTTGACACCATCGCAAGATACCTCTGTGCTGGGGAAAGCATTGGCTGACTGCTGATGGCAGCTAGCATAGCCCTGCACTGCTCTAGGAAAGAGGTTTTTTTTTGGAGAAAGAACATCAGTCAATTGTGCCATGAAACAAAACAACCGTGTGTGACTGAAGTAATTCAGCTCTCCACAAGCTGTAGACAAAATGTCTCTTCCCAGAATGAGCATACTTGACATGTAAATGTTTGTTGTGGGCTGAAACTTGTGACGGGGGAGGCAGTGGCATGATCTTGTGGGTTGGGCACAAGGCTAGCAGTCGGCAACTCTTGAGTTGTAACACAACAGACTTGCCGTGTGACTCATTTAAACCCTGTGCCTCACTTTCCTCATTTGTAAAGATATGCTAATATCATAACCCATCTCACGGAAGGGGTGTGTGTGGATTAATTAGGTCTTGTGTAAGTACTATGTGCTTTGTTTTGCACACAATCATTTTATTTAAAACATTTTCAAGGAAATTCCTAGTTAATGTCTTGGGGGTAACATGAATATCACACAAATATAAATGTACACGAAGCATGGACACGCGTGGTAGTTTGTTTTTATTTACTTGCCACATTTCACACATGTAACACAAGCAAATCCACAGCTTCCAACAACTGCAAAAGGGCTAAATTCATGCTCTCCTGATCCTGCACCACTAGGAGTTTTCCCATGTACCTCACTGGACACTGGATCAGATTTTATGGACTGGGTCATGCCAGCTAAAGGCTACATGCATGACAGGAGGGCATGGGACACTGCGTCAGGCACAAGCAGGCTCTCTCTCATGCCCAGAAGATTTGCCTCACCACAGCGGAACCTAACAGCACAGGAAGCAGGCACAGTCTTCTAGATAGGTGGGGTGTAGTCAGCAGTCCAGGCTAACCGAATTGCACATTCCTCAGGCCCACCTGAATGAATACTGCACCTGGATTTCTGTAGCAGAGGATGCACTCACCGCTCAGTGCAACCACCTGGGTCAGAATTTAGCCTTCTGTAGCTGCTTGGTAACTATACGGCTAAGACAAATTTGGCTGAACCGGGCATATACACAACCAATCAAATACTATAAGTTTCTCTATGGAAAAAAAGGTCTTAGCCACCATTCTCCAGCACCTGCACAAAACATTTGTTACTGTAGAAAACAGTTATGAGGCATTAAGCCAAAATCCAATGTGCTAATCAGCTCCAAAACGACTTTTAATAATACATAAATATATGAATAAAATGAAAAGTAAAGCAGAAAGTGGCTTTTCTCAGTAAGCATTTGTCTAAAACACAGTTGTCTTGCTTTATAGATATGATTCACTTCTACATGGCAAATGATATATTTGAAAACTAATGAACAATTAAAACAGAGTGCTGTGAGGGTTTGGTTTTAAATACAGATATACAAACTGACTTTCTGTAATTTTTTGAAGGAAAATGAAGGAAACATTGAGGGAACAGATAGCCACTAAAAGGTAGTTTTTGTAATATGTCACATAAGCTTATGCTGTCACTTCAGACTACAATGTGACGCCAAAACTCTGAGAAGTCAAAATTCACTCTTTGGTGTTTGTTAGGGAAGGATCTGAGCCACACTCTCTGCATCCAAATCCTTATTGAGATTTCAGGGTCAGGACTTTGGCTTGACCCAGCACAGAGACGGGACACCTGTGAAGACTGGCAGTAGATCAAAATGTGGATCCAAAGCTTGGGGTGTTTGGGCCCTGGGGTATTGCTTTAGGACCCTGTTAAGTATTGGTGGATTGAATAGATGCTATCCACTGATATTTAATTCCATAGTCACTCTGCTATGTTTGAAAGAGACTGATGCATATGCAGTTCAAATTCTAAACAACTCACTCAGTTTCTCACATTCTGAGTGTGCAAATGACCTGTCCCTGTAATCCTGAGTTTTTGGCAAAAAAAATCCAATGGAGAAAGTGTGTTGCTGGTTAGGAAAATATACTTTTTAAACCTCCTTTTTCCAAATTGATCCCTGCACAAAGGAAATTCATTTCTGTGAAGTATAGTACCCAAGTAACCTGACAGTACTTTGCTGTTACACAGCATCATGTGTCCCGTATACTTGACTCTACAGAGAGTCTGCAGTACAAAGGGGGAGGGTATTTTATCATGCAAGAAGGATGCCCTTCAGCCAAGTCTATTAAGGGTGCATGAGAGGAAGGATGTCCTTGTGAGCTGGGTTTGAGGAGAGCTGGTTTCAATTCCCAGCTTTGCCAACAGACTTTCTGTGTGATGCTGGGCAAGTCACTGAGGATGAGATCTACAAGGCTCCTTAGTCCAATATTTAGGCACATTTGGTGGTAGAATTGTTGTGCCATCAGTCTAGGCTTGTCTGACTGCCTATGACATCTTCTTTTGGGGCAGGAGTATATATACCCAAGGAGCAGAGGATGGCACTGGAGTCCTTCAGGATGCACAAAGACTCATCTGTCTTCTGGTTAAACAGATGTGTCATCAAAGGGCAGATCCTCCATGGTGTTTTGAAACTCCCTGGGAAACTCATAGACACATAGACTCAAAGGTCAGAAGGGATCAATATGATCTTCTAGTCTCACCTCCTGCATAATGCAGGCCACAGAATCTCACCCAGCCGCTCCTCTAACCTCTAAATCATGGTTTAAAGACTTTAAGGTACAGAGAATCCACCAGCAAGTGAACCGTGCCCCATGCTACAGAGGAAGGGAAAACCCCCCAAAGCCTTTGCCAATCTGCCCTGGGGGAAAATTCCTTCCCAACCCCAAATATGATGATCAGTTAAACCCTGATCATGTGGGCAAGACTCACCAGCCAGACACCCAAGAAAGAATTCTCTATAACTCAGAACCCACCCCATCTAACATCCCTTCACAGACCATTGGTATATCTACCACCAGTAGTCAAAGATCAGTCAATTGCCAAACTAGTCTGTCCCATCATACCATCCGCTCCATACATTTATCAAGCTCAGTTTTGAAGCCAGCTAAGTTTTTTTGCCCCCACTGTTCCCCTTGGAAGGCTATTCCAGAACTTCACTCCTCTGATGGTTAGAAACTTGCATCCAATTTCAAGTGTAAACTTCCTGATGGCTAGTTTATATCCATGTCCACATTGGCACTGAACTTAAATAATTCCTCTCTGTCCTTGGTGTTTATCCCTCTGATGTATTTATAGAGAGCAATCACATCTCCCCATAACCTTCTTTGGGTTAGGCAAAACAAGCCAAGCTCTTTGAGTCTCCTCTTATAAGGCAGATTTTCCATTCTGTGGATCATCCTAGTAGCCCTTCTCCGCACTTGTTCCAGTTTGAATTCATCTTTCTTAAACAGGGGGGACCAGAACTGCACATAGTATTCCAGATGAGGTCTCACCAGCGCCTTGTATAACAGTACTAACACCTCATTATCTCTACTGGAAATACCTCATCTAATGCATCCAAGGACCGCATTTGCTTTTTTCATGGCCACAAGCATGAAACCATGAGTCCCTTGCATTGCAATGGCAGTAGCTATCACCCTTGAAGATGTATCAGCTGTATCTACCACTGATGGAAGAGCGGTCCTGGCAACAATCTTGCCTTCTTCAATAAAAACCAGGAAACGAGCTCTGTCCTGCTATGGAAGTTTGTCAGCACAGTCCACAAATTCTGAATAATTCAGGAAATTTAATTAGACATTCATGCTTGGCAGTTGGCTATTCTGAACTGAAGGCTAGAAAAAGAAAAGACCCTCCTTCCCAATAAGTTGAGACGCTTGCCCTCCTTATCAGTCAGAGTAGATCGTGGGTATTGCTGACTAGATTTCTCCTTGGACCACTAAAGAGTTTGGGACAGGATGAGAGAACAGAAAATCCACCCCTTTACCCCTTTGATGGTAATGTTTCCCTGCCTTCTTAGGAGTAGGGGCAGAAGTAATTGGGGTATGCCAGACCACTCAAGCTGGCTTCAGTATGGCTTTGTTTAATGGGGAGCGCTATTTGACTGGAACCAGAGGATTGGAGGATGTCCAGGGGCTTATGCTGAGGATCCTGAACTTCCTCAAGAGGAATCTGCAGCTCCCCTGCAATTCCACAAAGAAGTTCTTGGAACTACGTATAGTCATCAGGAGGATGGAGACATCGGAGTCATTGCTTCATCTGAGGATGAAGATGACATTCTCGTTGGTTCCAGTGGAACTACTGGATCCGGCATGTGCCCCTCCTCAACTGGATTCGGAAGCAGCTCTGGTTGCCCTCTCGAACAGGTGGGATGAGACGGCTCCCTAGCACACTGGACCAAGTCTGCGGAATGGTATGGGTCACATAGCCCCCCAGTAAGGCCAATAAAATGGACTGAATGGGAGTGGCAGGGGTCCCCATGGTATGGGGTACCAAAAGCTCTGAAGCAGATGAGGAGGTGGAGGCTGATTCCAAGCTGGTCCAGGCCTCCTGTCTGGAAAGGCATGTGTTGCCGGAGGAAACAACAGTTCATTGGGTAGTTCAGAATCTTCCAAGGAAAGGAAAGCCAATTCTGGATCCAATGGCAGTACTGACAGTGCCACTAGAGGGAAGTCATGACCTGAAGATGGAATGGGAGACCGACTTCTCCCAAAAGTCAGCTCTCCCAGTTGAATCAAGACCTCTTTTGAGGCGGGACCCAATGGAGCAGGAGACACCAGACCGGGGAGAGTGAGGATGTCCTCAGAAAGAGCGTAGATGTCAGGTCTTCCTGTAGTGTGAGGGATTTTGTCCACTTGAACTGATGGAGCCATGCAAAACAGAGTTGGTACTGCAGCCGAGGTTCTCAGTGATAGATCTTCATTGGTGCTGATGGATTCAGGGATTTGTGCTTTGGTGGCACTGTTTCTGCCCAATTGTGATCCACTGCCAATGGAGCCCTAGGCTCATGGGCTTTGTTGTGCTCCAGAAACTCAGATGTACTAAATTCTCTTGGGTTGAGTTAAGAGACTTGCTCAGTTTAGGCAGGGCTGAATCTGACATCTTCGAGGTGGATTTGGAGCAGGGTTTACTCTCAAGCTTATGAGAACCTTCCCTGCTCTCCCAACTAAACTCTGCCAAAAAATCTGTGGGTAAACTTCCTCTCTTCTGAGTCAGATTTCATGACAGGAAGGGGACTCCTTGCTAAGTCAGGCCAATGTTCAGGGCAGGTCCCCAGGCCTGGATCCAATTGTGGACTCATTTCCTTTTCCATTAAATGCTTCCCAAGGCGAAGTTCCCGTCCATCCCAGGTACAACTGGGGAATGAATGGCAGATACTGCACCTTGCTGTGATGTAGGCTTCCCCAAGACAATATAAGCAGTGTTGGTTGGTGTCACTGACCAAGGAAGAGCATGGGCAGGAAGCACAAATTTTTATGTCCGGTGTTCTGGGCATAGTCTGGTACCCAAAATGGGGTACTGGAGCTCCCCAGGACAGGGAGGCTAACTAACTATAAAACACATTAACTTTAAACTCTAAAAACTTCTAAAATTATTTACAGATATATGTTCACAGATAAAGAAATAGAGCTGAAGCTTTGGACACTGGAGATTCTGAGCTGGACTATGTGGTGATGAAAAGTAACTGGGAGGTAGTCAGTCCACCTCGGTCAGAGATCTGAGGTAAGTTAGGGCACATGTGCAGACCAACAAATTCCAGGCACGTAGAATGCATGTGTACCTACAGAGGAATACACATAGGGACCAGCACTCAAAGATGAACACACATTATTGATCAAGCCCTTGCTGAGAATGCTTTAAAGGGAACTGACAATGAAATCTGTTCCATGCCCTTCATGGTACGTATCGATGCAAGTAATGAAGCTTGCAAAGAATTGGTGTTACTAGTACGGTATTTAAAAGGGAGGAAAAATGGCAGTGGAGAGGTTTCTAGATTTAATAAATGAGTGTAATATAGGGACTGATGTATCCATATTTGAGAGGATAAATGAATGCTTTCAGGAACATTTAATTCCATTGGAGACTGTAATAGAATTCTCCAGTGTAATGAAGAGCTCTGTTCTCACAGAAAGCAACTCAATCTCTAAAAGTAAAGCAACCCAATGTCTATAATGTTGCGTGTCCATACCATCTGATTCACATTGTCACTTACAAAGCTGGAAAGAGAGCAGTAGATGTTGAAGATACAGTAACTAAAGTATATGGAAACGTCTCAAGCAGCTCTAAAAGAAATACTGAAGGAATTAGATGATTTTTGCAGTGTAGAAAGCAGAAAAATTTTGAAGCATGTGCCAAGTTGATGGCTAAGTCTGCAGCACTGTTTAAGCGGACTACTTTAACAATATTCTGCTTTGAAGGCATATTTCCCCCCCTAAGGTAATAAAGATGCTGGTGTAAAATCTCAAATTAATCTTTGAAAGTCTACAAACTGAACTGTACTACCTGTTTTTGCATAGTATTTGCCTGTGTTTGACAGCTGGTATGAGATGCTGCAAAGTGAAGCCCTCTTACCCACTGCTTGCACGACAGCATGATGCAGCTGCTCCAAAAGCTCTTTGGAAGAGACATAAAGCCATCCTGCCTCAAAGAAACAAAAGACCTTCCAAGGTAAATCCAGAAAACCAAACAGAGCGTAACAAATTGTTTGGATTTAGTGCCTCACAATTCCTGAAGTCTGAAAAAAAGCAATGCTGTGCTCATTGTGACACTATCAGCAAAGGATTTTACTCTGATGTGAAGTGTTAGATTTCAGGAAGGAAAGTGGACATGAGTTTCCAATTCTAGTGAAGCTACTGAAGACCTTTCCAGTAATTCCCACAGAAGAAATGGACAGCCTCGATAACGAATGTGTTAACTCCCAGTTAACAAGGACATTTGAATTGGAAACAGAATCAATGCTAGTGATGTTTTTTTGAAACAAGATGAGTGAACTAAAATGTCCAGTATCAGGGACACCACAGTTTCCACAGCTATGAAAGCTATCTTCGTTTTGCCATAAAGCAATGCTAGGTGTGAAAGGATTTTCAGCACATGTGCAAAAATTTGCACCCATCAGAGCAGTGAAATCAAAACCAGCACGCTAAGGGGTATCCTTGCCACCAAAATGAATTTGTTTCGCAGACAGTTTTGTTACCAGCTTTATCCAAGCAAGGAAAGGCAGAAGAAAGCAGAGTGCTACGTTCACAGTAATTCAGCACGATCATTAATAAAGTAAATGCATGTGTCTATGTTATTATTTAGCAAAGTAACATAAGGGAACTTACATTGCGTGTCTATTCAGACATGCTTTATTAGCAAATTAAATACCACCACAACTCTCTCTGAAATGAATTTGAAAATGTTGGTCAGTACAGAGGAGGGAGACATAAACAAGAGGGGGGAACTGAACCAGGGTCTCTCATGGTCTGCGTGACTACCAGTGGGCTACAGTTATTGGTGGTGGGAGGGGGCTCTTCCTCTGTTTTTCTTGAGAAAGGGCTGACCTGGTTTAGGCACTGAACTCCAGGAGAGGTTGTGAATCCCAAGTGGAGGAAGATGCTTCCCTCAGGCCTGGATTTAGGCACCTACCTCCTTGCTGAAGGGCAGGGTGTAGGACATACCCCTCTCCTTAGCATTTCCTACTGGCTAGCTAAGGCAGCTCCCTGCTCAACCTGCCAGCTTTTGTGAATCCCGTCTTTAGGGAACTAACTCTCCCATGCATTATATGGGGAGCCTGGATACCTAACTCAGGGCTGTGAATTCCACTTGGGTGGATGGGTGCCTACAAGTTAGGCTTTGCAATGCTGAGCCTAGTCCCCTTTGTGAATCTCAAGATGAACCTCTTAGTACCTCACTTCCTAGCTGTAAAATGGAGCCAACAACACATCCTTCATCTATATAGACTGTAAGATCTTCAGGACAGGGAGAGTCTACTACTACAAACGTACACAGCACTTACCGCAATAAGGGTCTGATCTCAGGATGTTAGGTAGTATTATAATACTACTTCTGAATAAGAGGGATATGAATTCATCTCTCTCCTATAGCAGTATAAACGCTTTAGAGCTACTTGGAGTAAAAAGTACTAAAAACTTAGTTGTGGGTGTGAAATTAAGCAGAAGTGGCCCTTAATATATATAAAGAGCAAATCTGTTGAGTAAGATGATGCTATTTTTGTATAGTCACTTTTCAGAACAGAATTGCTTGTTAATATCGCTCAGGTTCTAAAGTTGTTTGGTATTTTTTGGTAAAGAAAATGAATCATTATATATAACATGGCTGTATATCTCTGAAAATAGTTGAACTTCGCAGCAAGCTGCTATCCAGCACCTAATGGGTGACACATGAAAGGCTCTTCTTGATGCTCCATCCGGAGAGCTTGATTTCTGAGACAGGAAGGCCTGTTTGTGATGTTAAACCAAGACATACTGGTATCTAACCAGTCTCATAAATGAACACAGCAAGTTGTTATACCACTGACAATGCAGAATAAAGATATACTGTTTTCAACAAAACTTATTTTTGAAAAATATGTTCAGTCTTTCAAAGGCTGCATGAGTGAGTGTTTAAAATGTGTTCTTGGTGTTGGAAATCACATACATTTGCATTTTTTAAAACAAAGATGAACTAACTGTTCTAGGCTTTGCTAATTATAAACCAGAAGAAAAATTTAATTGCCATTCAGGACACTCTTCCTCAGCAACCGGAGTCTTGACATTACCACATCCCAGTCTGCATAAGCACCTTCCAGGTGACGGGATCCTTCTGCTCCTGATTCGTAGCTCCGGCGACCATGAAGTAAACGCCAGTTGTCAAATGTTACTATGTCTCCTGTGATGAGATTAAACAACGGATTTCACAATTCTGTCTTGTTTTCCATCATTTCAAATATAGAACACATTGAAGTGATTTACATGCATTTGTCTGAGCGACTCTTAAAAGCCATTGCTCAAAAAACCCATTCCCCACAATTAAGAAACGTCAACATTCCTAGAAAACTCAACATTTCATCACTTCCATCTGTCTGTCTAAATGCCCTGTTCCTGGGGTAACTGAGCATCTCATAATCATTAATACACTGATGCTCACAACACCCCCTAAGGTAGAGAAGTGTTGTCATCACCATTTAACAGATGGGGAACTGAGACAGAGAGAGTGAGGCTATTTCTAGGCCCACCCTACACTTACCTAGAAATTCAGCGGCAGTCGGCAGGAATTACGCAAGCTACGCAGAGTAGCTAGCCCCATTGACTTCATAACTCCTCTTCTACGCAGTGTCTTCACTGCATTGCGCTGACAGGAAATTTGCCGCCGTCAGTGAAGACATACCCTAATACTACTACTTATGTCAGTGTCAGTTATGTTGCTCAGGGGTGTGAAAAAAACCACCCCCGGAGTGACATAAGTTACACTGACATACGCGCCAGTGTGGACAGCGCTACGTGATGGAATTTCTGTGTTTCCAGATTTTTTTTTTTTTTACATTAGGAAATGGCATCCAAACCCACTACATTAAAAGAACATTATTAAGCATAGGTGATGCGTGGGGGAGGCACGCAGAGTCACATGCCCCCCCGCAGGTTTCTGCCAGGGTGGAAGTTGGGCTGAGTGTGGCTGAAGGGACATGCCGGGGAAAGACACCAGCAGCTAACATTCCCGCTGAGCCCCACTATGTATCGCCCAGAGCAAGGAAGCGAAACCAGGCTGGCAGCACAGATTCTCTGTCAGATGGGACAGAGCAGGGGAAACCTGCTGAGTCCCATCCCTCCATCGTCAGCAGCCGCAGTTACCTACTTGAGTATGTGTCTGGGATAGCCTGCCTGGGGTGTGCAAAAGGGAGCTCAGGGAGTCAGGGCACTGGGGCTGGTGAAGGCAGCAGGGCCCGGGTGTGAAGGGAGGCTGGGGGAAACAGTGGGGGCTGGGAAGCAATGAGGGGGGATTGGGTGGGGAGACAGTGGGGGGACAGTGGTGATGGGAAGTACCGGAAGAGGGAATGGATGCCAGAATGATAATAGGAGTCTGGGGGAGTCAGCGTTGGCTGCGACAATAGTGGGGATGGATGGAGGAGGCAGCAGTGCCTGGGGTGATGGGTGAAGGTGGGCTGGTGACGGACTGAGCCAAGGAGCAATCATGGCTCCACATATTATGATGTGGACAAAAGGTTAGTGGGTGAACTCACTTTCACATTCACAAAGTGATGAGCATGGGGGATAGCAAGTTAAATCCAGCCCCAACCCAAAGGCAAAGGTATGGGTCTGCAGTGCACCCCCCAGCAGCTATTACTGCAGCCTGTGGGCTGCACGAGAATATGCTCCAGCAACTCCACCCTGCCTGTGTGGGGCAACAAGGCCACTGGAGACACATAATAATGGATCCCCTGGTTCATCTACATTGCTGCCCTCTGTAGCACACAGGACAGCAGATGCCTCCACTGCAGAACCATGCTGCGGAACATGAGTGGTATGGGCACGTCTTTGCACAAGCACTGTGCACCAGGGTAATTTTCAGCCAATGTGCTCAAAATGTCCTGCATTTTTGGTGTATAATATAACTAACTGCATTAAGGTTGCAAAGTCAAGTCCTCAAGAGATAGGAAATGCCAGAATTTAGCTAATCCAGGCAGATTTACTTCAGCTCCCTCATGTGTATGGATTATGATACAGGTTACGTCTATGATATCGGCTATGTCTACTTGGAGCTGGGGGGGTGATTTTCAGCTCGCGTAGACATACTTGCACTAGCTCTCATTGAGCTAATATGCTAAAATAGGATAGTGGCAGTAGCACAGACCGAAGCGAGCAGCGGGAACAGATTAGTTTCCCTGAGTACAAACCTGACTGGAACCTGCTGGGTACATCCTTAAGGTGGCTAGTTTGCGTCACCGCTTGCTACTGCCCATTCTATTGCAGCTACACTACTATTTTTAGTGTGCTAGCTTGATGAGTGCTAATGCAAGTATGTGGGAATCACTCTCTCAGCTCCAAGAGTAGACATAACCACAGTCCTCAATTACATGATCAGTTCACATACAATTTTTTTCCCACAAGACCCCAGCCTCATACAGTGGACAGAAGGAATGTGTTCACTTAACGGGCAGCTATTCAATGGATTGTATCATCCTCATCATTCAGTGTGGACCCCAAGAATTATTTACTGCATACTATTCAAACCCTGTTCAGACTACAGTTATTAATTTCCTCCTAGTCTTTTCTACAATGCTCTCTCCAGAGTGTCTGAATGCTTCATATATGTTAGTGAATTTATCTTCACAACACCCCTGACAGGCAGTGTAGTGCTATTATCCCCATTTTACAGATGGGGAAACCGAGGCACAGAGAAATTAAGGCTGAAACTGTCTAAAGTGCCTGCTAATTTTGGATGCTCAACCTAATAAATCTAGGACCTAATTTTCCAGTGTACTTAGCATTTTTATAGCACTGTATGTGTTCAAAACACAGCTCCAATTGATTTCAGTGGCAGTCATGAGTGCTTTGGTTTTCCACAAATCTGGCCCTAAGAGTTTCATATTGGGCACTCACAGAGGATCGAGATTCCCTTTTGGTACCAGCATTGTCCTAACATGTTCAAATATTTAGGATTTTGTTCTCAAGCAAAATCATGAAAAAAATATTGTTATTGTATGCAGAAGCAATTTATTCACTGACCTGGTTTCATCTTGTAGGTATACTTATGTTCTGGGCTGTTCAGCAGATCAACAAACTCCTTCAGAGCTGCATAAAATGGCTGCACTTTTTCAGCAGGTATGTCAAATACAGTGTCTCTTGTTGCATTATTATAATTGATCCGAACCACCTGGCCTTTGTGATCTACACTGAGAGAGCAAGAGAGAGTATCCTGTAACTCAAACCTTTTTGCATGTTTTTGTTTTGGTAAGGACAGGTTCACTTTTATTTTTCAATTGCTGGCTGTTATAATACAGTTCAAGAATGAAGTGCAGTGCTCTGACAAAGGATTGGACATTATCACGTATCAGGCTGCTGCTTTCAAGTTTATCATTGGGTCAGGATTTAGTAGTTAAAACTAATGAGGAAGAGTAACAATCAAAGGAACTTGTGATCCTAAATATTTTGGCACTTTTGAAAATCCTATCCTTACTCTGTTCATATTAAATGTTTCAATTAATAGATTTTATGGCCAGAAGGGACCATTAAGACATCAAGCCTGACCTCCCTGTCTTATAACAAGATTAAAAGAAGATGATAATACAGCAAGACAGCTTCTTATGTAACATAAGAGTTTTTTCTAACTAAGAGTTTCAAATGATGGTGGCTCCCCAGCATTGGTGCACATTTTACACAGAATTTAGCTGGAAGACAAACAGCTCCTAACTTCTATTTAGAGTTGTGAGGGATATCAAGAGACTGTTATTATGGTTGCTTTGAGTCTTGGATGGTGGAAAGAATGAGTAGGGAAAGCTAAGACATAATGATACATTCAATAATAAAAATAATAAAGAATAACTGATACATTATACTATAACATAATACAATTGATAAGACATAATAATTAAAGACAAAGTTGAAACACCGTTTTTCCACAAGGTGGCAGGCATAGACCCTCTGACATCTTTCTGCAAGAGAAACAATGAGAGAAGCAAAAAAAAAAAAAAAAGCAAACAAATTGTTGCCGTGCAACCCTGTAATTCCTGGTGAACCAGCAATATGGTATGAGCTACTACTGGGATTTTGTTAGATATAATCACACCCTTGACTATTACTCACTCTATAATCCTCTGTTTAGACTGCACAGCGAAATCACAGTAATCGACCCCAACATCCGTGAAGTCTACAAGGGTGGAGGAGAGGATCTGAAAGGCTTGAGGATTTTGCTCCTTCAGCTTATTGGATACATGAAATCCATCTACAACTTCACTTTCACCTCCAGTAGCTGTTTGTTTTATACAATGAAGAAACTGAATCTGTAATAAATTAACACCTCATTACAGCAAGAAACAGCCTTTATATTTAATAATTATCATCAATTCACTCATTTGCCCTGTCATTAAAAAAATCCTAAAAGACGAAAGGACCTGTATCCCTATCGTATTATCCCAGTTTCACACCAGTCTGATTCTACTGTCACAATGGGGTAAAACTAAAGTAACAAGGTGGTGAATTAGGCTCAAAGCATTCACTGTTCTGAGACACACCCACACACCCACAAATCCTGTGTTTATTTCCTTTGGGAAAAGTTATAAAGATCTGGTTCCACAATTTTCTTCTGGCTTGAGGCAGGCTGGTATAACTGGTTGTTGATGCCATATAATTAAAATACACTGTGGTCATTACAGACTATCTAAATATAGGGGATTATTTTCCATGTGCAGAAATGACAATTTGTTATGAAAGATGGGCTCATCAAGGATGTTAGTATGTGTCACTGGCTCATTAAGGATAGAAGGTCCAAGATATGTATAGCAATAATGGACCCTCAGAAAAGATACACTTCTGTTGATGGTGTGTTCAAAGTTCTCAATAAGCTGGACAAGATGGAGCTGAAGGGCCAATATAAATCCAGGATAGCTCTAGTGGGACAAGTATTGCTCCCACTGACGTTAATGGCAAACTCCCAGTGATAGCAAGGAGAGCAGCACCAGGTCCACTTACGGCAGTTTATACCAGTGTAACTAAACAGAGAATTGGGCCACCATTTACATGAATGCAACTCCCACTAAAGTCATTGAGGACTACACCCATGTAACAGAGCTGAGTTGGATCTAAAGAAAATGGGAAAAGACGGAGAAGAGAGGGGAGGGAATGGGTTCAGGTATTGTTAGTTACCTCTGTAGTATGGGGTGATGTAGTATAGGAGTGATGATAGGGAGAAACAGGGGTAACTATTGAGGAAGAAGAGGAATCAATCAACCTAACAGCGAAGAACAAAATGAAGACTAGATTCTAACTGCAACCTGCCCTGGGTAAGGGACGGTGTATGGCTGCACTGGCCCACATTTGGTTCAGGGACTCACAATTCCTTCCCCATGCTGGGGAGGGAGCATGTCACTTTATCTTTTTTTTCACAGAAGAATTTGCTCCCACTCCATATCCCAAACCAGCTATTCTGGACAGAATGTAGAGGTGGGAAGGAGCCAGGACTCCCATTTGCTTACAGTGGGGAGAACCAGGTAAGCAGTTTCTTCTCTCACCACCATGGCCAGATTTGCAATCTGTGCATCAGCAAACAGGGTTGTTCATGACCAGGGAAGGGCTCTGACTGTCTAGCCCATCGTGATAATGGCCCTGTGACAAAACTCCAAGGGATGCAAAATGAGACTTTAGCTTTCCAGTCTAGAGAGATGGAAACTCCAACCAGAACCAGTGCTCATCTTTAACAGGACATCATATGAATGAGGAAAATTCCTCAGATATTTGTATAGGTGGCCTCTAAAACTAATCATCATCCATTCAGGGCCACACTTTCTGATAGTCTTTATTAGATATGTCTTGTTAAAGTCCCCAAATACTGTATAATAATTAGGAAATTAGCACAATCATGCATTGTGAGCCTAGATGGTAAATATGTTTCTAATGTGCTTAAAAACAATTTTTATTTTAAACAAGGGTTTTTGAATTGAACAGGTTGTGCTTTTTTGTATGTTTTATGGCAGTGCGTGATTTTGTGGTTTTGGCACAGATAAGTCAGTGAGCTAAGGCACATCTGTTTCCTATTAATGAACTGTCACTCTGTTCCTACTCCACATTAACCAACAGCATCTAAATGAATTTTCAGCAGGTAGCACATTGATGTGAAAGTTCTGGCACCTATTCAGAAATAGATCATGCTGGCCTGTTCATTTCATTAACAAAATGATTGCTTCAAGCCTTAGGAGGGCGGGGAGAACTGCAAGTATGAAATTTGGAGGTACAAATGTTTGCCTCAGTGTCTTTGTTAGTTTTATATTCTTTGGGCTACTTTCTTTCAGGTCTGTGGTGAATTATGAGAATCGTGTTGTGATATCATGGTGACTGAGAGTTCCACAGGTTAACTAGGTAAAAATGCATTTCCTGTTATTAGTTTAAAGTTGTTGCTATCCAGTTTCATGGGATGTCTCCTTGTTTTTGTATTATGCTTGAGGAAACAGAAGTGTTGATTTACCTTTTCTCATTCATAAATTTTATATCTTGATCTCCTATTTGTCTCCTCTCTGAATTAAACACACCTAAAATACAAATTTCAAAGCTGGCTAAGGTATTTGGATGCCCGGTTGCCATTAATTTTACCCTTTTCAATCTCTCCTCATGTGGAAGTATCTTTGGGCCTCTAATGGTTTTTCTTTGCCAATCTCTGAACTTCTGTTTTTGTTATATTATTTTCAGATAAGGTGACTGGAAATGGACACATCATTCAAAGCGGGGGACCCTACTGAATTGGATAATGGCACACTGTAATATATTCAATATCACTTTTACCTTGTGTACAGCATACTGCATATTAATATGTAGCTTGCTTTTTTGACTTGCACATTAAACAGAGGTTTTCACTGAGCTGTACTGATCTTTTTACCAAGTAATTACAGTTAATTTAGTATGAGTATTTCAAATGTTTCTTTCCAATGTGCACTACCTTATATTTGTCAAAAGTGAATTTCATTTGCCATCCCTGTTGCTGCTCATTCAGCTGGTTTTGGTAGGCCACTCTGGAGTACCTCTCATTCTTCCCTAATCTTGACTTACTTAAATCATGTTGCATCTTCTTACTGTTCCCTATCTTTTCTAGATTATTAATGAATATTCTACACAACATTAACACTAATATAGTTTGATGGTTCACCTTTTGCTGTGTGGAAAACTGACTATTTATCCCTGCTCTTTTCTGTCTCTTAGCCAAATTCTAATCCATGACACAGAACTTTACCTTCACCCATGGCTAGTTAATTTCTTTAATAGCACCTAGTAAGGGACTTTGTCAAGGTTTTATGAAAGTCCAAATACATTATATCCACCAGTTCTCCTTCATTTTGTTGACTCTCAAAGAATTTCAGCAGACTGGTGCAGTAACATTTCCCATTATGAACATCTGATGTTAAAACAAAATTAATGACTTATAACAGAGGGAAATAAACATCACTGACACTGAGTTTACTTGATCCTCCCTGTGTCATCTCATTCAGTACAATTTAGGAACAAGGTTTTCTAAAATATTATTTTAAATTGTTGTCAGCTTCTAGAGAACTGAAGAGGTCACTTGATCACAGACCATAAATAGCACTGAGAATGTATCTGTTATGAGGGAACCCTTTCATTTAGCAGACAAATGCATAAATAAATCCAATGGCTGGAAGCTGAAGTTAAAGAAACTCAAATTGGACATAAGACGCAATTTTTAATTACAGTGCAGGTGATTAAACAGCAGAGCAGCTAACTAAAGGAAGTAGCAAATTCTCCATCGTTTGGAGTATGTAAATCAAGATCACATGTCTCTAAAAGATATCCTCTAGTTCAGCCACAAGATAATTGAGTTTGATAGTGTTCATTCATATAGCATGAAAGAATAATTCCCTGCTCTGTATGAATTGCTGAGTGTAATTCTATGGCCTGTTGTATGGGAATTCAGACTAAATAATCACAATTTTGTCTATGGATTGATGAACTTTAAAAAAAGGAAATAAATCAATTTCACGTATATCTAGTTTTTGCTCAACAGACACATTACCTGTTGTTTTTTCAAACTATAGGAACAATGAGTTTTTTCCCTTTGCTTTGTGGAAAAGTCAGGAGGTTCCTCTTACCCCAGGTGGATGCTGCAGAACAGGGTAATCAGTGTGAAAACTTAGCTTCCCAGTTGTGTAAGCCACATTGTTAGCATCCATTTTGTCTTGCACTTGCCAAGTAGGTCTTTACAATGAAAGAAAAAAAGAGAAAACGTGTTAGAACTGTCTGCCATTTAAGCCGGCAAAGTACAATGAAACTATGAAATCTCACTACAACAGAGCTATTCAAATTTGCTGAATATAAAATTATTCTAATGAGAAGGGAACAATGAATCACCAGTGTCCCTCACAGCACTGAACTGGCTATATCAGCAACGGTAGCAATCACTTAAAAATGATGTTAGTGTGTGTGGAGGAGATAGTAGTAGGTCAGATAAGTTGCCCCCAATGCTATGCCTCTGAGGGTGTTGCTTTGCTTTTCTAAGTAAAAGCCCTAAGGGCTCTGCTGTGCCAGCATTCATCTGAAGGACAGGACAGACCATCAGATGATGTAAATCAGTGTAGCATCCATTGAGGTTGCACAGGTGTAAGGGAAAGCAGAATTTGGCATATATTTTGTTCAATTTTGCCATTTCCATTTTCCAAGTCGATCTGTGTTACAAAGGAAAAGTGGAAGCACAGGAAGCTGCATTTCTTTTTTAATCATTTTAAGTCTTTAAATTACAGAGAAAATGGCAAATACAGAGAATACCCTTTCTAACCCAGTCTTTCCCATATTCTCATAAAAGAAAAATGCTTGGATAAAAGACATCAAGAAATAATTTCTTGCCTTTTCCTTTCTACTTTCTGAGAGCTAGTCCCATTGTTTTTGCTCTCAATTTTTTTATTAAATTTCAAAATGGATGAACTAAGATCAATATGAATCTTGCTGACAACAGCAACAAATTATATATTGTAAGGTGGTTGAGTACAAAGACATGCAGACATCACATTGTAATGCAGTCAAAATATGTTTCAAATGACATGCCATGCAGCAAAGTGTAAGGCCAAAAACCACACATTCTGGTTTGCACAGAGTTCATATAATTGAATACAGTTCATGGGAAACGTGTAAGCTAGATCCAGACATTTGTCTGGGAAGTGTACGTTAACATATGCACTCCATGTAATCACTGAAGAAGACATGATTTAAAAAGAAAAATATGAAAACTCATTTCCCCTTGTGAATTACTGCAGACCAAATATACAAAACACAAAGCATTTAAAATGTGAAGATAATGCTCTGTTTATAAAATGTCCAGGTTAAACCTGAAAACACAGTTCAAAATGATTTATCTATTGTATGCAAAAACTTTTGCTTTGAGACAAGGATTTTTTAAGTATAGGAATGCCACAAAATCCTAAAGGCATATTTATAAAATTGCAGGAAAAAAACCCAAATAATATTAACAAATGTATTCAACTGTCATGGGAAAATTCATTTAATTATATGGCATAGTAAGTATATATCACATGTGACTTCAGTTCTAAAATATGATAACCTCAACCACATTTGCATAGTTTCTAATTTTAAGGCCAAAAAAAAGTGTTATGTCATCCTTGTCATTAGTGTTGATGGTAGCTTTGTCCTGCTAGGCTCCAGAGCAATTTAATGGTTCCAAAGCACTTTAATCTATTGTAATGGTCTTAAAACTGAGAAAATATATACCTCTGATAAAATAAAAATACATTGTAGAATTACTCTGACATTGTACAAAAAGGCACGTTCGTTCTGTTAAACAAGGTTGTGCTATGGGAGTTAATCCACTGGAACATTCCTTCCATGCAAGGAGATTCTATCAAAGATCATGTTACTAACTCACAGTCAAACATTGATTAAATGCAAAAAGCTACATTAATGAAATGTCCAGCTTGAAAATGTAATGCACAGAAGTTAGAAAATTCAAACTTTAACATTGCTAAAGAGGTGAAACTTAATCACAGGGAGAACTGCTGTCAGATGAGAATGCTGGCGCAAGAGGCAACGGAGGAAAATGCGGGTAATCCCAGAGGGCTCTCATTCCTCAACAGAGAGCAAAATGGACTGGGAATGGTCTATGGATCAGTAATAAGGGTCAGATTCCAACTTCAGTTGCACAGCCTGCATGGCAGAAAATCTAGCACTGTGCAGAGACAATAATCTTGTAAGTCACGTAGCAATACATATAGCCCATCTGAGATGAGAAGCTAGCCTGTCAGCTGTGACTTGAGCTTTGGGAGTCACTGGCACTGATATTTGACACCACACTGAAGTCCCCTGATTTTGTGTTTTATTACAAATTTGAAACTCTGGCCACAATAATTGAAAGTTTCTGTAACCCAAGCCCAGTTTAGAGAAAATATACCACATTTCTGTATCAAAAATACGTTAACGCAGCATGAGGCAGAGGTTCTCTGGCCATTGAAAAGCATAATAAAATACATCTTTAAAAATACCTGTCTCAGTGTACTGCACAAAAATTATTGCCTTTTTTTGTACTGATACAATAGATAAAACACTTTAACAAGATGTTATGTCTGACTTCCAGCTGGACTGACGTTCAGCATTCCACACACAGTGGGTTCACTTCAGAAGTTTCTGTTGGCTTGACAGAGATTTCTTTTCCAACAGTATTCCCCGTTTTAAGTGCAGGGAACCTCTCTCAGACTGGTGGAGTCTTTCAAAACAAAAGAAACTTTTTAAGTTCGGCCACTGTAAATGTTATATTTGATAGAGGAAATAACATCTTTTTTACATGCCTGCAGTGGTTGCCTACTGTGGTCACATTATTTAGTTATCTAAGGAAATTGGCAACTTTTTGAAGGAGACCAACATATTGGATTAAAAACCTTAGGTAAATGTATAAACCTGGTTATTTTGCTTCCATTTTATCCCCGTTACCCAGCACATTTTCCTTTGGTAAGTCCAGTAAGAGCAGACCAGTAGCTGTTTCAAAGCAAATACTCTTTTTTGGATGACGAGCAGGAAGTGCTGATGGCTGGAGTAATTTATGCACTCTTACTGGGCCAAAGAGCAAGTAATGAGTGTTTTCTCAGCCAGACTATC
This sequence comes from Emydura macquarii macquarii, assembly GCF_026122565.2. Lineage (NCBI taxonomy): Eukaryota > Metazoa > Chordata > Testudines > Chelidae > Emydura > Emydura macquarii. The sequence goes on from NW_027133377.1 coordinate 6,583,851, forward strand.
TGTAATAGAATGATGCCTAGCTTGGCTCACAGGCATCTTTCCGAAATAGACTGAAATTTGGATGGGCCATAGATTTTATATTTAGTTCCCCTGTTTCAGAACGACAGAAATGTTAATCACGTTAGGTTTCTTTAAATGTTTAAAAAAGCAAATAAAACTACCTTTTGTATGGTTATCCCAGTTCCTAGTGCTTTATATAGTGGGGTCAAATTCTGTCACATTCACACAGCCCTGCTAATTTCAGTGCTGTTGCATGAGTGTGACTTACAGCAGAGCCTGCCCCCAGAAATGGAGCTCAGTAGTTGGGTGGACATAAAAAATTACAGAATGGAAATTAAATCAGAACTTGTCCAATGCCAGAAATAAGCTACTGGATCATGAAGGCTAATTTTCTGTCTTTCAGAACTTTTTCAGTAAACTTGAATGATGGTAGCATCCCAAATAAGTTATTTTTTCCACCACAGTCAATGATTGAGCTACTTTAGCCTAGTAAAATGATGACTTCATTGGGTTTATTTAAGAATTTATTTACTTGGCTGGGCCTTTCAAGTATCTCTTCGTTAACAAGAAGCAGAATAATGAAAAAAAAAGGATATTTTCTTCACCTTCCCTCCCTTCCTCTCACAAATTAACATTTCAGATAAACATCTTTTCCTCATTATCACTGTATTGTGCTTATCAATCTTGCCAGCCCTGAATAAGCCAACATGACTTGAATGTAGCCTCCTACTAAAACGTTATTAGAGGGAAGTAAATCTTTGCTTCTCTGTTCTAATGTGGAAGGAATGTGGGCTTTCCAGCCAAGGTTTGGATTTTTTTCTTCTCCTATTTATTTTAAATCTTTCCAACAAAGGAGGAGACATTCATTGTTGCACCCATATTGTTCACTTTTGAACTGAGGCACTCAAAATAAAAATATGTGTATTGCTGGAATTTGTATGATCAGAATCAGGTAAAAAAGCTTGGATGTCCTGGTTTTAGCGGCTATGCAAACACCAAGATATAATATACAACTGGCAAAACATGACAGAAATACAGATGGTAACATTTAAATGCTATGGGTTTGTTATTTTTTCACAAGTCATTGAAGAATATGCTCTAATGAGAATTCTGAAAATTATTCTCACAAAGTGGGTGGGTGACAGAGGAAGACTGTTGAGCTCAGCAAGACATTAGTTAATAGCATTGTTTATTTACCCCTCTAGCAGATCATTAGGGTGTTGGAGATTTCGGCCCCTAATTCATAAAGTCAATGAAACACTGTAGGTATCTATGTGTTTTTAGGCTGAAATCCACCCTGGTTGTAGGAGAAAACCATGGAAAGCCATCACTGCAGGGGTTCTGCTTAGCTGAGAGAGGGTGGCTCTGAAATGGTCATACCACGTGATCTGCACCTATGCACATGGTGGAGCTGGGTTCTACACTGGACCTGCATGGCCCACTGTAGAAAAGGGGTTGGGGACATACCACGGATGTGACCACTGGGTCTGTGCTTACATGAACACTAATCTGATGTCTAAATCCTCTAGTTCAGTGGTTCTTAACCTTTCCAAACTACTGTACCACTGAAGCCTGAGTCCCACCCCCACGGGGCTGAGGCATGTAACTTAGTTTCATGGCGCCCCTGTGGCTCCAGGCAATTGTCTTTCTTGCCACCCCCAATACCAGCTCTGCACTTGCGACCCCTCTAAAACCCCAGGTTAAGAAACACTGCTCTAGTTCATGAGTTCTCAACTGGGTGGTCGCAAACAGGTGTCAAGCTACTCTTCCCATATTGCTAAATGGGATCTTGGCTAGATGGGAGGTGAGAACTGGTGTGGATCCAAGTATGGAAAACGTTTAGAACCACTGTGGCCTAGTCAGCTTTGAAAATATCTTTTATATATTTACACTGTAACCCTCCTTTCAGCAGATTCCGGACTGATTTTGACTCTTCTGAGCAGAGCTTTAATGAACTGTCATTGAATGGTGGTGAAGTGGGTTTTTAAAACTGATATGAAAGACAGTCATCTCACTTGAACCTCCTCTGCTTCCGTCACTAGAAATGGGCTTGACACACAAAGTTTGAATGCAAATGCTGATCCAAAGATCAGGTGCTTGGATCCAGGGTATTTGATCGTGGCTTGCTGTTATTGATTCATTATCATTTTATATTTGTTTTCAAGTCTGCTATACTCTTTTCTTTTTATTCAATCACTGTTGCCATTACAGTTTGCTCCTGGGTACCATGTTATTTGTCATATATCCCGTCTGGCATGGCAAAGCAACCCTCATACACAGGAGTGTTATTGGTGATTTCATTTTCTAATGTGAAGCCAAGAAAAACTCGGATCCAGCTACCATAAATTAATCCCCAAGAAGGGTCCTACATCCTGAAGTGTAACATATCAAAGGCGATTATAAAGCTAGCAGAACTAGGACATTTGAAAAACTAGCTCACCCATAAAATGTGAGACGCAGGAAACCAATCCTTTTGCCAAGTTTAACCAACTCTCCCTGTCTAGTGGCAGCTCCTGTTAACAACACAATTCCTACTTTTTTAAGGGTGGAAAGCCACTTGTCGGCACTTTCATCACTGCATAAGACTTCTTCAAAAGACATATTTGGGAGCTGCAGATCTGAGCCCCAATATTTACATTCTGCAAGACAAAAAAAAAATTGAAGCAAACTTTTAGTTATTATCTTTATTATTTCTTATTTATATCACTGTAGTTATTTTCGTGTTCAAAGTTAGGACACAGTCATGATATTAAACTACTTTAAAGTAATGCTTTGCTTTTTGTATTTTTGAATATGGTTCCAGTCCTGCAATTAGATCTGCACAACTGGACCCACGTGGAGCCTTTGGTACAGAGATATCACAAATAAACTGTTTTCTAGAAGCAAAATACATCAAACAAGGAAACAACAAATGACATTTAACCATGTATAATCTGAAAGGAGTATTATATTGCAAAACATAAAGTAGAAATCTCTCTCTCTCTCTCTCTCTGCAGGTATGGACTAGAGTGAAAATTGTCAGTACTCAGTTTCTTTAATATTTTCTCTTTCATGCTATGCTAATATTTTTATAATAGCATCTACAGCCCCAGACCGGACTGATGCCCCATTTTGCTAGGTACATATGGACACAGAGTAAAAGTGAGTCCCTTCCTCGAAAAGCTCACAATTTACATACCAAGACAGGCAAGATTAATGTGTTAATGTATCGTTTTGAAAATAGAATAATTAGATTATAATATAAAAATGTTTGGTCTAAAACACATCATCCAAAACAAAAAGAAAATTCATTATTAACACATCAAAGTTACAACTCCCAGTTACAGTTAAAATCTACAGTTCAGAGTGCTTGTAATGTGTGGACAAACATTACCTTCCTTTTTGTGTCTTCCTATGTAGATTTGTTGTGGACATTTAATACTATTTCACATAGATGTGATTATGGTAATTTAGGCCCAGGACATTAACAAATTGTAACATTATTAGAATATGGAGAACACACCATATTTGGTAATGACTCAGTGAAGAAAAACAAGTTAAATTCTGGCCACTGTTATCAGAAACGAATTCTAAGAGAAGATAGTTCATGTCGGGCCTATATTATTATTATAATTATTATTATTATTTTACATCGTTGTCTAAAATGATTGCTATTTTCTAGCATCTAAGAAGATATTGAAAACAACGGAGAACAAACAAAGTTATGAAATGTAATTAAGCGCTGACAACACTATGAAAAGTTATTTTAATGTTGTGCATTCCTCTGCTTTTTAAAAGTTTTCAGTGTTCTTTAGCAAGGGAATTCTATTTATCCATAACTTCATTTTCTAGTGTTCTTACTAGGAAAAATCCTGTAGGTAAAAAACTGTAGGTAAATGACATGAAAATAAATTAAAATGGGGTGATAAAGGCCTCTAGCAATGTTTGGATTTGTAACCATCACACTTCTTTTAGAGCTACAAACAGCGACTGCTATGAATGAACAGTTATCATGCTACAGTATCTGAGGCACTGTAGTTATTCTTTCATTCAAAGTACGAGGAAAAAAGGGACTCCTATTGACTTCACTCAGTGTCAGATTCTAACCGCAGTATCTCAGATAACTTACTGTAATAACTGATGCTAAATATTGACTTTTTAATGGTGACCACTGCACCTGCAAAGCAACAATGTCTGTAATTTTCCAAGTTACCTGCTTGAACCAAGATCCCCATTTACCTACAATACTCTCCCTTTCTCTTTGTTGCTCACTCTCTATTTTTAAATACTTAATGGATTTTAAACAGAGAAACTTAGAAGAGGCTTCTACGAGCCCTATATTTAATCCACCCTGGTGCATGCAATCACCTTCCAGTTACATGGAGGAGAAGAAGTGAGGAAAATAGGCATGCACCAAGTGGAGAGTCTCTGGATTACTCTCTAGCTCTTATACTGTACAAAATGTATGTCTATTATATTTTTACTAAGAAATGTACAAATATGCTATTAATGTAGTATCATAAATGTATCCTACATTTTACAAACACAGAGAAAGACATGCTCCTTGCCTCAAAGAGCTTTTGTTAAAAGGCCAAACTTTGGCTGTCCCTTCTTGGGTGCATTAGTGGGGGCAGAGAACACAGGGAGTTCTTTCCCTTCTGTGCTCAAGCAGAAGGCAGCCAGAATGCTAAAGTATGTGCTCCCGGAGTGCAGGAGGGAGACTAGTGTTGATTGCAGCACTGTACACTTCAAAGGTAACATGATCAGGTGAGTTGGCTGGCGGGACCACGGGCAATGCTTTTTTCATGCCCACTTCTGAGAACGCGCCCATAAACATTCTGCATAACATCTCCAGTCATTATCACTCTGCAACTACAACTCCATCGCTGGATTAAGACTAAATGCAGCCCTGATCCAGTCTAAGCCCCTATCCCGCTGAAGAAAAACAAAGGGCCCACTATAACAAAGCAAAGGTGGCCCAAAACTGCATGTTTCACATGTATTTCTACGTGATTCAGATACAAACGCTTTCTATAATCTGAAAATCACTGCACCACTGTACAAACATAGACAATAGGCCCATCTCCACTTCCACCCCGGTGCAAGGGCCAAGCACAACACAGTCCTTGCGCTCAAGAAGGGCAACTACCGCACTGGCCCCTTCAAAGTGGGCTCAGGAAGGGATAAGCCATTGCCATGCTGGCCCCCCTTTGCATCACCAACATGGGAGGGTAGGGGAGAGTACATACCACGTGTTGAAGGAAGTTGGCTCAGTAGCCATTCTTTCCCTGTGCTCTGAGGACCACTGTGACTGGGCACTTGGCTTAGCTGGAGCTCCACTGGGTTGGTTAGACACTGCATCATGTCCACCCCAGAGCTGTGACTTAAAGACACAATGAGCCCTTGGGTATTTATACACAACCCAGATGCTCTACAACATGTTTGTCATGGAGAGAAGGATTCTGTTTTGCTTTGCACACAGTCTCAGATGTACCACTCACTGATATTACTCCAGTGGCGGTACCCCACACAGCAGCTCCAAAGTCTGTCTCCAGGGGACGTTTTTGCTGAAGCGAGGGGGAGCAGGACAATGATATCATCTAAGTGTTATGCTATTCCTTATTTCAGAGGAAAGAAAACTTCTGTAACTTCCCAATTTTTCAAAGTGATGCACAGCCTTTACCCACCTGATGGGACAAATAAAACTAAATGCTATCTACTCCTGAAAATTAAAGGCTCTTTGCTCATCTGCTTTCATACAGTTTCAGCTGCCCAAATACTCCTAAATCTAGCCTGGACATTCCAATGATGCCAGACCCTTAAGCCTACAGTCTAATCCATTGGTTCTCAAATTAAGGATCGTGACCCCTCAAGGGGTTATGTGGGGGTTCTGAGCTGTGAGCCCTGACCCCGGCCAGGGGCGAGGCTGTGAGCCTCCTTGCTTCCTCCTGGAGGAGGAACATGAGGGGAGGGGGCGAGCGGTGATACACAGATACTGCTCACATCCCCTCTCCCCCAACATTTCTCTGATCCCCCTAGTGGACTGGGGGAGGGGGGTGCGAGAAGCAAGGCCAGGGCTCCCTGCATCCAGCCCACTTTCCCCACCTGGGCTGTGCTGTGAGGTGAGCATCAGGAGCTGGTGCTCTCTGTGCTTCCCTTATGCAGCCCAAGTGGGGAAAGTGACCTGGATGCAGGGAGTCCAGACATTGCTCTTCGCTCCCCTTCTCACAGCCCCCTAGGGGTGTGTGGAGGAGCAGCTTTGGAGGTGGGAGCAAGCAGCAATACCAGCTGCTCTTTGCATTCAGGTCTGTTTCCAGGTGGCGCAGAAGAGCGGTGCAGGAATTAGGGGCAAAGTGGGAGTGGGGAGCTGCAGGGGTTGGGGTGAATGGAGAGTGACCCCACGGGGGCCAAGGGGTCGCACTCAGAGGCTTGCTATGTGAAAGGGGTCACCAGTATAAAACATTTGAGAACCACTGGTCTAATCCAACAACTCAGTAATGGTTGTTGATTTCCATTTTAAGAATATTGTTTTCTTTAGCCCTCAATGAGTCTTAAAGCAACCATATTGTATTTGAGTTGGAGAATTCAGGAACAGATAAGCTTCCTGATACAGAGGGATATATGGGTCCCAATGGGAGAGCTGCATTCAAAATGAATTAAAAGTAAATTAATGGTCTGTGACTAGAAGAAAACACTCCTGGTCTCTTCACTGAATTCTTTTGTTGGGTTTCTCTGCGGAGGGATGTGTTCTGCATTCAGACATTCAGATGCTGGTTCATAAAAAAAGATTTACAAAAAGCCAGACACAAATTTATAGTTGGAAAAGACAGTACAAATTTTATTTTTCACAAGTGACAAAGGAATATATATTTCACAAGAGACAAGGCTTTGCATGAGACATATGTAGGTCATCTTTTCATCATGGGAAACTTTTTAAAGTTGGACTACGGTTCTTTTCAATTCAAGATCACGGTAAGACATACGGCACATTTCGGGCTTCATTGTGGCATTCAAAGACAGAACTAAGTAAAGCGGGAGACTCTGAGCAGCAGCTCTTGGAGTCATTGTGCTTGCAGAGGACAAAGGCAGACAGCAAGACTCCAGGACGGCTTTGGGAGGACATGCAGAAACAGTGTTTACTACAGCACTTAAAGCCATGGTCTCGTACCCATTTAAGTCAGTGGAAGTTGTACTACTGACTTCAATGTGTGCAGAATCGGGCCCCAAAACAATGCAACATGGAATCCCTCCATCACTGACCAGCCAGTGCAGGAGACGGATGAGAATATGGCCAGGCCCTCCACAGGCGAGCTTTGGAGTGTCTTGCTCCACAGCTGACTATGACTCTCCTGTGCCTTGGGGTCAGGGCGTGTGAGAACATAAATTCTGGCTGTCCCTGAATCCTCTCTCCTCTCTCATGTGCCCATGCAAGTGCAGCCACATCTGGGCATTATTTAGGACAAAAAACATGGAAATGTTATTTCTTATTTTGCTCTTCTTTTAGCTCCTGTCCTCCCTATTCCTGTCCCCTCTTGTCCTTTCCTTCCAAGGGACACTCTTACATTTTGGGGAGATCCTGTGTGTGATGCTGGCAGATCAGGTGCCAGCTCATGCCAAGGCCCCTAGGTCTCACTGAACACTGACTAAGGCATAGTAGGAACCAGTCTGGCTCACCTGTATGTTAGGGTATGTCTTCACTGACGGTGGCAAATTCGCTGCTGTCCGGATCGATTGAGTGGCCAGTGAAGACTCACTCAATTGATCCGGAAGTCGACGCAATAAAACCACCGCCTTAAGTGGCATAGCGCTGCGTCAACGGGAACACAGTTCCCATCGGCGCAGTGCAGTGAAGACGCCACGTAGAACGGGAGTTATGAAGTTGACAGAAGTCATGCAAGCTACTCTGAGTAGCTTGCATAACTCCCGTTGACTGCCACTGAATTTCCAGGTAAGTGTGGACCTGGCCTTCGTATTGTTAAAAGAGGCATTACATTTATAGAGACGTGTTTAGTATTTGCACTTTACAAAATGCTTGTGGGTTGCTGCATGCATTAATCTCACTTATAATATCTGTATCCCCTGTTGTAAGGTAATATTTAAGTGCTTTCTCTGTACTATAAAAGTGTTTGCTATGAAACTGGAAATGCTCAGAGTCAGGAGAGAAGCATTACCAAGTGTGAAATACTAGTTTACCACAAGAGGTGTCGTCTCTTGTCCTATGGACACCAGATGAACCATTGTGGAATATCAGTAGAGAAAAGACTTTGTTGATTGCTCCATACCAATGAAGAGAGGATGTGCACAAACCCTTGTTCTATCACAATTTGAACTCTGGGGAAAGGGAACAAAAATCCTTGACCAGAAGGATCTGTATCATTATACTGCTTGGAATTTGGAGAGGGCAATATTTCTAGGCATAAGCAAGGGAACCCTGAGCTGCTTGGCTTGGGTTAGCCTCTAAAGAGCCAACAGAGCTTGCACATTACAGCAGCTTCTATTACTTTTTGAAACCTAAGAATCTTATTTGTATGTGTATGTTACCTGCTTTAACCTTGAAAATAACCCTTATTTCTTTTTCCTGGTTAATAAATCTGTAGTCAGTTTATTACAGGATTGGCTACAAGCACTGTCTTTGGTGAGAGATCTAAGGTACAATTGACATGAGTTAAGCGCCTGGTCCATTGGGAATGGGATTAACCTGCATATTGTTGTGATTTTCTATCAGAAAGGCAAGTTTGCCTGGTTGGCTAGATAAACCAGAGTACCCGGAGGACCACCTGTGACTCCATGGTTAGGCTGCTGTAATGCTTGGAGTTCACACTTGTCAATGGGTTGGTGTAATCTAAGTATAGGACTCACAACCAGTTTGGGGTTTGTGTCCTGCTTCTTGACAGTGTGCCCTGAGCCTGGCAGTCATGTTCATGAGCCACTTCAGATAGTCTGACATTGTGTAAGTGCCTGGAAAGGATCCCAAACGTGGGATTTCCCTTTTCCCAGAATCCTGAACATGGGGCATCTCACCTGTGTCCAGTGATGGATTTTCATCTTATACAGGGTCTTTTTGTTCTAGCCAGCCATTTCCTTGTGCTCCAGGATTGAGGGGAACTACAAGTCAGCATACAGCCCAGGCCTGAGAGTAGGCTGAGGGAGTTCACCTAAAATGCAGACCTTTATGTAACCACAGGCTTGACACATGCCTATAGCTGGCCTTCCACCTCCTTCCACTTCCTGATTTCGTCTTGTCCCTTTCCCAACTCATTGTGGAAGCTCTGTTCGTGCTATTCCTTTCACCATCAAGCCCAGTCCTCTCATTTTCAGCAATACTCTTCTCCCTCTGCTCAGAACACATGGACATAGTGAAGCAAGAAATTTAGGGAGCTTCTCTCTCACTTCAGTTTTTTTTTTTTTTTTTTTTGGCAGTTCTGATGGTATGAAATGCCATAAAGGTCCAGATTCAAAATTCTATTTCTCTTAACATGTACCAAGTACAACAATGATGAGCACTGTAGCAATAGGACAGGAAGAATAGGACAGAACTGTGTCATTCAGCTGCCAACCTGATCAAGGGACAGTGCAGCATTGTACATGTCCATGGGGAACACATGGAGAGGCTGTGGCTTGACTCCCTTGAGAGATTGTGCCTGCAAGCAGCCCAGGTTGCAGGGGATTGTGCAGGGTGCACCATCCTTGAGCATGCTTCAGCCTTTTCTACCCCCCACACATTTCAATTTGTGGACTGGTGTGAAGAAGGGAATCTGCCATGGCCGTGTCTCCTGCTGGCCCCTTTTGGGGTGATGTGATCCTCAGGGCCCTCCAAGGGAGCAGTTTCAGTGTTCCCCTGAGTGCAAGAACCACTTCTGAGACAGAGTGTTATACAGCATATGCAAAGGAGGAGACAATTTGCACGCTTCTCTTGCCCCTGCGTACCCTACACACTGGTTCACAAATAAAGATGTAAAGCAGAACAACTGAGCTAGCTTGCGTGGTTGTAGAAGCACTCCCTGTCAGACAGCGCTCAGTAAAAGAATGCAGATGCTCTGTTTCCTGCGACCTATGAAAGGAGATTATTACATCTCCTGAGGGAAAACCTTTCCAATTATTTATACATGAAGAAAGTTAATCTCAAAAGTAACTCTCGGGAACCTTACCAAGAATTTCGTTCTGTGATGAGTGAGTTTATAACACTGCCTGTTGTGTAAACTGAATCTAAATAGACATCCATGTCTTTGGTTACATAACATCCATCACTGAGTACATAAGGGAATGATACAGTTCATGCTTTCCTAGCTGGCTTCCTGAATCCATTGCAATGTTACTTAGTGTTTGTATTCTGGTAGTACTCACAATGTACTGGTTGCTGTCCGCACATACAAGAAATTATAGTCTCTGCCCCAAAAGCCTTCAATCTAACATAACAAGCAACATGCTAAAGGTGAGGACGTGGGTCACAGTCAAAATATGGGCTGTTTTAATATATAGGTTTCCATCTGACTGCCCCTCAATCTACAAATGACTAGTCAGCCAATCACTTGAAGGCTTCAGTGCAGAAATGGGCCTAACCAATCAATTCAGAGACAGTGTTCTATGCACATCTATGGGCCAAACTGAGTCTTCGTTTTACTCAGCTGAGCAGGGGAATGAAAAGGAGTCAGTCTCCCCTCCCTCCTCTCACCCTTGCTGAATCCTATGTTCTGCTCTGTGGATACAAGCCCCTGCAAGCAAGTAGTTGGGATGAGAGATTGAGCATTGGCTCACACCTCTCTACTTGCTGCACTGGAAAGAAAAGAAAGTAAGGTACACTCTTTAAAAGGCTGCAGTAATTCACTTTCCCTGGAGCAAGAGGAAAGCAGAGGGGAACTGTGATTTGGTGTCACAATCCCTTCCCATGGATACTGCAGGGGCAGCGCAGTCATCAACAACCCCAGGCTGAGCCTCAATCTTTCCCTTGATATATCTGAAAAAAGAATGCTGATATGCTCAAAGTCTGGCAATTATCTTCTAGATGATTAGGACTTGTCTTCACTACAGCTGTCAGCTCGAATCAGTGTCACTCCACTTCTTCTAGTTTAGCTCGAGTGAATGACCAGACCACTCTGTGAAACAACACCCAAGCTACACAGAGTGACTGGATTAGTAGCAGATGAGCTGCTGTAACTCAAACTCCTATATTCCCACTGCATTACTAGCTCCAGCAACAGCAGCATGTGAGCTTTGACAACCAGCTAGTTTGAGTTTAGAGCATCACGTAACTTGAGGTAGAGACTTTTGTGTGAGGACAGGAATCAGGCCTGGTCTACACTGGCGGCGAAATTCAGTGGCAGTTGATGAGAGGTACACAAGCTACACAGAGTAGCTTGCATAACTTCCGTCGACTTTGTAACTTCCATTTAGCACTACGTCTCCACTGTGCTGCGCCGACGGAAAATGCGTACCCGTTGACGCAGTGCTATGCTTTTTGGAGAGGTGGTTTTACTAGATTGACTTCGGGATCGATTAAGCGTGTCTTCACTGCCGCTCAATCAAACCGGATAAATCGATCTGACGATGGCAAATTTGCCACCGTCAGCATGGACATAGCATTAATTTAGGAGTAAAACTCAAGTCACAGCTCGAGCTAACAATGCAATGAAGACAAACGCTTAGTTAAAGTATTGCCAGATCTTGTGATTTTTTCATGAGTCTTGTGACACTTGGTTTTTACTTTAAGCTCCAGCTCTTAGAGACAAGTGCCTTTGAGAAATCTCAAGCTTTCAGAAATAAAGGAAGTTTCTAGCTCAACATGGTTGTGGAGAAAAGTTGAAAATGTGACCTGAGTGCATCCTAAAGTCTCAGACACCAGAAGGCAAATAGAAAGAACCCAATTTATGATTATCTTTGAGGGCCTGACTCGTGATTTTTGAACATTTGGGGTTGACAATACTGTAGTTATCCCCTACAGGACACTAGTAGAGGCACTTTTTGTATCAGTACCCAACTCTCTCTCTCTTAATGACAAGAGTTACGGGATACAGTCCTTAGTAAATTCCCTATGTTCTCTATCAGCAATAACAGGGAAAAGAGAAAAACAGAAACGTTTCAGTGCAACAGTAATCATGTCACTTCTTGGCTCTATGTGTGTGTGTGCGTGCATTACACAAACTAGGTTTGTATTGTCCCGATTTTGCTTACACCCATCTACCAAGATTGCTTGGCTACATTTCTATTACACAGCTGGATTCTTTTTTTTATTATTATTGCAGAAAATTGCAGGAAAAATCTTTTAATTTATTTATTTTGTACTGGCAACTGGTGGTTATTTCCTCATACTGAGATAGATCGTATTAAATTGGGCAAATGATAGAAGCCCAATCACGTGAGTCATTGAAATTAAACTGAAGCAAACAGTGGAGAAAATAACTTAGGGAACTGCACTGGCATAAAAGGACATGGAAAAATTCATAGGAGAGTTTTTTGGGAAAGTATCCCTGCCGAATTTACCCCAATTGGAGCATCAGGGTGCACTGCCACAGGGCTAGCAAAGTCTGTGAGAGGTCTCTGTGAGAGAGAACCTGTGATACTGCTGTCACGGTTACTGCAATCCCATGCATTATATTTGGGGACAATATTACGGTAAGTTCATGTATCACTCTGGGCCAAGGATTGTATGCAACTTCAGGGAGGAAGGTTGCCACCGCTCTGCTAGGAACTAAGAGCAGGGGAAGGTATGTGAATCACTTGGGTTGTAAACACCTCCAGAGAGGTACCATCCCCCTCTGGAGAGACCTGCATATACTGATTCAATACGGGTTTTCCAGAGATGAACAGGCAAAGGGCTTTTGACATAAAAAGGCTACATTTAAACTGCCTCAGGGCCTCATTTCTGACCCAGAAAATGGACAGGCCTTCTGTTCAACGGCCCCAACCCTTGTGGAAGGGCTGGAAAGACTTTGGCTTACTGGGGCCCCATAAGACTGGTGGGTGACTCCTGGTATGCGAAGTGTGTTTACAAAAATCTGGTTTTTGGTTTTTTTTTATGTTTTCTCTGTAATGCTTTTACCTTAAGAATAAATCTGCTTGCATAGAAAGACCTGGGTGGTGACTTGTGACCGAATGCTCCCCTGTATTCATACCCTACACACTACTGTAATAATCTTTGTACAAAATATGCCTTGGAAGGTATCATTTGAAAACTAATAACTCACTGGTCAATAATATCATGGCAAAATGCATCTAGCAACATATATAAAGTTATTAACATAAACTGAAGTTAAGACTGAAATGTGTTAACCAACAAGTCTGGGGAGTGGGTAAACCAGTTTCTTGAACAAACTGACGCTTCTACCCAGATGCCATCAAAATTGATTGGCAATCACTGGTCAAGTGGCCATTCTTTAGCAGCGAAGGGGGGCAGGAACAGACTGATTTGCATTTTAACAAAGAACAACATGGAACCTCTCTCACCATGAGACCCCATGACTCCATCCTCACAGCTGGAAAGAACTTTGTCTGGGAGTAACTCTCAGGGAAATGGTTTTCAAAGGGTAACTGAACTAGAAAAGAGAAGGGTAACATACCCCAGATATTCTCTCTCTCTCTCACCAGAAAAGACAAAAGAACCAGCCGTTTGGACTTTGGGGCAGATCCAGACTTGAGAATCAGCAATGTTTCTGGGAACAAGTGGTAAGGATTTTACCTTGAATCAAGTCTAGTTTGTTACGCTTCAGTTACTAGAAAGTGTTTATCTTTATTTCTCTTGTAATCTTTTGTGACTTTAATGCCTTATACTTGTACTCACTTAAAATCTCTCTCTTTGTAGTTAAATAAACTTGTTTTTATTTTTTAATCAAAACTAATCCACTGTTGTGTTTTAACTGAATTGTTTGGTAACTCCAATTAAATAGGAAACTGTTGTACATTGACCCTTTACAACAGCAATGGACCTCTAATATCTGAACTGTCCAAGGAAGGGCTGGATGGTGCAGAGTACACATTTTGGGGAAAATTCGAGACTGAGAGTGTGTTGGGGTCCCTCTGCAAGTAGTAACCAAGGCTGGTGGAAGCCAGACTGTAACTGGGGTGTTGCTGGCAGGCTGCAGCTATACACAAACGCTCAGGGTGTTACCTGCAGGCTGGAAGGTGGTTTATGAGGGCCCAGGTGGCAGCTGCAGCAGCAAAGCATTGTGTGGCACCTACAATTGCAATACAACCTCTCACGGGTCTGGACTGCACTCCAGAATGTGATACTTGTAACTGCTGGCAATACACTAGTCATAGCACTTGGGAAGAGAAAGAGAGTGCAATGCACAAGGGCTGGCCATTAGGCAGACTGGCTTGCTGAGGATATCACAGCTGTGCGGGGAGCTGTGCAGCCTTAAAGCCTCCAGTCAAAAGGCAGTGGGACAAGGGTCCCTGCCTAGAGACAGGTGATGGCTGGAGACCTGAGACCTGACTGGGAACTCCTGATAGGGTGATTCAGGTGCAGTTAACGTGAAACTGCACCCACTCCACCCTCTGGCGGGTGCTCAGTCTATTGGAACTGCTTTACAAGGGACTCTTCTGAATACTGCTTCCCCCAGGAGGGGGGCTAAACCTAAAAATAATATAGCTCCAAGTTGTATGAACTTTTCTAGTGATTTCCTACCAGGTTGGATGGGGTACAATGCACCTCACCCTGGCCACCCTCACTCTTCTTTTGTCCTGCCCAGCTCTGTGGAGGTGGCTTAAACCCTTCCTCTTTCATGTAGGAGGGGAGATCTGCACACATAGCTGGTTTCTTCTGTGCATGGAATGGTGCAGCAGCGTGCTGATCCTACCCAAAGAAAGGATAATTTGACCTAATAAATGTTTCAGTTATCTTATTTCTTCACTGTTTTTATTTTAATTTCTCACATCCTTACCACAAAAACAGAGTTACATAGGAAATGTTGTCTTAATTAGCCAAATTGCCAGGTTGAGGAGTCTTTTAGGTTATTTTGTTGTTATACCATGTGTTCCTGACTCTGAGATACTGTCTGGTTTTTTTGATGAATTACCTGAAATGTAAATGTTCTACAATCAAAAATGTTTACACTCTTCTGATAGATAGGCTCAGCAAACCAGGGTTCTGTCCAGAAATCTGCTACTCTCACACTAGTTAATCTTAAGTAAATCACTTCATCTCTCTATGCCTCCATGTCCACACCAAGAAAACAGGGGGATAAAAATACTCAGCCTCCTTTGTAAAACTCTGAGATATGGAGAAATTCAGTTTTGCTTCCTTCTGTTACAACCGCTGCATAACTATAAGACATGCAATTGACATGTGGCCTGAGGAAAAGGTTTCACATGTTGTTATTGCACAAATTCTCATGTTGGACTTATGTGGTCCATCCTAAAACGAACAAGGTTCTCCTTGCAGGAAATAGCCAGGAACACTTTTGCAATCTCTCTCTCAAGGGAATTCCCAAGTTACACTATGTTCCTGATCGAAGAAGATATCAGTCAGTAGTAGGAAGTGGGAGAGCAGCCACTGGAGACTGCTGACAGGCTCAGTAAACGATAAGCCATACAGCAGTGCGCTATAACTGTCCCAAACTGGCCACAATGTGGAAAGCCTCTGTAGCCTGACAAGGAGGCCTCTGAAAAGAGATGAAGGACCTTGGTAATAGCATAAAGGTCACCAAGAGAAGATATAGGAAAAACGTCTTCAGATATGAGCCTCAAGCAGTTTTTCCATTAGCTGAAAAGTAGTTTTTTTGGCCCCTAATACAATATCCCAACAATAGTCTACAAGTGCTTATCTAAATTCAGCAGTGCAGATTGGACAGCATTGGCAGTAGATTGTGGGCTGTGACTGAGCAGTAATTCATATATATATATATCTCTACATATTCCATAGATCTTGCCAAGATTTTCCTCTCCTGAGCCCCAAGTCTGATTCAGTCCCTCTGAAAGCCTATCCAAGTTTTGCTGGGATGTGGAAGCAATCTTGTATAATGGTGATCATTGAGGCAGTGTTCCCAATCTTAAATTACATCAATTGTTCATACTGCATCTCAGAGTTATCTTTAAAAAGGTGAATAATGCTAGAAATATTTATTTATTTTTTGTACCATGATGTCTGACAGCAATCATATAAATTAATCTGATGTGGAATAGTGAATTGAGTTAGAAAGAAAATACTCTGGGCAAAAACGCTGGGCAATTATGTAGATACAAATCACCAATTTACTTGTTACAGCAGTTACAAACAATGGAATATATTCATAAATGTAGATGAAGTACTAGAATTGGTTTCAAGATTTCTGAGCCTAAATTTAGGCTTGGCACTTTGTTGTTACTATAATTAGAGAGATTTTTGGAAACTCTCCACTACTGTCAGTAAGGTGAAGTTCTAGTTTCATAGGATTTAAAGGGACACCATCAACTTAAAATCTAGTCACTTTAAAAAAAAAAATGAGTTAAAAGTAGCTTACTAACCCTGACCCTAAGTACACTTACCTGTATCTCTGGTTTTATGGAATTTTTTTTGTTTGCTTTCCCCTGCTGCTGAGTGAAAGACCCACAAAAGCTGCAGGAAAAGCTGACTTTCTGACTGCAGTAGAAAAAGCAAAAGGAGACTATGTACAAAGTGCTGTCAAATATACAAAATAAACTGAAAATAGATAAAAATATCATTTTCACTTATTTCTGTCAGTTACACTAATCTTAAGTGTTCCCTGTAACTACACAAAATGGAAAATTTCAAGATAGAGGTATGATTTCTAAGTCAAAATTTTTGTTTAGAAATTTGGTAATGTCTGTGAATGCCTCTGATATTCATTTTCCTTTGAGACACTGGTAATGTTGAGTATGTCTCATTGACTCTTCCTTTAACTCGGGCTTTCCAAAGAAAAAAAGAGATCAATGGGTATGTTCTTGTAAAATATTTAAGATCAATCACACTTTGCTATCTTAAAGTCTCCTATTTTATTTAATTTTCCTGACCCCCACAAGGAACTATTCTTATTCATTTATTTATAATGATGTATTTATTATTTTATACTTTCATAGCACCATGAATGTGCCTGGTGTTTCCTAATTCAAACATAAATGGATTCCTTTCAGCAAAGAGCTTTCAATTTAAGAGTCAAATTGTGACATTTAGCCTTTGAACAGACTAAGGGCTGGTACTCTAAAGGAGGCACAATCTGTTCCCAAGCTGCTTATGGATCAGGGGGAGAGCAGATACTGCTGTCTGCTCCCTACAGTGTAGTAAGCTGGTGTGGAATGGGAAGCCATGGCTCAATCTCCTCCTGAACCCTTTGGAGGCAGTATTCATTACATTTACGGAGAGAAAATTTCACTCACTCATTTGCTAGCAATAGAATTCTTCTAACTTACTCTTTTTTGTGCCTTCTTCCTTGGAAAATTGCTCCATGAACATATAATATTAGTAACAAACAGAAACAGATCAGTTCCACATGGACTTATGGTTCGAGTTATGTCCACAACATATAGGGTGGGGTTTTCAGAAGTGCTTAGGGTTGACCTAACCCTGGTACAACTGGGAAAACTCATATTTCGATGGGAGCAGATTTAGGCCAATGCTGAGGACCTTTGAAAATTCCATCCATGCAGTACAGCGAAGAACACAGTCATATTTAAAATAACTTGCAAACAGAACAGTAAATTTGTGCCAGGCAAGGCAGAATCTTCACAATGAAGGAACTGACATGTATCTCTTGCTAACAGATTGTTCCCTTTGAAACTAAGACCAATTTAAGTCAATGGGCGAGGGAAGAAGTCAAGAGAAAAGAAAATAATAATGATGACTCTATCCAGGGATGGGTGCCAAAGGGTCATCTCTGACACTACAATTAAGATAGACATGTACGAAAGCCTAGGTAACACTGCTCTTGCCGGATTTTTCCCTTCCTTTATCCATATGCAGACTGTGAGACTTACAGATGACAAAACTAAAAATGTGCTTCAAACATAGGGAAAACTCGGTTAGATTAAATAGTTCTTTGGTTAAAACTTCCGGCAGAGGTCTATGATGAAGTTTGCATGCTGCTTCTGTGTACTGTGGCCGGTACTATCAGTTTCTCCTGTCCACATTCATTACAATTTACTGACTATAGGCCACTGGTCCCACATTGTGGGAAATGCCAACCTATGGGGGTGCAGAGGAATATTGAGGAGGGAGGTGTGGCAGGGCCCAGGCCAGCTCCTATGTGGGGTGGGGAGGGAGTACCATCCAGTCCGGCTCTGCCCCAACTGCAGCTCCACTCTGCCCCCAGCCCAGCTCCAGTTCCAGCCGTAGCTCCACTCCACCTCCAGCACAGGTCCACCCCAAGCCCAGCTATAGTCCCAGCTGCAGCTCCACTCTGGCCCCAGCTGTGGCCCCACTTTGCCCCCTGCTCTGCCTCCAGCCCAGCTCTGCCCTCATTCCTTCTCCATCCCCAGGCCAGCTCAACCTCTAGCCCCAGATCCTTCCCCATCCTCAGTCCTGCCCCCAGCTCTGCCTTCAGCCCAAGCTCCTCTGCTGAGCTAATTGTGCAGTAATGGGGGGAAGGTAGGGAGGTGTGGACAGATTCCATTACTGGTAAGGCGGGGGGCACAGCCAGAAAAGCTGAGCACCACTACTAGAGGCAGAGATAGTAGCACTCCTATTGTTAAGGTCGCCTGATACTTTCCATTACAAGAACCTGTTTTTAGTTGCTTATAACTTTGCCAAACTTGACCCATTTCAGCACAACTGGTTCAGATGTTCTGAGAATAAACTTAGGGAATAATACACAGTTTTGCCATGTTAAAAAAAAGGGTGCAGCTGTTTAGTTGAGAAATTTAAGCACCTCCATTCTTTGGAGAAATGGCTGAAATTTGGCAGGAGAGTCATCTTGGTGTCCAAGATTGTGCCTTTTGCTACTCCTGTTAAAAACAGCCCAAATCTGGCCAAGTTATAAACCTTTGAAAAATCTCAGTTTTTGCATATGCTCAGTAGAGATTTATTAGAGTTTGGTGATGAAATTCTCCAAAGATTCTGCCTGCACTGAGCATGCTCCAGACATGGAATGCAGGGGCTGAGAAAACCTTTTCCTCTTACATGCACTAGTGAAAGTCAGGAGTAACTCCTGGGAAGTCAATGATGCTACAACAGTGTAAAACTAGTGAAGTCAGAGAAGAATCAGGCCCACGTAAATTGACATGAGTGAGTGCACTGATAGATATAGATATATCCTCTTAAACATTTATTTGGTTGGGAGTACAGAATGTATCAAAAGTTCTAAGAGTTAAAAATAACAGTTGAGAAATAAGAAAATATAATAACTATTGGCCTTTATCTTCAGCTGATATAAATCTGCATTGCTCTAATGACTTTAATGAAGCTAAGTTGATTTACACTAACTGAGGATCAGCTCAATATTTATACTTGTTGGTTCCTATTTAATTTTGTAACAAACTGAAATCATGATTTATACCAATACTACAGAAGTTTTAGAAAAAGCAAGCTATTTTAACCCTTACTGTTCTCATTTTTTACATAGTTACTGTGCTGTGCCACATGGCACAGCTAGGGGAAGAATCTCTTTGGGAACCATCTGTTCAAAATTGCTCTACTTCTTAAGATTTGTAGAGCCATTTTCATCATCATCATCAATTTTCTCAGACAAAAAGCACTGTTGTAGCTGTTCGTTACTGCATGCACAAACACCTTGTGAGTAACAAACGTGAGAATTTGATCTGCATTGTAACATCATAATCCCTTTGACAAGATAACTTTGTTAAACTAATCAAGAATCGTTTTTTTAAAAAACTTATCCCACAAGGACCAGTTCTACTAGAGAAAATTGAAATGGATATCACCTAAGTTTTAATTACTATAGTGCATTCAGCCAAGAACTCAAGGGAATGGTAAGGCAAAGAGAAAGTGCAAAGACAGGAAATTAATCATGGAACCCAAAACAGAGTTTTTCAGCAGGCTACTTTCAGGAGTCTGGTAACTGTTGATGTTAAATGTTATTTTAATTTAGGAGTCTGCCTATGCTACCAGTATATGCAAGTTGAAATTTAGAATTATGGGTCAGACTGCATTTTATACTTTACAACTACTGGTTCATTTGATTCCAAAGTAGGCACAATTACAGAAAACACTGCTTTAAAATATTGTACACAGTGTTTAGAATGCTGGACCCATTTTGGTTTGGTTTTTAAATTTTACGTTTAAAATAAGTATAGTTATTAAAGCCAATTCAATTTGCTGCAAGTGCACCTTACAGAATGCTGCTACACACATTTAATACAGTGCCTTTATTGTAATTAAATTATTTTGTAACTCTCTCCATTCATAGATATTAAATTGAAACAATTATTGTTTTACTAGTGTAAATAAACTTGGGATCAAGATTTGACTCGCACAACAGCTATCTGCCTTTCTAGAAAGTAGCAAATAGTTTTTCTTCCTCCCTTTTATTTATGCTGTCATATTTTTTATATATATGATTTGTTTTGTGGGGAGATTGTTATGAAGGTTGCCCGATAAACCATTTGGACTGAAACTTTCCATGCTGAAACTGGTACTTGGAGTTGGAGTGAACTGAAGAAATGGTTGGTCGGAGGGGACTAAGAGTTGGGGGATAATGACTCTGAAATCGGAAAAGGAGGTAGCAGGAGACACTGTGACTGGCTGGACAAGGAAACTAGGAGTAGGAACCAGAAGGGCCAGAAAAAGGTGATATGTTTGTGGGGCGGAGAGACAGATCTGAAGAGAAGCAGTAACTCTGGCAGTCTCCTATCACTGATTGGATCTGTGCTGATAGCTACATGTGTTATGTTTCATCCATAAAGATTGACTGTGTAACTGGGGGCCAAGTAATTCAATCCATACAGAAAAACATCTCAAGCTTAGAATATGGTTTGTGGAAAGAGAATGAAGAGAAATTATTGGTGCACAGTCTGCATTTTGGAAAAAAAAATACATTATAATATGAGTGGGGAAATCTCCCATGCCCTACATATGCTCAGTGGTTAATACAGATGCTCTACCAAGTAGAAACAAACAGAGAATCTTGCACATGCTCTTCAGGAAAAAAAAAAAAAGAATTTGTTTTATGAGCTATCTGACTTGCAAGTGACTGAAGAAGAACCTATTAAACACATGAATCATCTGAAATTATATAATTGTCAAATAAAGGATTTCCTTGTACCTTCCTCTGATGTATCTGTTACTGGCCACGAGATGGACCATTAGTATGGCTGTTCTTACATCCTGAATGCTGTAATTGATTCTGTATTATTCTAAACAGTTAAACAATTACACTAGAAATAATATGTCTTTCCTACCTTTAATACAACAGTAAAATTTAATTATTTCTGTCATTAAAGAGCCAATGAACATTACTTTGATATTTTTTAAACTTCTGCTTGACAACATTCTGTTAATTTTACTCACACAAGTAGTCTCACTGAAGAAAATGGGACCATTTGCAAGAGAATGGCAGTCAGGATTTTGCCCCTTTGCATATTCCAATGCATAATCACTGAATCTAGGAGGCAGGTCCTCAGCTGGCATAATCTATCATAGTCCCATTGCCATTGAAATCAATGGCACTATGACAATTTATACCAGTTGAGGAACTGCCCCCTGGTTCTTAGAAGGTTCACCTATTGGTTTTTTAGTACTAAATATTTTCCACATTAATCATCATGATAACCAGGAAATATGTTCTGATCTGGTCCCCTGATTTTTTTCAAGCAATGACGGTGATTCATACTGACAACTGACCATATGTTTTCTATTTTAGGTAACATCTGCAGAAAGACCATACTGTACATTAATGGTCTTTAGGGGCAACTTCTTTTCACTTGTACAAAAAAGACATTCTTCAGATTTAAGATGTACTCCCCAAATACAAGACAATATTCCTCCTCATTCTTTTCACAGACTTTTATTTGTAATACATTGTCAGTTTGCTTTCAGACTGATGACAAAGCTGACTCCTATGCCACCTTAATCATCTGCATTTTGCTGTTGCTTCCTTTCTTCAACATTTTGTTTTTAACTAAAGAATATTTATATTAAAATGAGAACACAGTGGAGAAATTTGATATCTTAAATACTTAACCATGGGATCCCTTCATCACTCTTCTTAATAGAGGAGCGGTGGGGAGGAGAAGCTTTCACCCCCCTTTCCATATGGGAACCAATGCTATTTTTAATGCAGAGCATTCCTGACAAACACAGAAAAGCTAGGAAATTCATAGCTAAGGCTACATCTCTAACCTTAACTCCCATGGATGTGCTTAGTGTCATTAAGGGTACATGTATATTAGAAATGCTGCACTGTAGTATAGATGCTTATTAATTACAGCAACAGAATGGGTTCTTCTATCACTGCAGTAACTCCACATCTCTGAAAGGCAGTAGCTAAACTGACGGAAGAATTCTTCCATTGACCTCACAATGCCTACACTGGGGCTTCGGTGTAGGTGGGGTTGGCTTAATTACAACACACAGGACATGAAATTTTTCATAGCCTGAGGAAGGTGGTTAAGCCAACCTAACTTCGTAGTGTAGACCAGCCTATGGAATCTTCAAACAGTGGATAATTTTAACATATGCATGCTGTAGGCATCATGAAAAAATAAAGCATTTGTCATTATGCAGGGATTGTGGTACGAAGGTATCTTTTAATAATAGGAAGATAACATGGTTACTACAGGTACTTGGGGTGGTAAATGTTGAATTTTTAATGCTATTATGAACTCTAACTGTTCCAGTATCTAAACATCCATGGCAATTAGACACTTTTAATGTTAAACATGTGCTATAAGTGCTTGCTGAATCAGAGCCCATATAAGAATGAAATTCCAGCCATCACTGATTTTTCCCTTTTTTCATGTTTTTATGTCAGAACTTGATTGTTTATTAAAGAACATATAATAAAATATAAAAAGTTTAAAAATGTTTTACAGACTAATAGTTTTATTTAACATGTATATTTTAACCCAACATTTTAGCTAACCTGGGCTAATCTGTCAGAATCTAGTGATAAACTATAAAAAGTAGATCTCACAAGTGGCTGAAAATGCAAATTACATCATTTGCAAAACCCAACTTTTTGTTCCCTATTCCTTTCAAAGGATGACAATAACAACAAATATATTTAGAACCTTCCTTTTCACAGATCAAAAAGCCCTTTGCAAACCAGGGCCCTAAGCTTGCGATGAGCTCTATACGCGCAGATCTTGTACTCACACCAACTTGCAGCTTGCAGTATCAGCCCCATGGGTGAAAACTTATCCTGTGCTGCATGGGGCACTAGAACAGAAGTGGATTTAAAAAAACAGTTTTCTCTTTAGTACTCTAGAAAATGCTGGCAAACAGAACCAACATGCTTAAAATTAAGTTTTGGGTGCTAAAGTCAGGCACCCAAGTTTGAAAATTTTGGTCATATATATATGTTGGTGTCAGATATAAACTGCAATGCGGTTAGTAAAAACTGAACTGAGCTGACGGACTATAGAGTGTAGTTACAACAATTTGACATTTGCAAGGTTTGCAAATTTCCAACCACAACTAGCATTTCTGATTCCTCTGGCTTAAGCTACGTTAGAGACAGAATCCAAGAAATACAACACACATATCCTAATATAAGCCATCCACACAGACCATCTTTTATATTCTACCCTTTCTTTTAAAATAACCATGGGTTTAATGGACAACTTGCTGAATATCTCAAAATATTCACAAAATGAAAAACAGTGCAATCCTGGAATAGAAATATAATCTCCCATCATTAAATTCCTTAGTGAGGCCATTCCAGTGCCTTTTACGCACTTCTCTAGTATGTTTTAACTCAATATACATCCCTTCACCAATTTGAAAAATTGAAAAAAATTATTAAAATGAAAATGTTTTCTTTTTTTTCTAGAAAAAAGTTGCTCTGACCTCAAAATGAAAATATATTTGGATTGCACTGAGTGAGCGGTCGAGAGTGTCCTGTAAAAGACAAATTTAAGTTTTATACATCGGTGCAACTATATAACCACGTGAAAAATGATGGAATATTTACGTAAGATGCTTTTCCTTCTAAATCTTTCTTATGGTCTCACTAATAAACATTTCCTGAACCTATTTCATAACAAAAATACAGGGACATTAGCATTCTGAGGACTATTTGATAGATCAACAGCTCTTCCTAATGTCTGAAAAGATATGTCTGGATTTTAACCCTAGCTCCAAGGTGAAGAAGTTTGTCCTGGCTCCCCTTTCTCTTCCAGGCAGCCTGAAAACATATTCCCTTATCCTGAAGCCTACAACATAGTGGACGGTCTTTTAAGGAGAGTCTCAGGGGAGAACAATGTGATAGCAAATGTGATAAATGTTACTGCCCTGCAGATACAAAGAGCCTCTGAGTGCATAGGTCCTGGCCTCCTGTGGATCTCCAAGTTCATTCTGCAGAATGAATTCCACCCCACAATAAGCTGTGGGGGAAAGTCCAAGAGTGGAACCTTGCAAAATTTTCCTCAACACTAGACCCTCCCATGTGATCTACTGCAGGAGGAGGGCATTCTGACCTCAAGAATCCAAATATACAGAGCTCCAAAGGGAGACAGAAAAATACATTCAAAGCACTTTTATAAATAAGCGGAAATAGTTCTCCTGTATGCAAAAAATGTCAAGTACTGCATATCCTATTGGGAAGCTAGAAATCTACCTTTCCCAGCACTATACAACCTCTGTTTCTTAGCACTTATATAGGGCTCAACATCCTCCCAGGGCTGAACAGACCTTAACGAACTGATCTTCACAATACCTCCAGGAGTTAGGCGAGATCTGTGAAGCAGTGAAAAGTGCATAACTCCAAGAAACTGAAATGCTCTCTGATACGATAAAGCCCTTTACTAGAGCTGGGAAGCATTCTTATTCTCAACCCAGAACCACACGTTGATCCTGGGAAATGGTATACTTTTTTAGTGTGTGGTTTGTTTTTTTTAAAAACACATACAGTAAATAAAGACTTTTACTGCCAATGTCAAACAAAGTAACTCCTGCCCTGGCCAGTGCTGTTAGTGGGAGCAGGAATGCTGCCCAGCGTATTCACTGATACAGATCCTGTCATCCAGGACATGATTTCAGGGAGATGTGCTGCTACTTTGAAAGGTGCTGGTGACCCAGTAGTACTTATAGAGTGCAAGTTATGAATCCCACCTGCTGTGGTACAGGGGAAAGAAGCTCCTAATTCCCAGTTCCTCCACTAGCACATCCATACAGTGAAGGGTTTAGCCCTTAGGATATTTCTTTCCCATCTTCAATACAACAACAAAAGCATTCTTTTAAAATTATTTTTCAATGCATGTTTGCATTTAAAAATACTGTATAGGCTTCCTCTCGAGCTAGGAGCTCAGCTCTAGGGCCCTGCAGGATGGGAGGGTCCCAGAGCCCAGGCTCCAACCGCAAGCCTGAGTCGGCTGGCACGGGCCAGCCGTGGGTTTTTCTTGGCTGTGTAGACACACCCACAGAGAGCTGCAGCAGCAGAGCATTTTAAGTCACTCAGTGTTACAGGACAACTGGTGAGACAACATCTCACTAGCCTGAATTGCACCCCAGAAGGTGGAAATCTTACAAAGATTGTTTCTCTCTCTCACCAACAGAAGTTGGTCCAATAAAAGACAGTACCTCCCCCGCCTTGTCTCACTCATATCCTGGGACCAACTTGTCTACAACGACAGTGCAAACGTCTGCAGTAATAAACATATCCAAAAATTAGGAGTAACTCAGTGTGTTTAAATACTAGTACAAGGCTGTTTTTTAAAAAAGAAGAAACTGGCTGACAATCATATAAGCTTTCTATAGCTGGACTACTAGACTACTACTTATAACCGAAATAATGACAAGCGCTTTACAAATACCATACATTAAATTGGATTGATAGTCATTCACAATATTAACATAAAATATCCTACAGCTTTTAAAACTGCTACGCTTTCCTTACTAATTTTTGTTTTCTAACGAAGATCTTTTAGGACTTGATCCAACTCTGCCAGTATCAGTAGTGTCTTTCCATTGACTTCAGTGTGTTTCGGATCAGACCCATAATTTCCAGAAATGAAAGGCTTCTCTGCTGATTCACTGCCATGGCCCAGACTGTACACCCGAGTACATGAGTAGAGGGAGACCTTCAGCATGTGGTTCTCTCTACTTGCACTTGGAGGGCATTGTCCGCCCCAACCTTGTGCCCTGACCTAGGTGCTTGTGGGTCTGGGTCCCTGCAGAGGGAGGGACAGAGAATAGGTAGGCTGAGAGGAGTCGTGGGCAAACTGGGATGAACAGACACATCATTCCCTCTCTTTTGCCCCTCGGAGCTGACAGTACAACCAGGCTGTACTATCTTTTCAGCAGAACTCTTTTCTCAACCCCGGGAGCTACTTCTGAAGTCCCAGGAAACACCACAGCCATAGGAATGGCAAGCAGAGTGGTTCTAATGGGTGCAGGGTGGAGTGGGAGAGACAAACAACAGGGAAAGAACTGCAAGGGTACCTTTGCAGAGATTTCCTCCTCAGCTTCCTCCCCCCCACAGCTCCCACAGCAGGGGGTATCACGGGCCTATATCTTTACATTTAGTCAAATTAGCTGCTCTATAAACTTTTATTTTGGAAAGGATTGGTGGGGGAGTGAATGTACCTATATTTAATGACATTTTCCAAATTATAAAATTGAAAAGAAGCTGTGATTTAAAAATATTTAAATTCTTCCATTTAATTTTTTTAACTACTGCATAATAAAACATACTGTAAAATTCTACATCACACAAAACACATTATTCTCCCATACGCTGAACAACAGGGAGCATTATTCTTCTTTTATCCAAAATCTACAGCTTGAGAATCTATTAAAAAGCTGCTCTAAACAGGGATTGTGTTCTCTGCCAACGTTTCCTGGTGGCACCCAGTCCCACTCACGTTATTCATTATTCTATCATGTCAGCATTGCACGTTCTTTCCACTACTTAAGTACAGTCAATATAATTTCCATTTTGTTACCATAGGATAGGATTGAAGGATACAAGTTATAAACGCTGAGTGGTTAAGAAATGTTAATGATGAACCATCTCAGCACTTTGACAGTCTTCATTCTCACTTTCATAGCAGAGCTGAAATCGCTCCATTGAAAACTGTTTATTTTTCAAACCCTTTACAGGAAAACTTAATAGCTGAGCATTTCATAAGGAATGAAATGCAAGTCCAATGGAACTCACTCATGACTTTCAAACCCAATTATGGTATGGCTGATACAAAACAGATTTATGTGCTTAAAAAAACCTGGAGTGCATGGTTCAGGGGCTTATTAATGAGCTAGAGAGCCTTCCACTGCTAGGCTGTCAGTTCACTGGAATATAGGAATTGCTGCATTCAGTTGATCAGTTGTCCATCTAGTCCAATATCCTGTCTGTGACAGGAACCAGCTGTTTCAGCAGAAGGTACAAGAAACCCAAATTTAGCCTGCCTCAGTAGTAACAGAAAGTAACTATCTGATGGCTGTTTGGTGGTTGTTGGGAAATGTACAAGTGGCTGCAGGCCTGTTCCTCGTGAACAGGTGTCTACCATCACAAATACCACTTAATATTATGTAACATTTGTATGTAATGCAGCACTAGAAGTGAACATGGTGCTTCAGAGAGAGCTCTACCTGCGAACCTGAAAGATGCCATGCAAAGGATGAGTGAGGAAGACTGTGCTCTCCCCTCTTTCATGCAGCCTGTTTTTGGAATAAAAATAATTGAACTTAGTGTGTGTGCGTGCGTGCGTGCATGCGCGCGCGCAAAATTAGGGTCTTTTAGGTTTGAACTACTGGATGGTAGTTTCTGTTTTAGTCACATGCAGTAATTGCTGCTAAATAATAATGAAAAAGAGGGGATAGTGAGGGAGGGCAGGGATAGGGATCAGACCGTCATAGATGGTCAGGGGCCACCAGGGGCAGGGAATGGGACTCAGGTGCCCCCAAGAGAGTAGTTCTCAGACATTCCCAGAAAGGCAAGATCCCTCCAGTACCTGCTTCACATGGGTGGGGGCAAAGGGGGCACACCCCAGATGGCCAGAGCTCCCAGATACTGGCACACACATGAGGGAGGGAGCATGGCTCAGACAACACCGAAAGGGCAGATCCCAGCTTACATAAGGGGTAGGGAGTGGGGCTCAGAACTCCTCCCAGAAAAGCAAGCCCCCCAACCTGGCTCATATGGAAGCTGGGGGAGGCAGATTGCCATAGATGGGCTGGGGCTCCCCAGAGACTGACACACACACACACAATAAGGCAGAGAGGGAGTATCAGAAACCACAGGGGGGTCAGGGACCTTCAGATACCAGCTTGCACACGGGGAGTAGAGAGAGGAGCTCAGACCCTCCCAGGTAGACAAGCTTCTCCCTCAGAACCTGCTCACATGAAGGGGGCAGGGAAGAGGCTATCACACCCCTGTATATAGGCTGGGAACCCCCAAATCATGGCATACACACAAGATGGGAATGGGATGTGACAGGTACCTTGTCCCCATGTCTCCCTTCCCAGTGTCCCATCCTTCCCTTCCTACTCCCCTTCACCTGATTCTACAACTGCTCTCCGCCTATTCCTTCCTACTGTTCCACCCCAATTATCTCCCCTCCCAATGAGTGTTTGCTTGTGTAGTCTATTTTCTTTTAACAAAATAGTTTCAGAATCTTTGGAATAGACTGTGTACTCAGGCTACATTTCCTCAAAATAAAAATTTCCCTGTGACAGAGGCAGATTGGAGCAAGATGCCTGCCTTTTTTATTTCTGGTTTCTGCCCTGGGCTGGAGTTGAACTCACAGGATATGTCTACACTATAATTAGACACCTGCAACTGGCCCATTCCAGCTGACTAGGACTCCCACCTCGCGGGGTCATAGTGCCCGGGCTCCAGCCCTGAACCTGAACATCTGCCCCACCATTAAACAGCCGCTCAGCCCAAACACCATGAGACTGAATCAACTGGCACAGGCCAGTTTTTAACTGCAGTGTCCACAGTGCCTGAGGTGATGGTCAGATTCCTTGATGGTAACTTATCCTCAAAGCCTGTAATGTAGAGGCAGTTTGACAGTTAGCCTCTTTCTCTGCACATGCTCAGTATAATCCATTAGGGTGTGAATAGGTGTGTGAGCCTTCTCAAGAGCCTAAATGGAGAATCAAACCTTTTTGCAAATAATGTTTTAATTTCATTTTCCCCAAAGGGTTAGTGGGTGCCATGCACTCTGTTGGAGGTAACCCTCGAGCACTGGTACAATGATGTGAGCCCTGGTTTGCTCTTTATCGGTTAGCAAAAATAGGTTGCCAGAATTCAGCAACTTTAGGAAAAGCTATTTTTTTCTGGATATGGTATCTCAGGTCAAATAGTTCAAAATCTGTGTCCCTAACAAAACCCTGCACTTCCATGACACACCTCGGCTATGTCTACATTCAGAGCTAGGGGCGTGATTCCTTTGCTTGCATACACATACTTGCACTAGCTCAAGAATAAATAGCAGTGTGGTCACGGTAGCAAGGAGAGTGGTAGCGGAGGCATGGCTTAGCTATGGCAACTACATACCTGCTTGAAACCAGTGGGTATGTAATTGGCACAGCTAAGTCATGCCTTCACGGCTGCTACCTATGCTATCATGGCTACACTGCTATTTATACTTGCACTAGCTCGAAGACAGCAAGCATGAGTATGTGTATGTGAGCAGGAGAGTCACACCCCTAGCTGGTAGTGTAGATGTGGTCCAATTTCAAGGCAATCTGAGTAATCATGTAGTTTTTAGAGCACTTAGAAGAGTTGAGCTTTAAACAGAAAGCTGGTTCTAACCTTAACTATAGTAGAGCTGTTGCTCTGCTATAATAATTGGTACCAGGATTTCAGGATGGATATGAGCTTCATAAGAAAACATGTGTGACATATACATGCAAAATAGTCATTGAAATTGATCTGCACTGAAGCTAGATGCAGAGACAAACCATGTGATTTTATTGGCATGATTATCATCATCTGCAGATTTCTCATAAATTGCAATAAAGATGCAAATTTCTCATAAAGGCATACATTTTCTAAAGCATATGTGCAGTTTTATGCAGGTCTGATTTGCATATGCACAACACTTTGATACCACACACAAGTGGAGGGTATCCCTATTTGTGTATACACCCCTGACTTGCAAATGTGATCTAGGCTGTTGCACATGTGCAGGGTATAAACTTGCATGAAAGCTTTTGCATTTGCACTTTTCAAAATGCGAGCCTTAACTTGTTTGTGATTCAGAGATACAATTGCCAAAATTACAAGTGTGGATTAGATTCTGATTTTCAATTACCATATTGAAACTGAACTTCTGGTAAAATCACATCAGTATGAGCTGTATGACAAAATAAAAAGGAGGGGAAAATCTGCACTGAAAATCAGCAGTGTTTTGACAAAGGAAATAAACAACACGTCTTAAAAGTTGAGCATCCCTATATTACAACATGTTTTCTTGGATTTGAAAACCACAGATATACCCATATAAAAGAACAAGAGTAAGAGCTGAAGAAATGACAGTGAAAAAGTGTGTATATATGAAGTTCTGTATCCACTATACAGTATGAACATTGTTTATCTTCCTTGGCCAACTAAGGAAAACCCAATGAACGAGTGAACATTATTCATTAGAAGTTTCAATTTTAATCACTGTTGGCCCTTTTAGGAACTGCCCCCTCCTTAATGATACCACATCCTTAGCTTTTTAAATATTTTGTTCTTAAGTTTTGTGTTGTAAGTTTAATTTGCTTGTCATTGTATTGTAAATTGTGTGTGCAGCAGCCTAACCACCTTAGTGAGTTGGGGCAGCTTTTTATAACTCACATTATTATGATTTATATTAGCAGTAAACTGAAATTACCGGATTCATTTAATCAAAACCAAATTTTAACTTCTTTCTTATATTTTTTCGTATGTCAGGAACTATTTGAAAACAAACAATGGGGCAAAATCCTGATCCCTGCTGCAATGCGTCCAGAATTAGCCCCAATGCTAGTACACATTCCCTTTTAAAGGGACGTCTTCAACTTGAAATATAGTGAAGTTAAAAAGTTGGCTATAAGTCGTGTTAGGTATTACCTCTGCCCCTGATTCCTCCTGCTTATTTTAATTTTTGTACTATCGCAATTATGTTTTCCTATTTAGAATTTTTTTTTTCTCTAACCTGTTTCTGGGTGAAAACCCAACAAAAACAACTGGGGGAAATTATTACAGTGAAACAGTGAAATTAACTATAGACAATGCAATGTGAGGCCCTCGAGAGCATTATACCTGGTCTCTGTGACCATGAAGGTAAAACGGAATCCTGAGTGTCTACCAACACCCACTGCTATCATATATAACATTTCACAAAGGGGAAGATGGCATCAGAAAATGTACTGTCCCATGGGAGGGACTGTTAGCCAGGGAGAAGACAGACCCACAGGAGGAAGAACTACTTCAAGATACTGGGACTTGAGAGGGAAAATGGACCTCAGAAACTACTTCACGCCCCAAATCTCTCGTTGTCAGCATTTATTCTTGTTTTATTTAAATGTCCCTCTCCCCAAAGGGGCTCCAAGAGGGATAAGGGATTCCCCAATCCTATGCCACTTTCTCGAACCAACTCTGGCATAGGAGTGTGCTTGGGGGTGAGATGGGATGTGCCTGATGCCGTGTGTATCAGGACATGGAAGGGCATTTGCAGGAACTCTTCACCTCTTCAAGTACCGACGGAGATCCAGAGCATGGGTGGGAAAATAGCTCATTCACTCCCCTTCCACCTGGGGTTTCAGGATTATTTGGCCCACTAAAGAGGGTCTCATTACACATGAATAAGGGACTTCACCCACACACCAGAAGCTAGGATTTGGTCAAGATTAATAAAGATAGTTTTGTCCTACTAGTACACGGTAACTTGATTTACTTCACTAACTCACAACATTCAATACATCAGATGTGTCCCTCCTTTCTATGATTTTGACATACTTTTGACACCTAGTTTTTGAAACTAGAAATGTTGTTCTTGACCAGCAGCCATCATAAAAAAGAGAACTTGCCCAACACCAAAAGCAAGTAACTACTTGTAAAAGAAATGCCACAACTTTGACAATATCAACAGTAGAGGTTAACCTCTAATTTAAGGCAGAGTGGTTAGGGATTAGACTAGTTATTACAATTGTACAGAAAGAGTATTGGCTTGGTATGAGAGACTGCCATTAGTAATATTATACCACTGGGACCTGATTCTCATCTTAATTTACATGTGTTTTGCACCAGAGTAAATGAGTTCAAGAGAGTTACTCCTGATTTATAATAGTGTAAGAAGAGAATCAGGCCATGTATGTCTAGAAAGCAAACTCTCAATTTACAGAATTAAAGCTTCCATTTGCAAATGAAATCTGAGGAAAATTAAAAGAAGCTGTTCACTGTATCTAACCATTTTTTTTCCTGGAACACGATGAAGAGCAGAAAGACACTTCAAGAACATAAAGCCAGCTCAATTATCAGTATCTTTGCTGTATTAATACAGGTAATTTATATTATTTAGTAGAATTTATTTAAACGTATTTTCTCATCTGTACTATGGAAAACCAAGTTTCTGAAAAATATTGACCATATAACAAAGTATCCCCCTTCCTTATTTATTGAAGTCTGATCACCCAGTCCTTGGATGGTAGCATCCAACCAGCCCAGCACCTTCCCTTTGAAGGGGAAAAAGTACCAGAGATGACTGCCCTGCCAACACTGCCTTATGGGAGGGGTACATCCACAAATATGGGCCCTTTCCACATGTGGGTCTCAGGGAGACACACAAGTCCCCAAAACAAAAGAGAAACTAGAATGGTTTTCTATGGAAAGAGAGAAGACTAACTTCTTGCCTCTAGAAAATAAATGTTCCCATTCTGAAAGTTCCAAAGGCCTGATCCAAAGCTCCCTGATGTGACAGGAAAGACTCCCATTAACTTTGAATCAGGCTCTAAGAGGGGAACCCAGGGAAGCATCTATTTCTTAAGTGAACAGATGTTTCAAGACTATTTGAGCTAGTGTCAGATACTGTAAAAAAGGAACAAGACGTTTTGAGACAGGGATAAGAAAGTGCTAAACATGAGCATAAAAATTATATTCAGTTTCTCGTGAGAGTGGTTACTATATGGAATTATTGAGGGTATCAATTGATTTAAACACTAGACTGTGAGGTTTTGGGGCTGATATCATTTGAAGACTTCACAAAATGTCCAGAAATCAGCAGTGTATACCTTTGAACAGGTGATTAAAAATAAAGCCAACAAAAACTCAGACCATGCCAAGGTGCAATATTACAGTACGTCTGAGATTTCTTACCAAGAAACTGAAGTTTGCAATCCCTGGAGCTACTGGAGGTGAATCTGGCCCAATATGTATGTTTGTTTTATAAGTAAAACCCATACTCTTGCACAGACAAACAGACAGGCAGACAACCACAGAATATCTTGCCACATAGCAAAACTTACTAACCAACTGTGAGAAAATGAAGTATATTCTGTCTTCCCTGACGATGCCCCCTATTGCAAAGATTTTTGTTGTTACATGATTGCAAACAATATGTTACCTGTGTTGGCTGATCGTTGCTGTGTAACTTTGCACCAGGCACAGGGATCCCAATTCTAAACCAGATGCCTTGTGTCATTCAGGAGGCGCAATGAGCTGGAATCTGGCCATACCTGGGGCCATCTGAGAGTCCCCTTCTTAGGGGAGAACTTGTCAGCTGTTATAAAGTTGGCAGAGCTGGCTCCTGTGTCAGCTGCTCCAACTCACCCCATTATAGGAACCACGGCAGGGGCAGAGAGGGCTGAAGGGAGGGAGCAGAGCTCTGTTAGGGTGCTCTAACTCACGCTAGCTCCAGTGTACACCCTACTGAATCAGGAAGCTGTAACTGGTTCCCTGATGCTCATCCCCCTCCTGTGCTGAGCTGGAGAACTTCAAGCCCCATATGTCTTGGAATTTTCTTTTTTCTCCTGTAGCTCCCTAAAATAAACTTAAAAATAAAACAAAAGTAATGACTTCCTGCCATGCCGGCCCCCCAGTGATTATTTACAAACTTCTAGCATCCGTCCTTTTGTTGTGCTTAGAAATGAGCCTGAACCAAACCCCTGACCTGCACGCTGCTGAACGTTCGGGAAATTCATATTCAGATCTGATTTTTGCAGCCTGTCTCCAATCACTTTTCAAAAACTAATTCCTGGTTTAACAGATAAAATCTCAATGCTTAATCCAGAACGAATCACTTTTCTTGCAGAGCAGAACTGACTCAAAGAGACCCTGTCAAGGATGAGAGCAGACATCTTGTCAGCTTCAGTACTTTACCTGCACACAATAATAAAACAAACAAGGAGTAAGGGGCTAATGCTATATGCATCCACGCACTGCAGCAAATCCAGTGATCTGAGGTTGGTGATGGTGGGTCACTCAGAGTAAGAGCTTAACAGTGCTCCCTGTTTGTGCACCAATGTCATGTTATGTCAATATAAATGTGAATTGCATTATCTAGCATGGTGTAAAGTTAATTCATTCTCTTGAGAACATAACCACATTATTGGAGCGTGACAATAAAACTCTAGACATCATGATGTAAAGGAAACTTGACGAACTTTAGCACAGGATCACTGGTGTGTCACTCAGCTACTTATTAACACAGAGACAAGAAAAACAAAAGGGCCCTTTTCATTTCCTCTACAATGCCTTTAAAATTCTGTCCAAAACTTCATAAAATAAAACAAGGGCTTTAGATAATGTATATATATGCTGTCCTGTAGATCTTTAGATATGTGATAGGCTATCTAATTTTAAGAAAATACAGAACAGATTAGGTTTTAATCCCTACCTGGTAAAAATAATTCTTCTTGCATTTCTGCTCTGGCTTGTTCAGAAAAACATCTTTTCTTCAGCCATTCAGCCTCAAATTCACTGGTGTGTTTGTCTGGCCAGGTAATATACAGCTTATAACATAAAATAAAAAAAGATAATTAACAATGAGAGATTCAATGAAATCTGCCTGCCTGAAACACCCATCCAAGTGACCAGAAAAAATTCAGTCTCTTTACTAGATATGTAATTGAAATACATTACTGGCCACTTTGCAATTAATTGTTTCTTGTGAGCAACCTCTCCTGATTTATGTAACTGCGAACACTTTCAAAAGTCCATTTAAGCATTACCTACATTCCCTCCTCTCACAAGAGGTCATTGGGCTGGATGCCTTCATTCTTTATCTCTGTTGCACTTAGCAGAGGTATGTTCTGTATGGGTTCCAGTAAGGGAAGGTGGGACTTGAATAGATCATTGAGGGCAGCATTTCAATGCAGAGTGACAATGAGGAAAAGGGTGTGGAAGAAGTGACAACTATTTGGGAGCATGGAGTGAAGGGGATGACAACTTGGAAAGATTGAAGGGGAAAGACAAAGGAGGAGTGGACGGGAGTACATTTAAAATCTATTTCTGTTAGTTATGAAGTATCAAGTGTTCTAAAAATGATAAATTCATTGCCTTTTTTGGCACAGGAAAATGAAAAAAGGGCAGAAGAATTTACCATTTTCTTTGGCAGTGCTTTCTGCCGGATGAATAACCAAATTCCACACACCCTGTCTGACCTCCCTTTATCATATTATTTAGCATTTATCATTTATATTACAATAACACGCAGAAGCCTCGGTTGGAATTAGCGTCCCTCTGTGCTAGGTGCTGTACAGATGTAGACCAAGTTCTCCCCTGAAGAGCTTACAGTCTAACTCATAATTATAATTCAAGCGCTCAAGTGAAGTAGGAGTTTCCCTTGTATTCAGACAATTCAGAGAGACAATACATTCTAATGGACAGAGCATGGGACTGGAAGCCAGGAATTCCTGAGTATTAATCCTGGCTCTGCCACCCACTCACTGTCTGGCCTTGAGCAAATCATGTCAACTCTGCATCTGAGCTTCTTCAACTGCAAAATGGGGATAATAACCCTTATTTCCCTCCCATGTTTGTAAAGCATGTTTAAGATACCAGTGCTAAGAAGCATTATTAATGATAAAATAAATAAAGGGAATGGAGCTTGCATATCTTTTTTTATAACCTTTGCAATTTGCCAGGCAAGAAGATAGAAGGCACCCATGCAACCTCATTGATTTCACTGGGGTTCCACAGCAGAGACAGAGCAGTTCTGACCCAAAGGATGGTTCTCGTCTCAAATTTTACTTTATACATTTATAAATGTCAGGTCAAATACATTCTTAAAAATACCCTTTCAAAAAACAAATTAGAAACTATTTGTTAGATCGAGTAAAGAATTTCACTGCCCTGGCCTTTGAGGACTTGACGCATGACTCTGACATCACAAGCAGAAGTCTCCTGCAGGAATAAAGACATTGTACCAGTACGAGTCAGTCATTTTCTTTGTGGCGGAGTCATGCTCTCCTTACTCGATAAAGGAGCCATGGTGGAATAGCGGTCTGGAGGGTAAGGCGTTAGACACGTGGGGGAGAGAAGTTTGAGGGAGTGAAAGACTGAGGTATTAAGAGTCTGAAATTTTATTTTCCCACCTCTCCTAGAGATTAAGAAGTGAAGGCTATGACAAATATGTTTTATCTATCTATCTATCTGATTGTTATTCTATTCAAAACTAGTTTTTTCTTAATTAAATAAGAGCATTTTGGGGGTTCCTACACTGAATGCTTACCATTTTTAAAGTGGATTTTGCAGTATGAGTGACTTATATAATGAAAGGATTTGGATTCCTCAAATGACAATTATACCTAAAAATCCTGCAATACACAGTATGATTTGTGGATCCATGATTATGGCATATCCTGATATTCGAGCTGCAGTTCTATTCTGTCTGTTCAGGTTGCTAATTAACAAATTGGCAAGAATTATTACACAAATGTCATACGAAAGCAACATTTCTTTTTAAAAATACCTTTTTTCTATCTGTCAAAGTGACCTCCTTCACCCCAATGTTTACATCCAGGTCTTCCAAAAGCAGTTTCCGTGCTTTAGCAGAATGCAGAAAGCAGTCAGGGCACTGGCAGTTGTCTCTTAGCCATACAGCAGGGTAAAGGCTCTTACTCCCATCTTCCCAGTGAACACGGACAAAATGATTCACATCCAAAGCTTCCACCTTCTGGATTCTTACACTCATATTGAAAGGTTGAACCGCTCCAGCTGTATGCTGCCAACAATTCCTAGAGGAAAGCAGTCTTGTAAGAATACTCCTGCCCTTTTGCACTAACAGCAGAGTGCATAAATAGTCTGGGTGGACTTTGGTCCTTAATAGGCTTTTAGCCACAGTATTCCACATGTTGACAACTCTTACAAAATCTTCAGAGCGAGAATGCCTTTTTCCAAGTGGAAGTACTTCCAACTACAATAAATAAGAACA
Organism: Emydura macquarii macquarii; assembly: GCF_026122565.2. Lineage (NCBI taxonomy): Eukaryota > Metazoa > Chordata > Testudines > Chelidae > Emydura > Emydura macquarii. The sequence goes on from NW_027133377.1 coordinate 6,621,216, forward strand.
GAGTTAATTGTAGAAAAAATAGAGATAAAAGGACAAGACCTAATTTAGGCCTAAATTTTCGACTGTGACTAGTAAATTTGGGTGGTGCCTCACTTTCTTCTCAACTTGATATACCTTAAAGGGGCCAGATTTTCAGTGAGCTATAAACTCTATGAAAATCAGGCTCCTTTTAGATATCTCAAATTGGGTACTCAAATATTGAGGTACTCAAAATCACCAGTCACTTTTGAAAATTTAGGCATTAATGTCCCTGTATTCTATCTCAACTCAGATAATTTATGAGAATATCAGTTAGAAGATAGAATCATCCTCCTGCAAGGGAAGGATAGTTTGTGGATACAGGATGCATCAGACATTAAACTGAAAACAGAACCTGTAGCTCAACATCTATTTTATTGAGAAACATGATTGTTCCTTTCCTTGGGTTAATAAATCAATTCCAGTTTGTTTTTAATAGAGCTTCTCACCACTTCAAAGCTTTTGCGGTTGTTTCTGCTTTTTTTGTTTGTTTGTTTTTAATACAAGGGGAGGCAAATCTTGATGTTCTCACTCAGAATTTTGGCCCCATTAAAGTCAATGGCAAACTGGTATTGATGTCAATGGGGCCAGAGCTTCACCCGCAGTCTTTACCCAGAAGAAATTACAATGGCTTCAAAAGGTGTTTTGACTGAGAAAGGACTACAGGATTTGGTCCAGAGTTTTTCCTCCACTGGTTGTGAGTGAGAAATGTGTGGCATGGGATCCTCGTCCCTCTTCTGGCTTTTACCTAGTTTAACTGAATGAAAAAATTAAAGTATTTCTATTTTTTCCCTCCTTTTGGCATATTAATACAAGGATCTTGATTATGTATTTATTGTCTAATATCAGCTTCGGATGCTCAATTTTTAATGTCTGTATAACAGTACATACAAGCAAGGCACAATTACAGCTGTGACCTGTTAAAACACACTCACCCACCCACCCACACTTACTTAGCGGGTGTTTCTCCCTCTTCTAAAGCAATGGTTCATATCCACAATGATCATTTCTGCTATATGTGTTTACTCATCACTTTTTAAATACATTAATCCCAATACCAAGATTTTCTTACAAAAATATCATCATCACAGGAATGGCCAGCAATCTGTTTATCAAATGTAATAGGGATTTTTTGGACAAAGCTTTTAGGGCGTGTGCCTGAGAAGAACTTTGACTATTTTAATCTATTTTTAATGTGGAAAATACTGGAAAACAATTAGGGTGCCTGTAATATTGAAATCCTAGAAGATCTGGATGCCGGCCTAAGGTGAAAACAGTAACATGAGTAAAATGGGTATTTTAGTGTACTGCAAACCTTGGGTCAGGTTCCTCAGGTGGAGTAAATCATCATAGCTTCCCTGAATACAACGGAGATACACCAGCTGATGTTCTAGTCCCTTGTGTAATTCTCTAAGGTTCTTTCAGGTTTTTTGAAAAAAGATAGCCAGCTGTACTACATCCAATCCTGTATTTCTATAACGTCTTGTATCAGGAAAACTCATGATGGCTAAACACTAGGCTGTGTCTTTAGAGCTACACTGCTCCAGGGGAAGGAGCATTCAGTCTCAGAGAGTTGGCGTTTCTTGTCTCCACAGAGGAGGCACAGTAACTTGTGACACCTCTTTTGGCCTTCAGTGCTTAGCTGGCCAGTTTGCTGGTTGCTGTATTGGGATGGGGGAGCATGGCTCCACCTGTGGTGCTGCCCCTCTTGGCTTCTTTTTGATGAGTTGTTCCCAAAGAGCAAATCAGTAGTAGCTCCTTGTGCAGGGGCTGCTATTCTGAGCAACACTAATGTAAGCTGTGCCAAGGAAGAAGGGGAGTTTCCTCATCCTGCACTTGACAGCTATAGTAGAAAGGGGGAGGCAAGTGATCCTGTCCTACGAGTAACAAATATTCAAGTACATTTTGGGCTGCCATTATTGGGCTGCCATTAAACCTCTGGCAGGAGTGTATCACAGCTCCCACAAACACATTTTCACCAGTGCCTCATCAGCAATGCACCTTCCTGCAGTCAGAGACTCTTGTCAATTCACTCAGTTTTTTAACACCATCCAAATATTTAATCTTTAACCTCTTCACCCACCAAATCACTTTTAGGGCTTTTTTAGCTGGCCTCACAACATCTTTCCTCCAAACACCACTGTGACGACAGGAGATGGGGTTAGCTGCTTTCCCATTCAGCCAACCTAAAAGAGACCTGAATACAACTTCCTTCCATGGCAAACAGCCTAACTTCCGTTTATTTTCTGCCACTTGGTCTTGCTCCTGCCTTCCACAGCTTAATCTGCCCAGAGCTTGTATAGACAGAATATCTTGCAGACAATTCAGCTCCACAACTTGTCTCTAGTGCTTCAGAGAGGAACATGAGTCACTGTTCCACGTATGAACAAAATTCTTGCTCTCACACTTTAGCTATTAGGTGCAATAATATAGAGAAATAAACATTGCCTTTTTTAAAAAGAGGAGGACTATAAATGTGGTACATTACTAAAGAAGCAATTATCCTGCATTTTCAGCTTTTTAAAGATTTATAGATATATTTAAAATATTTATTTGAGGCTTATCAGTCTCAAGAGTCAAGATGTCTCCTTTGTGCTGTGTTTGTGCTCCATTTATGGAAACACGAGTGTATATACGGAAAGGATGGGAGTTTCACAGCTGACTAATTGACCACAGGGAAAACTGCAGCAGGAATTTGTTCAGCAAGAGCCCACTGACCACCGTCATGATGAGTATTGCTTAAGTGGTGTCTGTTTACACAGTGACAGATAACCGAGTCATTCAAAATGCAAGGCAAGCAAAACCTGTTCTAAAATAGATGGCAGTAAACCTCTCAAGTGGTTTGGAAAGCCAGGCCAGCATGCAAAATAAAATAAAAACAACCAACCATGTCATGAATAGGCTCTGGAAAAGGGATATTAAAGATTCTGGAAACTATCCATTGGGTGTAATTTACGTTGTAAAGAGGACATCTAAAATCCAAATACAAATCAAAAAATAATTCTCATTGGATTTAAGAAGCATATGATGTCACTCCCTTGGGTATGAGATCAGATAAAAAATCAAACAGCTATAGTAGTGGTTATCTTTCATGCTAGGGGAATTTGTTTTTTAAGACGTAGCTGATACTCTTGTTCACAGAGAAATGTTGCCATATCACAGGGGTCAGCAATCTGTGCCACGTGTGCCAAAGGTGGCATGCGTGACCATTTTGAGCAGCACGCCACGCCGCTCCTGGTCCCAAAAGAGGGCCATGCGGTGGCTGCTCCCCCCTTCCAGCCCTCTTGGCAGGCGGAGGCAGGGAGGAGGCTGAGGGGGCCAGGTCAGTGTGCCTGCCAGGAGCCACGCGGCAGCCGCTCCCCTCTTCTGGTCCCACCCCATGTGGCAGGCGGGGGCTGAGAGGTCTTTCCCTAATCAGGAAGTCTGAAAGCAGTCCAGAATCGTTCTTTGAAGGAGTCAGCAAAAGCCTACTCAGTTTTGAAAGCAGCAAATTCTGACATTTCTATATTCACTTTAGTTTCTTACTCTGGGTGCAACTAAAACAGGCTTGGTGCTTTCTCAAAAGGAAAGAAAGACTGTTTCATAAATGCACGTTGCTCTGCTTAAGAGCATGTTTTGGATGGAAAACAATTCTGTTGAAAATATCAGAGTAATTTTCTTCAGTGATGAAAATATTCCAGCCTGCTTTTTTAAACGTGCACATATACTGTGTCTGTTGCTAATTTTCCCAATATTTGGGCCTGATTCTGATCCCTCACTGGTGTAAATCTGGAATAACTACTGAAGTCAATGGAGTTACAGCAGAATAAAATAACTACCTTCAATTCTAGTATGATTCAATTTGCTAACAATTTAGAAAGAATCTCTCAAATAGCTGAGCTCAACTGAGGCATGCATACAGGAACAATGGACTGGCCTGAGCACCTGCTAAGGCGACAGCTCATTTGACTCAAGTGAGGGAAATCATGCCCATTGCCGGAGGTGGCCCATCACCTGACCTCAGGGCTGTTAAGGAAACTTGTTAAAAGAAAGAGGCATCTTTGTCTCCCTTGGAATCCATCTTCTAAGCAACACCAAATACTGAGAATCTCCCCACAGGGGGGGAGTCTGGTTGCTAGAGGCATCACAGCCAGCCTGTGTGGTAAACTAACACCACAGACTGAAAGTTACTGAAATATTAATCTTAGTTTAGGATGCGAGTCACCTTCTAGTTAATTATGACCTACTCCTTGTCAAATTATTAATCCCATAATTAATTATTAATCTCATATTACTCTGACTTATATTCACTTAAAATCTTGTTGTAGTCAAACTTGTTTGTTTGATCTAAAACAGTGCACGTGGATTGAGTGTGTGCAGAGACCTCTTAGAGTGACAGAGCTGGTGCATTTCAATTTCTTTGATAAATTGATGGACAAATATAAATGAGCTTGCAGGGTGTAGTGTACAGCACTGAACCCTGCAAGACGGCAGTTCCCAGGGTTGCATCTGGGACTGTGGGTGTTTTCTGGCAGTCTATCCCATGAGTGGCTGGTCAGAAGTGCTCCTTCACTAGGTTAATCGCAGGAGGCTGGGCATGGGCTGACCCAGGAGTGGGTGGTTCACACAGCAAAGCAGGGTAAATTGGGGCCCAGGAGTGAGGATTTGGGGTAACACAGCTACACATCAGACCAGATTGCAGTGTAGGAATGTCACACCACACACACAGAACTATACACAGATGTGTTTCCTATAGGGTTAATTGCAATTACAGTGTCTGGATTCTGTTCTATTCCAATTCTGCATAACTTTCTGAATCAATATAATTAATACAGCAAACAGTAAACAGGTATCTTTCCTGATTCATACATGTAATTTACAGCTTGGAAGTAAAACAGTATGATGGCAAATCTACTGTAAGACACTTATCTGAAAAGTAAAATAAGAACTAAAAACACTGAAGCAGCCTGCCCTGGTCCTTCCCCTTACATGTGTAAGTGAAGCAAATGAGGCCTGCTAATTGCTCAGATTGTTCATGCATTCACTGCTAGGAGGCCAAGGTGTGACCATTTCGGAAAGCGAGTTCCATATAGATGAGGTCAGATTTTATGCCTTATTAAAACATGCTGCAAATATTCTTTTTTTTTGCACTAGTTACAAATTGCCTTAGAATTGAGGTCCTTTACAAAGTGATACTTGGCCAGGTAACACAGCTACAGCATTTCATACTCCAGCTCTGCAGAAAACTACAGTGAGACCTTAGGGGCCAACTGGACCACCTATCCCTAGTCTGGCATGTGTAGAAACAGAGCAAACGTCAGCCCTTGCCCGCCCTGGATTGAACACTATAGAATTCCCTCCCCCAGGAGGTCAGAAAGTTAATGCCTGTAACTGGATTTGTTTTAAAAAGGGACTGGGTGATGATATGACCAAGATTTCTAGTTACACCTGTTAAACCGGCTTCACTGAATGTCATATTTCACAGCATAAACGGACTGCTGCCGGATCAGGAGAGACGTTTTCCCCGTATACAGCAGCGTGCAACCGGCCAGGTGCATGAAGCACTTTCCTCTCGCTGTTCTCGGAGGGGCCAGCCATCGCTCACGGCCACAGGCCAGCTACCAGGCTTACTAACGAGCTGCTCCTTGGAAGGGAAAGGCAAAGCTCGCGTGTCTAGTAAGCTGAAAACTGCCCTTTCCCCCGGGGCCCGTCTGTAGCGAGAGATCTCACCGCAGGCAGCCTCCTGCCCCCGAATACGTCAAAGTCCACAAGAAATCCCTCCTCTGCAAACCCCCAGCTCCAATCTAAACGTGGAACAAGTTAACAAGCGGCTGCCCCACTTGCCTTGGCCGCCCCCCGCCTGTTGCCCTGCAGGGGCTCGCTCCCTGCCTCCTCCCCCAGGCTGGGTTGCCCCGGCGTCCCCGCCTGGGGCTCGCCTCCCCTGCTAGGGCCTGGGAGCAGGAGGAGCCGCCGCCTAGAGTTGCTCCTCCCTGCCCCGCGTCCCTCGCCCGGCCAGAGCCAGCTGCACCCGGGCGGCGGCTGCAATCGGAGCGCGGGGAGCGGGCGGCGCTTACCTGCACGCCGCCCCCCCAGCCGCGCCGGCCTGCTCCTGCCGCCTCGCCCTGCAATCAGCCGGCGGGGGCGGAGCGAGGAGTCGAGCCAAGTGGGACAAAAGGCACCAGGGGAGGCGCCCTCTGTCAGCGCGGGGAGGGCCCAGGCTTGCAGCCCCGGGGCAGGGCACTCAGCGCTTCTGAGAAACCGTGCCCCCGCAGCCACCTGCCTACAGCACTGCGCCGTCACCCGCTGAAATAAAACCCCTGCTCCCTCCAGGGTTCTTTCTTCGGCTACAATCCTTCAGCCCGATTCTGGTTTTGGAACCAGTTGTTTCTGCCCTGCAGGCGAAGCCAGTGCTAACAACTGGGTAGGAAGAATCTTCGGCAATGGCAACTGGTGCTTTGGCTGAAAAACTGATGGGACAGGGCGGCTCCATCTGTCGTATCCTTGGGCAGCTGTGGCTGGAAACGAAGCAGATGGGCTTAGGTGGAGCAGGTCGAAAACATAATTTGCAGATTTTGAAGTGGGGTAAAAAAGCTGTCAGAGCACAACAGAAATATTTCTGTTTTAAAAAGTGAAATAAAAATGTTTTAAATAAGAATAATGAAAAGAAATATGTAGTTATAATTAGGTAGTTTGTTGCAGTAGTGGTAGTTTAACATTCTGCTTTGTCTTACCATGAGACAAGAACCATAGTTATTAGGGAGACGTTAGTAAAGGGAGATAACCACACCATTGGAAATACAAAGCTTAGTAAGTAAAATAAGTGATCATGTAGTTATTAAAGGGCCAAATTCTCTCTGTTGTTTAATATAAAGACTAACTTCTTCGTGAAATTACAAGGGATGTATGTCTAGGTATATGAGTCGAGTTTTGCTTCTCCTTATTCTGTTACAGTTCAATAGTAGAATCTCCTCAAATAGATATATTCCACTTTTTATATTCTGAAACTTCAGACACAGAATCTTAACATGTTTCAGATGAACAACATTTTATAACGTGGATGAAAATCCTGGCCCATTAAAATCAGTGTGAATTTTGCCATTCTTGGCTGGCATAACTCCATTGACTTCAATGAAGTATATCAGCAGAAAATTTGACCCAACTTGTTTATGCAATAGAACCGCAGAGTTACGAACACCTCAGAAATGGAGGTTGTTCATAACTCTGAAATGTTTGTAATTCTGAACAAAAGCTTATGGTTGTTCTTTCAAAAGTTTACCACTGAACATCAACTTAAGACAGCTTTGAAACGTTACTATGCAGAAGAAAAATGCTGCTTTTAACCATTTTAATTTAAATGAGAGAGTGCCTTTTTCCTCTAGGTCACTGGCTCAAATTCAGCTGTAAGCAGTGATGGTGAAAAGCTCCCTTGGCTGCTCAGTGGCCTGTGTGAAATTAATTTGGTACTCTCCTTCCAGTTTTCAGTGAATACTGGAAAGGTGTTCCCTTGTAACAGCATGCACTGATTGGCATTGCAACTGGCATTCCCAGTGAGAAGTCCAGAACTGAACAGATAGGGGAAATTCCTTTACCATCACACTTAGAAGTGGTCTCTCATGAATGGGTATGAGGAAGCTTGCACTACCAGCTGCTTGAGATGCATCTGTTCTATTGGTAAATAATTTCCATCTTGTTATCAATAAAGAACCTGACAAACTGGTGGTGCTTTGATGTAAATAGCAAACAAACAACCACTCAAGCCAGCATGTTTCACAAACACCAAAATGGTCACAGAGACTAAAAAGTAAGCATTAGCAGACGTAGTGGAGGAATTAAATGACTGGTTAGAGAATGAGTTCTTGTAAGTGTTTTGGCAATTAGAAGGAACTCAGGTGTAATTTTTTTGACATATAGGAAATTAAATATTTTTGTTGGTAGTATTATTAAATACTAATATTCATGTGCCAAAAACAGTGTTGTAATACATGCCTAATTTTATTTTGTACAGCAAAAGTAGCAAGATATCATTGCTTTCAAATTGTCTCAAATTCATTCCCCATCTTTCTTCTCATCTTCTTTCCTTTCTTCCCCCCTGTTTCTCTAAGGATCAAACATGTTCAAGCTATCTTCCTTTTCTGTTTTTGTTTATAATTTCAAAAGAAATGTCCTTTTTCCTATTGAAATGATTCTGCTGAAGGCAGGCATTTGCAAATTATAAACAAATTGTGACAGTGAATATAATTAGACAGGTTGGAGGTTTATTAGAGGCAGATAATTCTGCTCATTTCACATATACACAAGTTACAAATAATGTCTTATTCGGATGAAAATATTGCTGCTTTAATTATATAAATTATTCCAGAACTTTCATGTAATTTACTTACAGAAAAGTCCAAAAATCACATAACTGTAGATATTTCACAAATGTATTGAAGAAATATGTATAGGTTATTATATACATTAATAACCAATGTTAATTTTTTACATTTATTGAGGGAAAGGGTGATAAGAACAATGTGCCTTTCTGTAGTATGGCTAAGCTGATGTTACTGGAAAAAACATCATTTTTAATTTCCTGACTCTAGAGCTCTTGACCTTGTAGCCTTAATGTTACATTAACAGTAGAGTTTTGAATTGTTTTGTTTTCTTTTACGTGCAATGCATCCATTATTAAATGCACACCTGTAGATTTAAGAACATTCTCTATTGCACGTGCTCAGTATGCAGTTTTTAAATAGTCATCTTTGCTAATTAACAAATGGGGCAAGAGAGGTTCAAATTAGGCCAGGTCTCAAAACGTTTGCTCAGAATTTTCTTAAATGAGAGATGTATATTTTACTACACATACATAGACACAACCTCAACAAACTCAAAAAACAACTGAAGAGATTTGGTCAAACATTAAGAAAAAATTACCTTTGTACAGAGACCAAGCATGAACAATTTTCAATCCCAGAGGTGAATGTTTTGGCAAGATATGAGCATGGACAGCAGACAGAACTGAAATGATTTTGCAGCTGTAGGCCCAGTTCTGCAATGAGTTTACTCTAGGTAGTAAGTACTACACTCAGTATTTGCAGAATTGGGCCCCTTATTAGGTGTGACATAATATCCAAGTGGAAAAGTACCAGGTACAAATGGGAAAAAAATACACATCCTTCTAGATTACATAATCACTCGGCAAAAATATGACTCATTACTGTTACCCTTCTATTTTTTTTAATGTCTATAAAACAAGGAATTTTAAAATAGAAACATCAAGTACTGTATAATGGAAATCTGGAACTAATTTATTTTACAGTACATTAACATATCTTTGTTACTTTCACAATATCATTTTACAGAAGCATGTACTGTAGGATTAGTTTATTTATGGCCTGATTCTGCCATCCTTATTCACATGGAGAAGTACTATACTGTATGGGACGTCCCTGTGATTTCATCGGGGCTACTTGTGGTATGAGTGACTACTCAGTATGAGTAATGGCGGCAGATTCAGATTCTTTATAATTAGCAGACAAAATACATTGTGAACTCTTAAGTCAGGGGATAACATGCAAAACAGAAAGGGAAACAAAACTTACTAAGTAGCAAAGTCTAGTTTTTATCTAGGTATCTTGTTAGAAAAAGCTTATGGGTTTGATCATGCCATTTAGACATAGGACTCTGTTCCACCTCTGCAGAATGCCTCCCAGTGCTCCTTACCATGCAGGGAAGCAGTTCTATCTTGCAGGTACACAGGCCATTCAAGAGCTACAAGGAGGGATCCCTACATTGTGAACCCACGTAAGAGCCAGGCAGAATTTAGCCCATCACATTTGCTTTGGGCCTGATCTTGCAACTCTCACTCACATTTAGTAGCACTTATGTAAGTATTCCTATTAAAATCAATGAGACTATTTAAGTAAATACATGCTAGTCAATCTGTGTAAGGATTGCAAAATGAGACCATTGGAAAGCTCATTTACTCTGGTGCCTAGCACAATAAGATGCTGACCTGGCTGAGGTCTCTAATTGCTATGGTGACCAAATGTTCCGATTTCATAGGGACAGTCCCGATATTCGAGGCTTTTTTTTATATAGGCACCTATTACCCTCCACCCCAGTCTTCATTTTTCATACTTGCTATCTGGTCACTCTGCTAGTTGCTAATGCAATATAAATGTTAAAAACAATCATGGGACTGATTCTCTGAAACAGAGCAACAGAACAGCACTAAAGGGCTGTAAAGCTGCTATATTTGGCTACCAGGGGATTCCCCTGGGGTAAGCAGCTCCACACCAGCCCCATTTACAGCCGTAGCACAGAGGGATGTTGGGGAGAAAGGGGTGTGGAGAAAATGCAGTTGCACTCCAATTATTCCCAGCAGCAGACTGGATCCTGTGGGCCCTGAGCACAGGTGAAAGAGCAGCCTTGAGGCCAGCCTTGGCCAGCTTCAGAATATGGGAAGGAGCCATCTTTGCCTGCCTTGACTTACCTCTGCGCAGACCAGAGTTGGGGTCTCAGTCTCCAAATCACCTACACAAAAGTCTTGGCTGTTAGATTAGGTCAGATTGAACAATGATAGACAAAGTTCCAGAGCTAAAGGGTCAGAACATGCCTGTCAAGGACAGCCCAGCAATGGGGCAGAGTGGAACTGTGCTATCTAGGTGGCAGGCATTCTGAGAGGGAGTGTGCCTGCTACTGTGCTCTTTTAGGCAGTGCAACCTGCTCACCTGAGTGCACTGTTCCCATTCTAGCAGGACCCTGCTCACTACGAGGTGCCTAACACCTTCAGGGCTGTATGGACCGAGCTGCCCTGCCGTGATCCTGAGAATCCTCTTTCATGCAAATAGTCCATCGACATCAATGCTTGAGAGACTGGGTTTGCAGGATCAGCACCATATTTGTATGCAAAAGTGACTCGGTTCTGTTTTTAATTTAGAGCAATAGGTAGTTTCGTGTACTGAAACTAGACCTAATGTACTGTTGTGTTACTGCAGTTTTACACGGGCATAAATCCTTTGAAATCAATGGAATTACACTGGCATAAAATGAGTAACATGTATGAATCAGGCCCACAGTATCCACTTACCATCTCCACTCTTTGATACTTGAATGTCTTTTTAGGTCTGTTTCAAGCTGAATATGGCAATGATCTTGGTATCACACATTTTTATTTGAGTCAATATATAGAACTGATTAGAATGAGACACTTCCCTGGGAATAGAACTGCACTCTCAAGCTGAGTAGATGAGTTTTACAGTAGATGAGTAAAAGAGCGAACTTCATTTTGCTGACCTAGGAAAAAATTTGTTAGGCTTACACAGAATTCCAAATACCAAAACAAGGAGTCTACTGTTGCTTTGAAGAAGCAGAAATCTAGTTAACAGATTTGCTAGATCACTTGCATGGTCTTAAAGATGAAAATCTTCATTTAATCTCCATTGTTCTTAAAATATTCATTGCTTATGTGATTCAATAGACTAACAAACAGCAGCTAGTGCTATGTATTACACAGTCCAAGATTAAACTGATGCTTGAAGTCATATGGCATTTAGAAAGAAGACACCTTATTATAAGTCACCCAAAGGCACAACCTGCAGTTTTAGGATACAACACATTAAGAGCTACTGCAGAACCTTTATTAATATGGTGTTATAGATGGCTTGTCAGACAAAGTTTACACATTAATGAGATATGCAAGTAGTTAGTGATATCTTACTAGTCAATGTTACTCAGTCCTGGATATGAAATACATAGTTGGCTGAATAGGGAATAAATTCCCCAGATAAATGACTGTATTGTTACAAGATCTGTTGATGGAACGATGGTTTTCTGGATTTATTTCTTTTCTTGAAAAATGAGTGCTCCTGTTTTTTAACATCTGTTTTCTACTGTAGCTTGGTTTAAGGTTAGTCTAAAAAACCAAATGAAAAATGTATAACATGGTGTAGAGTGTATTAATAATAGATTTGTATATCCGGATTAAACAACTGACAGTGGGACCTGGTATTCAAGATTAGCAGTAGCAGAAGTGATGATCTAAACTTTAAAGAGGCTAGAAATGGGCCATTAGATACTGATATAAAAAGCAGTAGGAAAAGACTGATTGACACATTTGTGCATGCTGCATCTGTTAAGGACAAAAACAAAATCTAAGAAGGAAAAAAATGTGTGCAGTGTTCCTGCTTAGGGCTTAGTTTTGCCTTAGCAGTCCCTCCCAAAGGAGTACTGCACACCCAAGGCAAAGATAAATTCTGCACACACGTTAGTTGTTTCCTTCTCCCACCAGCGCATCCCTCAAGACGTCCACAGGCCCTTGGTTTTACCAGGTGAAGAGCAATCTCAACTCCTTCACAGTCAGAGGGTCATAACTGTCCTGCACAAACCCTGTTGAGTTTCATGTATGGGTTGTGGATATGTATTGAGATTATGCAAATTTTCTGAAATAGTAATTTTTTAACAGACATGAAAAGTGTGCATGTATGTGTTTGCAGGATTGAGGCCTAAAGTTGTATTAAGTTTTTAAACCTGGACCTGGAATTCAGACAAGTATTAGTAAGAGTCTACAAATCTTTACTCCCACAAATAGTTCTTACTTACATGAGTAGTCTCACTGAATCCCATAGGGCTACTTATCTGATTAGTGCCTACTCATGCAAGTATGTGTTTGTAGGATTAGGGCCTAACACAGTTAATCTGAATAGAATATACACATTATGTGCAACATGAGTGAGTAAATATTACAAAAAGAATGTTACATTATTCCTTTTATTTCATGTAGCCTCAATGATGCATTTATTTGCATATATATGTTTAGTGCAAAATATGTGGGATGCCAGAAGGCATAAGGCTCATATTTCAGTGTGAAAATATCAAAATGTGAAAATGATTCAGAAGAAATTAGACTGAATCATCCATTGTTATTCTATTTTAAATGTCATCTATTTTATAATATAAGTATATTATATTTAACATTTATTTAAATGTTATTCTATTTTCAATGTATCACATATTGTAATCTAAATTTATATTAAACTAAGAAAGATTCTAATTCTTCTATATGTTATCAAAGAACTATTCAGTAACATCAAAACAATTTACAGGATGGATCTTTTTTGTCAGTGTCCACCATGTGCCTATTAAGTTCTCAAATAACCATTATGAGGAAAATAAGTGATGATTAAAAACTAAGGGCCTGATCCACAGTCCATTGAAATTTTTCCGTTGAATTCAGTGGGCTTTGGATCAAGCCCTAAATTGCGCAAATTGCTGTGGCTATATATATTTGTAGGAAGAGATGAACTATTAAGAAGACTGAAAAACCTCTTGAAACGTTGACAGTCTGTTTATTGTAAAATGTGTTATTACCAGTGAAACAAAATTTATGATGGCAACTGCTGTTGCAGTGAAATGTGGAATGTGTAATATGAAATATGGAAAGTGTATGGAAAATATGATTTAAGTATGGGAATTCTTCTCTCATCCCACACTTGCCAATCTTAACTCTCAATAACGACTCTGTCTAAGCCAGTATTCCACCTAAGGATGGTTTTCTTTCCAAAATAAGTTAAAACCTGACCAACTGCTCTCATATGGAAAATAGGTTCAGGATGTATTTCTAATTAAGAATATAAGAATGGCCATACGGGGTCAGACCAATGGTCCATCTAGCCCACGATCCTGTCTTCTGACAGTGGCCAATGTGAGATGCTGCAGAGAGAATGAACAGAATAGGGCAATGAACAGGGCAATTATCAATCGTAATCCATCCCGTCATTCACTTCCAGCTTCCAGCAATCAAAGGTTTAGTGACACCCAGAGCATGGGGTTGCATCCCTGATCATCTTGGATAATAGCCATTGACAGACCTATCTTCAGTGAACTTATCTAATTCTTTCTGGCCTTCACATAATTTTGGCCTTCACAACACCCCCGGCAATGAGTTCCACAGGTTGACTATATGTTATGTGCTAAAGTACTTCTTTTTGTTTGTTTTAAAACTGCTGCCTATTAATTTCATTAGGTGACCCCTATTTCTTGTGTTATGTGAAGGGATAAATAACACTTCCTTATTCATTTTCTTAACACCATTCATGATTTTTATAGACCTCTGTTATATCCCACATTAGCCGTCTCTTTTCCAAGATGAACATGCACAGTCTTTTTAACCTGTCGCATATAGAAACTGTTCCCAGGGCCACCCCTGGGGGAGTGGGGTGCGGGATCTGGGGCAAATCTGCTGGGCTCACACTCTTGGGGACGAGCCAGCCCAGCACCCCGCCCCCCAGCACATGCTGTCTGAGGAGCCCCTGCAGCTGGGTGGGCCTGGGGGCCACTACTTACATTTGCGTCCCCCTGCAGTTGGCAGCACCCCATGGGGGGATGGGAGGGTTCTGCAGGCCCGTTTCCTGCTTTCCCCCTACTCTCCCCCCACTGTGGGTGTGGTAGGAATCGGGAGTGACTGAGGCAGATGCCCCTGAACCGCCCGGCGGTGGGGGCACGGCAGGGCATGACAGGCTCTGCCCCGGATCCCTGCCTTTGGCTGCCTAGCTCCTGCGTGGCTGGGGTCCCTGCAGCTCCCTCCTTGCACCCTATGCGGGGGCAGAGGGGCCAGGAGGAGCTTGCTCCTCCCCGCAGTGGGAGCTCTTGGCCACCAGCAGGCTGGGGTCAGCATTGTTGCCGGTAAAGCCTGGCAGCCTATGGCCACCTGCGACAGCGGGGGATGGCTGCTCTTCCGAGGGTCCAGCCAGTGCCCCCCAGCCCAGGCTTGGGGCATAGCCTCCTCTACTCCCCCCTCGGTATGCCATCTTTTTTGAGATGGGGCAACCCGAACTGCATGCAGTTTTCAAGGTGCAGACGCACTATGGATTTCTATAGAGGCATCATGATATTTACTGTCTTATTATCTTTCCCTTTCCTAATAGTTCCTAACATTGTTAGCTTTTTTGATTGCCACTGGACATTGAGCATATGTTTTCAGAGAACTATCCACAATGACTCCAAGATCTCTTTTGGGTGGTAATTTAGCTAATTTAGATTCCATCATTTTACGAACGTTTATGCCTGCAGAAATTTGTTAGTCTTTAACGTACTACAGGACTTTCGCTGTTTTTGCTGCATACAGACTAACACGGCTACCCTTCTGGAACTTTTCACTTGGGATGATGTTTTCCAATGTGCAGGACTTTTCATTTATCAACACAGAATTTCATCTGCCATTTTGTTGTCAAGTCACACAGTTAGGTGAGATCCCTTTGTAATTCTTCATTGGACTTAGCTAATTGAAGTAATGAAAAGGAATGCACATACTGAACAAGGTTGCCTTGTGAGAAGCAAAGGTGCACTTGGCCTTGCATTTTTTTAATGAGAGAATGCTACTGATATGTTGCAAACAACCAATGGCACCTCTTCAAGGTTCAGCAGAACTCAAGTACAGCTGGAATGTACAAGAAGTTTCAAGACACACTGTTAGGAACTACAATAACTATGTAAGATAGGGGTTTTCTTCTTTACAGCTTTGTTCTTTAACTTGGAATTCTCCAGCTGTTAGCCAAGAAGACTATAAAGAAAATGAAAAAAAAATCACAATGTTATTTTGTATTCTAATAGGTACACTGGCAGAACATGGAAAAAGTGTGCAGATGGTTTATGTGACTGGTTTTTTTTTGCCAGTGAGGCATACGTTTCAAGAGCTGAACATAGACGGATACTTTGCTCATTTTATGGCTAATAGTTAGGCAAAGATTCAGGAAACAATTTTCCTTAATAATCTTTAGGCAAACTACATTTTTGCTGTTAGCTAAGCTCTAAGCATAAGTGTTTGCTTCACTATTCATAGCTGGCAAATTTCTTTCACTGAAGGTTCCATATGAACCCACAAAAACAAGTATTTTCTGAGCTAAGGCTAAGAATCAGAGATTATATTGTCCTTAGCTCACCCTATTGACTATTACCTTACTGTACATAGTGTAATGATCTTATGACAGTGTATTTTTCTCTTTTCAGGTGTACATCTCGATGAACTGCTGTGCACTGCTATGGATATGAGCCCAGTTTAAGCAATTTCCACACACCAAGCTTAGCATATTCAAGTCTTTCAGAGCTGCCCTGTATCTTTAAAATAGTTCTCCACTCTGAATGTTGTATCTCTGAGAAGAAAATACCTAAGGTATGAGAATGTTTAGGCCATATTACTGACTTCAGATATAAGCTATTCAGGGAGGAATGGTCTGTTTGCCACTGAGAGCATCATCTATAAAGTTTTGGGGCTGAGAGAATTAAAGGCTCCTTCAAAGCTACAGTGACAAGAAGCTTCCTTATGATAGTTCCAGATATATGTGAACTGGTTTTTAAAAAAACCCTCACCTGGCTCCATCTCTTCTTCAACAAACTGATAAAACAACACCAGCTTCGAAATGAGCTGTAGCAGGTGGAGTCATAACAGACAAAGGCAGCTTGCTCTTATTTCAGCTTATGCCTTTTTTTTTTTTTTTTTTAATGATTGAGCTCCATAGGGGCTGTGATATTTTGACATAAAAGTATGAGTTACTAGGTAGAAGTAAGTTCTGCAATCATTTAGTAAGAAACCAGCAGTTTGAAAGCAGAGGACCAGATATACAGCTGCTGTAACTTGGTACACCAGCTGATGATCTGGCCCCAGATCAAAACAAACAAAAGCAATTAGACTACAAAGTGGACAGCAATCCTCTGTCCCTTTAAAAAGGCTTTAGTTGTAATTTTAAGGACCCTAGAAAGCCAGATAAAATCACTGATGATCCATTCCTGTGAACACTTTGTACCAGCACAGTTTACCACTGGCTTCAGTGGGATTACTTACTGTAATAAATTCGATGCTCATTGCGAAAGCCTTTTAACCAATCCAAATCCCTGCACTGATACATTCATAATGGTTTTTAAATGGTTGTATCAGCTTAGTTTGTACCTACAAATTTACTGATGTTAGTTGAGCAGACATAAATCCGGTTTAAATAGAGTTAAGTGTCCATCCATGGCTTTGCACTGGGTTCGTTAAAAATCACATCTTTAGTTAAACAGGTGAACTTTTGTATAATCCAGGCCTAAGTATTGGCAGAATCAGACCCTCATTTTATGTGGTACTCATCTTAAAAGCGGCAGAGTACAAATGTTTCACACTTTATATAAACAACTTTGTGTTAATGATTTAAGGCTTAATTTACTATTTCAGTCTGGAGTATATTTAAAACACTTTTGCTCTGATATAAATCTCCAATGGAGAGATTTATCACAGAAAATCTGATCACACTAGCATGAATTTCAAATAACTTTAGGTGTATATAGTTGGATGGTTGCATACATCCACAGGGATGTTGATCTGAATGTGCAGTTATACCAAACCTCCCTATATTATTCCTGCTTTGGAAGTAGCTGCTCTTCAAGCCTTTACCTTCTTGGCATTGTACTGTGTGTTGTTGGATTGCTTGGAAGGATCAACTATCATTGTGGTACAGCAAATCATCTCTATAGTATAGCTACACCAATTTAACTTAAGCTATGTTCAAGAGAACTGTGTTTGAGACTATCTTTCTAATAGGGTTTGAATAGAGGTGAAAAATAACCTGTAATGTGGATTCAAGCCATGTTTGCCACCTCACTTCCCTTAATAAGGTTTACAAGTTATATTATGGCCAGTGACTTGAAAATTAGTAAGTTGAGACTCTGAAACTGAAGCTTTAATACTGGTTTTTCAAAAAGCTGAGAGATCATAGAGTGAGCCTTTAAATTAAATTTAAAAGCAAAAGGTTAAATTCATCTGTGGTGTAACTCTCAGTGGCTCAGCTACAAAGTTATTCTTAAATGTTAACTTAAATGGAGTTATAGCAGGGATGTATTTGGCACAAAATTCTAAGAGGATGAGATAAAAGATAGGAAAGACAGTGAAGTATGAATTAATCCCCCAAATTCTTTGAGGTATGGTCACTAGCCTAGCTCAGAAATACTGGTGAGAAGGGGTAACGTGCATTCAACAGCAAAATATCACAAGTAAGTATATTTCCTTTAGGGCCAGCTTCTACAACCTTTTCTCACATTAAGTAATATCTTACTCTGTGAACTGCCCCATTGAAATCAATTAGAAACATTTTCAAAGAGGACCTACTGCCAGATTTTAAAAGTTATTTAGGCATCTAAAGATATAGATAGGGGTTTAGTAGGATTTTCAAAAGTGTCTAGATGTCTACTTCCCATTGATTCAATGAGAATTAGGTGCCCAGGTGCTTCTGAAAATCTCTATCTGCATTTTTAGGTGCCTAAATAGCTTTGAAAATCTGGCCCCAACTGAGCACTTTTGAAAAATTTACCCAAGAAGACTAGTTATAGAGTAAGGTGCTACTAAATATGAGCGTGCTTTGCAGAATTGGGCCCAAAATGTTTACAAAACAACTTTGGTTGCAATTCCATAGAGTTGCAAGTTTCATGTTGATTTTTTAAATGGTTGTGAGTGCCAAAGAATCTTCTGTAGCCACTTTCTTTTTAGCATTACTTGTAATGAAACTTTCCTACAGGTGTGTGCTGAAGAATTTTTTTTTTTTTTTTTTTTTTTTTTTAGTAAAAAGCAAGTTTTCACTAGGTACGTACTTAATATTCCAGCAGTTTTGCTGAAAAGTTATGTTTTGCAACATTATGATTAAAATCTGGTATGACTCATGTAGAACCAAAAAAGAAAATATGTGCTTCAATTTTGTGTTCAAATATTTATTTAAAACAACACATGAACAATTATTATTTTCATCCAAACAGTGATCCTGCCTGCAGTACCAGTAATGTAGTAGCTATTATTCCACACAATTGATTAAATAGTGATGGTAATAAAGATTTAACAACAACACGAAAACCTGCTATGCACTTTTGCCTTTGTCTAGATGCACAAATAATTTTAATAATAGATTAGCTAGCAAAAGTACACAGGTAACAACAAATACAAATCACTGTCTTGGAACACACAAAACCTCTTATCAGGTTTAGAAAAATAAGACTCAGAGCTCTAAAAGTAGAGTCTGATACTACAAACACTCTTGGGAGTAGTGCTTATTACTGTAAAGTTACTCACGTGTATAAGTGTTTGCAGGATCTGATTCTCAAATGCCTTTTCAGCTGGCTCTTGGGGTTTGATAACTTAAGAGTCACATATAATCAAGCCTTAAAGAGTACAAGGTCTGCCAGAATGAACAAAAATGAAAATCACAGCTTTAAATTATTTAGTAGAACAGTACTTTACATAAGCAGAATATATGTGTTGTTAACACACCAAGAAAGCTAAGGATTAATTAGCAGGCAACAAGGTCTATATTTGAATTAGTAAAAAAATCAAAACAAAAAACCCAAAAGCAATTCAAGAGATCCATAGCTCAATACATCTGCATTTGAACGTTGATCCAAAGTACCTTGTTTTGTCCATGTCTATGGTAGTTGAACCAAGAATCTAGTTGAGAAAAGACGATATATTAAATAATGGTTAATAATCTGCAAATGATTTGGAAAAATGGGTAAACAGTGAGGTGGCAAAATTTGCAGATGATACAAAACTACTTAAGATAGTTAAGTCCAAAAGAGGCTGCAAAGAGTTACAAAGGGATCTCACAAAGCTGGGTGACTGGGCAACAAAATGGCAGATGAGATTCAATGTTGATAAATGCAAAATAATGCACACTGGAAAACATAATTTGAACTGTACATATAAAATGATGGGGGTCTAAATTAGCTGTTACCACTCAAGAAAATGATCTTGGAGTCATTGTGGATAGTTCTCTGAAAAGATTCACTCAATGTGCAGTGGCAGACAAAAAAACTAACTGAATGTTGGGAATCATTAGGAAAGGGATAGATAGATAGATAATAAGATAGAAAATATCATATTGCTTCTATATAAATCCATGCTATGCCCACATCTTGAATATGGTGAGCAGATCTGGTTGTCCCATCTCAAAAAGATATATTGGAATAGGAAAAGGTACAGAAAAGGGAAACAAAAATGATTAGGGTTATGGAACAGCTTCCATATGAGGAGAGATTAATAAGACTGGGACTTTTCAGCTTGGAAAAGAGATGACTAAGGGGGGATATGATAGAAGTCTATAAAATCATGACGGGCGTAGAGAAGTATTATATACTCCTTCTTATAACACAAGAACTAGGAGTCATCAAATGAAATTACTAGGCAGAAGGTTTAAATGAACAAAAGGACATATTGCTTCACACAACACACCAGTCAACTTGTGGAACTCATTGCCAGAAGATATTGTGAAGGCCAAGACTATAACAGGGTTCAAAAAAGAACTAGATAAGTTCACAGAGGGTAGATCCATAAATGGATGTTAGCCAGGATTGGCAAAGATGCAAAACCATGCTCTGAAGTGTCCCTAACCTCTGTTTGACAGAAACTGGGAATCGGCAACAGGGGGATGGATCATTTGATGATTACCTGTTCTGTTCATTCCCTCTGAAGCATCTGGCAATGGTCACTGTCAGAAGACAGGATACTAGGGTAGTCAGATCATTGGTCTGACCCA
The DNA here is from genome assembly GCF_026122565.2 of Emydura macquarii macquarii. NCBI lineage: Eukaryota > Metazoa > Chordata > Testudines > Chelidae > Emydura > Emydura macquarii. Next base: position 6,641,741 of record NW_027133377.1, read on the forward strand.
GTATGGCCATTCTTATGTTTTAATGGTAAAAAATCTAAAATGATAAGGTTACTTCATTTGTAATCAAAGATGCACAATATAATACAGAATATTTTTTAAATATTGGGACACTTAATTTAAACATACCTCTAAACTTCAGCTTCTTATACACGCACTACTTGTTTACAATTTACAACCCATACCCTTAAAAAAAAGCCAGGAATCAAATCTAATAAATACAGCCCCAGAAAGAAAGCTGTGTGTTAGTGGGAGATACGCAATAAAATCTACAAAACTTCAGAACACACTCCATGTGTTATTAAATTGCAATTAGGATATACTTTGAAAAAAACAAGTCCCAATCCTCTGCTGTTTTGTACCTTGTGCAGCCATTTTACACCTGTGCAAACTGCATGTAAAATACCAGCAAAGGGCAGGTTACAGCACCTTTACTTATACTGAGGAGCATCTTGCTCTGTAAGTAAGATTATTATTTTGAAATCAACAGAGCTTCTCCTGGAATAAGGTGCTACTCATCATGTAAAGAGTAAATGTGGCAGAATCTGGCTCTGTGGCAGCATTTTATACTTACTTTGCATAGGTGTTAGTGATGACAGAAGTGCAAGGCAAGTAGAGTAGCAGGCCCATGATATTCACCCTTTAATAACAGTCACAGAAATGTGTTTAAACCTCCCATTAGATGATATTTGCTTTTAATTTTTCCAGTATTAATCTAAACAAGATTTTATGCCAAAAAAATCCCTCATTTTGTGTTGATCTGAGTGGTTGGGCATAATCCAGGTCCAGGCTGCAACCTTCTTGTCGGTGGGTTGAGCAGTTACCTGCAGGACTACAAGTCCAAGGATTGGACAAGTTCTGCCAGTAAATGCTCACCAACTTGCCTGATTCTCCACTGCCTTATTACCTTGGTCCTATAATTTGTAGCACTTGGGCATTGAGAGGACCACGGTTGAATGCAAAGAGCATGATAAAAGCAGAGTCCTTCTCGCTATGATAGGCCCAGATGTGACTTTAGGCTGGTAGGTTTAGTTTGGTTTTGTCCTTTCCAAGGCAATGCCTCCAGGTGGGACTTGGACCATTGTGTCTACTGCTAATAGTAGCATGGCTGGTGGGTATCATAAACCAGGAAAGGCTAAGCCTCCCCAAACAGTCAGGCATGGCCCCGCCCATTCTCCGCCTCAAGGCCCTGCCCCCTCCTGCTGCATCCTGCTCTTCCCAGCCCAGCATTGCTTCCCACCCTTGCTCAGCCTCGCCCCTGAAATGGGCGTGGGCATGAGATGGTGCTTGGGAGGGTGGACCAGCCAGAGGTCCAGCAGGACTCAGGCCACCTGAGCTCAGGCGGGCCAAGGCTGACAGCTCAGGCGGGCTGGCAAGCCTGGACTTGGATCGCCCAGGGCTGGGGCGGATTGTCCCCAGTTGCTGGGGACAACAACTTGGGGCTGGGGTTCCTCTGGCAAGGGAGGGCCAGAAGCGGCGTGGCCTCAGGTGGAAGGGGCGGGGCCATGGGCTAGCCTCCCGAAATGGGGCGGTTCATGCATTGCCCTTAAATAGTAGCCACCAGAAGAAGCTGTTTCCCAATACAACACCAAGGTCTCTGCCACTGCAGGGCGCTCACCCTTTGAGATATTCGTTCCTGAGCCTGTTTAGCCTGGCATCATGGCTCCTGATGGTTAAGGAGAGCAGCTCGTACTTATCCCGGAGCCCGGCGGAGATGTCCAGGGTCTCCTTGAGCAGGGCTCGGGTGTGGATGAGCATGCTCAGGAAGTCATCATTGAGGCGGCTCTCCTCCTTGCTCTCATGGTCCTGGCCCTGCCGGAACTTGCTTTCCAGCTCAGTGAGGGACTTGTCGGAGTTGGAGTAGGCATCGCCGATCTGGTGGGACTCCCTGCGCAGGTACTTGCCGTAGCTCTCCTCCCCATCCAGATCGTATGAGATGCTCTTGCTGATGCCCTCCAGCACCCGGCCTGCGTCCTCCACCTGCCTGCCCAGGATGGTGAACTCTTCCCGCAGGGTGAGACTGGGCACACCGCCCGCCGGCCCCGGCTCCCCACCCAGGCTGCAGCGCCGGTGCTCGCTCACCCTGAAAAGCAGCTGGCATTTCTCCGGGTCGTCGTTCTCCTCGTAGTCCCCGTCCGGCACGAAGTAGTGGTGCAGGGTCCCGTTGGACATCTCTGGGTGCAGGGGGCCGTCAAAATAGCCTCGGCACAGGCTGCCCAGGCAGCTGACCCACAGCAAGCGCAGCACCAGCATCTTGGGTTTGGGAGAGAGTTGATGAGGCTCTGAAGACTTGCAGAGGGATCGGCTGAGCAAACGCACACACGCACGACTGTGCCTGGCTATCCCTCTGATTAGGGCAGTTTAGGGAGCAGAAGCAGCAGCAGCTAACACAGTCTGCTTCCTCCAGCCACTCTTCACAGACTCAGCATGCTTCATTTGGGCTTCCAGAAGGATACGACTTGGAGCCAAGTCAATGCCTAAGCCAGAGGCTTTCCGTCCCCTCCCTGGAAGATCCCCCACTGCACTGACTTACATCGGGGGATCCCCTTCCCGTCTTCCAGGGCTCAAGCAAAACGTCGCAAATTTCTTCTTTTTTTTCTCCCCCCTCCTCCTTCTTGCCGATGAAATTTTGTAGCAAAGCCGAGGGGGTATAGAGGAAGGCTGAGATCAGATAGCTCTGGCTGGGGCTCGGGAGATCTATGCTACTATTTCTTTCACATCTGGACTGAAGTGAAATCTAACGTGGAGCTTTGCTTTTGGCTAATGTTATCCCTAGGATCTCTGCTCTCAAATTACACCAAGGTTCCGTCACTGAAAAAGCCAAGAAGCCAGTTTGGAAAGAGTCCTTGCAGTAGGATTCCCTTATTAAAGCTACAGTACCAGGCATGTGTGTGTGCCACTACTGATTCATGCTGAAAAAGTAAATGCAGGATTCAAAGAGAAAGTGTCACCAGCCATTTAACAAGTCAAAGTTTTGGCAACAATGAATATATTAGTTTGAAAAGATCAGACAGCAATACCAAAACGATTTCCTACTTAAATAGCATCTTCTCACAATCCATATAAGCATTTTTTGAACAGTCGTTTTCAAAAACAGCAGTATTTCGTGTGCTTCGATTTAAGTAAGAAGTTAGCAGGCTTGATTATTAAAGGTGGAAAACAGACTACACTCTCCTCTCCCCACCCTTTAAAAATTGAGCAATCATAGTATGTAAAGTGGTTTCACAATAGTTAAAGGGGTTTCACAATAGTTCCGTATATGAGTGTGGAAAAATAAATACAGGATGAGTGGTCTGGAAGATAAAAAGAAGATACTTATTGTTTCAAAGCACACAGTCACTGTAACAGAAAAGAGAAAATAAAGGGTATTGAGTAAGGCTTTAATACCATAAAGCTTTCTGGGTTAAAGCTGAAAAATGAAATTTCATCTCATCAGGCAATATAATCTATTCTTCTATGAAATGGGTGCATTTTAGGGGAAGTTTTGAAAAATACAGTTAATCTTTGTCTTCTAGGGAGAAAAATACACATTTTGAACTTTTTTATCAATCACTATTCTGGCTGGTTTCAGCAGTTGGGTTACTGGGGACTGTAGTTAGTATGTAACCACTTTTTAATTGTCAATGAAAGTCTCAAGCTAAGAATAAGATAAGAAGAAATTCAGCTCATGTAAGCTCTGGAATTGCTCCAGCTACTTTTGCACCATTTTTCCGCCTATGGGAAAGTGTTTTCAATTTGGCAAATCTCCAGAACAAACTGCACCAAATCTTGCAGTCCTAGGCAGCAAAACTCCCACTGGAATTCATGAGAGCTTTGTCTAAAGAAGGCCTTCAGAAATGTTTAGGTGGTCCCTTTGACAGAAATATTTCAGCTAGAGATGAGTGTTGGGGCTTTCTTTATGTTACAAGGTTTTGAGGTACTTAGGACCTGCTCCAATTCCCATTGACTGCACTGGGAGTTGTAGTGGGTCTCTCTATAACTCATAACTCATAGTTTCTCATAACTATTTTGGTCTTTTAGGCCCAGGTCCACAAAGGTACTTAAGTCACCCAAGTCTTGACTTGAGGCACCTATGTCCCAGTTTAGACTCCACTGTGATCCACAAAACTCTCGCTGAACTCTGTAGGCACCTGAACTCACTCAGTACCTAACTTTTTTGTAATAAAAGTTCCCTAGGCACCTGTGTTTCTGCCTCTGGACATGTGTCCTGGTGCCTCCCTCTGGGCTCATGGATACATATCTCATGTCTAAGCCAGAGCGAGTCACAAACCAGGGGAAGATATACATTCAGCCACCTAACTCACATGCAGGGCCCAATCTGGTAGATGTGCTCAGAAGCTGCTTACTGGGTCGGGTCCCACTAAGAATCCAGGAGGTGGTGGTGACTACTCTATAACTTTTAGCCTAGTGGCTAGCACACTCACCTGGGGTGTGGGAGACCCAAATTCAATTCCCCCATCTATGCCAGAGAGGAGAGAAAAGATTTGAATAGGTGTTCTCCCACCTGTTAGGAGAGTTTTAACTATTGAGCTATGGGATATTGTGATGTGGGGCTTCCTCAATCTCTCCTATTGAAGCTGTTCCACTGTGGATAAATAATGAGAGAGTGATTGGACCCAGGATCTCCCATCTCTTGGGTGGGTGCCCTAATAACTGTACTACAGAGTCATTCTCTCTCATTTCCTCTCTGGTCCATTGTATGTAGCCCGCAGTGGAACAGTCATTGTGATGCTCAGCATTGCAATGCCTAAGTGTCTTTGCGGATCGCACCCTTTGTTGAGCCGGGCCCAAGGCAAACAAATAAACAAGCAAAACCAACAAACATAACAAGGATAATATTTGCAGCCTCTCATATGCCTTGAGTATTTCCACACCAGCAGACCCACTTAGCTCAGTTAGGATAACTTGTATATGTATTTCAAGGTAAGTACGGGTTTCAGAATAAGGCCCTTAATTTTAATCAATTTATTCTGCATTGCTAAAAGCCATATCCAAAACAACCAATGAACCAAAATACACACACACCTGGAAACATTTTAACGCTTAAATTTGTGTTTAAGTTCAGAAAGCTGTCATATAACACAGGGTGGGTTGGTCTAAGCTTTTGTGCCTTGGAGTCCGTAAAAGTTTTAAAGCTTATTCGTCTAAGCTTGCTTGGCAGCTATCCTTTGGTTGGTGCTTGCCAGCAGGGGCTGTCTCACACCATCTCATTCCTGGGCTCTTGTTTCACCTCAAATTCTCATTGGTTCCCAGTTCTTTCTGCCACCCTTAGTACTTTATCTGCATAGGTCTCCTTCCAAACAAGTGACGTTGCCAGCCTATGGGTTTGGCAGATGTTTGGGCTTTGGGGAGCTCTGCTTTCTGTCTGTCTTTCTGGAACCAGAGTGCTGCAAATCACTTAGCCAGAGCTTGGTCAGCATGCATGTGCCTTCCCTATTACAGAAGCAGGCAAAAGACTTGCTCTTAGTACTTTTGTGGCTTCATTCTGTGCATGTATTAAGACCTTTCAAATATCCTGGTATTTTAGCAGCATTTTTGCCTTCTTTGTTTGTAGAAGATTAAGTGCTTCCTTTTCAGTTTTGTTGCCAGGTTGCAGTTGCTGGTTCGTCAGTCCCTAGCTGTTTTCAATCTTATATGCATTGTCCAAGCTCTTAATTAAATTCTGAATCAAAATACAACTCTGCTCCCTGTGGTATGCTTTTGGAATGCCTGTTTCTGAAGGAAAATGATACTACAGACTGTTACTTTGATGACTCAATAGCTGAAGTTTGAATAAAAACCGAAGCTTGCTGTAATAAGACAGGTAGCTACCTTATTAGAGGCAACATCGACATGGTTCTAAACTGTGACAGCAGCCTAGTTTTTGACTGAGAATTCAACTAAAGTAATTGACAAACAAATTAAAAAATACCTATGCTTTTGCTGTCAGGAAGAACAATACTTTGCAGGGATGTCCATTGTCTTTTGAGCATTCCTCAGTAAATAAGGCAAATGCCTTAAAGATGAACTGAAAAGAGCTTTTCTAAAATACAGACATTTTAAAACTCCATAAAATTCCAGACCTCCAGGACTATCAATGTTTAAACTTAAAAAAATGACAAATCAGATTTTAAAACAAAATAGTTGAAAAAAAAATGCCCTGCCCTGGCTTTACTTATCTACCAAGACCTGAGTTCGAGTTTCAGTGTTTCCCTGCCACCATTCATGGTAGCAGCAATACCAAAGCAGTGGACAGAACACTGAAATGAAATTCTGTGGCACAAACAGAGATCCTAAAGGCAAAGGCTCAGCTGCTGTTCTCTGCTGGGGGGCTCAGAGAGCAGCAAACCAAAATAACAATACCTTAAGAGCACCAGATGGGGGAGCAGTGTCTTTGCTGTATGTTTCCTTCCCTCCAGGGACATCACAAAAGTCATTGTGTGTAAGCTCTGTGAGATCAGGGCTCTGTGGAACTATTGCGAGCATCCAAAGAGCAGCTGTACTCTGTGGTATGCTCCCATGAAGATTCTGAGTAAAGTAAATTCTGGGCTACACAGAAATCAATGGGAACACTCATTGACTTTGGTGGGCCCAGGATTTATCCCCTTGTGCCTATCCAAACTGTCTTCAGTTCCTTCTGTGTAACAGAATTACAAGCAAGTAAAAAACAAACTGATATTTTCCTTTTACAAACATTTGGCAAAGTAGATTCTGCTGGTTTAAAGCCAGAGTAACTCCAGTGGACAGTCACACTGGGTTTACAACTATGTCAATGAGAGCAGAATCTGAGCTACAGAGCAAATTCTGCCTTGACTAATTCCCTGTGCAATACCATTAAAATCGATGTCCCATTTTGCACTAAGATGGTGATACAACTGCCACTGACGTTGACAGGAGTTATACTTGTCTTGAGGGCAGAATTGGGCTCCTATTACTTGTTATTTAAAGCAGAGTTTCATCTTCAGTGCTTGGCTCCAATGGGAAAAAAAAGGAACGCTGCTTTTTGCAATGGCTGAGTATTCCCTGGGTCATGGCAACCTGACAGGGACTCCCATGCAACATCAGAAGGTCTTGGGTGTAAACAATCAGTCTTTTGAGAACAGATGCATGCTGTAAGGTTCTAAAGGCCCCACAGGCTTTAGGGACCTAAAATCTTTAGTGAACTCAGGAATTTTAAATAAGAGAAATATGGAAAAAACTTGACCTTTTTTTCCTGACTATTGGCTGCTATTCTGCCGTGAACTGTTATACTGCTATAGATAAAGAATACTTGTTTTAAATGGACCAGCGAATAGGTGTGTATGTTTTCTAATTGAGGGACATTCAGCATGGAACCCTAAATAGCAGCAGGTTAGAGGGGTACTCACAACATATATTTTTATCCCCCACCAATCTTGGTTTCCAGTGGTTACTGGTCTGGGTTCCTGATTTATCTTGTCTCTTTAATAACCAGTCATTCTGGTGCTAACAGCAAGGAACCTGGAAGAAAGTGATACCATTTTACCTTCTTTTCATGTAGCTAACGCTTGTTATCTGCCATAAAGAGCACTGGATTAGATTAAATAACAGCACTGTCAATATTTTATAAAATGATACATGCATAGATGCCCTATTGACAAGATACTAACAAGAGTAAGGAGGAGAAGATGTTTTTATACAAGCTGTGACAGGATCAGGCCAGACTGCTACAGGAGAGTGGTTCTATTGTGTTCCGTGAAGTGGGTGGGAGATGAAGGCTCCTCCCCCAGCCTAAGGGGAGGAGCTACTGGACCCGGGATGCAACTAATTACAGGGGACAACTAATGAAGAAACAGGAACAAGTGTGGGGATCAAGAGGGTCAAAAGTAGGAGACCTGATGGGGATACCAAGCAGCGAACCTCGGACAGTGGCCACTGCTCCTCAAAGATGTCTAGGGAGCCAGTGGATGCAGCCCAGAGAAACTGTGCCCGGATCCATGAACAGAGGGAGGAACGGAAAAAGGCCCCACAGACTCAGAGCACCCTCTCAACCAACCTCCTTGCTCTGGTGTTATAGGTGGCCACTTTGGCTAGTGCTTGGAGGAGTTTGACGAGGAGGTCTCATGACTTTGTGAGGCCATGGATAGGGTGTGTGTATATCAGATGATGCAAGCAGAAGTGCAGCCAGAATCTCAGAAGTAGATTCTGGAGGAGCCAAAAAAGGGACTGCAGTCTGGAACACTCCAAATAGACATGTTCCAGGGTCTCCCTCACGCTGCATAAGAGGCAGGTGTCAGGGAGAGAACTGTGCCAGATACATGCCCATGCTCACGGCTTCATGAAAGAGCTGCCAAAGGATATCCCTGGCGGGCCGTGGAATCAAGATGGAATATAGACTGGCCCACTGGGGTTCCTCACCCTCCACAGGTGGCAAAAAGTCCCACCACAGGTTGGGACAGGAGGGTAGAGAAATGGAGAGTGTGGAGCACGAGTGTGTACAGATGGGTCCTCAGAGCCGTTCGGAAACAAACCAAGTGCAAGTCTCGCAGCTGGCTCAGTGCATGCAGAGGAGGCCGCCAGGGGGACTCACGGGGCAGAGGTCTGATAAGAAGATCTGGAGGTCTGGGGATGAGGGGTGGCAGAGAGCACCCTCCCATAAGACCCGCTCGAGAAAAATCTGAGAGGCGGGTGACAAGGCTGCCCTCACCTCCTGAAGTTTGTGCCAGGGTGTCTGAAGGATGAAGAGTCCCATGCACCAACCCAGCACCTGGGGATCCACCCAGTCCTCCCGGTCATAGTCCAGGAGGTCTCCCATCCTGGTGATTCCTGCCAGGACTAACCTCCTTTGTGCCAAGAGGACCTCTGCCACCTGCACACAGAGTTGGGGATTGTGTAGCAGTGGCTCTGCGAGGAGTCCGGACCCAGTTGCCAAAACCATCCTCCAGGTCCAGAGAAGACCGGCAGCTTGGAGAGGTCTCGCGGAAGATCTCATGGATGGAAATAAAAGAGCTGCAAGTCATATTGGAGCCCTCAGAGGCGGCGGAGGAAAACATGCGCCAACATGCTCCATGCTCCGTATTAAGGAGTCTCTGCAGAGCCTGGAGACGGAAGACATGGACCTGGCTGTGAAGGCAGCACAGGCCCTGTTCCCCTTCCTCTGAGGGAGACTCAGAATCCCCTCAAAGACCCAGTGCAGTCATGGCCAAAAGACCTCCAGAATTAACTTCTAGAGGCAGGCTAGGAAACTCAGGCTCAGGCTATTGAGCCGGTACCAGAGCATGGACAGGACCAGCTCGTTAAGCACCAGCACCCTCCTCCGCAGCGAGAGGCACCGGAGCAGTCTTGTCCATCTCTGCAGCTTCTCAGACCCCCTGCCCTCCAAATCCTCTCAGTTCTCCGGCGGGGAGGGATGGGTGGCAGAAAGGTACACTCCCAGATAAAGCAGTGGATCTGCATTCCACTGGATGGCCTGAAGCGTAGGTGGGAGGGAGCTCACCTGCAAAGCAGCCCCGACCATCAGGCCAGAGCTCTTGACCCAGTTGACCTGTACTGAGGAGGCTGCCAAGTAGATGTCCTGGTCGCCTGGGTCTTGGACCACGAAGAGCGTGTCATTGTCATACGCTGACAGCACCACCCGCAGCTCTGGCTTGTAGAGGGTGGAGTTCTGGCTTGTGGAGGAAACAGAGGAAGGGCTTTGTTGTGTGAGCTACACATTCCTGGGTCAGGCCATGCCCAGCCTCCTGTGAGTAATTGGTCCCTGATAACCTGCAAGTATTATGTAGAAATTAAGCTTATTACAGGGTTATGTGCTTGACTGTCCCAAATAGCAAAGAGTAGAGGAGTACTTAGCACATTATACATAATATTTCATTGTTCTAGGTCTGGCCATGTCCACATTCACTGTTTCCCACTCCAATGTGACATTGCAGCAGAAACTTTGCCATCATAGCCTATGACGCACCAACATAGTCTATAAATGGATGATTTTTAATATGTAGCACAGTTTTGTATAGATTTCATATTGTTTTATATCCATATTTAATTTATGTAAGATAAATGTTTCCCAGCCAAAACCAATTTGCCAATGATTACCCACAGCTTGTCAGTAAAACTGCCTATTGGATATTCCTTCTTAAGGGATAATGGTATCTAATGGGGACAAATGATTCCTGCAATTAGTCCTATTTTCCTCCTCAAGGGAAGAAATCGAAGCTATAATGCTGATCTTGTTTTTTTCTTAGCAAACTGTGCACCAAGTTTGCAAATGTTGCAGAAACATATTTCACTGGCTGTATGTAATACCATTGTCTCCTTGCCTGGAAACTGATAGGAGCAAAACAAGAGGGGGGTTTTTTTGGCCAGGGTGGGATGGAGAGGAAACACAACAAATTTTAAAATTTGACATGTTCTGCTCAAAAAGAGGCTGAAAAGGAATTTGAACAGAAACACTGCAAAGGATTTAAGAAGTCTGATGGCTAAATTCTGCTGTTATTTACACTAAGGTAAATCCACACTGACTTCAGTGGAGTAACTCTGGATTTGCACAGGCATAAGCAAGAGCCAAATTTGGCCCAGCATATTTAAGAAAATGATGCTAAGAGAATTTTAAAAGAGAGTACATTTAACATCTCTATCCTTTTCCATTTCATGCAGGAGGTACAGAAGAATAAATAAAAAAAATTCTTCGGTACACTTTTATTCTTTATAAATTGCCAAGTACCTTGATTTGACGTAACTGGAATGTCTTGACACCACCACATAAATTGCAACTTTCTGAAGCCTGCAGCCCATATGAGTGTTTGTTTAAGGTTCATTTGTCCCTCTGCAGCCCTGACAGCTTTCATTCAATATAATCCTCAGTTTTGTTGCTGCCTTTTCTGTTGAGGAACTATGTGGATGGGATAGTTGGAAGGGCTCCTAAACTGAACATATCAGGAAAAATTAGGTTATGACAAAATTTTCATTGATTAGTCAGTCACCCTACAGTTTTTTCATTAATCACTTAAGTGTCCCTGGTTCTGAACCTAGAATGAGTACCTTAGAATGAATACTTATCAGGTACATTGAATTTTGTTTGTCACATTTGCAATAACCTGACAGTGTCCACTGTATTTTCCTTTTGATATGTACTTTCCCAGGTCAACATAGAGTGTGTTCGCATCCTCTGTGCAGATTCATAGATTCCATCACGCCACAATGCAATGGCAAATGAAGTTAATTGCATTAAAAAGATGAGAAGATAGAAAGTGATAAATATCCTAGGACCTTATTGACATTGCAGTTTGAATCTCCTGTCACCCAGACCACTCTGCAATACAGTAAATAAAGAAAATTAAAAAGCTTCCAGAGTAAAATTCACTTAAACTCCTAGTTCTGTCTTTAAATGGTTAGAAACTGTCCATTTTGTAGCCAAATACATTCATTCTGTGATTTTATTTCTAGGTGTTTTTATAGTGCATTAAATTTAAAACTAGACACATTTTGTAATTGAATAGTATAAAACCAAACATATGGTTTCAATTGAAATATACCAATATTTCCTTGTAAATAAATCTCTCGCTTTAACAAACATTCTCATAAAATTCTACATGATGACTGGTTTTAGAAGCAGGTGAAGAAATAGTATTTACAGTTAGTTCTATATTTATTTTTGTACACTCATGTTTGACCATTCCAGTTTTTTAATGATTGTACATACAGTGCTTTCATTCAACCTGCCTAACACTGTGTTATTCTGCTGCCCTAGAAGTTTATGTGGAATATTGATTGGAAATTCATGCCCCCTGCTACAATTTACTGCTTTTACCTATAACAGTGTGACTTAGAAACTGGTATTTAACATGACTTGCACCCAATTTGGAAGAGTCGACAAAGACTTAAGCAATGGGCAGACCGGTAAAACTGCATAAGAACCCTTTGCACCCATAAAAACGTGCATCTGTACACACAGCCTGCAGGCTGAGCCCACAGTTGTTGGTTATTCTTTGTATAGAACCAACAGTGTGTAGGTGCTTTAATGGCATGGATGAAGACATGGTCCCTGCTCCACTCTATACAGACAACATTGAAAGGAAAGATGGGTGATTGGATGTTATGAAAAGCAGTGGGAATGAACAAAGTTTATAGGAGAATTTAGAATGAGGTAGAATTTTGGGATCATATTATGGCTGCTCCAGCCTCGGTGCCGTATAGGAAAATGTGCAGCGATAGCCCTCATGCATGCTCAACACTCACTGACTCTAGTTCAGCAAACATTTAAGACATGCTAAACTTTAATCATGTGCTTTGGTCCCATTGAAGACAGTGGGATTTAGGCATGTGCCTGAAATTATGCACCTACTGAAGTAGGTGAACTGGGACAAAGGCAAGTGGACACTGCTGGTAATGCCAACAGTATTGAACAGTCTGGGTAGGTTGGGCTGGAGCCATGATTGTACCTTCCCACATGTTCCCAAGAGGTCAGTCCTAATAAGCTAAACAGTTCCTCAAGGTGTAGCAAGTGTTGCTGGAGAATGCTCACTGGTGCTACATGTCTGCTCCCATCCTACGCCTCCAGCCATGGCTCTGGTGTTACAGCTCCTCCTGATCTTTAACACAGCTCTGTGTTTAGGAGCTTTAAAGCTTGTCTACACTGCAGAAGATTGGCCACTTTAGCAATGCCAACAGAACCCCTACTGGAAATACAGCATAAACTGGCAGAAGGAGTTGTGCTGCCATATCTATCCCCCTCTCCCCCACCCGGGACAACATTAACTATGGCAACAGAAGCATTGCTGGTATAACCATGTTGGCTGAGTGGTGTGATTTTCCTCCCTCCCCCCACATGCCTAGCTGAAATAGCTATGCCAGCAAAACTTTGAGTAGACCAGGCCTGAGCTGAATCCTTGGCTGGTATCCTGAGAACTCACTCCCAATGTGAGAATTATTTTGTGGAGTCTGTTGGAAGGGGTGAGATTGCCAGGGTCTAGAGCTTCTGTTGGTTTGTGCTAGACCTCACAATGCTTTGGGGGGAAGGGATCAGTAGAGGTTACACAGGTGACAACTGAATGTGGACTTGCTGAAGGACCTTGATGTTTGAAAACATATGAGCAAGGAATCAAGGAGCTTTTCTGGCATAACAAAAGTGCCTTTGTTTCACAATGGGCATGTAAAAAGCTTGGCTATTGGTTGTCTTGGAAAGTTCAACCAAAGCAACATGTAGAGTGATCTCCTGGGTCCGCTGAAGTTTTGCTATTGACTTCAGTGAGGCCAGGATTTCACCATTGGTTTCAAAACTGCTGTATCAATCATTCTCACCTAACTTTGTGTTCACTGATATATGCATTTTAGTTCTTGCTCCTACCCTATCATAGACATGCATTCAAAACTCGGCCCCCCACCTTGCGCTTTTAATGAGAGGTCTGCATGCAGAATAATGGCACTTGGTCATAATGAAGTTCATAAGAAGGTTGTTGATTTTTTGGGGGGCGGGCAGGAGGATGTCAGAAGTTGCAGCCACAGTTTGTTAAAGTTGCAGTCTGGGTGTGGTGAGTTCAAGTTCTGCTCACCCCACCGCACATACAGACCTACATACTTGTTTTGTAACTGACTAGATGTCGAGTTGGCAGCAGGTTTCCTTATCCGCAGACAGGGGCTGGATACTGCCTCCCCGCCCATTCCTCCAATTACCAGGGCAGGGGGTGGGCCTCAAGATCCTATGCCCTAGAACAGTGGTTCTCAACCTACAGCCCAGTCAGCTCACAGCTGCAGCCTATGTGACATCCTCAGGGCCATATAGGTGGGCACCCCACAACAGTAAATAGGTTGAGAACCACTGAAATCCTAGCTTAGAGACCCCTGGAAGCCCTGTGGGGGCTGGCATTGCTGAGGATCCCGTGTCCCAGCCCTGCATCCTGCAGTATTTGTACAGCAGTTTTTACAGTAAATGAAGTACTGTTGCTGTACACTACAAATGGATGTGTGTGGTTGTCATGAATTGTTGATTGTGGATGAGATGACTTATACAATGAGCAGGGAGGAGAAAATGATAGTTTGTGTGACATGAACTGTGGATTTTCATTATGGATTGATCTGAATAGATGTATTGAGAAGCTGTGTTTCAATACAACTTCCCAGATCTGCCTTATTGTGTCCTTATCTTTATTCTTTGAAATAAACATATGATGTGATGCAATGATGGTAATAAATATATTAAAATAAAAGCCTTTATTTGTTAATATGGCTGTATTAAAACAACTATATTAAAGGATTGTATGGCAGACCGGCTGCCATCACAACACTAGTGCACCAGTAATTAACCAACACCCAAACCAGCAATAAAATAAAATGGACAGCAAACACTGAAGTGAAACTAATGCAGATAAATATATTCCCTACTTTTGCATGTTCTCTGGCTCACTATTATCCTTTCCCTTTCTAACATGTTTAGCATACACTTGACGCTGCTGCGGGTGGGTGGAGGACTACTGGTATATTTGCCCTGTCCAGCTAGTGTTCAGTCCCAGTTGCATGGGCCACCCAATGATGGTATTGTCCTATATGCTCCTGGTCTGTAGGTCTGCAGTCTGTGGAAAGGACTCAGGATGTGGTGTGGGTGGAACAGGAGCCTGAATTCTTGTGGCCATTAGCACATGCAGCCTCTCAAACATGTCTTTCTGCTGAGCTCTATCTTCCTCCCTCCAATGACTGCTCCAGAAACTGTACTGCAAGTCTCTCCTCTCACTCTACTGTCTGTTTGTGCCTTTCCACTTGCCGTGAATCCGTTTCCCTTTTGTACTATACCTGCTTGTTGACCGGGTCCAGAATGTCCACTATAAGTTCATCAGGGAAACACTTCCTCTTTGACCGCTCCATGACAGTTTGAAATCCCAAGCTTCTGCTGCCGTGTAGCGGCTCTGTAGAGGTGGAAGGGCCTGAAAACAGACACCAAACAGAACATTATTGTCTCAATACTTCAAAATAGGTTTGGTGTATTTTCAGAGAAAAGAGCCTGTGGAAACTCAAGTCCAAAAAATGATACTTTGTAAAACTCAACTTCAGTATTGTCTTAGGAATGCTTCAGTTCCGAAAAGCTTTGTAGATACAACTGAGTTAAGCAGAGTGAAAAAGTGCACACACAATGGGAAGGTGAAATTTACAAATGCTGTATGTATGTATTGTAGCCAGGCCTGGAGGGTTTCCGTGATTTACCACCTAAGGTTTCTCGATCCTTTCAGGCAGTCCACATTGTGGAGGACATAACAATCCTGGACAATCCTGAATGGCGACGGGACATTCTATTCCAAGCTATCGGTGGCAAGTCAGCCACGCATACCACAGAGGTATTCAAGCTTATGGTGACTGAGCAACACAGGTACAAGTGGAGTAGGCTGGTGTCCCTTCCCTGAAACGTGACTACCTATGTGTTGTTCCTACTTCAGGAAATGTTTGCAGATCTGAGCACCTATGATTCGGTCAGAATTCATGGGGGAAATCAGCAGGATGCTGCATTAGTGTCCAAATGGATTACTGACACTCTACAGCTTATGATACAGCCTACTCTGAATACATCTACCTATGGACTACATGCAAACACACAATAATACAGACTCTCAAAGAACTGTATGGCCAGACCTCCTTCCTGGCACATGTTGAGACTGCATACAACCCCCCCGTCTTATTTCAGACATTTATTTAGTCACCTATGTACTACATTTCCTCCTCTCCCCAACAGTTTATTGTTTACAGGCAGCTCTTTATGCTGTGACGTGGCTGATTTGTAGGATGAGGCGAACTAAAAGGGAGGCAATATATGGCTTTTACTTTTAACTCCCCAGCACATCTTTGGAAGAATGTGTAAGTATCTAGTAAAAGTTTAATATTAAATACTTGCTTAACTGTTGTTTGTGCTTCCTGGTCTCCATTTTGGTGGCAGTGGTGGAGGGGTGATGCCAAGATGCTGTTAGCAGATTTGTGTTGCTTGCAAAAAAATGGCATTGGATCATAAACAGGAAACCCTTCCCATTCCTATGTTAACAAAAACATGGAGCCAAACCAGGCCCTGGGGCTATTTCTGCCTCTTCTGTGGCTGGCTGCTTCTCTGGGGAGGGGAGTCATCGCACAGCTCCTCAGACTGTGGACCAACGATGTGCTGAAGCTGCTCCAGCAGCAAAGGGCTGGCTTGAGCACCAGAGTCACTTTGCTAGCCTTATCTCAGTGCCTGTTGGCTCCCCTGTGGTCCTATACTAGATTCGGGGATCAGAAGGTGACCATCCCAGCTGACCAAGGGAGCTCAGTGCTTGATGCAGGACCCACCGCCTGGTCAATGTTCTTGTAAAAGAGGCAAGAGGCTGGGGTGGTTCCCAGAGGTAAGGTTTTCATCCCAGACAACCGGTGGTCGCTCAAGCCACTTAATCTGCTCCTTGCAGTGATCATCGGACTGGTGAGTCCCCAGTATTTCCAACTTGTTCATTATTTCTTGGAACACATGGAATTTCCGATATTCTTACTGAAAGCAAACATCTTGCTCACTTCGCACCACAGATTTACCAGAATCTGACTCTGTTTCCATGACCAGGTAGCAACATGCTTTGCAAAGGACTTCTTCCTGTTGGTGGCCATAGCTAACGCAGGAGATGGTTCATTGTGTTTACAGCTCAGGAGTCAGAACAGCATGGAAGGCTAAATGTCAACCAGCTGTACTAGTACCAAGAGGTTGTTTCCATTTCCCGTGAGTTATTTGGCTAGTTGTTGGGATAGAAAGGCTAGGGACATTGGCCCATGGGACTGTAAGATAATGTTGGTGGACTCTCAGAACATGAGGCTGCGGGACCTGGACCCAAGCTGTGTTCATATTACAAAATGATGCACTGTGGACACAAGTCCCAGTGGAATTTGGGCTTAGAGTCGCCTCCACTTGCCAGGGCCTAAGACCTGGGTCCTGACAGCTTGCTGGCCTGAATCAGATAGATTTGTGTGTAGATGGAAAGGGGGGTTTGGGCTTGAGTCTGAGTCTGAGCCCGGGCTTTACATTGCAGTGTTGACATACCATTACTGACTTTGGAGCATAAGTCCCATTCACTTTCCCTAATGGTTTTGGGAGATATTTCCCGAGGCACAAACGGCAGTTAGGTGTTTAACTCTCATTGACACAGCGGTAATCAAAGTCTCAGTGTTATCTGTGCCTTTGAAAATCTCCCTGTTTGGCTTATTCCATTTGGCAAACACTATTTTTTCCCCTTCCCTATATTCTAAAATAAATCAATATAACCTTTTTCTTTACTTCCTTGTTTTTTGAAATGACAAGAATGTGAGCACACCTCTGGGTGTGTGTGTGTTGACTGCTGCTGCAATTCTAGAAAAGGGAATGCAAGCTCAGAACACTGCTTTTGCAAACGTTCTATATAAACAAAGACTAATAATTTTTAGTGAGAAACTAGTGGATTAAAATAAATAGATTTTAGGGGCTACCTTTTCCAAAGCATTCCATGTTGGCCTAACTCTGATCCCATTGAAATCAGTGTCAGTTTAACCCAATGTAAACTGATTTCAATAGGAGCAAAGTTAGTTCAATAGGAGCACTTTTGAAAATCCTTAGAATGCAGAGAACATTTCCAGCTGGATTCTAACTAGAGGTGGTCTAATTATTCATTGCAAATAAATTTGATAAATGCAGTCTTGTTTTGTGACCCATCTGAGAACTAAGAATAATCTGGGAATCAATACCAATTTATGGAAATGTATGTGTTATTCATTAGTGCTAGCTAAATAGTTCATGTGAACAAATGTCAGTCTATGTGTTGCTCACAAACTGTTCTCTTTGAGTATTTGCTATTCAAACACTTATGATTAGTGATGTGTGATTGGCCAGCTGGTTACACGCTGTTGGATAACAGAATCAGAGAAAGTAAATATTGTAGAACTTCTGCTAAATATTTTCTGACGATAATAATTTCTGCTGAAATGTATGACAATCCTGGGATTCATGAATATGTTCAATCATCCAAACACTCAAACAATTAGCAATATAATCCCATTAAAAACAGTGAATATTGCACATTTACTTGGGAACTATGCATGAATCGCTGTTTGTGTTATTTAGCCAACTCTAACGATAACAAGGTTAAATCAAATCTAATTTGGGAACTAAACTACTAAATCTTCCTTTATGCTTGTGTCCTGATGTTTTCCTACTGACTCAATATTTAATCTTTATTCCTTCTTTAAATATAAAACATCTGGATCTATAACAAATTGCAGGTGAAACCCTACAGCCGGATACATAATTTTATCAGCTTGTTTTACAAGCTACCAAACACCTTTTTTTGTGGCCAGATGTTACAGCAGTAAATAAGCTGGCACTGAACGCATTAGTAAAAAAAGCAGCAGACTGTCTCGGCATCTCTTTTCACAACTTGGAATTCTATTCCTCTTTGAAGGTAGTTGTTGTGTTTGTTGGAGACAAGTGGGTTTGTAGCAGACTGTCGCTTGGAAGACTCTTTAAGAACTGCTCTGAAGTGGGCCAGCTGAGGATTCCTCTACACTGGGAAAAACTTCATGTGGGGAAATATGGTGTTTTTCTGGTCCCTTTTGAGCTACCAGAGAAGTACAAAGAGGCCAGGATGAAGGAGAGAGCCAGAGCTAATTGTTATAGTAAAAAAAAGTATACAGACTATATAGTATATAAAATGTTCTAATGACACTTTGAATGTATACAGCACCTTTGATATAAATATGTTAAAGCACTTTATCAGCATGAAAAGTACACCTCTCCACATCTCTGTAAGATACCTAAGTAGTTTCATACCCATTATACAGATATGTAACCAGAGGGATATAGTAACACAACAAACCAGGAGCAAGGCCTGGAATGAAAAACAGTAGTCCTGACCCAGAGTTCCCAGCTATAGCAAGATTCTACAAGATTATTTTAAAGATTCTAAACCTTTTAGGGCAGGGACTTTTTTTTTGCTCAGGACACAAAAATCTGGTCTGACAATGAAAAAAATCAAAGAATGAGCATGAAAGAGAAGTTAAAACCGAAAACCAGGATCAGCTGTCACTGAATGTGCTCTGAAAACTAAATAATATTTTCCAAGTCAACAAATATCATGCAAAGCAAAAGCTGTTGACTCCAGGTTGAAAGGGAATATGTGGAGAATGCAAAAAGTCTTTTCCCACTGGAGTTAGAACTCAAACCAGTCATGTCAGAAGTAAAATGAAATCGATGGTCCCTGGCTAGTCACTAGTGGATAGACACCAGAAACATTTAACATTTAGTATTATTGGAGGGTCCTATTTTAACTGTTGTATCAAATAGCTTAGTCTCAAAAGCTGTTCATGACTAATTTCATCTGGTGGGGTGCAGGAAGTAGTGCAAGTCCAAGGGAATCTTCATTTTGTTCCAGAATAATATGTAATGCTCAAAGAAAATGCTACCGCTATTTAGGCAAAACTTCCACTGACTTCAGTGGAGCCAGGATGTCATCCTTACAGCATGCCGTTTGAGAAGAATATTATGTTCAGAAGACCCAAAGTTTTATAAAAGTCAGAAAGAAGGACACATTCCCTGGCTCAAAGAGTTCTTATTCTCCAGTGTTATCACTGCCACCTTCCATTTATCATCCATTCATTCTTGATTACCAGATTAAAGTACTGATAGTCCCCAAATTTGTTTCGATGGTACATGTGATAGGCACATTGTGACGGAGGGCACAGTTTGACAATAGCTGCAGATGCAATGAGAACAAACTGATTCCATTCCTCACCTGTACCTTTGGGGAATTAAGGCTGAAGGCCCTTTTCCTGTAAAGATTTATACACTTGCTTAATTTTTGCCATGTGTGTAGTCCCATTCATCTCAGTGTGGCTAATCACATGCATAATCTGAAGTGAAGCAGGATTAGGAGCTAAGGGAAGACAGGTGTCATTTATACCATCATCCTCACCAGGAGACCGCCAGGTGAGACAGCAAGTTTAAAATACAGTTGGGGATTCACAGAACTCCTCACTGAAGGCTGCCTGGAAATATGCTGAACCTGTGTTTTCTCCAGGCATTTTAGTCCTTCTCTTTCTCCAACTAGCCATGCACACTGCTGCATCTGTACTGCTCAACTCCAGGGCTCACAATAGATAGGGGACTGTGGGAACCTCATGCTGACGCCATGTCCTCTCTGTCCAGGCCATAGGTTATTCCTGTAGAAGCCGGCAGAATCCAGGGCTAAATATAACCCTATGTGTAAGACAGACAAAGCATCTGCTCCCAATGTGCTCAAAGAAGAAAAAATGTAAACTTTAGCCCTGTAAATCTGAATGGGAGAAGACAGATCTGCTAGTGGCACCCACAAATTTGCACAGATCAAGTGCAATATACTTGGTGCAGAAATATATCTTTCTATTAATTTACTAGCAAAGAATTAAACATTTCCCTTTGGGAATTACCAGTTTTGAAAAAGTGCTGCCAGATATACCTTGTCTGGTGTGAAAGAGAGAATTTCTAATCCTCTCCTGAAAGTTTTATGGGATCCCCAGGCACACTTGGATGCTCCAGCATTGGGATAGCTCAGAAATACCATGGCCTTACATAACTGCTCATTTGATTTGTTATACTTTACTTAGACCAGCAATAAAATGCTTAAAGGTCTGTACAGATGTACACTGTCAAACGCACGAAATTTGAAACAAAACCTGCTCCCCTTGACTGCTATTGTTTCAGATCCAGGGTGGTGCTCACACTGAGCTGCAGGCAGTATATTTTGCAGCAAATGGCTTCCATTCAGAGCACTTAAGAGACGAATGAAGAGAGGTTTTTGGCAAGCCAATCAGAGAGTGCAGGAGCTAAACATACCTACACTTCATGGTCATTTTTTAAAAATCCAGGTTTTAAAATAGCTCATTTGATCAGGCCAAGTGCAAGTCTGAGAACATTTTATACAATGGAATCATTATTCATTTTATGTCCAGTACCTAAGCTGGTTATTGCTTTATAACCAGGGTATTTGGCACATTAAAACTATTTACTCTTGAGTATTTACTCTGAGCGAACCTCTCGCAGAAACCATGTTATCAGGGAAGTGCCAGTCCGAACACAGCACTAGAAGCAGGATTAATAGATTCTTGAGTTCTGGTACTAATTTATTGGTTCCACTGTGTCTTTTGAACAATTCGCCTTAATCCCCACTGCAGAATGTGGATAGTTATGCATTAGTATGCATGTACCTTACTGCATATTGTGAAGATTAGTTATGGTGGGTTTGGTTTTTTTTTAAAATGTCTTTGAATGTACTGGGCCAAATTTGGCCATGGTGTAAATGGACACAATTCCCCTTGACTTCATTAAGATCTGTGACTGCTTAGCCAGTCTTTATAAATGCTATGTATTATGTTATGGATTTTGATGCTATGTCAACGGCGTGTGTAGAGTTCAGGAGCATGGCTGTAACTGCATGCTCTCTAGCTGTAGCTATTTCCTTTTCTTTGTTAAGTTTAAAAAGCAAAAAAGGAGTCCCTCACTAGAGTGACATCATCAAATAAGCAAGTCAATCACATTTCCTCCACTTTAAACAGCACTTTCTGCTTGTGTTTGAATGCAATCCTTTTATCTGGCTAAAACATCTGGGGCTAAGCAAACGGCCAGATACCACTTGATACAAATCCTTTCCTTCCAGTAAATTCTTAGACATAACATGAAATAGTTCACAATGGAATCTACTGTTCTACAGCAAGAGACAATGCGGCAGAGAGATTAACAGCAAAAGTGCCCGTGCATCTCCGGAGGCAGCGCTTCTGGAGGTCATGCCCAGACACTTTTCCGGAAGTGCCACAATCTCACCCTGACATTTGCTCTGAGAGAGCAATGCCAGCTACACCGAAGGAAGTGCTCTTAACTCTGTAGCCAACAAAAGTGGGCTGGGTAGATAGTAGCTGTGTGTAGGAAACAGCATTTTCAATTCCATGTTGGTGTGCTAAGTGGAGCTGACAGACCTATACAGAGCTAGAAAAGTGGGGACTTCATGAGAGATTGCTGTGTCCTCACCACCTTCTGCTGGAACCTGGACAGGTGTTGGAGAAGCATATAGATGCAGAGCAGTGATCAAGAGTACACAGCTCTGGTCTCCAGTAGTCCACTCATTGTGCATGGTCCCCATAGCCTGACTCCAGCAACAGCCAACTCCTTGCCACTCCCTCAGTCCCAGAGTGATATGGAAGCAACACTGACAGTACCCAGATGCACAGGCCTAACGACTGACCCCAGACCATACCAGTAAACTTCAGAGCCCTCATGTCTGCAGGAGCCTTAAACCGGTGGCTCTCAACCTTTCCAGACTACAGTACCACTTCAGAGTCTGATTTGTCTTGCGTAGCCCCAACTTACACCTCACTTAAAAACGACTTGCTTACAACATCAGACATAAAAATACAAAAGTGTCACTTCATGCAGTTACTGAAAAATTGTTTCCTTTCTCCTTTTTACCATATAATTATAAAATAGCTCAACTGGAATAAAAATATTGTACTTACATTTCAATATATAGAGCAGTAAAAACAAGTCATTTTCTGTATGAAATTTTAGTTTGTACTGATTCGCTAGTGCTTTTTACGTAGCCCATTGTAAAACCAGGCAAATATCTAAATGAGTTGAGTATCTCCTGGAAGACCTTTGTGTACCCCCCAGGGCGCATGTGCCCCTGGTTGAAAACCACTGCCATATACTGCTGCACGGTACATGTAACACAACTCAGCTGCCAACAGAGTATACCTTACAGTACTCACATCTATTACGCTCTACTATACTTCACATGGAGGTTTGTGGGTGAGCTGCCATTTATCTCCAAGAAAATCCAACCCATGTAGACTGACTTTTATCGCAAATGATAAATAGTAAATAAATAATAGGAAGTCAGTTTAGATTTACAGTATGGATGAGGTTAAGTAGATTTTATATGCTTGTTTTGTAATCCTGATTTTTGGATGCATGTATAACTTCTTTAAAAATTGTGCAGTTTGACCCAGTGGGGTTTCACCACATTTGTGTTACTCTGCGGGAAACCTGCTTTTAGTAGTTTGAGTACTAATTAGTATGCACATACCATAAGGTAGACCTTTCTAAGCACGGTTACCAGGGGTACAGTCCTGTATCCATTGATGTCAAATACAATGCTTCAGTTGACTTCAGTGCTAGTGGGATTGAGCCCTTTATGAGCAATCTCTGTTGTCAGTTACATTGGAAATGGTTTTGGGTCAATTTAGAAGAGGTGAACATAATAATGGCCATACTGGGTCTGATGCTTCAAAGGGAATGAACAGAACAGAGCAATCAAGTGATCCATCCCCTGTCCTCCAGTCCAAGCATCTGGCAGTCAGAGGGATATCCAGAGCATGGGGTTGCGTCTCTGACCACCTTGGTTAATTGCCACTGATGGATCTACCCACGATGAGCTTATCTAATTTTTTTTTTTAATCCAGTGATAGTTTTGGCCTTCACAACATCCCCTGGCAATGAGTTCCACTGATTGACTGTGTGCTATGTGAAGAAGTACTTCCTTCTATGTGTTTTAAACCTGCTGCCTATTAAGTTCATTGGGTGACCCAGGTTCTTGTTATGCAAAGCTTAAATAACACTTCCTTATTCACTTTCTCCACACTGCTCATGATTTTATAGACCACTATCATATCCCCCTTCATCATCTCTTTTCCAAGTTGAACAGTCCTAGTCTTTTAAAGTCTCTCCTCATATAGAAGCAGTGCCATACCCCTAATAATTTTTGTTGCTCTTCTCTGTAACTTTTTTGAGATGAGGAGACCAGAATTGCTTGCAGTATTCAAGGTATGGGCGTACCATGGATTTAGATAGTGGCATTTTGATATTTACTGTCTTATTATCTATCCCTTTCCTCATGGTTCCTAACATGATTAGCTTTTTTGACTGCCATTGCACACTGAGCTGATATTCTCAGAGAACTATCCATAATGACTCAAAGATCTCTTTCCTGAGTGGTAACCACTAATTTAGACCCCATTGTTTTGTATGTATAGTTGTGCAGAAAGCCACCTCTTGGCAGAAGTACAAATATTGCAATATCAGTGCTATGTATGGGAAGGGGAGAATATAGGAATAATGAAAATTAGAGGGTTCAAGACCAGCTGCAAGCAATCAGAATACAGTTCCTGTATGCACGGTTTCATAAGTGTTTCATGTCATTTGGAAGGCCTGCAACCTTTATTCACATGAATCCTATGGGACTATTGCATGAATAAGGGTTGCAGGTTAAAGTCATTAAATAGTAACCTGCACGACAAACAGTCTTCATAGGTTTTTAAAAAACAATTTCCTGACCTTTATCCAAGAGAAAGAGCTGGTAGGATCTGATTTACTTGTGCAATCTTAGTGGCAATATGCTGAGTTTGCCATTTTTATGATGCAATATTTCCCAAGTGGAAGAAAATTCCATCCTGAATTTTCTCTTTTGAACATGAATATTTCTTCAGCCACTTCCTCACTGTTTCACAAAAGTGAACAAGTGATTCCCAGATATTGCACTAGAGTGGAAATTCCCATGCTTACTCTCCCCAAGGGCTTATTTAATAAAGCTCACAAATAACATCTGCTGCAAGTCAGTTTAGCACAGGACATTAGAAATGGAAGGACTTTGGTTTTTTTGATTTTCAGCATTACTTATAGCACAACTGCACAGCCATATGCTTAATCTGACAAACATCAAGCAGGACTACTCCTGCTTCATTGTTCTTGGAGTCCTACTTTTCCTGCACAGGAATAGGAGAAGATATTGAGATTGCTTATGTACTGCATGAATCTAGCAATACCCCACAGAGAAACACTTGTTGACACTCCTGGGTGTAGCTTGTAATGAAACACAAACGTAAACATGGATTATTTTATCTATGAGGGACAGTGTGACATGAATCTTAATATTCCTGTAAACTGAGAAAGGAAAAGGGACTGGCTTAAAGAAATATCAAAACACTCCTATCGGCATATTCAAACTCTGAATACAGGACTTTGAGTTATAGTTCACCTCAGTAACACCTTCTATGACAACAGAAAAGACTTTAAGGTACATGAAAGTGAAAGCCATCCTATAATGGAACAGCAGCAATGGAGCTGCTCAGAGGTAAATGATCCTTTGCTCCTCTAATATCAAGACAGGACCTTTTATTTACTTTTGCAACTTCGATTAGCATGACTGGCACCAGCTGGAAAAAAAAAGTTAGAATCACCAAATCTTCTGATCACAGTGAAGACTTTTTAATGGAGATTTTAGTTAATGAATGAAATGCTAGTGACTGACGGTATATTTTCCCCTATCGGTTACTGTCCTTATAGGAGGAAAGGATGCCTTGCTTTAATGCACAGCTGGTTTTCTTTATTCACGTGTGGGTTCTGGGTACTACTGCACTTATTTTGTTTGTATAGGAGTATTTACCATAGCAACCAAGAGCTCATGTTTTGTATTAGGTCAGAATTACCCACAGTTTGTACTTTTGTTGGAATTCAGAAGACTTGTGGGGAAAGCATTCTTTGACTGTTTGCAGAGCAGAGAGGATTTTAAACATTAGTCAAGTCTACTGAATATACTGACTGTCAGAAGCTGGGGCTGGACATGGCTCACTTGATAATTGCCCTGTTCGTTCCCTCTGAAGCATCTGGCATGGGCTACTCTCAGAAGACAGGATACTGGGTTAGATAGACCACTGGTCCGACCCAATATGGCCATTCTTATGTTCTTATTTATGCCTGGAGGGGCTCCCCAGTTTGTGTGGCAGGAGAGCAGCTGCCTCCACAGTATTAACCCCTACCCCAAACCAAGTACATGAAAGGGGAGGAAGACAGGGACAGCTTTATTTCCCGCCCACCATAAGCAAATCAGCATTCTTCTGAAACTGAAACCTCTTGGCTTGTTCACAGATTCCTGAAACCAGCTCTGACCCTTGGTCTGACTCCTGGCTCCTGACTCCAGAGCTGTTTCTGACCTCTGACTGCCACTACTGACCACTAGTCCTGACTGTCCAAGCCCTGGCTATGACACCAATACATTGGTTAATATTATTAATAGTTCCTACTGTGGCTCATTTACTATTTGAGTTGTGGTAATATCTAGGAGTCCTAATCATGGATCAGGACTCCATCATACAAACACAGAACAAAAACAGAAGTTTCTGCCCCAAGATCTTACAGTCTAATCAATTTTAATGTGATTCTTTTTCAGATAGACCCTTGAAATATTTAATTATTTTTAAGTCTAAGAAGAATTATAAACTCCTTTTTTTTTTGGCATTGGATAGAATGTTTCTTTCTTGCTTGTTCTTCTCTTTCAATTTCTCCCTCTTAGGAAATCACCTACATTTCCCCCTCTCATTTGACATTTTTATCCTGGCAGTAAATACTCAAGGCAATATATCTTACATACATTTATTTCCTTTGACCTACGTCTTGAATCCTGGCACTGCTGCTTTATGCTTGTCTGGCTAAGGAATAAATCCTTAGGACTATATCTGCCCAATATAAATCACCATAGACTCACAAATTTAGTTTAACAGTACCAGTTCATTGTCAGAGTCCATTTACATTTATTTCTTTCAGGAGCTGTCACACCTATGCTTGTCCACCTCAGTTCTAGTTAACTTGTAGCTATTCCGAAGTTCCAGTGCTCCTGGCTAGGTAGGAAGTGAAAGAAACTAGAGGAATAAGACTGGGTCATCTCTGCCTTATTCTTCATATCAGAGAAACATTTGGATATTGGGAGTCTTATGCTTATGGGACAAGCTTGGAAGACAGATCTGGGTTTTATTTCTAACTCTGGGCCAAAACATTACATAAAATGTCAATGAAAAATATGAGACTGGGATTACATCAATCTTCTGATACAAGTAAGAAATACACACATACTATTACTTTTCTTGCTCTGTCTCCCCTGCACCCTTTCCCAACTCACTTATTTATCTTCTGCACCAGTTATGTCTTTTAAGCATCTCGTGGCAAGGTCTGCCATTTATTCTATGTCTGTATAGAGCTTAGCACAATGGGGCTCTTATCTAATTGGCCTCTAGATCATACTGTAATATAAATATTAAATAATATGTAATGGTTTATCAGGAAGACATTTTTGACCAGAGAATTGTGATTGCAGCTGTCCGTGAACACATTCCAATATTCACAAGAAGGAACAGAAATACTTATTGTCATAAGTTCTCAGATTTGAAAACTGAATTGGAAATACCACTGAACTGCTATATCTGCCTGTGACCTAGAGCTACCCAAGAAGCCATATGTGCTCTTTGGAATGCTCAGCAACTAAGAACCATTACTATGTCTACATTCAAAAGACCTGACCAAAAAGGCTCAGTGAAATAAAACCGCTTTAGTGCATCATTCCATGCCCTTCCACACCTATTTCAAAATGAGCTTTGGTCAGCCTTCTAGAAGAGGGGTGGTCTTGTGGTTAACACATTGGACTGGCACTCAGGAGATTTGGATTCACTCTTCAGCTTTTCTTCTGTGATTCCGGGCATGTAACAATCTCTAAGCCTGAGTGTCACCCCTGTAAAATAGGGCTAAATAATGCTATCTTTCTGCCAGGTCTATTTAGAGTGTAAGCTCTGTGGGCATGGACTGTTTTTTACTTTGTGTACTTAGCACTATGAATTCCCTCTTTCTGTCAGGTGCTCTAGATGTCTAACAAATGGGCTGCCTCCCAAGTGCCCTGCCATGTCCGCGGGTGGCTTTCCAGCATCCTGTCCCAGGTTCTCTTTTCCTCACAGGATTCCTCAATAACTCACCCTCACAGTCCAGCAGTAATTAAATCTCTGCCATCTTGTGGTCCAATTTATTTCATCCTTACACACTGGCCCTCCAGGTTTCAACCTCTGTTCACTGTCTCTCTCCTTGAATCAGCATCCTCACCCTTCCCAGAGTTGGGTTCTCTCCTTGAGGCCCAATGATTCTTTCATTATTTATCTACAGTGCAACAGCTTCAGCATTGGTTCAGAGAGGAAGAGCAAACATGAGAATAGCTCTATAACCTGCTGGTTAAAGCATTCATATGGGAGGTGAGAGATCCTGGATCTTTCCTCCCTGCTCCAATGAATTTCTTATTTATTTATCAACTGTGTAAAAGCTTCAAAAGGAGAGACTGGGGGACCCCCACCATTAGAATATCCTATAGCTCAGTGACTAGGGTACTTAGCGGGGAAATAGCAGATCCCTGTTCAAATCCCTGCCTCCCGCCCTCAGCTAGAGAGGCAACTTGAATTGGGAGGTTTCCCAGCACACCAGGGGGTACCCTATCTGGAAGTTATGAGGCAGCTTCTTCCTGTTCCCATTGTATGTAATGTCATCTATAGGTGCTCTATCTGGTAGACAAGGTCTGAGCACACTTTGATGGAGGAACACCCATCTTCCCTCAGTTTGTACATCTCGCTAGGGCTTAGGCATCTGGACACCAGGCCTGGAGCTGCAGTGTGCATGCTTGTAAGCAGAAACCTGGGTGCCCAGGGCAACTTTTACAGCAAAAATTTAGGCGCTGAGCATGTTTAGACATCAACAGAATTTTAGGGCAGCTGAGTGGAGGTTTTGTGATTCTCAGTGGGCCCAATTCTGGGATTTAGGCACCTGAAGTGGCAATTAGGCACCCAAGTCCTTTTATTAATCTAACCCCTAACTGTGTCCCTTCTGCAACAAGAGAAGCCATGCTGTAACTACCTCTTTCCAACTGCTTTATTTTGCTGGAAACAGACACTAGCTTTTGGGATGTGTTTATGGAGAGAGAACAAGCATTTCAATGGAAAGAGAAAAAAGAATGGCAAACTGGGAAAATACTTTCTCTGTCAGCACTACACTATGAATAAGATTTGCCACTTTGCTTTGTAATAAATAATAACCCATTCCTTCCCTGGTAGAGAAGCAAGCAGATACCCTTGGCCAAAAACATCCCAAACAGCGAAGCCAAGTTTCCATAAGTGCAAGGCTACATTAATTATATGATGTCTAAACAGTCCACAGGGTTTGTAAAAGTAAATGGATTTAAAAAAAAAACCCAAACAAACCTTAAAAAGAAATGTCTTCAATGCACTTCCAAGTTGATAAGAAAACAAATACAGCGCCTGACCAGGTTGGTTGCTGATGTTCCATGGAGGTGGAGGGGCTGGCATCATGAAGCATATAGAATGAATAGAGAGAAGAGGACTCAGGTTCTACTGTGTAGCAGTCCTTAGACTCCATTTCAGTTTTCTCTGGAATTGAAGAACCTTTGCTTGAGTTTCCTATTGCATTAATTTTATATAAAGAGTCTAGTGAATGATAGCAACTGTTTCATAAGTGTGAAATGCTTGCATTCTGGCCTCATTTGATTTTTTTATCCTGATGTAGCTGTAGAATATTTATTAATAGTTTCTAGTAAACTTGCTCATATGCTGACATACCATAGCCTTTTCCTTTGGAAAGTATGTCACGCAAAACAGCTCTCTATAAACTTAAGTTAAAGAGTGTCAAATATTTTGAAAGTAGTTATTCATACTGTACTCTCCGTTGTTGGTAGTAGCCTCTTCAGAGCTTGAAAATAATCTCTTTTTTACTCATTGGGGCCTCCAGCAAGGCTCTTGAGTATATGATTAATTTGAAGAGTGTGAGCAGTGTTATTGGAGTCTTTGGGGCTACTCATGTGCTTTCAGTTAGGAACAAGCTTTATTGCATTACTAAATTAGGCTTTGGTGTACTCTTTTTAATTTTTTCTCAACTCTTCATGGGTGTATAGATCAAACTAATCAAACTATTGGGGAAAAAAGGATACATTTAATCTTTTTTCTGTTCATGAATTGGCCACAAATAGGCCACATTTTGCACAAATGACATTTTTTAGTCATATCTGAGATATGATGTTTTTGGCTAACTGTTTGCAGGGAGTATTCAGTTGATTATTGGATATTCAGAATATGAGCTTTAGTATTGCTTACCTAAGTTATGTGGTATTAATTCCGATATTTGACTGGATGACTTAACCTTTATAAACTACTTCTACTTTTCCCTGAAGTTAATTTTGCTTAGTCACAGGGGTGTCTGTGTACAGAAGAAATGTTCATGCACCATTGTAAATTTGCATTTAGCACTCATTTTCTTCCCTCGTCTGCCCATAATTTGTTGGCAACCGATTTAATTTTTTCTAGGTTTGTTTGATGCTATTAACACAGTTCACTACATTCCCTATAGAAAGTTACACTACAGCACACCTTTTTTTTTTCCCATTACTGGCTGGTTGTTCTGCAGAGCAAAAATATTAAAGGGTCCAACATAAATTTGCATGTAATGTTTTTTAAATTCTGTATCAGCAGAATGATAAGTTTTTTACTATTTGAATATTTAGATCCATGAAGGATATTATCTTGAGAAAACAACAATTTTAATATAGGCCCTTTGTATTCCTTGATAGCATCCCTTTATGCTATGCATGACTTTTTCAGTGCATATTACATTGGCACTAGTCAGAGCTGGAGTGAAAAAGGGAATCCATAGTCATGAAAAATACACATTAGTTATCTACCTGTACTTTTAAAAAATAAGGGTGGAGTATATGCTAAAAATGAAGGCTGCAGTGAAACCTAGGATTTTCTCCTTTTCATTCAGCTAGCACTAATATGGTGTAGGGGAAGAAAAAACAATGACTAGCAGGAGAGATAAATGGAAAGCCATCTGATGAAAAACATATCTGGATGACTTCGTTGATCTGTGGGAAAGGAATATAGCAAGGCCACAACCTCCAATTATGAGAACTCCATTGGTGTGTGCCTGCATCAGGTGGGATTGTGGAGCTACCTAAATGTTTTCAGCAATATGCTTAGCAAACCAGAAGTCACTGATGTGCAACTTAAAAACAATTAGTGAACCAATAGTGTGTGATCACCAGTGCTATCATACCTACACTGCTTGCTCTGCTTTTACCCTCATTGCAACTGTGGTCTTTGACCCTCTTGTACATTCCTCTTTCCCATTCATATTAAGCAGTCCATGTGGGGACTCACGTCTATAGAAAAAGAATAGTCCTGAAGCACAGAGACTAGCATGTGTTGCAGATGGTGCACAGACATACAGAGCTGTGCTTACTTGGGGCACAGCTTTTCTGCTGGCTAGCCAGGCTGTGGTAGGATTTTTATTTTGGGAATCAAAGGGAGGAAACCAGTTGTTCAACGGGAATGGGGAGAGGTTGGTGGTGGAGGGGAGGATGTGGCAATAGGCATGGGAGATACATCACTGATCTGTTGTAGTTTAATTTTGTGTATTTGTACATGAAAAGCTGGAAGGATTCATATGCTACTTTGTTCTTAAAGTAGAATTTGGCAATGGAGGAAACTTGTTAATTGTATAGCGCACATGCTTGTTATCATTATGACATGGGCACTGCCTGCCCAGAGGAGTTTTGCTGACAGGCTGGCCTTAGAACTTAGAAAGTCTGAAGCAAAAGTGCAACTGGGAGGTAAGGCACTGAGCTGGAGGAAAAAGAGCTCTGATTCCCCCACCCCAGTCTCACAGCCAAGTGTGAGTCTGGAATTTGCCAGTGAATTTTTTCCCCTCTGATCATGCTGCTGGAATAGGGGCTCATGTTGACCCATGAGTTACCGAGTGAATGGGTCATTTGTACTGCTTCACCCTAAGGTTGACTCCTTGCAGTAACATGATCAGTGTCCATTTTGCCTGATCAGAGGTAATGTTAGGGTGTCAGAGGTAATCCGTGGTTAAGGTACTGGAGTGGGAGTCAAGAGACCTGGATTCTATTCCTGTCTCTGCTTGTGATTTGCTAGGTGTCATCCTTGGGCAAGTCACTTCACCTCTGTTTCCTTTGTCTATCTTATCTTACTATTTTTTTGTATTGAGAGAGCACCTAGGACACCGGTCATGAAGCAAAGCCCCATTGTCCTAGACCCTGTACACATACATAGCAAGAGACATTCCCTAAATCCCAAAGAGTTTATGATCTAAATGACATGGAAGATAAAGGGTGGGAAGCAAAACACATTGAGGTGAAGTGGCTTCCACAAGGTATCTATCTATATTGTAATCCCTATGGGCAGATACCATCTCTCACTCTGTTTGCACAGTGCCTATCACAAGGTGGCTCCAATTTTGGATGAGTCCTACAGGCACTACTGTAATTCAAGTTAACAAATGAAATAATAGTAATAATAAATAAAATAGTATGCTATACTAGCCAAAGGGACTTATCCAAGAAACCAAACACAAATGTTTTAATCACAAAGTTCAAACTCCTATAAATACATATTTCTAAACATATTGGTCCAAATATATCCTGTTGTAGCTCAATGCTTTGATTTCAGTGGAATTACAGGAGGTCTGAATTAGGTCTATTGTATTTTTTTCCTGTGTCATAAAAAAAAGTATCTGTGGGAGACTATATACCAGCCACTGTTTCCTGGGGACTACTATTCTCAGCACTTACTATCCATTGCCTGCTGTGTATGGGATGTATTACCACTTGCAAATTTTAGTCTAGCACATATATCACTCTCTGAACTCTTGAAACTAAGGTAGACATTTGGTTACTTAGGTTCAGTATTATGAAAAAACGGGGAAGAGTTAGACTAAGGCAAATAAGTTTGTTGTGGAAAGGAAGTGCCAAGACATCCCACATTGTTTACCGCAGCTAACAAAGTACAAGAGTGATAGGATGGAAAACATTTCAGTACAATAATTATTTTAAGGGGTACGCTGTTAGCTTGGTAATAATGAAAGCTTGAGCTGCAGATGCTTCAGCTTCTAAATTTATTTGCCCAGGATATAGCTCAGACAGCAACTTCCCCCAAATTATCATATAAATAACTTACAAGAAATCACTCGTTAAATCTCCTGTATTAAGAAAATACCCCAATCTCAAATCAAATGAATAAAAATCTGCTCTGCCTTTATTAGAAGATCACCCTGGCTAGGCAACCTGGAGTTGTTGCTTAAACCAGGTTCCATATGATAACTTTGCTATTACTGGTGAAATTCATTGCTGGGAACAAGGCCAGCACAAGGCCTGGATGCTAGTTAAGTGTTTATTTTGAGGGCTAAAGTGGCATTTAAAGAGTGCCTAGGACTTGCACAGGCCTTCAGCACAGGGGTGAATTTCATCGTAGCAACACAGGACCCAATCTAATGCCCACTGAAGACAATGGAAAGATTCCCATTGGTTTCACTGGACATTGGATCAGATCCAAAGAAGTGTCTAAACATGAAAACCTTTGGATTAGAGACATTCAGACCACCATGATTTGCATCAAGTATAAGAAGATTAGAGTTGAATTATATGCATGTGCTTCTCAATTACTTCTATTTTCCATTTCCAGTATTTCTACTGAGGATAAGACCTGATTTAGGGCTTTTGTGATATCCCACAAAGTGCATGAAAAATTATACTTAAAGTTCAGATGGTTGCAGTTTCTGGCTTTGCCATTTTGCTAACTTCTCTAACACTGTGAGCATAATACGTATTTGATTAAAAACATTTTACATTGGTAAATGCTTAATTGTGGGCACATTTTTTGATATTCAACATGCCTCCTTAAACAAGTTGTGTAAAGTCTTAGCTAGATTAGTTCATTTGAATATCAATTTTTTGTTGTTGTATGCTTCTAATATGATTGCTATACTGCCTCCAGTCTTCAATTGACTGCCATTATAACAATCATCCTAGAATACCTGTTAAAATATCCAGAGAAACTATAAAAATGTTTTTATGGTTTGCAAATACACCTTATGTTGCCAACAAGGACTATCTCATGATCCAAAATACATTGTTGTAATGGCTGTCAATTGCCATCAAAGCAATATACATTCCATCAGTAAACACTATTTTACTAAATAATTCTGAATGCAGATAACAACTCTTTAAAAATATATATGAGAAGTCCACATGAATATTTACTTGCCAGTAACTGCAATTGTAACTGAACTTTGAACACAGTGAATTGGATCTTAAAAGGATAAATAATTGACTACGAGTCAACAATATGATGTAGTTGCAAAAAAGGCTAATGTTCTGGGGTGTAGTGATGCTGGAGGGCCAGGTGCCAGCTCATGCCAAGGTCCCCATGTTTCAGCTGGACACTGACAAATATACAGCTGGAATCTGTCTGGTTTACTTGGTGGTTAATATTGATAAAATAGATATTAGAATTATAGGAAAGTGTGTAGACTATCAAATACTTGTGAGCTGCTCAATGCATTAATCTTACTTGTAACACTGGTGTTTCAGGTTGTAATGTAATAGTTGAGCAGTTGTACTGTGAGTCTCTGACTGTGTGAATCTCCATATAGGAGAGGGACATTAATGTGAAGAGCTGCTCTTCTATAGAAATTGTTACACCTCTCCTGAAAGAGGAGACCCATCGATACCAGATAGGCCAGGGTTGAATCTTACAGCTAGAAACTTCCTACAATCCTTCCTATTATAAAAATACTGCTCGAACATGCAGGAATGAAATCAAGAAGATCAAAGCCCAATTGGAGTTGCAGCTAGAAAGGGACATGAAGGGGAACAAGAAGGGTTCTAGAGGTATGTTACCAACAAGAGGAAGATTAGGGAAAGTGTGGGCCCCTTACAGAATGTGGGAGGCAACCTAGTGACAGAGGATGTGGAGAAAGTTGAGGTATTCAGTGCCTTTTTTGCCTCTGTCTTCACAGAAAAGCTCAGCTCCCAGACTACTGCACTGGGCAGCACAGAATGGGGAGGAGGTGAACATCCCTCAGTGCTGAAGGAACAGGTTCAGGACTATTTAGAAAGATTGGACATACACAAGTCCATGGGGCCAGATACAATGCACCCGAGGATGCTGAGGGAGTTGGCTGATGTGATTTCAGAGCCATTGGTTATTATCTTTGAAAGCTCGTGGCAACTGGGGGAGGTCCCTGATGATTGGAAAAAGACAAATATAGTGCCCATCTTCAAGAAAGGGAAGAAAGAGGATCCAGGGAACTACAGACCAGTCAGCCTCACCTCAATCCCTGGAAAAATCATGGAGCAGGTCCTCAAGGAATCCATTTTAAGGCACTTGGAAGAGAGGAAGGTCAACATGGATTCACCAAGGGCAAGTCAAGCTTGACCAACCTGATTGCCTTCTATGAAGAGGTAACTGGATCTATGGATGTGGGGAAAGCGATAGGCATGATATAGCTTAACTTTAGCAAAGCTTTTGATACAGTCTCCCACAGTATTCTTATCAGCAAGTTAAAGAAGAATGGGTTGGATGAATGGACTATAAAATGGATAGAGAAATGGCTACATCATCAGGCTCAATGTGTAGTGATCAATGGCTCGATGTCTAGCTGGCAGCCGGTAACAAGTGGAGTGCCCCAGGGGTCAGTCCTGGGGCCGGTTTTGTTCAACATCTTCATTAATGATCTGGAGGATGGGGTGATTGCACCCTCAGCAAGTTTGCAGATGACCCTAAGCTAGGGGGAGTGGTAGATACCCTGGAAGGTAGGGATAGGATACAGAGTGACCTAAACAAACTGGAGGATTGGGCCAAAAGAAATCTGATGAGGTTCAACAAGGACAAGTGCAGAGTCCTGCACTTAGGATAGAAGAATCCCATGCACAGCTACAGACTGGGGACCAATGGGCTAGGCTGCAGTTCTGCAGAAAAGGACCTGGGGGTTGCAGTGGATAAGAAGCTGGATATGAGTCAGCAGTGTGCCCTGGTTGCCAAGAAGGCTAATAGCATTTTGGGCTGCATTAGTAGGAGCATTGCCAGCAGATCGAGGGAAGTGATTATTTCCCTCTATTTGGAATGGTTGAGGCTGCATTTGGAGTATTGTATCCAGTTTTGGGCCCCTCACTACAAAAAGGATGTGGAGAAGTTGGAGAGAGTCCAGCGGAGGGCAACAAAAATGATTAGGGGGCTGGAGCACAAGACTTATGAGGAGAGACTGAGGCTTGTTTAGTCTGAATAAGAGAAGAATGAGGGGGGATTTGATAGCAGCCTTTAACTACCTGAAAGGGGCTTCCAGGGAGGATGGAGCTAAGCTGGTAGGAGCAATGGCCTCAAGTTGCAGTGGGGGAGGTCTAGGTTGGATATTAGGAAAATGTTTTTCACTAGGAGAAGCACTGGAATGGGTTACCTAGAGAGGTGGTAGAACCTCCATCTTTAGAGGTGTTTAAGCTGCAGCTTGACAAAGCCCTGGCTGGGATGATTTAGCTGAGGTTAGTCCTGCTTTGATCAGGGGGTTGGACTAGATGACCTCTTGAGGTCCCTTCCAACTCTACTATTCTATGATTCTACAACTGCATTGAGAAAACATCAACAAAAGGACTAAAGACTCGTTGTTTGGCTCTCCTGAGTATGAAGAGGAGTCATACAAGTGGACTCCTCCCATCAGCTGAGTTTGCTGCTGAGAGCACATGGCAGGAGGTGTATAAAAGCCCCAAACCAAAGGAAGTAAAAATCTCTATGTGGCTTGGAATCTTGAGGGAACAAGGTGTTTCTAGGCATAAGCAGGAGATCCCCAGCTTCTTAGCCTGGATTAACCCTAAAGGACAAATAGCTCTTAGAGTTTGGTGATTATAGAAGCCTGTATTATCTTTTGAAAATTAAGGCCATAACTCATTCATATGTCTATATTTGCTTACTTTAACCTTGTAAAAAACTCTAATTTCCTTTTCCTATTTAATAAATCTTCATAAAGTTTACTATAGGACTGTCTACAAACTGGCATGAGACCTAATACTCAGTTGACCTGGGTAAGTGACTGATCCTTTGGGATTAGGAATAACCTGAATATTGCTGAGATTCTTGGTGTAAGGAGCCATCTATCACAGAGATACAGTCGTCTTGGTGAGGGGGGAGGAGGGGCGCAGGACAGACTGGAGTACCCGAGTGGATTGTCTGTTACTCTGAGTTAAGGCTGCTAAAGTGCCTGAGGAGCTTGCACTTGGTGCAGTTGGTTGGTGAAATCTAAGTTTAGAATTCACAACCAATTTGGGGTTTGTGCACTGGTTTTTAACAGTCATGCTCTTGTGTCACCATTGGGAGCTTCAAAGGTGTATTAAGAGGAGTGGTTGTATTTAAGACACCGGAGGGAACTGTCCTGCTCTGCTTGGCACTGAGGCCTAAGATAGATTTCTGGATCCAATTCCGGGCAGCATACTTTAGGAAAGATGTGGGTAAATCGGAGGCAGTCCAGAAGAAAGCAGCAAAAATTATAAAAAATTTAGAAAACATAACCTATGAGGAAAGGTTGGAAAAACTGGGTATATTTACTTGAGAGAAAAGAAGACTGTGGGGGGACCTGGTAAGTCTTCAAATATGATTAAGAAGGATGGTGATCAATTATTCTCCATGTCCACTGAAGGTAGGACTAATAGTAATGAGCTTTATCTTCAGCAAGGGAGATTTAGGTTAGATATTAGGAAAAAACTTTCTAACTATAAGGGTAGTTAGTTCCAGAATAGGCTTCAAAGGGAGGTTGTGGAATCTCCATCAGTGGAGATATTTAAGAGCAGGTTAGACAAACACCTCTCAGGGATTGTCTAGGTTTACTTGGTCCTGCCTCAGTGCAGGGGGCTGGACTTGATGACTTCTCAAGGTCCCTTCCCACCCTACATTTCTATGATTCTATTAGAACAGTGCACCCTCTTAAATTAAACAGAAGATGTAGATTTGATGTAATATTGGTTTGTTAAGGAAAATACAGGAACATTTGAGGCTTTGGGTCAGATCCTTAGCCAGTGTAAATCAGTTTAGCTCCACTGGAAGCAGGGATCTGGACCAAATCTTTGCTACTTTATTAGCTTTTATGCATTTTCCGAGAACCCCCAAATCATCCATTAGTTTAAGGATTATTCATTAAGTAGGCAGATAAAATACATACCACTGCAGAGCTTAATTCATAGTGACAAGCAAAGAAAAACCCCAAGATGACAATGGATTTGGTTCTGCAACTGGCTACATGATACTGTAAATCTCAGGGCGACTCCAGCCCCCATTTCAATGGAAGCCAGAACACCCCCCATTTAAAAAAACCCTATGTCAAAAAAACATCATTTTCTCCATTCCAGATGTGCCTGTATTTTGGTTCATAAAAGGAGGGCAGGGAAACCATTATCAGTATCAGAAAGACAGTTGCACTTCTCATAAATTCACACTCTTGGACTTTTGCACAGAGTTTTAGGTTCAAATTGACCTGAAAAGTCAAATCCAATTTCAGCTGAAACTGCCAAGCTTTGCCTGGTTTCTAACAGACCCATAAATTGCTCCCTGGACCCTGAAGCAATCGAGGAGGTTTAATTTGAATGCTGGCCAATGT
This sequence comes from Emydura macquarii macquarii, assembly GCF_026122565.2. Taxonomy (NCBI): domain Eukaryota; kingdom Metazoa; phylum Chordata; order Testudines; family Chelidae; genus Emydura; species Emydura macquarii. The sequence continues at coordinate 6,679,962 of NW_027133377.1, forward strand.
TTACAAACCTTGGCAAACCTCCCAGGTAACCCGGGCACAGATGGAAGTTTGTAATAATACCTGAAACCAGGCAAGATTTGGGTTTCACAATGAATGGCTCATGCAACTGTAGTAATAATCAGCTATGCAAATCTACCAGGCTGGCAGATTTCCCTTAACAAAATAATATTTCTGGTGGTGACATATGCTCTTCATGATTTTTTCTGTGTCTTTGACATACATACTATACTTTCCGATCATGTCAAAACTAAAATCCTTGGATCACTAGAGACATCTTTATTTATTAAGGAAACATTTTAAGGTTTTTAGTGTGAAATTTTGGTTCTATTGTAGTCAACGGCAAAACTCCCATTGATTTAAATGGGCCCAGAATTGTACCCTAAACCTCAGTCTCAAAATACAATAGGTACAAGAATGAGCACAAACAGTCATGTGTGTCCCCATTCTCTCTCTCAGCTTTGTATTTCTCCTGGATAAGGAAACAAACTCGAAACGTCTGAGACAGAGCTTGAAAATTCAAATCTAAATAAAGGAGAATTCTATACAGAGAAAACACACACTTTTGTTTTCTTCTGAATTAGATCAGATATTCTGTGTGTCAGCTTCATTCAAATGATTATGGAAACTTCAGTTTATATAATATTACACACAGAAATTACATGAAAGGAACATTATTGAGGTTGCAAAGTCAAACACTTAAAAGTGAGCAAATACCAGAATTAACGTTGCCTCACAAACATTAATGTTCACACCACCTCATCTCGTAGAGATGATATCATTATCTCCATTTTACAGATGGCAAACGGAGAGACAAAGATTCAGTATCCACTAATTTCAGATGCCCAATTTGAAACACCTATGTCCTGATTTGTCAGAGAACTTGGTATTATTAACACTTCATATGCTGAAAGCACAGCTTCCATTGACTTCAACTGCAGCTGTGAGTACTCAGCACATCTGCAAATCGGAGCCCTGGAGTCTCAAGTCAGGCATCAAGAAACTGAGGAACATACAATTAGTGACTGTCATGGATGTAGGGCTAGCTACACCTGTCCGCTTTCTTGGTCTCTGAGTGCATCCCCTCAGATCTCATGTCTTTACCTCTCCAGGGGTTGGAATTTTGCAGTTGTCGCACTCAATGGCTAGTCTAAGCTATGAGTTAAAGGTGTGATTCCCCTACGTGTGTATACATTCTCATCCTAGCTCTCACTGAGCTAGTGTGAGGGGTGTAAATGACAGCATAGCCACAGTAGCGAGGGTAGTGGCAGGTGAGTCATGGCTTAGCCATACTGAGTACAAACCTATCTGAAACCAGTGGTTACATACTTGGCCCAGCTAAGCCATGCCTCTGCTGCTGCTGTCGCGTATGATACATGACTCTGTGCTACAATACCCTGCATAACAACTGTGCTCACCTGTCTCTGGTTTTCCCCACAACTACCTCCTCTCTTGAGAGAGAAAGAAAGAGAAAGTCCCTTTGTTTGATCAGCTCCCAGGCTTTTGTGGTGCTTGTCAAAACCAGATTTGGTAGGTTCAGTACATGGTTGACCCAGACTCCTTAGAGCCGATAGGTCTGCCATTGTCATTTAACACCCTTCAAGTGTTTGCTGAGGGGTGGCTTATCTTGAGTTAGTGTACCCATCCTGCTGGTTTTCCTTACAGACTGCTATTAAATTAAATCAGTGTATTCATACAGTGGACATCCCAGTACCCACTTCAACATACAGTATTCATATGTTATTACAGAGCAGTGCCATATCCATCACATTAGTATCTTGTTAAATACTGTGGTTTAAGAAACTTGCCTAGCAACACACAGGAACTCTGTGGCACAGGCAAGGGCAGAATTCAGTTCTCCAAGTTAGCATTTAACTGCCTTACCCAAGATAACATCAGTCTTCTTCCTGCAGTGTCTGCCTCATTCACTACACACCTTCCAACTTCTGCAACAAATGAGGCAGGGTTCCTACAGACAACAGTCTCCTTCACTACACAATCCTAATTCATTCCTAGAGTATCTCCTTCCTGTGCATGGGATGAGACAGGGCTCCATAGCCACTCTGTAACCTGGGAAGTGTGGGAGACAGGATTCCAACCTCCCTACACCTGTCTAGTGCCTGCCTGTTAGTTGGAACCAGGTGCAGAGCAAAGGATTGCTCTCCAAAAATCCCACATTATCTAACAAGATACTAAGGTTACATCTATAGTACGAGCTAGGGTTGTGATTTCCCCGCTAGTTGTCAGCAAGCTACCATGAGTATAAATAATACTGTAGCCATGCAAATTACAAACCAGCCTGAAACTGGCTGGCACATCCTTGGCACGGCTAAGCTGTGCCTCCACATGCTATTGTGGCTACTCTGCTATTTACACTTGCATTAGCTCGATGACAGCTAGTGTGAGTATAGGTATACAAGTAGGGGAATCACACCCCTCGCTCGTAGCATCCACATAGCTTAGAGACATCATTGGGTATGTGACTGTACGAGCAGGGAAGGAAATAGGTCTATATCTTCTGATCAGCTAATGATGAAAATTCATAATTGAAGGAAAAAAGCCAGTAGATGTTTGTTTGTTTCCATTTTAGTAGTTATAATAATTAGGCTCCCTGCTTTTGGAATTAGAACTAAAAACTAAAAAACTACAGCAGATTTGGTTGAATCTTTGATGTGCTAAACTAGGAAAATTGGATCAACTGCAGGATAAACTTAAAGAATAGTATATTATTGTACCAGCATCACCTCTTTGTAATTGGCCTGATTAAAAATGTAAAGCCTTTGAAAAATAATTAAACTTTTACCAGTCAGCAAAAGAGATCCCAACCAATCCGAACCAGAAACCTGTCACCGGCTTGGTTAACTTTCTATTGTTTTCCTTCTGAAATATTTTTGTAGAAATATTTCTATTGTCTTCAGTTAGAAGACAAGCTAATTTATATTTCCAGTTTTTTTAATCCCACTAGAGATATTTCCTAACTTGCTTTAGACAGTCAGTCACTTAAATACCATTTTTCTTCTTCTTTTCTCTGCAATAATTATGACTTGAAATTCTAAAACTGTTTTGTTTGATATTGGCAGAGAAATTCTTAAAGACTTTAATCATGACACAGATGTTCATTTGATAACATGTTCTCTGGCTAAATTCTGGGATCAAATTCTATTCAGTCACATTGGTGTAAATACAGAGTTACTTCATTGAACTCTGAATGGAGCTACTTTGGATTTACACCTGTGTAACAGCTGAATTTGGAAGTTTGAGTCCTTGTTTTGATGGAGTTTATTTGCAGCTATGACATTAGGATATCTTAGTATTTTGCACTCAATTGCAAGCCACTCTGTGTAATAAAATAAAGTGTTCTTTTGTTTACAAAAATCAATAAATGATATAACTACTATTCCATGGGAGTTCTACCAATTGCTGATAGGCCAACTGGCTGAAATCCTTTGATTGTTTTCTATTTAATATCCTAGTTAAGAGCATTTGTTACATAGTTCTATATGTCGACTTGTGCAGATGCTGGTTTAAGCAGTTTCTAGATTTTCTTTCCCACATGACTCCACTATGGAAGGTTTTAACCAACACTGTCCCAACCTGCATAATTTATACATCTGTAGTGTATTTTCACTGTATACAAGCCAAGTTCCTAGAGTAAACTTGCCAAAGAACTTTTCCACTCATTATTGTTTGATCAGGCCATGATTCTAACACTAACTTCCTTTAAAAAAAAAAGAAAAAGAAAGAAAGCGGGAAACAAGCACAGATTTGTTAGATGTCTTTTCCATTAAGAGAATTTCAAATATAATAGCAAAATCATCCAATATTAAGCTTTTTTCCAGGAAGTTTTTTTCCAACTAGCAATTAAAGCTTTAACTGTGCAGATATAACTCTAATAGTGCTGAAGGAACAGGTCTTATTCATGGATTAGTAATGCATTTATATAAGGGCTGACACCTTTCAATTTCGTACTCAGTGTACTGCATGCGAGCATCAGTACTGTTACAGGTGGCAATATGGGATATAATCAGCTCCTTTTGTCAATGCATTTGAGTACAGTGTGTGTGTGTGTGTGTGTGTGTAAAAATCCAAGGTTAACATGGACACCATTAACCATAGCTGTTTACAATACCACACTATTTCCCTTTCCCACAGTACTCCCTATTCTTAGAACAGGAAATATTATGGGTGGCCAGAGTATGATTTTTAATGGTACTTCTCACTGATCTTGAATTCACCCTTGAAGAATCTAGACATGGGATGAAATGAACAATACAAATACATGGAGCTAGATTCTCAACAAGTTTAAGATGGCATAAATCTGTGCAACTGTGATGATTTACTTCAGTTAAAAATCTGGTCCAATATTTTTAGATTGTAAGACTTAATTTATGCTTCAATTTCACATTGCTAATGCAAACACCACACAGGCAATTCTTAATGACCTGAATACAATGAAGGGAAAATGTTTTATCAAAGGTAAGACTAAAAAGAACATCAAGTGTCTCAAATTGTACTACTCAGAATTAACATGCTACTTACCAGCTTGCTATGATGGCCCTGGTGCATAGAAATTAGAGGCCCGAAAAGAGGGTATAAGTGCCAATATTTTGCTAGCTGTTAGGATCCTGTTTTAGCTCATGTGGTAGTGTGATTCTTTCAGATGTAAGAATCTCTCTTGAAATTCATTTGGGTGGGATGAAAATCTTTTAGTTCATTAGAGTAAATCAACATCTCTCAACCTTTCCCATACTGTGGCACCATGTTACAAAAGAAAAATGTTCAGGTATACAAGGAAAGAGCTTGGGACCCTTAGGATGATAGCATATGGAGTGTAGGGATTGATTTAACCCTTAGAATGCTGAGTTTCCTGATTTCCAGTCCAATGTAGATGTAAGTAGAGGTGAAATGAGTATAATAAAATACTACAGCCTCTCTCCCAAGCCTTCTTTCATTTTTAGAGCCAAATTTTGTTTCAAAGTTCTGAAGTATTTAGCTGCACGTTTGCCATTTTTGCAAAACGTCTGCAGCTCTTTGGGGATTCCACTGGTAACTGGAAGTGGTGAGTGGCTGAGAAGGCTGCCCCTGTGAAATTTCCAGCCTAGTTTTGCAGACTACAAGACATTTATCTATATATCTCTATATCTCTATATAGTAGCATACTAAATTGAAGCAGAAGGCAGCTGGCAGGAAAGGTAGCATGGTCGATCAATCAGATGGTAGTCACAACTTAATCTCCTACCCATTGCACCTTCCCAGATCTGCCCTGTTCTTACATCTGCAGCTGGGCAGTTCTGACCTTTCCTTCACTCCTAATAGATATTAGAGGAAGAAAAGCATCCATTGGCAATCCATAAAAACAACATCTTCAAGAGGCAACCACTAAAACGAAATTATATGTTACTTTTCCCTTCATCATGAATATCAATTTCTCGGTACTAAAAAAGGACCACATCTCACCCCCACCCCAATCATCCCACATTGCAGCACATCAGATCAGGTTCTGCTTACAAAAGAGTCTTTCCTGCATCATGATCCTCCTGACAATAAGGCTGGATTTTGGAATACTCACTCATACTCCTTTCCAGGAAAATGGTGTCAGTTTCACATGTAGCCCTCTATGGATTCATTTGGGTTTCGGAAAGACATTTGGAAAATCCATGCAATCATGATACCTTTCATGAAGAAAGCTGCAGTACTCTTGCTGAGGCTTAAACTTCCAACTTCTCATAAGAATCACTTGCTAACAAATTACACCCACTGCTGCACTTTTCTGAAGTTGTGCTCTTTGCATCTTTCATTGTCTCCCCACTGACTTTGCTTACCTACTGTCTACAACTCCATATCTCAGGACTCAGAAAGGACCATATAGCTTTATATCTTTCCAACTGTAGGATTCCCACTGAAGCCAATAGGAACTTTGTGCAAAATCTGATTGAAGGTTCTGGTTCAGAATGCTTATTATTAAAATTAACAGGACTGGAAGTGTTTAGTTAGTGCACACACTGCAGAAGATGCAAGATACTAAAAGCGGGCTCTAATAAACCAGTGAGTTAGCATAAAATATGAGGTATGAAGGAATGTATTTTTAAGATTATATATGTTTGCTCATGCACAGAGGAATGCAGATGGAGTCTCTGTTGTGCTAATTGCTGAGAGTCTTTCTTAGTCGTAATACATATTTTGACTAGTTTATGGGACTAACCTTATAATCAGTATATTTGCTGTATTATTTCTACCAACTGCATCTGAGGAAGTGGGCTGAAGCCCACGAAAGTTTATGCCTGCTGAAATTAAATTTGTTAGTCTTTAAAGTGCTACAGAACTCTCGTTGTTTTTGCTGTATACAGACTAACACTGCTACCCCGCTGAAATTAAATGATGATGCTCTTCACTATTTTGGAAAATTAGTGTAGTTGACGAACTTTCAACAAATGCCAAGAAGAGGAAGTGGTTGCATCTTGGAGAAGGGACAATGGATAAAGTATTGAAATGCAGCAGTGGTGAAATCATAGAACAAATCAAATCCTACATGTGCCTAGGAAACTTGATCAGTGCAGACAGTTTTATTAAGGATATGATCAAAAGGAGATGTTCCCTTCTATTTGTTCTATAATATATTGCATGGTGGCCACAGGTGGTTGCATGCACAATATATAGTTAAGAAGCAATTCAGAATGCAAAGAAATCATATTTTCAGCATTACTATGTGACTATTATTATGATGCTCCTGCACATTAGACAGTAATTACTTTGGGACTAAATAAATGCACTGACAATGTAGTAGATTGATTTAGAAAAAAGATAAAGTGGTGCATTCTTGATTGTTACATAATCCCATAGGTGTAGTTTGACTTCTATATTTGGGGGGCAGTTCCAGTCAGGCCAATAGAGCTATGTGAGGTGGGGGCAAATTCCACGCCTGCCTGAGGCTTGCAGTTTGGAGGGCAATGCCCTCCCTTGCCCTCCTCCCCAACTATGCCTATGCATAATGCTTACCATGGGCTAGACTGGGCATGACTCTTCTGCGATGTAATGGGTAAGGCCTCAAAGACCTTCTCCTCTCCCTTGACCCCTCTGCCCAAAGCCCATGTACAGTGCTTAGGGATTAAATGGAATGTTTCTCCCCATTGACCTTAAGACATGTGATGCCCTGAAGAGCGTGGGACGTGCCATAGCCCTGTCTCACTTCCACACTCATTGGTCGCCTGCAGAGTGCAGAGCATGTTGTACGTTCCTAATCCACTCTCTCCTGTGTACTGGGAGGCCCCTCTCCAACAGTGATCTGTGCATCAGTGGCATGCTACATAATTAGAGCCAGCAAAGATCAGGTAAGAAAAGAGCCTTTTCAGGACTCTCACTGCCTTAGGCATGGAAAGGGTTACCCTCTTGTATTTTCTAAAGCCAATATGTCCTGCTGCTTTTTTCCAGGCTAACTGTGCTCCTTCAAACATCTGTCAGCCACAGCTCTTAGCTGGACACAAGCAGGATGGGAAGATGCCAGCAAGGTCACAAACTTATTTTGGAGGGGCTCATTCACTATATTTTGGCATACAATGGTAAATTGTTCCAGTGGTAATTTTTTTATTCCACTTGGACAGAAAGCCCAGGGGCCAGATGCCAAACTACAGAGGATATTTTCCCAGCAGCAGCAACTACAGCAGCAGCTGTCTAATTAGAAGACTGCACACAGGCTGATGTGCTGCCAGCTCTTAAGTTGTCTCCTCTCTAGTAAGATGAGTTTCCAAAGCTGCCTTGTTCTCCTAGATACTGGTTTCTTTCAACTAACATTCTGATTTAAAATGATTTAACATACTTTTAAAAATTGAGTGTACTCAGACAGTATAGAGACTAATCTTTATTTATCACTTAGAAATGAAAATAGAATCTTTTCCAAGTGGTCTCTTTTCTTTATCTCTACAGTTTTAAGGAAAAATCCTGCTCGGATTCTCACAGTAGATCACTTATGCATCTCTGTTGCACATTCTGCACTTGTCTGAGTGCAGAGCTTCCACTGACATCAATTTACGTTCTGTAGAATATGGCACAGAGTGGATGCTGCCTTAACTTGCAGCTTTCCAAGTATGACTCAATACCACAGCATGGAGCAGGTAGGATTTTTTTTTAATCTAGCATTTTATTCCTCTGACTACACTCCCGCACATAGCTTATTTTGGGTAGAAATGCAGATCCTGAAGGGTATCAAAGCCTACAGCCTCCCATTTCTGTATTGCAATTATTCATGAATCAGTAGCACATTGAAAATGCTGGGGCAAAATAAAATAAATGGAGTTTAATATCAAAATGAATAACACAAGGGTACTACATTGATTGCATTAGTCATTTCCATATAAAAGAGGCTGATGCTGTGCATATGAGTAACTGTGTTCATGTGAGTCATCCCATTGATGCCCCTGGCACAACTCACGTGTCTTTGTAGATCTGAGTTCTAATTGAATGAAACTCTCCATTTTGGAATGTACCTGAAGGTACCTGAAAGCAATGACTCACCATGGCTTGTCCTAGAGCACGCAGGGCTTTGTCATCATCTTCTGGCTAGATTCAGCCAAACTCTGCACCTGTGAAAGTGTCCTGGGCAGTGATAAAGCACTTCAGAGGCTGACTGCAGTAGTACAAGGCACCTGTGACATTCCCTTTGCTGGATGGGAAGAGCTGTAAACAGCCAGCACAGCCTCCAAAGTAGGTCCTTCTGTAGGGACATGGCCAAAGTAGGTGGGGGGAGCAACTGGCAGAGTTCCTATGGCAGAGCCGGCCCCTAGGCAGTCACCGCTGATAGAGCTCCTATGCGGCTCATTGTGGATATAAAATCTTCCCTCTACCAACAACTGGTACTGCTCTCTAGCTTCCCTGAGGACATAAATCAGGTTGCATGAAAGTCAATGGAAAGACTGCCATTAACTTCAATTGGATCAGGCCTTTGTTCACGTCAGGATGTGGACTTATTTATTAGGAACAACACATAAATAGATGATGATAGAACTTCTTTGCAGTTCATATATAGCCACTTATAGGATCTCAAAGCATACTTTTAAAAATCTAAATCCTCAAGTAATATCAACAGGTTAAACAATTATTGATTTAACTTTTCCTTTGAAAAGACATGGAGGAAAAACTAGTCTCGCTCACTGAAGGCTGCTGTTATTCCTTATGTTGTCCTATTAAAAGTTGTGTCCAAATTTTTCTGCATCAGTTGGCAGCTAACTCAACTGGTAAGTATATGCTAGTTAAGAAGACCAATCTATGTAAATAAACAACTGTCAAAATATCACTACAATAAACAAACAAAAAACAAACAAAAAAAACAAACATCCTCAATCCCGGTGCTTATGTGATATCATTCCAATACCACATTTGTCATCTGTAAGTACTAGATAGACTGTACCATGATCACTAAACCAAATAATCAGTACAATCAAATTAAATTGAACTCATATGCATGGAGATGCATTATAGACTGATGTAATTTCTGGAACAAAGTCACGAAATGAATTACAAACGTCTCACTCTAAACACATTGGGGTATTCAATTATAAGTGGTTCCACACAACAATTGAAGAGAGTTTCTAACTTTATTTCAAGACCCTATGGACAACAAGAAAATGAGAGTGTAATGATTACTGTTATAATGATGTAACTCTTACACACCCCATTTCAATGCTATTGAATTTCTTCTACCTTTAGTCTATACCAGAGACATCTTAACAAAAATAACTTCCATCACTATTTCTAGGATATTAAAGAGCTTTACAACAGCAAAATAAGCCCCAGGACACTCTAAGCAGTATCCCTAAATTACACATGGGACTATTAATAATTATTATTTCTAGGTACTGTACAAATACATAGTAAGAGACAGTCCCTGCCCCAAAGAGATTGTAGTTTAATAGACAAGATGTACAGAGTGGGAGAAAGGAAATATTATACCTATTTCACAGTGGGAGAAGCTGAGGGAGAGAGAGATTAAGATGACATGCACAAAGTCCCATAGAGAAGTCTGCAGTAGAGCAGGACCTAGCTCTTCTGAACCTCTTTCCTCGGCTTTGCCCACTAGACTATGCTTTCTCTAATAATAGGGTGAAATTTGACAATATGAATCAGAATCATCCTGGCCCCAAAGATTATTTCTTTTTTCACAGTGGTCCTTTCTGGCCTTGGAATCTATTAAGCTATTACTTTTTGTAATTTGAAACAACTAAGAATTCAATGATTTATTCTGTATGAGGCATTTTATAGCTAACCAAAATGTTAGCCCAGATGCAGTTCCAAGGAGATGCATAGATGTACTGCTGCCGTACCATCTGAATTTAGGCGGCGTGGGTGCTTTGAGAAAACACCTGTGATATAGTCACACACTATACTTAAAGAATCTTTGCCAAAATAAACCTTGTATCCATCTAAAAATCACCCAACGCAGTACTTTCTCTTCTCTCTTATTACTAGAGCCTTCATTCACTAATTATAGACTAAAGAAGTATTTATTAACTTATTTGGTGTCCCACAGACCCATGTCGCTCACTCAGGAAAAACTAGCCCTGAGAATATATATTCTTGTATTCAGCGCAAATTAAAATAACCCAGGGACTGGCTGGGGGGCAGAGTAGCCTGGCTGCTCTGTGCTGATATGGGAGACACCCAGGTTTTTTTCATGTACTGTGTGCTATTATGAGAAGATTCCATGTTTCTAAAACTAAACCGGCTCTTCATTAAGAGATCTTTTTCCGGAGATGCTGCAACTGCTGCTGCTATCATTCTAAACATGTGCACACAGACTGGCTTCGTGAAGCCTCTTCCAAACCCTTCCCTCCTGCAACCTGTGCTTCTCTGTCCAAGTTGTGTGCAGGTTGCTACACCAGGTTCAGTTTCTGCTAGCAATTTCTCATGATCTTGGCTTGCAAGGACCAGGTGCTCTGTGGAGTCAATTCATTAGGCAACTGAAGATACTTTTGAAGTGTTTTCTGTTATTACTCATAATTCCAGCCAGCTAAAGATCTGCTACTGGACAGCGCACTAGTTCACTTTGGTAGAAATGGCCTTAAGGGTGAAGGATTTCAGATTAGAGGAAAAAAAATTCTTACATCTCCATGAGAGATGTCAAGTATTCTAAATTAAAGAATAATAAGAGTAAATCACTGTAACCCTAACAGCCGCTGTAAGCTAACTGGCAAAGAATGCACTCAACACACAGTTGTCAGTCAGACTATTTAGCCAAACTGTGTCTTGTAAGGTACCATATAAAAACTGGTGAGACACTGGTCATTAATATTATTGTTTGATGCATGTACAGTTAGTGCATAAAGAAATATGTATGTGTGCTGGAAATATGATCCTAAAATATGTTCAGATCAAGCAATCTGAGTAGAGCAGATGAACAAGTCTGTTGTAAGACAAAGGAATGTTGTTTCACACATTTGCCTGTGTCTTTAATGTAAATTGAGCAAGGTGAGGCCAGAGACAATGGAAACACATCTACATCTAAGGTAAACAACATGATTAAGCCAATCAAAAAAGTAATTGACCAGAGGATGAGGAAGACAGCATGACCGCTCTGCACCAGCAGGGGAGAGAAACTTTGTCTGGGTTTACTTTGTAAAGAATACGTTTCAAAGGTTTCCTAGACTATAAAAAGAAGGGGAGAGAACTCCTTAGTTATCCATCACTTAGAGAACAAAGTGGATGGCACCATCTGAGTCTGTGAAAGTTAGATCCTCTGGCCTAGAAATTTGGAATTGCTGGTAACTTAATGTAAATGAGAAAACTGTGTAGGCAAAGATTGTAATTTGCTAAAATTGAGTTTTAGTCACTAGAAAGTGTGTTTGGTTTTGTTTGTAACTATACCCATCTTTGTTCTTTATTATTAAACTTGCTAGTTTTACTATAAACCATCTCAGTGTTGTTATATTGAAGTAGTGAGTCCTTCCTAACCTAACAGGCTGGTGTGTACTGTAAGTGTGTTGGCTCCGTGGGAGGCCACAGCAGCTTCCTACAAACAGGGAATAGCTCGCGTTTGGCGAGTGAGTAGTCCTAATAGTCCACCCTTAGGCAGGGTGAGCAGCAGTTACTCGCTCAGGCCCTCAGTCAGGGCGAGCGAGCAAAGACTCAGTTGCTCCAACCCCTAGGCAGGGGTGAGCAGCAGGTAATCGCTCAGGCCCTTGGTCAGGGCGAGCGAGCACGGAGTCAATCGCTCCAACCCCTAGGCAGGGTGAGCAGAGGCGGATCGCTCAAGCCCTCAGGCAGGGCGAGCGAACAGGAGTCTATGTTCTAACCCTTAGGCAGGGTCAGCAGAGGAGGCAACGGCTTCAGGCGGGGTCAGGAGAGCAATTCTCCTGGGGTGGCTAGGGAAAAGGGGAAGGGGAGGGGGACGCAGGCCCACCCGTCTCCACTGCGTCCCAGCCCAGGGCCCTAGCAGTGGCAGAAGCGGCTGCCACTGTGCCGGCGGGGCTCCCGCTGCAACACACCGGCTATAAGGCGGCTTCAGCCACAGGCCGTGGCTGTCCCTGGGCTACTTCCTCCCCACTGACCCTAGTACCTACCTCCTCCGTGCCGCGGGGATAGTCCATCTGGGTTAGCTCTGTCAGTCCTTCCTTGTCGACCGGGGGTAAAGCAGGAAGCTCCTCTTCAGGGGGCAGCTCCTCAAGATTACTGTATGTTGGGAGTGGCTCAGCCTCAGGCAGCTCCTCCAAGTCCTGCCCCGCTGTAGGGAGGGGCTCGGCGGCTGGCAGTTCCTCCAGATCCAACCCAGCCTCCGGGGGTGCCCGCCACTCGGGCTGCTCTGGGGTCTCGGCCCAGTCTGGCAGGTCCCGAATATGGGCTCGGGGTAGCTCGGCCCAGTCGTCCTGGCCGAGTTGCCTAGTCCAGCTTCTCGATGGCCCTATCCAATCCCCGGGCCCCGGTAGGGCCGGGGTTCGTCATCGGCGGCTAGGCTCTGGCCTAGGCCTCGGCTGGCGGGACAGCACGTCTGCCTCTGGCAGCAGTCTGGGCCCTACTGAGCTCAGGGGCCAGGCTTTTGTACTTCCCCTTCCTGTTGGGGCTCCGCCCCGCGGCTGCCAATTGGCCTGGCCGGGTGGCCCTATCACAGCCCGGGTCCCTTGTTGCCGGGCAGACTCTGGGGCAGGGTGTAAGTTGGGCCAATCAGAGCGCTCGTGTCCTTCCTCAGGCTCTGGCTCTGGCTCTGTGGGAGGCCACAGAGGCTTCCTACAGTACATTGTTTCTTTGGAAGTAGCAAACTTAATAATTTCAGTGAGGGTCCAGTGATAGGGACTAGACACTACAGAGAGATGTCTCTGAGGAACTTGAGTTCATTGATTGTTACCTGCAGGGCAAGGTTAAGACAGGCAGAATCTCAATGAGTTTGCTGGTGAAGCAGGCAGATTGGGGTGGCAGGGAACTGAGACACACAGTCTAATCTCCTTGCTAAGGCAGAGGGGTAACACAGTAGCTTATTGTTCTGGGTTGCCCTGAGGAGAGCTTCACAAGCATTTTCTACATCTGAATGCTCACAAAGGTTTCATTATTATTTGTGTATAGTGCCCACAGTGTGCTAGCTGCTGTATAGAGAGGTAAGGGAACAAAGGCCACAGAACCGAGTGCCACACTGGCCCTATTACATGGTTCCAGCAACACTTAATGGTCAGAAAGCAGCCCTAAAAGAACAGCTGGGGATACTTTCAGTGTGGGAAAACCTATAGCTGGCCACATGGCCTCTGCCATCCCGACCTTGCATGTGTGACATAGAGGGTACATTGAGGGTGGCAAGGGCCACTTTTGGTGCCCAGCAACAAGGGAGTTGCTACAAGCCAGCAGAACTTATAGCAGCCCTGGTGCTACCCCAAATTACACCTATCTATTTTATCTGCCCCCCATTTACATAGTATCTGAGCACCTCACAGTTCTTAATATATATATATATATCCTCACAACACCCTGGGAAGTTGCAAAGTACAGGGAGATCACATGACTTGCCCACAGGGCCCAAGCATAATTTTTTTCAGGCCCAGTACAAACTAGTAACACGGGCCCACTCCCACACACATACCCATGGGGGTTACAGCCTGAGCCGGGCCCCCCAGGGCCTCCGGGCCCCAGTAAACTGTAGTCTTTCCCCCGCTCCCCCAGAGTGGGTGCCCTGCTTGCCCACAGGAATCTGTGTCAGAGTGAGAGCTGAAGGTTGGTCTTCTAAATTCCAGGCCAATGTCTTTATCACAAGCCTATGCTTTCTCCTGGTGCCTACACCCAAACCAGCCCTCTTAGTCCCAAGGATCAAAGGAGCAGAAAGGCAACTTAAAGCCACCTTAAATACACTTATCTCACCCCAACACCTCAGCAGCACAGCTGAGGATCTGGCCCAAGGGCCTAAAAAAGTGAGAAGCCATCCTGCTAGGCTGAAGGCAAGGATGAGGAGTTTGAATATGATATGGTGGGTGAGGGGAAGTCAGAAGAGGGACTGAACTTTTTTGACATAGCATGCTAGCTAGATGATTTTGGTGGCAGCATTTTGGATGAACTGAGGTATGGGATGGCTGTGAGGTGACAGAGAGGGAGGCCAATGTAGCATTTCTCAGAAAAATGTTATTCTCAGGGAATGAAGCAAGAAACCTGCTTATGGAAGCAGGCATCAAGAAACGGAGGAAATAAGTGAACAACGGTGACTTGTGTTGAGTCATTCTCGAGAACATCTGTTTACAGCCAGTCCAGGCAGCCAGTGTCTGGGAATAAAATGATGCATGAATGCTCTGGGAATCTGTTCCCCTTCATTATTAATATTTTTTTATTATTTGTTTCCTGTTTGATCCATAACGTGCTAGTTGCTTTCCAAATGGAAAAGAGGCATGCTCCCTGCCTCAAAATGATCCCAAGCTTGCATCATTTTTGGAAACTACTTAATCTGCATATTATAAAAGAAGCTGCAGATAGGGGCATACCTATTTTTGTTGGATTATGTTGCCAAAGTACGACAGCCTTGAGTTCTGTCCCACAGAGAAAGTCAAGATGGTAAGTTTAAGAGGAGATGGGCGTGCCAGCCATAGGCCTGTTTATTTTAAATGGTATTGACCATGAGGTAGAAACAATATATTCTACAAAAATCAAGATTATATCAATTTCTCTATTTCATATCCTCACCATTATCCTCTCTGTACTTTTTATTCATTGGAGCCAGGTAACAACAATATTCACTTTTCCCCAGAAGATTTTAGAGACCAAAACTCTCACCTTAGTATTAATGAAAGATGTATTAAGATATATCTCTTCGTTCTTCTACCTCTCTTGCCCCGAACACCTTTTTCTGCAAACCTCAGGCATAACCAAAAGCATGTTTGCTTGTCTCCATGCAACGTACACATGTATTTTGGGGTTTTGTGATATCTTTTTATTCTAAAGCAAACCGCATGTGTTTAGAATGTGTTACAGTTCTAAAGTTAATTTGATCTTGTTCAGTGAGCATCAGCCAAGTCATAGTGCTTTCCATACCAAAGCAGAAAGGCCTGCGCCATGAAGGCTAGAAGCACTAATAAATTAATCTTTGAATACTTCCCACAGAGTGATGATTGAGTGCTGCTATCAACCACTCAGGACACAAACTGACCTCAAGTCTGTTACATCTATATATTCTAAATAGCTAATCGTTAGGAACAGAATCTCTGGGAGTTCATTATGGGCCTGATCTAAAGCCCAGTGAAAACAATGTGCGTCTTTCCCCTGATTTCTCTATACTCAGGGCCTTTGTTACTAGAGTCCCATAATCATGTCCAATGCCTCAGAGGTTCTACATAGTCAAATGAGTGATACTTTTGAGTCTTTCACCTACTAATATTAGAACTGGCCTCTTGTTCTTTTTCAGATAATTAATCTATTGCCCTTGAGTTTATTATTCTTTCCCCAATAGCTAAAGATTTATTTCCACGGACACTAATTAGGTATTGTGTGCATAGTCACAGTCAAATGCTTATAGTTAAGCAGCTTTGTTAAGCAGTTGAGTTGTATAATTAGTATATATATATATATTTTTGCTCTCTTGACAAGATTGCTCTCTCCTTTTTCCCAACCACTGCCATTTCTTACCTAAGAGATTACTATGATTCCGGTATAACAGGTCTTTCTGGAACAACAAACAGCTCAGGTTTCTTTAATCATACTGAAGACTGAAATAACAATGGAGTCCTGGGATCTCCTAGAACAAATTGTGTTTCTGTTGCGAAGCCAAAGAAACAATAAAACTTCACTATTTTTCCCCAAACATTAGTTACTTTAACTAACCTGTCTCCCTTGGCACTGTTTTGTCACCCGTTCTTCTCACAGAGACTAGTGTATCTCTTACATAGTAACTATTTCCAAGGCACATGAAGCTCTTTTGTCTAAGTTTTCCCAGAATTTGCAGTCTTCACCCTTGGCTCTTTTAATGATGCCTATTTTATGAATTTAATGAAGTATTTAATGACATATTTAATGAAGCCTTAAATGATTGTTTATTGTAAATAAATGGTATTGTAATTGCTTCCCTAGTTTTGCTGAAAGATCCCTGTAAAATCAAGAAAGCATCAGTAACTATTACTTAACTAAAAAAACATCCTCTTCTCCTTTCAAAAGAAGATCCAACTAGTTCTCTATTTCTAACCTATCCCTTTTGGCAAATATGCCCAAGTTGTTTCTGAACAGATACAGTTTTACCTCTACAAAAGTTTCAGGTGGGTCTGGAGCCTACATAGGTGCTTTGTAATGTGAACTGCTTCTTCTGGTTTTTTTGTTTTTTTTTTTTTTAAATGGATAAATTAGCAAACATCATAAAAGGTCTGATGCTTATGTGCACTGTATTTCTCCTGGAACTTGCTCCAAAGCCCATTGAAGTCCATGTAAAGACTCCAATTGGCTTCAGTGAGCTTTGTATCAGAGTCATAATACAGGATATATCTAATGGGCGGGATGGATTTACTGCATCAGTTCTTTACCTCTGGACACCCAAGTATAAATCCTGATTTATGTAAATTAATATGCTAGTCTCTTTCTAATCCCTAATTGATGTTTTCAATGACACACAAAAGGCACAAACTGACAGGTTCTGCTTTGTATAGTCCATTACTACAGAGCCTTGAGCACCCTCTATATCCATTAATATCAGTAGGAATGTATGATGTTCAGCAGCTCACATGAGTTGTTCAAAACACTGTAGTAGGAGGCCCTTGAGACCAAGAGCTGGAATAGCAGGGAGGTCAGAGATCAGAATTCAAGTTCAAAGGTGTAAGGGCACTGTGTTCAGTGCTGACCTACACTATGCCAAGCTCTACCTAATGCTATAAATGTCTCACTTTTATGGATAACAAACAATTCAAACCCTAACCATTTTAATAGTGCTAACAGATTATTATATGATCACACTAGTGTCATTCTAGTGGAATCATATTGTGTTCCATACAGCCTCACACCTGATAATATGGCAATAGATTTAAAAAAAAATTTTTTTTAAAGCATCTCTCTCACACTTTGTATCAACATAATAAAAGCCGATATTTTAAAACAAATTGGGTATGCAAAATGCTTGTGCAACTGTATGCCTAATTTGCACAGGTAATTATCTCAACTTTATGTGAATTAGTTAACTGACTGCACAAGTAAATCGTCAAATTTGCATACACCTACTCTGTTTTCCTATACAGTCAGTGTAATTGCATGTACAAACTTGGCACATAATAATCTTGCATTTTGCATGTGTAATTTGCACCTCAGCTGCTGGAATTTCTGCTGGAAGTGCAGTTGGTATTGCAAAGTTTCAGGAAAAGTTTTCTCCTAATTATTTATTATATTAATAATTTATAATTATAATTAATTAATAATTTCATGTTTTAAAATACAATCAGTAAAATTTGAAAACAACAAGAAATACTATTAAATATTGAAAATCACACTAATGTAATTTTACAATTCAAATCTAAAGATATTCAGGTCTGACAGATCTACAGTAAAACTCTCACTTTAGCCTTTATTCACTTCACTGAGACAACACGAGGTATTACAGCAATATGTTATATCCAGATTAGCTGACACTTCTCTAAAACCTCAGCATTGCAGCACAGTGTGACAATTCTTATTCAGAATTTCCTTGCTTTTTTTCCCTTGAGGGAACATAGTGAAATCTCAATGGTTCATGGATCACAGATTTATTAAACAAGAATTTGGTTGCAAGCCTTAGTACCTCTGCTGTTTTTATTGGTTTGATTTATAGGAACTAAATTGAAGGGGAAAAATAATTCTTTTAAGGTTTCAAGTTGAACTCAGAATTGAAAGACCAATGCCAAATTGTTTTCAGCCATCCACCAACCACTCTGTGTATCTAGGTCATTTATCATTTAACTTGCTAAATGAGGCTTGAGCATACAGAATTCCAACAAAAACTAAATAAATAATGAATTAAAATGGTTTTTAGATACAGTGGTTTTCATTTATGGAAATGTTTAGGTTTTTTTTGCTTTATGAGGACAATAAAATTTAAAGCTGGAGAGCTGCTTTGGAAAAAAAAAAAAAAAGCTAAGTGTTATTGCCAAAAAAACAGAAAGCGGTAAAAAGAATGAAGATAATAAACACTGGCATAATGGTTCGGAGGAGGAAGCAGAAGATCAGAGACGGTGTCTAATCTAATAGCTAGAGTAGAGGATTTGGATGATGGAAACCTAGTTTCTCCTGATTTGATGACAACTTTCTGTGTGACTTTGGAGATGTTAATTAACTTCTCTATACCTTAGTTTCCCAATCTGTAAAATGTTTATGACAATAGCATATCGTGACCTCACAAAGTTGTGGTGAATCCTAATAAATTTGGTCTACATTTTCAAAAACAGCCCTTATTTGGCAAAAACGTATGCACATGCTCAAGCTTAATACGTTGACCTTAAAGTAACTGTCGTTGACCTGAAAGTCAATGGGTCTTAGGCTCCAAAGTCACTGGGGCATTTTAAAAAATTTTACCCAATGGAACTTGGACATATGCGTAAGTGCTTTGTGGAATACAGATGGACATTTGCTAAAATATTTTGTTTAACTGTGGACTATGCATTCAAGTAAGTATGTAAAATCACCCCAAAAATCTATAACGCTTTCATGTTTCTAAAAACATATGAAATATAACACTTGAAAAAACTCAAAACAGCGATGGAAAAGTCCCATAGAATGTAAAGGAAAATAATGCCCTTCTTTAGCTTGTCTTTAGGAGATTTGTAGCCTACTATAAATTTCTATGGGATAGTTCAAAGCACCAATAGAAAAAATGTAATTCACTATTGAATTGTATAGACTTTTAGAATAACATATCTAGAACTCTATAAAAAAGTCTATGGAACTCTACTGTTTTCATCTTGTTAAATTCTATAGCATTTTCCTAGAATGATTAACGCAAGAAAACAGACTTTTATGGACTAGTTCTTTAATATAGAATTAGCAGGTGTTACCATCCAAGCTTAAACTTCCCAGCATCCTTTCTGACTAGTGCTAAAAATTGTTAGCAAGAGAATCATAGTAAAGTAATGCTAAGCGATATAGTATAGAATTACTAGCGGATAGGATTTCCAAAGGGGTAGCCGTGTTAGTCTGTTTTTAGCAAAACAGCGAGAGTCCTGTGGCACCTTAAAGACTAACAACTTTACGTGGAGAAACCCACTTCATCAGATCCAGAGAGAAACTTCAGTTTGGTAGGTATATATACACATGCAAGGATGGGTGAGTTACATCACAGTCAAGTGTTAACGATGTTAATTCAATCAGGGTGGATGAGGCCATTCACAACAGTTAATTATGAAGGTGAACATTATTTTTTGTAGTGGGCTAGCCACTCTCAGTCTCTATTCAGACCTAGTCTGATAGTGTCAAGTTTGCATATGAGTTTCAGCTCTGCAGTTTTGCACTGGAGTTTTTTTGTTGTCTGTCTTTGTGTCCATCTCTTACTGGTTTTTGAATGTTAACATTTTGTCTGTTTTGTGCGTAGAGACAGTCCGGTTTGGCCAATATACACAGCAGAGAGGCCAACAATGTATATGTACAGGTGAATGATATGATGGTGTCGCTGATGTGGTTAGGACCTGTGATGGTGTCACTTGGGTAGATATGTGGGCAGAGTTGGCAACAGGGTTTGTTGCAGGGATAGGTTCCTGGTTTAGTGTTTCTATTGTATGGTGTGCAGTTGCTGGTTAGTATTTGTTTCAGGTTGGGGGGCTGTCAGTAAGCGAGGACTGGCCTGCCTCCCAGGATTTGTGAGAGTGAGGGATCATCTTTCAGGATATGTTGTACATCTTTGATGATGTGCTGAAGAGGTTTTAGCTGGGGGCTGTGGGTGATGGTCATCAATGTAGCGTAGGTGGAGGAGGGGCACTTTGGGATGAGAGTTGAGGAAGCATTGTTCTAAGTCAGACATGAAAATGTTGGCATACTGTGGGCAATGCAGGTATCCATAGCCATGCCGCTGACTTGAAGGTATAAATCGTCTCCAAAACTGAAATGGTTGTGAGTGAGGACAAAGTCACAAAGTTCAGCTATCAGGTGTTCCATGGCATTATCAGGGATACTGTTCCTGATGGCTAGTAGTCCATCTTTGTGTGGAATGTTGGTGTAGAGAGCTTCTACATCCATAGTGGCCAGGATGGTGTTTTCTGGAAGATCACCAATGGATTGTAGTTTTCTCAGGAAGTCGGTGGTATCCCGAAGATAGCTAGTAGTACTAATAGCGTGAGGAGAGAGTCCACAGAGCCTGATAACCCTGCTGTAAGAGTGACAATGCCTGAGATGATGGGGCATCCAGGATTCCTGGGTTGTGAATTTTGGGTTGCAGATTGAATATCCCTGGTCGGGGCTCTAGAGGGTGTATCTGTGTAGATTTGTTCCTGTGCTTCTTCAGGGAGTTTCACGAGCAGATGGTGTAGTTTCTTTTGGTATTCCTGAGTGGGATGAGCGGACAGTGGCCTGTAGAATGTGGTGTTGGAGTGTTGTCTAGTGGCTTCCTGTTCGTAATCCGACCTATTCATGACCTCCTTTGTCAGCCTCTTTGATTATAATGTCAGAGTTGTTTTTGAGGCTGTGGATGGCATTGCGTTTTGCACAGCTGAGGTTTTGGGGCAAGTGATGCTGCTTGTCTACAATTTTAGCTTGTGCACATCGGTGGAAGCATTCTATCTAAAAGTCTAGTCTGTGGTTTCGACCATCAGGAGGAGTCCATGCAGAGTTCTTCAATCTTGTAGTGTTGGTGGGAAGGTATCTCAGGCTTAGTGTGCTGTTTGGTGGTGTGGTGGAAATATTCCTTGAGTCGGAGACGGCGAAAGTAAGCTTCCAGGTCACCGCAGAACTGTATCATGTGCGTGGGGGTGCAGAATGAGAGTCCCCAAGATAGAACAGACTCTTCTGTTGGGTTAAGTGTGTAGCTGGATGGATTTACAATATTGTTGGGTGAGTTAAGGGTATCACTGTTGTGATCCCTTGTAGCATGTAGGAGTTTAGATAGTTAATGTTTTACTATTCAGTGGCATAAACCAAACCTTACACAGGTAAAAAAGCAAGAGAATTCTATAGCTATTACTCTAATAACTTGCATACTTTAATAGTGAATGAGATCCAAGCTCTAGAACTTTTAAATCTATAGAACCTATATAATTTAGTAGAAAATTACATGCCTGATATGTATTGAATCTATAGTTCGGTCTAAAAATGATCATTCTCTATTAAATTCTTCATGATCTTTCATAAAGGGACTGGGTGTGTTTTTTATAATAAAAGCTAAATGAGAACTGAAGTTTTAAAAAAAAGTAGTAGAGGCAGTTATATGTGCTAATTTACTATAATTTGACTAATTTTTAAGTGGTACAGAAATCAGTGTGGCATATTGCAAAGCTGTTAATGTTTATTCAAGGAGGCAATCTTGGTGTCTCTCTGCAGTAGCTATATTATGTGATACACATCTTGCCAAAGCATGTATACATGTGTCATAGAATAGCTGAGCACATATGAACATAAAGACTGCAGAATCTGTTAACATGAACATTATAGTTGGCCAGAGACTGTAATAATTTATGCATCCTTAGTTTAAATTTTTTGGATATCTGTGCTTTATTAAGTCAGAGAGCTGGAACGTTTCCCTTTCTTTATCAGGCTGATTTTTGCCTTCTTTCACAGCTCTTCACTTTGTGTGTGAATAAATGAGATTGTCCACATAGATGGGGTTAATGAATTTCAGAAGAGTGTTTTCTATTAGGGAAACATTGTTCTGCAATTTTTTAATCCTGAAATAGCCTACAGTAATATAGACATGGAACTGTACCAAACCATTTTTATAGGGGTATGTCTCAGATTGGAATCTGAGATTTAACATCAACTCCTGGAAGGGTGTTCGACTGATATGAGAGAGTAATTTGTATGTCAAGGTCCTGTGTAAAGGTTAGCACTTATTGATCAAATACTTTATACATCAGCAATGTGCTATGGGGATGGAAACTCACATCAATATCTCTCAATTGCAACCACCACAGAAAAATATATTAAATGTTTTTTTTATTTTTCAGTGCTTAGAGGCTAGCGCTGAACAAAAACCATGTGCCATGATTCATTCTCAAGCTTCAAAAATGGGTATTCATATTTTGCAGAGATTTCCTCATTCAGACAAATGATGTATAAAACAGATACTGAACTCCTTGAGTCAAATTCAGAGGTGACAGAAATGATGATGTAAATTACACATTGGTGAGTGGAAATGGGTGTAATTTACCCTGAGGAATGGGAAAATGGGGTAGTAGCTGAGACAGCAGCTAACCGAAGGATATGAGGAGGTGGACGATAAAACAGGGATGAATTTGAAGCTGAGACTAGAAGGCTTGTAAGCAGTTTGGCTACAGCATATAGGCAGATGCTCCACCACTTCCCAAAATCAGTAGACGATGGTCATCACAAGCTCTCCCTCCCACTGCATAGTTCCTGTAAGCAATGCCCTCACATGCTGAATGTGAATATTAACGAGCTGATGTGATTCCATTCTTGGAGAGCACCCTCAGGAAATTAGAAAAAGATGGAATTAAATCCTACATGCTTTTTTCAGTCCTCACCCAGCTAGAATTGCCATTGATATAAAGGACTGTGGCTACTTTTTTTGAGGATAACTACAAGCATGTGTAGTTATAGATGTTTTTTGTTCTGGTGTCTCCAGGCTTCAGTTGCTACCCTTGTGCCTCTTATTGCAGGCATTTTTGAAAACTGCAAATTTTGCTTTTGATTCTGAAGGGCATGGCAACAACCCAGTCTTGAATCATCTCAGTCCAGAACAAACATGAGTTGGGAAACCATGCACAGGAAAATATAAAATTTATTTTTTTCAAACAGATTTTTTTTCCAGAAAGTCAGATGCTTTTTATTTTTTAGATCTTATTTGGTCAATGTTAAAAGTAGTTTGCCTAAAGTAGGGGGGAAATGTTGTGCACAAACACCTGTATACCTAAAAATAAACAAATCACTTTGCTCTTCATTTACACAGGTCACCACACTGTTATGTGGTTCTGTGATGCAAAAGTTAATGGATTGCATAGGGTAGTTTTATATCTGGATTATATCAACTAATATTAGTTCCAGCTTGCAGACGGCAATTTCCTTGCCAGTTCTTATGTTATTAATCCCTTGGTAAGCTAAAAGGAAAAATATCTGGTTCTAAACGCTTCATAAAATGAGACTGGGAAATCCATGCTTTTGGAAAAATATCAGATTCATTGGACTTTTAGTAATAATATTTACTTATTAACACTGTAGTTTCAGGCAAAGGAATATGAAAGTTCAAAGGAAGTTTCAGATACTGGAAGATTGAGAAAGGCAAGATGGTAGTTTCTCTTGTTAACAATAATCTCAATGAAACTAATATATTGAATAAATGCTAAATGGTTGTTAGGATGCCATGATGGTCTTTTTCATGGGAGGGTTGTTCTTCATTTCTCCCTATCTCTGGGTCCCGGACTAATCTCTGCTTCTCTGGAATAATTCCACTGAAATCAATATCACATCACTGTATCTCAGAGCAGAGTTTGGTCCAATGTTCTTATATCACCTTTCACCCAGATATATCCAAAAATGCTTTACAAACTTGACTGACTAATTGTAAAAATTACAGTATCTACATTAGGAATCAGTTACCAACAAAGGAAGTGGAGACATTTATGGGTTGAAATAGAGAAGCTGCTGAACAGTGTGGGGCAGCCCTTTAGGATAGGAAGTGAAGGATACACTGTCCAGGGAAATCTGCAGAGAGAAGGTAAGTAATGTGATTACTACTCAAATAGGAATTTGACGGGAGCATTGGCGTTAACAATTCTCTTGTGAAAAGAGCCATCTGATTTTTAATGAATGTAAGCTATTAGGATCTGAGATTTAATTCTTGTTCAAAATGCACCATTCTGAGGCTTTTGCTCAGTAATGAGTAAGAGAAGATGCTGACTGAATCACTAATACCTACCTATCTACTGCCATTTGGGCTTTCCTTAGAGGTCTCCTAAAAAAAAAAAGCTAGCTTAAAATAGAGAGACAGGTTTGGGGTCCCCTTTGGGCATGAATATATACAACAGTTGCTATTGTTTGGTGTTTAGATACCACTGTGTCAGGTGCCTTTGAAATAACTAAGACGGAGGTAAAGCCAAGTACTGATCCATTGTGGCCTTGTTTAGTTGGATCTCACAGGATCACAGCTAACGGTGATATGGCTGCACAGAAAGAGACACGGTTTAAATTCTTCCACAGTACCCAGAAGAGAGTAGAGGGAGATTCTGCCTTATACTGAGATCTTCTTCCTCTTTCTTTAACTTCTTAAAGATTTTTATTTATTAGTAAAATTCTTCTACATTGCAAGGTAGAAGTTGGTACATTGGAAATAGTACCAGGCATTCTAAAGGCAAGGCAGGTGAATTGGGTTATATTTTACACACCATAGGGCTATATGCCAACCTTTAATAATAATAATATATGTGTTAAATAATAATTATTTGCCTGTAGTTGGTGCTCCCACGGCACTGAGAAAGATACCTGAAAAGCTCTTCTTTTGAATATGTCAAATAATTAGGAAAGTACTTTTAGCTCGATGCTTACACCAAGTTGTATTCTGATCAGTTATAAGGAAGGGAAAACTTATCAACATCAGTAGCAGGTGGAAATTAATTGAATGATCACTTTAAGTGATGCTGGCTACAAACAAACTACAATGCATATTGCATTTTGTCGTTCACTCGGATAAACTTTCATTTCAAAGTTCTCAGTTTGTTGGGGTTGTACTCGTGTGTTTGTGTTGGAGTGGGGGAGAGAGAGAGTACATATGAATCAGAGTGCATCCATACATGGAACATACATCCCAAGATGTACTGTGGTTTTAATACACCTGTAGGATGAAAAGAGATATATAGCCCATCATTTTCAAATGTGGGGACCTCAAGTTAGACTCCTACATTCAGATTTAGGCACCTAAATAAAAGTGGCCAGATTTTCAAATGTACTGAGCACCCTCAGTTTCCATTAACTTTAACAGCTTTTGTGGGTGCTCAGCACTTACGAAAATCAGGTCACTTACATTGAAGTGCATAACTAAAATGATAGTGGAGATAAGCATTAGCTACACCGAGGGCTAGTTAAGCGGTGACAGTGAGAACCATTCAGTGGCATGCATACCAGATGCACAGGTGGCAAATTCTCATCAGACATCTAGGCAAATTTCTAGTGAATATGGGGGAGGAGTCCTTTGTCATGGTACATATTGTTAATGAAGAAGAAGAGAGTTATAGAAGAGAGATCCTGGAGGCTAAATCCAGATTACAAAGAAAAGAACTTCAGGTCTAGGTCCTCTATGGAAGCTTTCTCTTAAATGCTTCCACTCCTACGCTTAGGGCTGGCTAAACAGGGGAAACTGGAGAGTCTCAATATGTGGAGAAGATGGTATAAGGAGAAAGGAGTTACATTTGTTAGGCACTTGGTAATTTTTTCAGGTGGGGGTGGGCTCCACCTTAACCAAAGTGGAACCAGACTGTTGGCAAAGAAAATTAACAAGGTTTGGTGGAATTATTTAAAGTAGGAGCAGGGGGAAAGCTGACAGGTGCTAAGGAGCACTCAAGTAGAACAAAGACATCTGTTAGTGTTCTCAGTAATGCCAAAGTAATTCTGTAACCGTTGACGAACAGGACAGAAATTTCAGCTGAACTGGAAGAGCGGTAAGTTGACCTCACAGAGTCAAGTTCTGAGAAAGTAACAAGATGACAGAATAAGGAGTTATTGAATAAAAGTAGGCACACAGCCAAAAAATAAAAAAACTATTAAAGTATATATAGCACTGCAAGAAGCTTAAAAGAAAAAAAAAGAAGTGAGCTAAAATATCTAGTAATAGAAAACCATCTTGGCATAATAGGCATTAGTTGAAACATGGTAGAATGACAAAAGACAACAGGAAACTTTAATTCCAGTCTATAAACTTTAGAGGAAAGGCAGATGAGGAGTAGAGGTGAGGGAGTAGTATTCTACTTAAAGAATTCCATAGAATCAAGCAAGGTCATATAGCTGAGTGGAGAGGTCCATAGACTAGAATATATATGGCTGAAATCCCAAGTCATAAGCATACTAAAATACAAGATTATACTACTGCCACCTGATCAGGAAGATACATACTGTGTATCCAACATTGTAGAAGATCATAAAGGCACTCAAGAAATAACTGTAGCTGACTGGCTAGAAAAAATGGTATTTGATTACAGTGAGAGGCAGATATAGAAATAGTCACTGACTGCACATTGAAAGTGACGTAGGATGTAAGATCATGTCGTACCATTCTTCACTTCCACAATCCCAAACACAAAGTTGTCTGTTGAGAGTAGGGTGATTGCTTTAACTTGCAATTTTCTGTCTTTTGCCATTTTGTAGTTAGAACTTGATTATAAACAACATGTACGTTGCATGCAAAAAATGTGTGTGCCTGTGTGCTCTAATTTGCACGTGTAATTACCATGGTTGCATCTGCATCTAGTATATATGAATGCCAAGTTATTCATTTAACATATGATCTGCAGGTGTGGTTATAGTAAATCGGTGTACAAATTAGGCATGCAGTTCCACATATACATTATTGAAAATCAGGTCCTTGTTATGTTAATATACTTTTTTAAAAAAACATTTAATTAGTCTTAGGCGTTTTTGGTTGAACATTCTGAAAGACAACATTTGCTAACAGCAATCAATTTCTGAGAGGTTCCATGCTCTGCTTCTTGCTTAATTTTTATTTAAAACATTTTCACATACAAACTAGTGATCAAATAACATTTCAATCTTATTTTATTAGGTCTTCTCCTTCACTAATCAATTTGAGACTGGACTGTCAGGGCTTAGTTTATAGAGTATGTCTACACTGCAATTAAAATCCCATGGATGGCCCATGCCAGCTCACTGGGCTCATGGGGCTTAGGCTGCGGGGCAGTTTAATTGCGGTGTAGACGTTTGGGTCCTAGAGTCTGGGTCCCAGCCCGTGCCTGCATGTCTACACCACAGTTAAACAACCCCTTAGCCTGAGCCCCATAGCCTGACTCAGTGGGCACAGGCCAGCTGCGGGTTTTTAACTGCCATAAAGACATATTGATAGTGCTTTCTAACAGTGGCATGCTGTGCACAGAATACCGCTACATGCTATTGGGTATAAATGATTCTTGGCTCAGTTAAATGAAAATGTGTTTAACTTGGCATAGCCAGCAAGTTAGGCTGGGCATGCACTCAACCTGCAAATAAGCCAGTAACAAACCAGGTACTCAGCTCACTGGTTAGTTAACTTTAGTTATTGGTGCCAAGTGAAAATATTGGTTTAAAGACTGGAGAAATACCATGATGTATAGGATTTCACATGGAGTTGTTTTTTTTTTTTCTGGCATTCAATTTTCTTCTATATTATCCCATTATGAAATTTTCTAAGGACCCATCAGTGTACACCAGACCCTGTGTTATCACCTACCACCCCACACTGGAGCCCATGAGGGGTATCATCAAAAAACTACAATCCACACTTGATGGGAACCCTATCCTAAAGAAATTTTTCCTGAACCCCCTCTTCTGGCTGTCAAACAACCCCCCAACCGTCCCAAGCACATCATCAGAAACAAGCTCCCCACAGACCAGGACACACCAACTCAAAGTCGCACTAGACCCAGGCAGAACAACAGATGCAAAACCTGGAGGATAAGCATACACAGTATCTCTAAGCAATATTACAAAGAAAAGGCCTTTACCATAAATTATAGAGTATCTTGATGTACTCTCTTGGTTTTTGTTAGATGATATTCTTTTGTGGTTTTGCAATAATAATAATTAGACCAACAATGTTGAATAAATGCCTAGCCACAGGGTTTAAATGTTTTCGTCTGTATGTTTCTACTGCTCAGTTTCCCTCCATTCTCTATTTCCTGAACATATTAACTGCATTCTTGGAGAATTAAATAAACACACATTTATATGATACATTGCTAATGCAATGTACTGATTCTTCTTGCTTAACAGACCACGTTCAAAACTAAAATCTAAATAGAAGATAAATAAAAGGAAGCCTGCCCTTTGGGCAGTCAATAAAAAAGTTAAGAACCTAGCCAAATCCTAAAACCCAGATCCCGATTCTTCCTTCATCTATAGCATGTCAATGGTTTCCTGTAAACAATCACTAGGGTACTACAGCTCAGCATTTATAAAATGCCAGACATTTTCCCCCTTCAATTGCCTTTCATTCCTGTCTGACTTTGGAATACTACAGCATGCACCAAGATGGAGAATATAGTCTCTTGTTTTTAAAATAGTCAGTGAAGCTTTATAGAGCTATATGCATTGGAGAACATGCTGACATACCCCGAGAGAACCTGGGACCCATATAGGGTATCATCAAACAACTACAACCCATACTTGATGGGAACCGTATCCTGAAAGAAATCTTTCCTGAACCCCCTCTTCTGGCCTTCAAACAATCCCCCAACCTCTCCAAGCACATCATTAGATGCAAGCTCCCCACAGACCAGGACACACCAACTTAAAGCTGCACTAGACCCTGCCAGAACAAGAGATGCAAAACCTGCAGACATATCTCCACTGCTACAGTGATCAACACACCTTTCAAGATCCATGCATGCTACACATGCCTATCACAACATCTAGTGTACCTCATCCAGTTCACTACATACCCCAATAACAACTATGTAGTGAAATCAGACACTTTTGAATGAACTCACACAGGAAAATGATAAAAGACAAAAACACCATTGTGACACCCTGTATGCCATATTCACCACTTTTAGGTGGTTATATATTTTGTACAAATTATGCTTTTTGAGGTATCACTTCAAAACTCATAATCTACTGAATATTATTATCCTGCTGAAATGTGTGTAACAACACTGCTTGTAAAATTATGAGATTTTGCTGTATGATTGTTACTGAAGTATGTTGTAGTTCTGGGTAACACCCACAAACCAGTTTCTCAGGGACAAAGATACCCTTGTATGCCGGCTAGGTGATAAAAGTTCATAACCTACTTAACTGACCATTCACCAGCAGCGAGGCGGGGAGAGGAAAAAGGTATAAACAAGAAATGTACTTTTCATACACTTCAAATTTCACAAAGATGGGATACTGTCTGCACCCTGCTGTGGGGTAATCCTCAAATGAAGGAGGGTATAAAAAATAAATATAAAAATAAGACCCCTCCATCTCAGCTCATGGCAGCAAGATTTCTTGAAAGACAAAAGAAGCATCATTGAACTAGGGGAATGGTCCTGGCTTGGAGGTTTTCTAGCCAGTACAGACTGTTATAAGCTTTGGTGAGAAAAAACTCTTTTTTTTGCTTTTAACCCTATTAGCCATGGTAAAGTTTAGGAATTAGCTTGAGTGTTTATCCTATTATTTCTTTTGTAATCAATTCTGCCTTATCACATGTAATAATTTAAAATCTATCTTTCTCTAGTTAATAAACTTGTTATATTGTTTTATATAAACCAGTGTGTTTTGGCTGAAGTGCTTGGGAATCTACTTAAGTCAAGAAGCCTGGTGCATGTAATCCTTTTCCTTTGTTGAAATGACGGACTATCTATGAGCTTACACTTTCCAGAAGGGTACTGAACAGTGTAAGACACACATTTCTAGGGCAGCAAAGCTGGGATTGGAGAATATGTGAGTGTCACCCTGTATGTAGTTCATGGTTGGCTGGAGACAGCATTCATGTGCTCAGCAGGGAGTGATTTTACATGTTAGTGACTTTATGTGAGGAGAGCCTGGATGGCTCGCTGTTCACTAGTAATGTAAAAGGCATCGCAGTCTGGAGAGCTACGGGGACACAGCATTCCATCAGATCAGATTGCACAACCATATCACCTATGGATGACCATTTTTCACAAAGTTGCTCTATAGAAAACTTCATCCTCAGAGGAAACCTGCACAGCGCTTTCAAAAAATGAGCCTGGGAGCTTAAATTCATACCTTTGCTAGACACTAAAAATCATGGACTGAATAGAGACACTGGATTTATGGCTTATTACAACAATCTAAACCCCCCCCCTTCCCCAGCTGCCTTTTCCCCCCATCACTGGAGGGGTGTTTAACAGGCCACTTAACCTTGAATGATCCCTTGAAATATTTGTGAACTACTTATTTTAAACAATCTGTTTCACCTTGTATTTATCTGTGACACTTGGGGTACATTTCCCAGACCTGAAAAAGAAGAGCTCTGTGTAAGCTTGAAAGCTTGTCTCTCTCACCAACAGAAGTTGGTCCAATAAAACATATTACCTCACCTGCTTGTCTCTCTAATATCCTCAGACCAACACAGCTACAGCAATGTTGCAGACATCCCAATGGCCTTATGTGATTAAACCCTCACAGAGAAATGAGTACCGTATACAGGGAAGCTGATTTTTTTTTTTTTTAAGTCAAGAAGTTCCAGGAAATTCAGAAAATACCTCTGAGTTGAAAGTCTGGGATTCTCAGTTGTAGACACAAAAGTTAATGAGGCAGATCCTCGGCTGGTGTAAATTGTCGTAGCTCCATTGAAATGAACGGAATCATAACAACTTACATTAGATGAGGATTTAATCTGGTATCATCATTGTTTAATCAGATTGGGACCCCATTGAGGTAGGCTTTGTACAAACACACAATAAGAGAGAAAGCCTGCCTTGAAGATTTCACAATCTAAATTGAAAAGAGAGATTTGGGGGGCGGAGGGAACGGTGAGGAAGACACAGAGAGATGAGATGACCTGCCTAAATTCACCCAGCAGGTCAGTGACAGATCTGGGAATAAAATCCAGTTCCCCTCTGTACCAGTCCAGTTCTCTAACTATTAGCCCACATTTCATCTCCTAATAAGTAATAAATTACAATGAAATCACTTGTAGATATCAATAATACCATTTTCTTCAGGTAACTCTAATCTTAATACATGAAATGTCTGTTTCCTTGTTTGAAGTGGCTGAAAAAGAAATTGCTATTAAGGGTTAATTCTTTAAGGGTTTGATACATCTTGCATTAAAATCAATAGAAAGGCTCACAGAGCCTGCTGAAAGTTGGAGCAAACCCTAGATCACATGGGGGAAAAGACTCTCTCTTACTGACTCATTTGAGAAAAGGTTGCTGGATCGGGTTCTTACATGTTAACTACAGAGTCTAGGATTTTCAGAAGGGCTCAGCATTGGACGAACACTCCTTGCATTGAAGTCAGTGGTAAAGCTCCCATTAACTTCAATGGAAACAGACTTAGGCCAGAGTGGAGCGCTTTCAGAATCCCACCCACCACTATACAAATATTTCCTATTAATTACTTGGTGACCATGGGTTTCATTGTAATTACCACATAATTTGGACTCTGCTTTATACCACTGAAACAGCTATATCTTTTCTTTCTGATGACAGGATGTTTACACCGAAAGGAAATGTTCCAACCATATATGGCCCTTACATTTGTTAAGTAGGACCAGAGGCATGAAGGGACAGGAGAGGGGACAGCAGAAGTTACTATGTTACTCATTTGCATGAGCATCAGGCTCTCCCGACAAGTGGTGCTACCCAATCCACCCACAAGAGGTTCTCCTGGCTACCATGCTAGAGGACATATTGCATTCCCAACTGACATCTACAGCCTCCCATTCCTTTGACTAGAGAATGTGCTCCTGCTTGCTAGCAGCAAGGTTAGTTCTCAGCAGGTGAGTGCACGTGTGCTACACGACATGTACCCTGGCTCACCCGGATGAGTCTCGGCTTCTGCTTGCAAGATCCCCGTAGCAGAGGATGTATATGTAATCTTTGCTGGGCTGGGAAAGATTTACCTCAGAATGCATATAAATTACTTTGGATCTGAAAAGCATGATGCAATTAATAATTAGCATTAGTAGTAATATTACCAAGTATTGTTAATTTTATAACCAGACTAACTGTAAGAAGGTTTTTCAGGCCTTTTGTTTTATGAACTAAATTATGCCCTGGCATACACTCCAGACTTCAACTGGTTGTCTGGGATATAAGTCATGTCAGAATCTGAATCCATATGCCTAGCCCATTTTTGTGTAATAAAAGATAGTTAAAAGTAACTGCAGCATACTCAAGGGATACTCTGTTTACTATATATAAAAACATTGCTAAGTATGGCTGAATGTGTTATTTGTGATTTAATCATTTATCGTCTTCAAGTCCTTTAGAAATTCATATTTATTAGGCCCCAATTCAGCAGAGCACTTAAATCTACACTACACTTCGAGCATGTGCTCAAATCCATCCCTATTTGGCAAAGCACTCAAGTTTGTGCCTAACTGCTTTGCTCAGGGCATTAAAGAAGATACATGCACAGGCATTTCATGAGAACACAGTGGGGAGTTGTTTTATGTGTAGACTCAGGGATCATATTGTGCAACCAATTCCCAAACAAACGTGGAGGACGTTCATAATGCTTAGTGACATGAGTACTATTGTGGAATTAACACATGGACACAGGAAAACTGATGACATGTCAGAGCTGGAATTTATTCAGGGCTAAATTCTCAGTAAATTGTCATCTGTCTTATATTCCAGAGCAATAACTGAATGGCAACACAGAAAATAACTGTCATATTACTCAGACTTCATTTCAGCCAACAATGCATTACTTAGAGCATCTGTCTCAGAGCTTAGCTAAGTTTGAGGAACTATCTACTAGCTATTTGATTAAGTTCTCTTTCTCAGAGTTAGTGGTAAGTATCCCTGCCTGACATGAAGGAGACTGCGGTTCAATTCCTGATGACAATTAAGTGGATTTTATTTTTGTGTTTACTTTTAAAAGAAGGTGTTCAGATACCAAGACAACAGGCAATTTTATCAAAAGATAGAGTAATACTAATAGCAGAATAAGAAGAGATAGATTCCTTGAAATTTCACTTACGGAAGGGTCCTGTAGGACTTAATACAGACACAAACACTACTAAACAGGCACACGCGTGAATACACACACACACAAAAAACAAACAGAGAGGAGGGTATTCCCTACATTTATGGACAACTTCTAAACTATGAAGAACTCTATAATAATTTTCAAGTGAAATGAAAATAGTACAGTGAGAAAGAATGAAGTGCTAGAAGAGGGAGACATCTATGGCCTTGAGTCTTGTCTTTGTGCTATGTCTTATTTTCAGGGGAGAATGATGTGTTTGGTTTGTTTCTATTACAAAAGTATCTGGGCCTGATTCTTCTCTCACAGGAATATCTCTGCTGCAGTCAAAGGAGCAACTAAGTTATAAAATCAGTACAAATGGGGAATCAGACTCTCTGAATACATTGCACACTTCTGCAAAGAGACAAGGAAAGAACTTGTGAAAAATGTACAGATGTTTCTAGTTGGCAACTCAAGATTTAATATTAGGGATTGATTACATTTACAATTGCTTTATAGTTCAATCAGATAGAGGCCTTCAAGGATGACTGGCCATAATGCAATAGTAAAGGAGCTAAATATATAAGCTGGTACTTTCAAAGGAGGTGTTCCAGTTGAGAAAGAGTAAGAAAGTATGGGAAAGAGGAAAAAACCTGTTTCCCCCACTTTTTCAAAATTTACTGCATGAAAACTGGAATATTGAATGGGAAAATTTTGAAAGGAGATTTTTCTGATGAATATTTTCACAGGAAAAAGCCCAGTTTTCCAACCAGCTGGAATAAAAACAGAGTGAATAAGATAGGATTCCCCTCCTCACCCCCAAATGGCTTTGGCAGCAGAACATGACACATTTTGGCAGGAGAAGAGGGAGGGAGAAACATATTGCCTAGCTTGACATTGCAATACTAAGAGAGGGCAGTGGGTCACACAGTGGACAAAAGGAACAAAAACAAATCTGGAAGCAAGAAACATCAATATGCAGGAGGGGGAATTCTCTGGAGTACAGGTTGCTATAGAAAATATGCCAGTAAGCATGTTTTATCCATGTGGCCTTCTTAAGGAGAAGAAAAACTTCTACGAAGCTTAGTCCAGATGCAGGAAAACTTAGCTTTTTGCTCTGCAGTTCATCTAGCTGAATTGCTGATGCTAATGTTATGTTCTGTTTTTCAATATGAACTTAATATTTTTGTTTCATCAAAAAACCATTTTTAGACTTTGCTTGTAGCATATTTGACTTCATATACACATATCCTCATTGATGGGAGAAATCCTGATGTCTTGGTTACATGCCCTACTGAATCCATGTAACAGAGCAGAATTTAGTCCAATGGTTGTTTCATAATACTCAACAAAGGAAATCAGGGCAAGAGATGACTTTGAAGAAGAATAGCATATCTATATATAAAAGAGCCATTTAAGCAGAAGCTTAAAGTTTCTGCCACTACTGGTTGAGGATAGGGGTCCCTACAGATCTTCTGTATATTTAAATTTTCATAAATTTGTCCTTTCCAGGATGTTCAAATAATTCAAATTTACAAACATCTTCTCTCTCAGCTTCCTGGAAAGGATTAATTTTTTTGCCAGATAAGTAAAATATTATTACTTATTTAAGTTCTATCATCATCATTATAGGTAGACAAGAAGATTTGGTGCCTAGCCTACTAAATTTTCATGCTGATTTTGCAAGGCTGAGCTATCTCTATCAATCATGCTCACAGCTCACTGGTTATAACTCATTGGTAACACCAAAGCAAATATTAGGTCAAATTCAACCCTGGTGTTGGCAGATGTAACTTTCACTTATTTCAAAGGAACTTACACCCAAAACTGGCTCATCACATCTGTTCTTCATCATTCTCTGCCAGTGCACCCAGAGAATTTTCACTTTCTGGGTTGTAAGTTTGTAGGTAAATATTGTCAGGCAACACAAGCGGTCATACATATTTACTATTCCTTGTGAGGATTTTATGAGGCTACAATTTTTATAGTTCATATGGTTTATTCAGACAGATACATCCAATCCAACATCTGGTTCACTAGCCCACACTAAATACTCTTGTCTGCTCTTAGGTCTGGCCTTGTTCGGAAAAAGAAAGAGGATGAGTGGTGGGGAAGGAACCAACCAACAAATAAACAAACAAAGAATTTCAACTAACAAGATCCATATGCAACTCTCAGTGCAAATCACATGGTCTTTTTTTTTCATATGCCACTCTGGCCAGACTATGTCCTCCATGATTCACTATGGTCATGGGACCCCCATGATGCACCATGGAAAATTTTGCTTGTGCAGAAACTACATTTTCTATCAAAACCACTTTTTGATGGAAAATGCCTGACCAGCTCTACGAAGTTATCCACACATATTGTAATTATTTAACAAATCAATTGCATGACTAACCCACCCCTAGCTTTTTTGGATGATCCATGACTGCTTTCTGTGACATGTACCTTTGAATTTCTTAGCATTCTTCCTGTATGTAGAGTTCAGCAGCCGTGTTGTTTTTAAGAACTCTGCGCAGCTTGTCAGAAGAAACATGAATGGGGGCTTTGATATTTGTTTTTAGTTTTGTTGCCTTAATCTTAAATAGAATTTTAACTTTATTTTAACTTTAAGGTATTTTAACTTTAAGTATCTTTTTACTGTTTGTGAACGGACAAACACAACACTTTCCAAAATGTCCATGAAAGCCCTTTTGGGAAGAACTCTTTCTTATATATTTATTTGTACTAATTTTCACAGTACTTTTGATTTTTGTTAACATTTTGGCTCATAAAACCTAGCTTACCCAAATGTATGTGAATAAGCAAATAAAAATTGGTAATGAAGACTAGTGAAGCAAAAATAGTTGTGACTATTTGGGCTGTATTAATAAGTGATTCAGATATCAGGAAGATAGGCACCATAGATGAACCTAGGCAGATAAAGGTCTTTGATTTCTACAGACTCCTCCCTAAATAACGATCCTGCTAAGTTTCCAGTGGCATTCACTTTAACTTCTGGAAACATGGAAAAAGAGGGTGGAAATAGCAAGGAAGCAGAAAAGTGGGTCAAAATATCTAAATTACAGGAGAAAATTTGGCAAATGTCAATAGAATGGCATCTGGTACATATGGAGTTGTCCAACTAAGCAATTGCAATTGTTCACAGATGCTTTTTGGGGTAGGAAAGACTTGTTTGGGCTTATTATCAAGGCTCTCAATGTACTGAAGGTTGGCTGGAACTGTCTAGAGAATAAGACATGTTAGGCATACTAGAAAAGTTTTGACAGGAGCCTGGGATTTTCCAAAAGAGAATGGAAAACATGTCAAGTTCAAATTTCCAGAAGGAATTTTCTATTCTCAGTGACTTTTATGCCTTTCTGAAGGAAAAGATTGATTATTTTTAACCCCACCTTGGCTTATGATCTGCTTTTAAGAGTATCATTTCATACACCAGACTAGGACTTTTATCCTGCAAGGTGAAGTCAGTAGGAGTTAAGTGTGCTCTGCATCTCATGGGAAGTAAGCAGTGAGTGATACTATGACTGGAAAAAGTTACAAGGAAATATGTTGCTAATCCTGGCTTTCCTCCTGATAGAACTGTCATTGCTCAGTTCATGAGGACCCCTAGAAATGCATCCTAACCCCCTGGGATGATTCTGAAAATGTTTGTATGAAAAATAATTGGATGCTACTTGGATTTTGACAAATTGTACCAAGCTTTGCCAGAAATTTCAAAAGTAACGCTGAGTTTGGGTGCCTCGGTTTCTGGATGTCCAACTTGACAATATCCTACAGAGGCTTTGTTTTTCAGAAAGTTGGAACCTAAAAGTTTAGGCACTCAAAATTACGAGTTACTTCTGGAAATCTTTGTGAAGATCTTGCAGCTCCTTTGTCACTAAAGAAATCTCAACTTCAAAGGGCCATGAGAAATGACCTGACAAACCAAACTGTTGATTTCTAGTTATTCATCATTTTCAGTTATTCATTAATAAAATTAGTAAAATTAAGGGGCTGAATCCACTTTTTCCCAAAATCCCCTCTGCACCATGATCCTCCCTCCTTTCCATCACACCCCCACCCCTCTACATTTAGGAGGAAATCCAGGGTTAGCAGCAGATGAGGAAAACCCTCCACTGGAGCTGTGTTGTTAAGTAGCTGAGGAAATCCAGGTGACTCCATAACTGGGACTCCACATGGATGCCCTGGCACTTTTAGCTGATCCTTCAAGATCCAGCAGTACTAGGTGCCAAAACAATGCTACCTCCCTGTTCAGACTGAATCATTGTAACGGAATTCACTGCTCTGGGAACCTCACATATTTTTTCTTCTGTTTGTTCTTGCTTGCCTGGGGGAGGAACAATCTGACTTTAGGGTATGATCCATCATTTAATATTAGTATACTTTTATTTAACTGAACTTTGATTCATACATAATATTTAATATTCCATGATGAGCAATTTTCTCCCTAGCCCTTCCAGTAAAGAGAAAAGAAATGAGCTGACATTTGTCTAATAGCTTTCTGCTATAATAAAGAAACGCTGTAATAAAGATATATTTGCAGAGAACTCTAGCCCTTGATTTGAATTCCATTTTTATGACAACCATTGAGATGCAAATTGTTCATTCATTTTGACAATTGCAGTTCAGTTTCAATCTAAAGTACCAGTAAAATTCTATAATATATTTTGTCTTATTTGTAAAAGAGCTCACAATAGCTCTCTGCTGTTAAATTTTTGCTGAGGACAGAGAAAGACAGACAGGTTTATTTTGTGTGTGCAGTTTTGCTGTAGCTGTATTGGTCCCAGGATATTAAAGAGATGAGGTATATCTTTTACGGGACCAGCTTCAATTGGTGAGAGACACATGCTTTCAGCTTACACAAAGCTATTCTTCAGATTTTTAATGCTAACATGTGGGTTAAAGAAATTTGGGTTACAAAGTTAAATGGACTAAATGGAATGAATGGACTAAAAGTTAAAAGATAAACTACAATGAAAACCCTTCCAAACATGGTTCTCATGGTAGATTCAGCCCAGTTGATCCATGAGTTATACATGGAGGTGGTCAGTTTTAGTGCTCCCAGTGTGTTCCACGTACAGAAGAGGCCATGTGCTGAATGAATGTACAGTCCACAACCACTCTTTAGCTGGTGCCACTCACTTCGTGCTAACCTCATTCTGGCTTGTCAGGTGAGCGAGGAAAGGGCTGTCTATCACAGAGGTCTGTATGTTCTGATTTATACCAGAGGATCCGGAACAAATGAAGGCATAAGTTAACTCCAGTCCCACTGTTCCGCAATATTTAACATTTGATTATGTGAGCCTGTTACTTTAAAAGTCTGAAGCAATCCACTGTTGTCAACCTCATGATTGAATTATGAGTCTGAAGAAATTTGGTGGTTTTCTTAAAGCCCCAGCTTCTGGAGTCATTGAATTCAAGAGAACCTCAGGGGTTTTTTTTGTTTGTTTGTTTTTTGTTTTTTTTAAGGCAGTATATAGCCCTCTTGGTTTTGGAGGAAAAATGTGAAACCATGAATAAAGATACCGTGGAGGTTCAAAAACCAAAAGACAAATAAGGAGAACTCCAAATTTATTGTTTTTTTGTTTTTTTTTTGTTTTTTTTTAATCTCATGGTTTTTAAGTCAATTTCACGATATTCAGGGGCCTGACTCATGATTTTGAATGCCTGGGGTTGACAATGCTGCAATCACGGAAATCATCACTTGTATGAGTAAAAAGCTGCAACACTTGATGAGCTGAGAATAGTTGGTAGCTGTAAAAAACTGTAAGCATCTCTGATATTATTGCTCTTCAGCAGTTCCCTATTTTCATCATCCTACAATGTAATGAAGGTTGGAATGGATATTCCAAGTCAGTCACTGCCAGGTCTCTTTACTGCATTAAATTAAATGTTCTTGAGCTATTGAAATCACAAGACTTCCAGACATTTAAAAAGTGGGAGTCAGTATCCAAATACTTTTAAATAACATGGATCATCGGTAATTATTAACCCAAGTAGTTTGCAAGGCAAGCTGGACAGAAATTTCCAGCAGTCAGCAACATAGGACACTAGTGAATAACTAACAAAGAGAAAAGGACACATCAGTGTATATCAGAGTCTAGATCTGGAGTTTTTAACTTAGTCCACACTGACTAGGGATGTAAACATTAGTTAAATCAAAAATTCGTTTAAATGTTCTAAAAATAGAATGTTTAAGGAGTTAAACACTGGGGGGTGTTGTAGCCACAGCTGAGCAGCTCTTGTTGATGGGGAAGAGCGGAGCCCAGCATGGGGGTAGTTGCAGCTGGGCTCGCCCCCCCGCACTGGGCTCCATGCCTCCGCCCTCTCGTGGGGAGCCAATCCAGCTACAGCTACCTCCCTCCCCCAGCGCTGGGCTCCATGAGCCAGTCCAGCTGCGGTTATCATGGCACTAGGCTCTGCACCTCTCCCACCCTGCTCACAGGGAGCCAGCCCAGCTGTGGCTACCCCTGGGCTTTGCTCTTCCCCGCCAGTGAGAGCTGCCCAGCTGCTGCTCCCCTCTGTCCCCCAGTTTAAATGGTAATCAGCCGTTTAAAATGTTTAAACATCTGATTACTGTTTAAACGGTTAACCTTTTACATCCCTAATTCAGACACAACTCTCGTAGATGTCAGTGAGATTTTGCCAGTGTAAGAAACTCAAGTTTGACCCAAACTCAAAGGAATAGTTTTAAGCAGCAGGCTGCAACTTTATTAACAATTAACTGGGAGGGGGAATAAGTAGCCTTTACTCCCATCCCAACCAGCTACCAGGCAATTAGTTGTGTCCAATGTGAGACAGGCCATTTGAGTTAAGCAGCCTAAGTGAGGGTAACGAATATTAGTCTAACCCCACCAAGCCTCAACCAGGGATTCAATCCCACACTCATCCCAAGCCACCTTCTTTGTGAACCAGATGAGACGCGACTCAGTCTGTGCAAGATTTAAGCCACCTTCTATCTTGAAGCCACTAAAAGTTGATGACAGCAATCCCCTGGGTCCCTCGGGAGCTGATTTATGCCTGGAATTGACCCCATAGCCTAACCTACTCACACTGGACATTGGCAGCAAGTTGTGACAAAATTTTAAAACTACCCCATACCTTACCTAACCACCAAACATCCAGGAAACTGTAAGGAAAGTAAAAATTCTACTAAACACACAGTCAATTTCATACAGAGAACAAATCCCTCCCTGTCCCCAAAATGTCACTCTAGTCAACCCGCAGCAAACCTGGAAACCTGATAAGACAACTTGGGTGGACAGTGTGCTGTGCTGCACCAGGAAAGGGACGTATGTCCTTTGGTGCATGGAAGGAAGCCAGGGAGCCAAATTGCCCATCCAAAGCAGCCAGTCATAGTGTGAATCCTGTGCCTTACCCCCACATCCTCCACACCTGGAGTAAAAAGAGGTGAAGGTGTGGAAGGGAGGGACACAAGCCTCTGCCTCACCTCCTCAGGGGTGGCAGTTCCCCACCAGTCAGGTGACACCATTTCCCTGCTGAGATGGGCAAAGGGAGACAGAATTTGGCCCACAGGAAATAAGGATTGTAAAAGTCTGAATACACATTCGTACACTCCATTAATGCCGGCTAATCATAAACAAAAAACCCAGTGAACATTTTTCTCCTCCTGATTGTTACACATTTTTATTTGCAAGCTGCCATTTTTCTAAATTACTCTTTTTCTTAACAAAATGGTAACTTGTAGCAATAATCTGAAAATATAACTGAAATTAAAAAATTATTTTAAAAATAAATGTTTCCATTCATCCAGTTTATTCCAGTTATCTTTAACCTCAAATTTCAGATGGCTATGCTGATAAAAATTAGTATAGTTTTCCTTTAAGGTTGTGTCGGTTTTCCTGTTATGCTTAATTTTTTTGTATGCTCCTTTAATCATGCAAATCTTCTGACTAAACTAAGTTTACAACTAACCTAAAATATTTATACAGAAAAACCTAATTCTGCATTAATTCTGTATGTTGTTTTTACATGAATGACTTATTTCCTCCATTTGGTGTTAATGAACTTCTGAGGTCTGGAAAAGCTCAGGCTACTTTAAAATGCCAAGATAAACACAAGGCAGAATAACTGACCTCCTGATATGCAGTCATTACTTAACTCTTTTGGAACGATATACAAAATGTGCTTTTGTTGTGAGGAGCTATATGTCACATTGTATATGTCTGAGAAAATGAGTAGACTATAGTAAAGAAAAACAGACCCCTTCAGATGTGTCGGTGAAGGACAAAATTAGTCCAAGAAATAAAAAAAAATACGTAAGAAAAACAGAAAAAATATTTGCATTGTTTGTTGGAAAAATGCTATAGAAAATAAAGTAGATTTTTTTTAAAGCTGCAATATATAATGTAAGGA
The DNA here is from genome assembly GCF_026122565.2 of Emydura macquarii macquarii. Lineage (NCBI taxonomy): Eukaryota > Metazoa > Chordata > Testudines > Chelidae > Emydura > Emydura macquarii. Next base: position 6,721,737 of record NW_027133377.1, read on the forward strand.
CTTGTGACATACAGTTACACACCCCAACAAATCTTCAGAGCAACATTTATTGGAAGTAGTTTAAGGTGCTTCTGAGGTTCTGGCCCAGGCACCATGTGAGCTGAAGACACTGAATACTTTGCAGGAGGTACCGTGCACACTGCAGGATTGGGTCCTAACATAAAGCACCTAATTCTGCATTCCTCATATGTATAAAATCTTCAAGGAACATGGGGTATGGGATAAAATTTTCAAAACTGCCTAAGTGATTTAGCAGTTGAAGTCCTATTCTCAAACGTGACTTAGGTGCTTAAGTCTCACTGAATGTCAGTATAATGATAAGAATCAGTGCAAGCAATTGTAGGCGAGCTGGGAATCGTGGGGTATGTCTTCACGGACAGCAGCATCAGATCGGTCTATCCGGAATGATTGAGTGGTTAGTGAAGACCCGCTCAATCAATTCGGAAGTCGATGTATAAAACACCACCCCCCCCAAGTGGCATAGCGCTGTGTCGACGGGAATGCATTTTCCATCAGTGTAGCACAGTGAAGACACCACGTAGAAGAGAAGTTACGAAGTCGATGGGAGTTACGCAAGCTACTCTGCATAGTTTGTGTAACTCCCTTCAACTGCTGCCGCATTTCCAGGTAAGTGTAGACCTGGCCATGGACTCATAGACTTTAAGGTCAGAAGGGACCATTATGATCATCTAGTCTGACCTCCTGCACAGCGCAGGCCACAGAACCTCACCCACCCACTCCTGTAATAGACCCCTAACTTATGATTGAGTTACTGAAGTCCTCAAATCATGGTTTAAAGACTTCAAGGTACAGAGGATCCATCTGCAAGTGACCCGTGCCCAATGCTGCAGAGGAAGGTGAAAAAACCCCAGGGCCTCTGCCAATCTGCCCTGGGGAAAATTCTTATCAGCTAAACCCTAAGCATGTGGGCATGTGGGCAAGACTCAGCAGCCAGACATCTGGAAAAAATTCTTTGTAGTAACTCAAAACCCACCCCATCTAACTTCCCATCAAAGGCCATTGGGCATATTTACTGCTAGTAGTCAAAGATCAGTTAATTGCCAAATTGGGCCATCCCATCATATCATCTCCTCCATAAATTTATCAAGCTCAGTCTTGAAGCCAGCTAGATTTTTTGCCCCCAGTGCTCCCCTTGGAACGCTGTTCCAGAACTTCCTTCCTCTGATGGTTAGAAACCTTTGTCTAATTTCAAGTCTGAACTTCCTGATGGTCAGTTTATATCTATTTGCTCTTGTGTCCACATTGGTGCTGAATTTAAATAATTCCTTTCCTTCCTCGCATTTATCCCTCTGATGTATTTATAGAGATCAATCATATCATCTCTCAGCCTTCTTTTGGGTTAGGCTAAAGAAGCCAAGCTCTTTGAGTCTCCTCTCATAAAGCATATTTTCCATCCCTCGGCTCATCCTAGTAGCCCTTCTCTGCACTTGTTCCAGTTTGAATTCATCTTTTTTAATTTCATTACGCTGTTCATCTACCTCGGATGCGGTAATTTCTATATCCATATTGTTATTCCCATTAGCCACCCTGCCACTATCCATAAGCTCTTCATTAGCATAGCCTCATTAAAAACTGAGGCAAAATATTTGTTTAAACATTGGGCCATGCCTAGATTATCTACACCTCCACCCTATCCTCAGTGCTTAGTTGTCCTACTTCTTCTTTCTTTATTTTCTGGCTATTTATATGGTGATAGAACTTTTTACTATTGGTTTTAATTCCCTTTGGAATGTTCAACTCTACTTGGCTTTTGGCCTTTCTCATTTTATCCCTACATGTTTTGACCTCAAAGAGGTAGCTTTCCTTTCCCTCCATCTTCCACTCCTTGTAGGCTTTCTGCTTTCTCTTAATCACCTGTCTGAGATGCTTGCTTATCCAGCTTGGTCTACAACACTTGTCTATGAATTTTTTCCCCTTCCTTGGCATGCAAGCTTCAGATAGTTTCTGGAAGTTTGACTTGAAGTAATTCCAAGCCTCCTCCACATTTATATCCATGAGTTCTTCAGTCCAGTCCACTCCCTAACTAATTTCCTTAATTTTTTAAAGTTAGCCCTTTTGAAATCAAAGACCCTCGTCACAGATCTATTTTTGTTTATCCTTCCATTTAGTTTGAACTGAATTAGCTTACGGTCACTTGAATCAAGGCTGTTCCCTACAACCAGTTCTTCTATGAAGTCCTTACTACTCACCAATACCAAATCTAAAATGGCATCCCCCTCTTGTTGGTTCAGCAACCGTTTGGTGAAGAAATCCATCAGCTATCACATCCAGGAAAATCTGGGCCCTATTATTATTACTAGCACCTCTAGCTCCAAGCAAAGATGTTGCCTAAGGCTTTGTCTACAGTACAGCCTATGCCAGAATAATTTAAGTTGCTCAAGGGTGTGAACCTCCTCCCGCATGCGACGTAAGTGCTTGTGGGCTTCTCCTGCCAACATAGCTTTTGCTGCTTGTGGAGGTGGTTTATCATGCCACCCGTTGACATAGAGTGTCTTCACCAGACGCAGTGCAGCAGCTGTATGTACAGGCATGGTGTAAGTGTGCACTGTAGCCCATCTCCTAGGAAAACTGCCCTGGCCGGCAGTATTACTGTGGCAGAGAACACAGTACTTCTTGTCTCTGCTATGCCACAGAGTGCTGGGCAAAGCCAGTTTTGGATCTAAAGTAGTACCTGACAAACTCAATTCGCTGCATTGAGCCTAGACAGTTTTCTACCACTAGTGTCAGCTGTAAGAAATCTGTGGCTTTGAAACCAGAAAAGTCTTTCTGCAGAACACATTGTTTATCCCATTTCGCAAATGAAAAATTGTTTAGTTGGCTGCTGGTTTGCTGGATGACGGAAGGAGAATGTGAAAAGGGGATTCCATGCCAGGAGTAAAACTGTGTGCTGCTTTGTGTCTATCAGATTTAAAAATAGCCCAATAGAAATGAAAATGTAACTATATCTACTGCAAGCTGAATGGTAAAAGCAGAAATACTGAGCATTGTTATTCAACACCTTCTGAAAGTTCAGCTTTAGGATTCTTATTATCTGTAGTTGCTGAAGAAACCAATCATTGTACAATAAATGCTAGACCTTACAGTTGGAATTCTATGACGTTTAATGCTGTAGACACTTCATTAGAGTGGTTGTCCTTTTTCTTAATTTTTACAAAAGTTATTGAAACTGTACTTTGTAAAAGCTAGGTGGTGATTATGTTTGTCATTCTTTAATGCTCATCAAATATTCTGATGGCAGGCTAGGTGACTGAAGGCCTCTTCTCTCCTATGGATCAGTTATAGCAGGGGTAGGAGCAGCAGAGACTCCTTCAGACTTTCTTATCAATACCTGAACCTTGAGCTGGAGGTACTACGTTTTTAGGAATGAGAGGGTCAACTCAGTTTTCATAGCCTGTTTAGTCCATAGCCTCTCTACTGAGCCTATGAACAAGAGTGGCAATTAACAGCAACTGCAATGATAATTTTTAGCATGTGGGTATCTGTCCACTAGACAGTAGCTCAAGACCTCCAACTCATTTCAGACAGGTGAATGGGACTCCATCGAGCATAATGTCCCTCACTGGTGGGTCTTTTTTCATGTCTCCGAAACCTCTGCATGTATCTGCAACCTTGTATTACTCCTCCTAAGCTGCTTAATTGTGTTAGTGAAGTAGAACTTCACAAACCCAATTCACTGGACTGTATTTTCCTGTACTAGATAATTTAAGACAGGTTCTCCAGTATATTGGATATATTCCTTCATCTCTCTTTAAGTATGCTTTCAAATTGCTTTAGCAATCAACATCTTGGCCAAATGTCCTTTATCTGAAAATAGGATTCCCAAGTTTTCCTCTGGCAAATGGTGAGAATCTGTCACTGATGCAATATGAAAGGAATCAGGAGGAGACAAGGGATGTTTTAAAATGCAAAACTTATTTAGCAATTCCAAAATGCCTCTAACTCATTTTAAATGTTTCAGATCCTAAGTATGAGATTTTTTTTTGCTCAACTTGGGGAAATCAACACTTGTCATGTTGGACTATGTTCAGTTTCAGATGGGTAGCTATGTTAGTCTGTATACAGCAAAAACAATGAGAGTTCTGTAGCACTTTAAAGACTAACAAATTTAATTTCAGCAGGCATAAGCTTTTGTGGGCTTCAGCTCACTTCCTCAGATGCAGTTGGTAGAAATTTGCTGTACAGCTACCAACTGCATCTGAGGAAGTGGGCTGAAGCCTACAAAAGCTTATGCCTGCTGAAATTAAATTTGTTAGTCTTTAAAGTGCTACAGAACTCTTGTTGTTTATGTTCAGTTTGAATGCATTTAAGAGCAACCTTTCCCCCTTACTTTCAACACAGGCCCCAAGGGCTGTCACGGGGCTGGGGGAAGGGTGGTTGTTCTTTCTGCAATAAATGTTTGAGCTGGTGACAAACTGCCCTGTACCTGCAGCTGGTTAATTTCTACTGTGTTTTGTAGTAAATGTGTTGGCTGGCTGGGCTCAGAGTTTTAACTAGTCATTGGCATTAGTTGACTTCTTATCCATTGATTTGGCAATTGTTTGGACTGCCTAAGGTGCAATATTTTAAAATTGGGTTTTGCTGACTGTTACTGGTGGACTCACAGTTCTGGATCACCTGATTTACTCTTGGATATAAGAGACCTGTTCCTATTAGCCCTCCAAGTGTGACCCACTCACTTGACCTCAGTGAGAGAATATTTCTAGCAGTAGTCCCAAAGTTTTCACCTGATGCGTTTCTAATAGGACAATGGCATTTTATTATAAGCTTGTCTTTCCTGATTCTAATTCTGATGTGCACCCAGGTTGAGTCTATATTCTGATATTTTAGCACATAAGGTCCTTTCTACAGTACATTTTATTTTTTTTATTCCTGGCATTTATCAAGAAGTCTCTGATGATTTCAGTCCCTCCAAATTGATTTTATTGCCCCTCCCTGTTTGCTCCATGATCTAATCTTCAGATCAAGCAGTTGGACCCATTAATAATTATTATTATTTTGGTAGTGCCTGGATGCCCTCCAGCCCCATTGTGCTGGACACAGGAATACAAAGTGGGGTTGTGATCTGGTCGACCTAAGGAGCCAGGAAAATGATCTTTGCTGTAGAATTTTCAGTGGATGTAAGTGGGGCAAGATAGCATTTGACAAGGCCAGAAATGTTGTAGCAGTCAACATCTGAGATGAAAAAGGAAGGGTGGAGAAAGGGAGGGGGAAGAGTTTTAGTCAAGGTGAGTTTAGGCTGCCATCCGGACATCCATGAGATGTCAAAAAGACAGGCTGAGATTTTAGTCTGAACAGAAGGAAACAAGTCCAGAACAGAGAGGGAAATCTAGAAGCCATCATCATGGAGATAATCGTTGAATTCATGCTTGTGAATGACACCGTCCAGAGCCAGGCTGTAGAGGGAGAAGAGGAGGGGGCCAACAACAGATCCAATTTTAGAAATAATAAAAAGCTAGAGGTTAGTAACTAATCCCCATGGAAATATCTTTCCAGTTTGAACAATTTCAGCTCATGGCTACTTTTTGTTTCCTGCCTCTTAGCCAATTGTCAGTTCAATGAGCCAATTCTCCTCTTACTCCATGACTCTATAATTTAGGTAGCTAATATTACTGCCAGCAGAAAATATCTCAGCACTGAGATGTTCTGAGCAAACATTCAAATACACTTTAAACTCATGTAGAATTAGGACCAAATGCTGTCCCCCCGCCCATCATCATCATCATTCCCCACTTCCTAGCTCCTCAGAGAATCAAGGCCTGAAACACAGTGCATTGGGACAGGCTATGGAGAAGCCCCTTGAGCATAGAGCATTGCTCCACAGAGGTTCTATGAAAGAGTCTGAAAGTCTGCAAAGGGGGAGAAAGGGATTAATTATTAGCAGTAGTATTAGGTAATGCTTCTGCCAAGTGCTGTTAGCAGCCAAAAGGACAGGGTTCAATTTCCTCCTGAAGACTTAAACACTAGCTAGAATCCTCACCCACAAACCTGGGGGACTATATAAACCACCCTAGGCACCCTTGATAGGCAGTATTTCCCCACTTGCAAGCACTGAGTCCAGAGGGTTAAAATAAAGAAGGGGTGGAGAGAAATAACAGAATAAATTTGTGAAAGCCAGTGTTTAATAAATTAACAATATCTCATAGACTCATGGACTTTAAGGTCAGAAGGAACCATTATGATCATCTAGTCTGACCTCCTGTAAATGCAGGCCACAGAACCTCACCCACCCACTCCTGTAATAGACCCCTAACCTATGATTGAGTTACTGAAGTCCTCAAATCATGGTTTAAAGACTTCAAGGTACAGAGAATCCACCAGCAAGTGAACTGTGCTCCATGCTGCAGAGGAAGGGTTTATGCCAATCTGCCCCAGGGGAAAATTCCTTCCCAACCCCAAATATGGTGATCAGCTAAACCCTGAGCATGTGGGCAGGACTCACCAACCAGACACCCAGAAATAATTCTCTGTCATAACTCAGAACCCACCCCCATCTAACATCCCATCACAGGCCAAGATCAGTTAATTTCCAAATAAGGCAATATCTATTAGGCAGGACTCTCCCTTCCCCCCCACCAGGGTGTCTCAGCAATAGTTCCAGCTTCAATCCTCCTCCTGCAGTTGTGAGCAGCTGATGCATTCTAGCCACCTTCCTCCTCCCCAGCTGCCCACTCACAGGTTGTTGTCCTGGGCTGGTGGAGTCCAAGAATTCTGGCAGGTCAGTGTTGCCTGGGCTGCTCTGGGGACTGTGCTATTGACCCAGATGACATGATGTTAGCTTTGATTGCTGGGTAGGGAGACCTGCACCAGAATTCTTCAGGCTGCGGCTACTCTCCTAAGCCATCTCAGAGCTATGGCCTGCCTTACTGCCACCTCTGTCTGCCACATGAAAGCTGCCTCAGTTCAGCTTCATCCAGTTCCTCAAAGCCACCTCAGCTCAGCTCTGTTCACTTTCTCAAAGCCATCCGCCATCTTGAAGCTACTTCTGTGATGCGTCTTCAAAGAAGTACTAATGGCATAAAGGGCACTAACAGAGTCCTCGCCAGCAGGGAGGCACTCCCAGCAGAAGGTAGGAGCTGGTATCCATACTTAATCATGCCTTGCCCAGATATCGTTACTCAACTGTGCCTCGCCATGGTCTTGGTCAGGGTGACTCCTCATCCCAGGCACATGTGGTGTGGTTATTTTGTCTTTTCATTTCCCAATAGGGATAATAGCATTTTATTGTCCCCAAACTCAGAACTTAACTGTATTTTAAACAAAATGCCCTAAACTGCCACGTAACTGAAGTGCAAATGAGGCCTGGGCCATTCAATCATTTCCCTTTGCTCACCGACAAATGCAAGCAGAGAGGTTCCTCTCCTTTGGAACCTCTCTCCAGTTGGAGTACCAAGCAGCTCAGGGCCATTCTTCTCCCTGTTGGCTAATGGTTGTCAACAATGAGCTCCCTACTTTCTGGGGCTTCAGACCAGAGTGCTTACAATTCTTTGTATTGCAGTAGTGCTTAACAATCCCAATGGAGGTCAGTTCCTAGGGGGCTAGACCCAGCACAATCACATATTAAGAGACTGTCTCTGCTCCGAAATGATTTAAATAGACAAGATAGACAAAGTATGGGAAGGGCATAGTAAGATGAAGTGACTTCCCCAATGTCTCATAACTGCTCAGTGGCAGAACTGGGAGTAAACTCAGGCCTCCTGATTGTCCATGTCCAATGCTCTATTCTGTTAGGGTTGCAAGGGTTGCCAGCAGAACTTAAAACTATATAGATTGACTGGTTCAAAGCCCCTCATAAGATCTTGTAATTACCACCAGACCGTGAAGTGGGGAAGATATGATCCTTTCCTTTCAAGCCTTGTGTAGGGCTGGCGGGCAAGGCTTGTTTATTCAGGCTTTGCAAGGGGATCTAATTTGACATTTAAGTCATAGCTTTATCCCAAGTATACATTATTTTTTCAGTTCCTTGGAGAAGTACCTGAATAAAGGTAGTGGCTCAGCAGTACTATTTGAAGTTCACATTTTCTTGGTGAAATACAGAAGATATACAATGAGGAAGCAAACATCAGGAAGTAAGTTCATCCAAAGATAGAACAGAAACAATACTATGTAACTTCTGTAACTAGTCAACATAACACAGCTTTCAAATTTTAAGAGCAAATGTACAAATTTAAATTTGCATTTAGCAAATATTTGAGCATTTGAATTTAAAAAATGGCTTTTTAAAAGCATTCTTCCTAGCAAAGTATGACCCAAGTGCTCTTAACATTCTTAGATAGTGAACCCAAGAAGGTTAGGAACATGACCAAATCAAAACTTGTTTTGAAATCTGAATGAATATGCATGAGAAATTTTCCATTAGCTCTAAAGATTACAAGAACCACCTCTTGCAACAAGGTACAGTGACTCCAGGAATGATAAAGTAGGGTCAGGCAATACACACTGGATGATAGGCTGCATTCGCAGAAATGGTGTAATACTCCTCTCTCTTTAGGGGCCAGACTATGATATGCAAAATCAAAGGGAGTAGTAATACCTTACATCACAGTTGGTCTCCCTGACTTCCAGGATACTAACCAATGTGAATAAGAGCATCACATTCTGGCCCCAAAGAAACAGTTGTTTAATGCTGTGGGACTACATGGTACTATTAAACAATAAGAAAAATTATATGTTGTATTTGTTGCTGTAGTCTGATGTAGAACACTTATTGCAGCCTTTTGGATATACAGTATTAATTCAGCACTTGTTTTATATGTTACAATATGTAATCACTCAAATAAGACAATACTATATATTTCTTTTCTAAATCCATGTTGTTTATCTTCCACTACATTATGACTACTACATATGTTCTCTTTTGATTTGCCCTGCAGTATTATTTCCATGCTTTTTTATAGGCTACAGATGTGAAATTAATGGTTTATAGTTTTCTAAACTGGTCCATTCTTCATCCTTCACTGGAATATTGGTACCACATTTACGGATTTCTAAACCTCCTGAAACCTCACATGAACTTGGAGAGTTTCATGGCTTTCACTAACCCAGGGGTTCTCAAACTTTTTTACTGGGACCCCCTTTGAAAACATTTCAGGCTGTGATGATACCCATAAAAAAGTGATGACCCCTCCCCATGCCAGGCCATGCCACCCTTACTTCTGTGCTGCTGTGACTGCGGTACTGCCTTCAGAGCACCCGGCCAGCAGCTGCTGCTCTCTGGCCACACAGCTCTGAAGGGCTCTGGCTGTCAGCCATACATGGGGCTGACAGCCGCAGCCACGGCATGCATGGGGGCTGACAGCTCGCGGCCCCCCCCATAATAACCTTGTGACCCTCCAGTTTGAGAACCCCTAACCCATGAGCTCTCTATCCACATCTCCTTTCAAACACCAGGATAAACTTCCTTGTAAGCTTGCTGATTCTTAGCATCCCTTACTTCCTGCAGGTCTGTTGCTCATTTACACTGAGGTTATCAAGTGCCCTGAACCCACGCAGTAGCTTCTGTTGGGTGGCAGCATTTCCACAATAAAGTGAGGTACATTAGCAGCCAATGCGATGCCATGATCTTTTATTTAGCCACAATAGCTTTACATCTTTATTTTTGGGTTTTGTTTTGTTTTTTTAAATACTCATGCACTTGGGACCATTTGTACTCCAGAAAGTGTTTGAGCCAACTCTGTCAATGGATGCAGAATACAGCAAAAGAGAAAGAGGATTATTCAGAGACACAGATTCTGCCATCCCAGTCACATGGGTTAGCAACTGACAATATCAGGAGTCCGACTGAACCCAACTGGCCTCCACGGGGTTATTGGTGAAGTAAGGTGCTACTGAATATAAGGGTGGCAGAATTTGGCCCTTAATGAGTTCAAGAACAAAAATTAATTAAAAATGCAAGATCTTATTCTGTTTCATTGAATCAGTTATTTGACCATTTAAAAGGAAAAAAATATATAAGATTTCAGTTGATCATTTAGAAGTTAGCAGGATGCTGACTTGAAAAATAAATGAATTCAGCAGTGTAAGTGTAAAAGTATCCGTGGGGGAGAAAAGGGACTGATTTATTTTGGCAGCAACAGTTTTCTAAAATACGTGTTATGAGAACATTTCAGTGTTTTACAAGTAATATATATATCTAATTTTTAAAATGGTAAAGCATTCCCTTGGAAGTTTGTTTTCTCCTCTCCCCATATTATCTAGCAAATACACATTCCTTCTAATCTTAAATTATAGTTTGGATTTAGAGTATCTGTGTTGTAAAACATCAGCTGACATTTCAAATTCCCTTTGGGAAAACAGAGTAAATACCCCTGCATTTCTTTCTTTCTTTTTAAAAGAGCTTTTATTTAAATTCCCTAGCTACTTTTAGGAGTCAAGAGAAATTTATTAACAAGCCTTAGAATGGCATGAACTGAGACTGTGCATCCTTAAGATTCAGTTTTATCTTTTACACACACGCAATTAAAACAATTCAAAGAATAATTGCTGTATGCCAAAGGCTAGTCTTCAGTCATTCCTGATGGTAGAAGTAATGATTAGGGGCTCTGTTCTCCCACAACAGGATTTGAGAAACTGCCATTATCTTTAATAGAAGCAGCAAGAGGATCAGGCCTCTGGTGTGTAAGAACAAGAGATGTTTCTTACTGCCATTTGCAGAATTTAGATGGATTAATGATTACAGTATAGATGGCTATAGAGTTAAAAAATGATTAGCTCTTTCTCTCTCTTGCCCATCCCTTACCCAGGGCTGCATGTAATTGGAAACACAGCTGATGAGACACACAACACGTTAAGATTTTCAGATTCTGTGATCATATTTTTCTGTTTCTTCTTCTCAGCTTTTCCAGATTGGGTGGAATGGAGGTGGGGAGAGGAAGGAGGAAAGCAATAATTGAATAGACCATGGAAAAATTAACAGAGCAAGAAGGATCATATATAATCTCTCTTTTACAATTAATTTGTATTAACCTTAGTTCCTAACGTCCAAAGCATCCTTGATTTACTGTTTCCTTGGCTTGATATATTTTCCAGATGGAGGATTGTGAAAAACAGGTAATCTGTCAAAGTAGCTTCTAATCTCTTGCCATATTATTTTGTCTGCCTTTGGAGTTTTGCAAATGATTAAAAAGTAGATGGACAATGATTCTACGTCATTATACCTACAGAATAGAAATACAGTACATAGTGATTTCAGTATATAAGGTATGGTTTCTATGGGCTGCTTATATTGGTCATGATTCTCCTAGCTGCTGAGCACCACCTTCAAGGTGCTGAGAATCCCCAGCTCCAATTCACTTTGGTTAGGGTCAAAGCAAATTTACAAACTGTAAAAAAAATTTCAGCGAATTTAAAAAATCTGTTTTGGGCTGCACATAACATGTTGTTCCACCTTAAACATTTTGTTTCAGGCATTTCTAAAAGTCTAGATTCACAAAGCAGCGTCAACAGGGATATTTGACAGACTGTATTGAAAGAGCCAAGCAGAAGTCTGATGTCTACTTATCAGTAATCATAATTGTTTATATGAACAAAACATGATAGCATGGAAATATATGTTTGTCTATAAAGTAAGAATATTCCTTCTGGAATTCATGTTGTTTTTTGTTGGTAGATTGAATAGTCTCTTCTCCGACTTTCCTTTTGAATGGTCCCCAGCTTTTTAACTACAAAACGAGCTCAATAGCAAAATATTTATTTTGACGTTCATCCAAAAGTTTGATAAAACCAAAGTGTCTTTGTTACAGCAACAAAGAACGGAAAGACGTGATCTACAATCTGGCCTATCCCACCAAACAGAAAGTTCAAGATTTCCAGCCTCAAAAAAACAAAAACAAAAACCCCATCTTTTCTTACAATTATTATAAAATAATTTATAAAAATAAACAAAATAACAAAATAAACAAATCTCCATGATAAAATAAAATAAACAAATCTCCATTATAAAATCTCCATGATAAAATAAACAAATCTCCATGGAAGAACTAAATGTGAAAACACCTGATAATAGGTCAGAGAAGGATGTCTGGAGATGACTGTATTCCTTGCTTATTATGCTATTTATATTATCATCTTAATTTTAGTGCTATCTTGCATCCATCTATCCATCCACTATAGGGCTCTCATTGCCATAGTATCTGAGTCCTCATAAAAAGTACCTTTCTGATCATACCTCAGAGTCTTGTGTTTATCCACTGGACAGGTGCAACAAGCACAGACAATGGCAATAACCTTTAACCATCATGTGGGTGGATCTTACCTATGACTCAGATGGTTTAAAAGTCTCCCTTGTCCATTCAATGATTGGAACTGTGGAGCAAGGTGCCATCTTTGATGCTAGGTTTTTTTTTAATGTGGACACCACCTCTCCTCTAGAAATTGGATTGACACTACCAACTCATTTCCCAAGCAGCTGTCCAATGGTAATAACTTTTCAGTCATTAGTGGCCTGGGCAAGACTTGAGTGGCTGGGCACATCTGATTTTGCTTATGTTCTTTGCATCCTTTGGAATCATGAGATGAACATTTTCTGTATTGCAGTTTGACAGATCCTGAAGAACAGGCTATTCTAAGATCCTTATAAATTAGCAACTTGGTAACCTTGCTACAGTTTGTTATGTCAGCAATACCACATACACATATATTTGTTCTCCATTAGTTGGAAAACTTGAAATATGTGCCAGTATACGTCCCCTAAAAAAGGTATTTGAAAATTTACAGTATGTAATGTGTAAAAGGTTTGTTTGTTCAAGGGAAGCCATCATTCTTGCTACTTTATTGTAAAAAGTAACCACATTCAATACTAGAAATAAAGTCATGGTATAATTGTAGCGCAGTGCACAAGGAGTTAAGCAGATAGCTTCTGATAAAGCCTGCAGCTTAACTGTAACGTAAAACTGTAAATTAACTGTAAGTTAAAACAATCTTTTTGTTTTTGCAGACTTTTTTTTATACTACTGCTCTATAACAAACAAACCAAGTCAGCTTTTTTGAACTTGTCTGGCAGGCCGCCACAATGACATACATATAGATTTTCCAGCTCGTATTCATCACAGAGATCCAATAAATCCCCCAATGCACACTAGAACTTTAAAGAAACATCTGAATGAGCATTTCCATTTTAAAAGAATCCCAGTGCAACACGTCGCAATGCAGTCATCTGTTCCCTTTAAAGTGACAGTATCATAACATTTTTGTTTTGTAAAAATAACTTGAAGTCTATAGAAATGTTCCAAGGACTTTTTAACTGTCAAAGAATCCAAGCTGTATCTGTCACTGATATAAGCAGCCTTGAGATCCTGTTACTATCACCCATCTTCCCACTAGCCCCTCTACTTTGTTCTTTACCTACCTTGTCCTGCAAACGTCTCTGTGGAGGTGAATGTTGTGCACATTGACTTCAACGGGGCTCTGTGAAGACACAGAGCTCAACCTATGTCAAGTCAGTTGCAAGGTCAGGGCCTTAGACGGTAAGATCTACGAGGCAGAGATTGTCTTATTTTTATGTTTCTACAGCACGCAGCATAATGGGGACCCCTCTGGGTGTTAGTATAATACAAATAATAGATAATAATTGTCATCACTAGTCTAATTTCATTGCTGAAGGTGAAAGAAATATGTACAATAAGGAACTAGCATAAACACTGCAAATTAGATTAGATTTGTACATTTCCTTCAGATTTGATAATCTAAGATACTATTTGTAAATTAAGACAAATTGGGGCCTGAGTCAAAGCCCATTTAACTCAATGCAAAGACTTACTGATTTCAATGGCCTTTGGATTAGGTTCTTGCTTTTTAAAAAATATTATGGGTTTAGCTCCATTGACTTCAATAAGTCAACTCTAATGAGACTTCTTTAATGGAGCTGTGCTGATTTACTCCAGCTGTGGACCTAGCCCAATATATGATTTTGAACTTGCCAGTGTTTTTTTTAACCACTTTGCTGCCCTAGGAATGTTCAACAGCAACAGTAGTCATGTTGATTTCCATGACCCCTTGGGTATCTTTTCCTTGTCATGTACCATCTACTGTATAGCCACAGCTCTGCGACATTTGTTTTCTAAAGCCTCATTTACTCACGTAATCTCTGCTGTTCCCTCATCTTGTTGCAGCTGCATCTCCTTTTGCTGGTGCCAGTGACCATTTGCTTCTGTTTCTCCATTCTGCTCTTTTATTGCAGTTTTCCTTTGTGTGTTGCAACAGCGCCAGTCCTGGTACATAAAGCACAAACTGAAGGATAGTGGAAAAAGGAGCTAAACAGAGCTAGACATTGCAAGAGTTACAGTGAGACTTCTCTTCAAAATGCAGTTAAATAAATCATGAAAGATGACAGGAAGGAACCACTTTCAACACCCACTGACAAGTACTGAGCACTCCCCATTCCTTTTGTGTTCCACAGGAGTTGAGGGCGCTCAGCACTTTGCAAGACTATTCACCAGAGTTCTACCTTCCCAGCCACAAAACGCGCAGCCCTGCAGTCCTTGCTCAGACAAAAAAATCCTCACTGACTTCAATGGGCATTTGGATTGCGTAAGGCCTGTGCAATATTATTATTTATTATTGCTACTGCAGTGGTGCCTAGGAGCCCCAGTCATGGGTCATGACCCTGTTGTGCTACACGCCACGCAGACACAGAACAAAAAGACGGTTCCTGCCCCAAAGAGACCACCATTTAAGTATGAGGCAAGAGCTGACAACAGGCGGGAAAGGTGGGGGAGTACAAAGAAACAATGAGACAATAAAGACAGTAGCATCAAAGTTTAAAATATTCTTCAGGTGTCCTTAATTCTCCTATCCTGGTTTGATTCATACATCTTCATTATTAGCTGCTGTTATTATTATTACTACTACTACTGAATTCCAGATTTCAAATGCTCATACTCACCTTTATATTTTTTAAAGTACCTTGTAGTGTGCCCCAGGAGAGTTAATGCCTACACACGTCATACACTGAAGCGCACCTTCTAAAACATATCCAAAACAGCTAGTAAAAAACCAAACAAATCCTAAATAAAGAACAGATGTGCCATGTATCATTAGTATTTAACAAGGACACATTTGAATGAATGTATTATGGCTGCAGACTGTCATCAAAGCCTAGCAATTATAGTTTTCACCATGTTCCTGTGGTGAATGCCCCTAGCTTTTGACAATACATTTGGCTAAGATGACTCCTAAATTTATAACTTCTTATGTAAAACTCATTATGTAATTAATTGGAAAAGTGCTTCTTTTTATGAAATCAGAAATTTTCCCAGTTCTTCAACAAAGCACTTATTAGGCCAGGTTTAGCTTTCACATACAGTGGTGTAATAAGGAATAATGCCATTGTCTTCAATAGTTATTCCTGCTTTGCATTGATTTTACAGGGAAAAAGTGAAACTTGGGGGTTTTTTATATAACAAAAACTCTCTCGGTGCTTATGATATGGGGGGTAAATGTTTCATTTTCTGGAATTTTCTACAGAATAGAATGTTTTTTGTTCCCAACAGAATGTATTATGAGACAAAAAAAAGTTAGCATTTGATAAAGCTTTCTTTGCTGCTTGAAAAGAACTTGCAATTTATTTCACATCTTGGACAAGATGGCAAGTCCAACTATTGCGTCCTTGATCTTACATGGGAGGCGATAGAACTACCTAGTGCCAGAGGCTGATTTCAAGTATAGGATTGGGTATTGGAGATGGGATTAGGGAACCTTCACTACTAACATAGGTCATTGGTTCACCATCTAGCCCAAGGTGCTAGTTGAGAGCTGCTTGGTATTTTGTGTGAAATGAGTTGATGTCATTTCAGATTCTTTTGTAGTAGTATCTGCATTAAGAACCACCAACACAGGGCACACTGGTTGATAGAACAGCTAAGAATTTAATAGGGATGTATATTACAATACTCTCTGACTGCTGATGTAGGTACTTCAGGTAAGAATTGAGGCACATTGGCACTACCTGAATATGCTGCATAGCACTATGTTACTTTCCCAGTGCTTATCAGTCTGGTATTTTTCACATGCTGTTAAATAAAAATGTAACATACCATAAATAGCCAGGAAGAAGTAAGAACTTTTCCAGAAGTCTCCATATCTGTTAGTAGATGCTTTCACATTCGTTTCTTGCATGGAGATGTTTTTCTTTTCTCTCCCACTGCACATTTTGTTCTTATTTCCATAGAAGCTTATGCTGAAGGCAGGAACTCTTGAACTTTCTGTTTGGTGGAATAGACCTGATTGCCGAGCTCTTCCTTCTGTTCTTTAATCCACAGCAAACAACCTTAAAACAAAAACATTGCAGGTGATGATCTAAAAAACAAGATTTCATCAAACTTTTCATCAAAAGAATGTTTTACTTTATAACCAGCTGTGACTTGAGAAAGTTTGAGATGTCATCCTTAATTTTCAAGATCCTGAAGGATTGTTCTTACTTTATAAAAGATCATATATTTCCATGATGTCATGTTCTTGTTCCTACACAGAGTTGCAATTAGTTCTGATTACCACTCATTGGACACCAAACTTCTATTTGGCTCTTGCAACACAATACATCAAATAACCTAAGTCAAAGATCCACAGTCAAAATTTGACAAGTTTTGGAGAGCATCTCTCACTCATCTATAGTCTTAATGGTAAAGTTGCAACACCTGCAAAAGTTTTGGGTTATGTACCTGAGGTATCAGAGAGACAGTAACAAAGCTGCATGCAGTGGCAAATAATTTGTAGCTCCTTTAAAAAAATCCAATAAGGCAAGGACCTTCATTGTTTTTGGCTTTGAGTGACACTGGAATTTGCTATGTGAAGTATGCCTGGTCTCAATGATTTCAAACACAACTGAAAACTACCAGAAGTAGTTTTGTTTCTTAAAATAATTTTTAAAATTTTATGTTTTAATTATTAATGTAATGGGGGCAACTAAACAAAATATGGACACACCCAACTCCTGCGCTCTACTTTGACTAGTACAACGTATTCTGGGCCAGATCTCTGGCTGATATAAATCGGAGTAGCTCCATTGACTTCTATCTTATTGACTTCAGTAAAGCTATAACAACTTATACCTCCTGAGGATCTGGTTCTCTCTCTCTCATTTCCACCTATTAGGTATTGATTTCTACATTAATGTTGAGGGTAGAATGTTTATCCTAATCTTAGAGTTCCTGATTCTGTGGATTTAAATTACTCATAATGTCATTGTTGGTGGTTCATATTGTGTTTAACATGTTGGGCTTCCAGAGTTTAATTTGAAATGCTCAGATTTCTATGTCTTCTTTCAGCTATACAGGATAGTAATGCATAATCTGTGAGTGGTACCTTTAATGAATAGGTATTGCATTACTTGTGTAAACAATGGCGGTAGCAAAAAAAAAAAAAAAAAAAAAAAGCCTTATTTCTTTACTTTCTACTGACATGGAACTGTTACATTAATTGAGATGGAACATATTGGTCCAAAGGTTAAAGGTTTTAACATGACCCTGAAACTGCTCTAAATTAAACAGTTTTAAACTAGGTTGGGGTTTGGTACAGAGACCTCAGCCTGCTTACTACCATGGTAAACACACTATTAAACATCTTTTTCTCTTTTTAAAAAAAGTATGGATTGTGAAAGCATTTGAAATGTAAAGTATTAAGCACATCTTTCATTTTAACAACATCCTTGTTCCCTTTTGCTGCAGAGAATTTTTATAAGAAGCCTTTGTTTGACAGTCTTTTAGATGTTATTAAAGATGGGAATAACTGTCTTTTTTTTTTTTAAACTCTTGGGAACAAAGAGAGCAGTTAGTTAAGATGAACTGGTGCTGTTGCTGTTAAAGTCTGATTCCCTCCTAGAAGACAAAACAAGACAAACTCACACAGAAGAGGAGGAAAAAAAAAAAAAAAAAAGAACAGGAAAGAGAGAAAATGCAGCTTTTGTCTCTGATGTTGACTCTCACTTGCACTGCTGGAAAAATATAGGCACAGTGCGTGGTCTTATCAACTTCTGTGTGACCTGACAAACATGTATCAGCATTGGGCTGTTTAGGGCATTGCTTTTAGCTACCTCTCTCTGGTCACAAGCTCACAACAATGTTATAAAATGTACAATCTTGGCTGTCATCCCCTCATTATTTTGTTCACCAGTTAAGCCTAATTTCTAACACACCAATTTTGGTCCATTAATTTCTGGACCCATCCTTTTCTTATTTACCAGACATGATCTTAATATAGTCCTTGAATTATATCAGTAGGTCTTTTCATTTAAATTAAGTCAGTCTGTCTCCTTCTTACATCTTTTCTTAAACAGTTTTATATAACAGGTTACAGTGACAACTCATGAACTTTTACCCACTTTTAGATTAACATTTAAAGTAGGCCTGTAAGGCCCCAATTATGACAATAGGACTGAGATCAACTTCATTTTATTTAATTGTGTAACTAATACTTACTTATTTTCTAATGCAATATTCTGCATAAATAAAATGTAAGACCCATTTCATTCTGATGTATTGGGATGTGAAACTGCATAAGTATTCTGATGTGTCCCTTATGCTTGTACAAAAACATTTAAAATAATGTAACCCTTCTGCTAGTCAGCAGCAACAAGGGCTGAGTTCAATATCTGGGGTCCCTCTTAACAATACAATACAGAACCAGCCTGAGCCCCCACCCAGTAATCTGGGAAAATTACATCTCTAATTTCTCTGATTACATCCTTGGTGTCTATAAAAGCCAATTCTTCCCCACTCGCAAGCACTGAGTCTGCATATAGCAGATAAAACTTTTCATAAAAGGGGGAAAGGCACCTGACATTAATTTGATTCAACCACAACCATGATTCGAACACATCTGACCATGAGCAAAACTCCCATCCCAGAGTATATTAGGTGGTGTCCTTTGCCTCTGTTTCTCACCTTGCGGTGTGGAAGTCCAACAAACAAATATCTCTTTAACACACCATTTCGTTCTCCCTCTGCCACGCCCCACATACAGCTGCTGTCCTTGGTCAGTAACGACCCAAAGTTCAGAAGTGTGTTCACATGAGTTCACCTCCCACCTGGAGCAGGTGCGGGAGGGGAAACGATGAGCAATGACTTCACTGCTGCTGCCATCGCAACTGACTCACAGTTCACTACCTCTGTTCACTCTGCGTCGCTGCTGCCGCTGCCGCAGGGCCTTCGTTCACTCCACTGCTGTCGTTCGTCGTGCCACGATTCACTCCACCACACCATCTGCTCAGTCACCGATGGCTCTGTGCCGTCACCTTCTGCTGCCACCTGCCTCTCTATTGTGACCTCTGCAAATCGGTCCCTTGAGGTTCCACTCAGCTGTCAATGATTTCAGCTCTCACTGGGGGACCTCACTTCTAATGCAGGCTGGGCAATCTCTTCTGCTGAAACGCTGCCCTATAGCAGATCTAAGCAGCACTTAGACCAGATTATTAGCAATTTCAGTGATCAGTTAAGAAAATAAAAGACTCTCAATGGAACCTAATTAGCTCTATCTTTAAACAGGGGAAAGGGTTAAATGGTGTTTAGGACTCTGAGGCAGAGCCCACATCTCCATGCAGGAACACCTGTCCCCATCCCCTCTCACCTTCCACTGGGAGCTGGCATCCGAACCCCCTGCTTAGTGAGTTCAGGTCAGTGGAGGGTGACCCCCCCAATCAAGACAGGCTAAGTACAGTTCTGCTGCCCTTTATTCATACAATAAGGATAACAGCATTTCTTACTCCTGCATTCAAATTTAAATTGTTTTTATTAAAGCTGATGTTGTAAAAATGATCAAATACAGAGTTTTTGAAGGGAAAAGTTTCTATACATCTGGTAATAATACATAGATTATACAGAAGGTACAAGTTTTGGTTTGAAAGGCATACAATAAAAAGAGTACATAATCTGCAATATTTCAGATTAAGGGTTATCAATATAGTGATACAGTTGGGATATAAGCATTCGAACATTTGGGTATATCACTCATAGAAAAGAAACAGATTTAAAAACCACTAAAGTGATTTGTAATCCAACACCAGCCAAAATTGTTCACTTGGGCAACATCGTTCTGTTTGTTGGATACCTTTGCAGAATGGGTGTGTTCAGGTAAATACCATCTGGTCTTGAAGCCTTCTCCCCCCAGTTCATCTCTAGCTGTCAAGGGAGAGCTGCTTCAGACCTTACTTAAATGCCAAATGTACTTATGTGACTGCAGCACTCCAGAGGATTATTAAAAACAAGCATATCATTATACTTGTGTGTCCACATGTGGAAATCTGATCTTGATTTAGTGATTTTACAGAATAAAGAAACCTCTGTCTAGCTGAGTCCCTCACAGTATCAGAAACAGTTATAGCTACTTTTTTAAAATCTGAATTTGTTTTTTCTTCATTTCCCTCTGCTTGTTTGGGAGTCCCAGGCCAAGATAAGAAGCTGGTGCTTTTGTGTTGAGTCCCCAACCCGGGTCTCAGCAGTAAAATAATATGATCAGAAAATAAACCTGAAACTTATGTTATCCTGCACACTAGGAAAGGAAATGAAGAATGCTAATCAGCTACAGGAGTGTGTTTTGAGCTTACAAGTAAAAGCCATGAAAGCTAGTTTTATAACTATTGTTTTTGCCACTCCGTTTTACAATCTTATATTTTTGTCATTCAGAGACTCACTTCCATTCAGATGAGATAATCTTTACCCTCTCAATCTAGATTTATAGTAATCATTCTTTGTCTCTGAATCACTGGAATGAACTATGCTTGTCACTATACGTCAATGCCTTTTTTCAGCTGATTGCACCTCTCCTTGACAGTCTGGATGGCACCGTCTGACTCCAGAGCAGTTTGTTTGGCCAAGAGTTTCAAAAGTAACTAATAATTTTGGGTGTCCAATCTGAAACACATTGAAGGGGCCTGATTTTCTGAAAGTTCTGAACACCATCCCTCTAAAAATCAGTCCCCTTTAACATGTCTTAGCCCTGGTCTACACTTACATGGCGATTTGGTGGCAGTCAACAGGAGTTACGCAAGCTACACAGAGTCGCTTGCATAAGTCCCATCGACTGCTGTGCTTCCCTTCTTCGCGGCATCTTCATTGCACTGCGCCGATGGGAACCGCATTCCCGTCAATGCAGTGCTATGCCACTTGAGGGGGTGGTTTAGCAGTGTCGACTTCTGGATCGATTGAACGGGTCTTCACTGACCGCTCAATCGATCCAGATAGGTCGATCTGATGGTGGCAACTTTGCCGCCATCAGTATAGACATCCCCTTACACTGGGCACCCGAAATCACTAGCCACTTTTGAAAATCTGGGCCTTCACTTTCTTATTTTTCCCTAGATAGGATCACAAGCTGCTCTGCAGTAAATTGTATACCAATAGTCCCTTATAGAACAAGAAATTACTTTTCTCTGTTTCTCATTAGTGGCTGAACGAAAATGACATATTTTTCCTGGTTAAGTTTTGCTATGCCCCAATATCTGCTCTTCATTGTGCTCAACTGAAGAGTGGTGTGGATTAATTAATAAATGTCATAAAAGTCTCTGATTTAGGAAGAAGAGGAAATGGAGTCTGTCTTCAACTTCAGAGAAAACCAATAAAGGGTCCAGGTTTGTCAATAGTTATCACACAGTGGAATCTGAAATAATATGGTATTTTCCTATCCTAAGAACAGGTAATAACTGTGGGAGCTCAGGTACCACTACATGGTGACTGTTGGCAAATGACAAAAGATAATCTTTTAATGGCAACTACTGAACATCTTGCAGCGCTGAGGTTCACCATTGACAGGCTGCCTGAATTCCCACTTGTGCATGCAGAAAGGAGTATACACTCAAAAGGGCAAGTTGTGTCCCAAACGCCCGTATTCAAGCCATGAACTGTAGCTATAAATCCGTGCACTCATGAGTCCAGCTCTCTTATCTGTGCCTGCAAATTAATTTTGGGCCCAAAAAATATGGCCAGAGATTGTGTTGACAAAAAGAGAACTCCATCTTACTGAAAATTTGGCTCCGGGTTTGTGTGATAACACATTTGTGTGCTTGGAGGCTTTTAAGAGCAGGTTAGACAAACACCTGTCAGGGTTGGTTGAGGTATACTTAACCCTGTCGCAGTGTGGGGGGATGGATTAGGTGACCTTATGAGATCCCTTCCAGCACCACATTTCTATGATTCCATAGTCACTGAATTTATGTGTGAAGGTCTTGGAACTTGGAAGGAAGGTCCATAATAACTGTGGTAAAAAACACACACAAAACATAAGCTCTTAAAATGCCCTTTATGTCCCCAAAGCATGCTCATTCCTCAACCCTGGAACTGCTTCAGCGGCCTCAGAAAATCCAAAAGAAAAGATGGGCAGCTGTAAAATTTTCCCTTGGGCTTATAAAACTCTACATTGCCTTTGCAAGCAATAGACATCACTCAGATCACATTATTCTTTGTCACATTTCTCTGGGATGGCTTAATATCTTAGCAAGAGGCATCAGGCTGAGTATTAGGGATACATTTTTCAGTGTTTGCACCTGTAAATTCCATTAACATTAATGGAGTTGAACATAGCAATGAGGAGGAAAACACACACACACACACACACACACACAAACACACACACACACACACTTGCAGCCAATATCTATTTATTATGCCAAAAATGTTTTAAATTGGTTTCTCTTCCCACTGATGTTATAAAATTTGTTTTCTGAATTATTTGCACAGCTCTAGAAAATTAAAATTTGACAAGAAATTAGCCTCCAAAATGAATGCCTGATGTACTCTAAGAACTTGTGTTACTAAGCAATGGCTAAGGACTGTAGATTGTACATTGACTGGTCTAGCCTGGGATTGAAAATATGTTCTTAGGCCAAAAATGCAAAATTAGGCACCTGAATAAATGGCCTGATTTTCACCATCGCTGTGGTCCCTTTTGCAGTCTGGGTGCCCATGGCAGGGCTTTGGAGCTGTCTTGTGTTCCACAGCACCTCCATTTTTTCAAGTCTGACCTACACATCCTGTCTATTGTCAGCACTGCAGTATATACCAGGGTGGCCAAACTCTGGTTTATGAGCCAAATGCAGCTCTTTTACAGTTAAAGTGTGGCTTGCAGAGCCTTTCATGGCCCCACCTTCCCATTCTCCACCTACCAGATGGGGTGGGGAGCTCGGAGCTTCTGCCCTGCAGTAGTGTGGTGGGGCTAGAGGATTCTGCCCAGCAAGGAGGGAGGTTTCAGAGTGTCAGTAACTTTGGCCAATCCTGGTATATACAACGGGCCTTTTAGCCACACTCATCATTTGTTACCTGTCTACAGGTAACACACGGATCAGGTTGATTGGTATATGCTTCTTTCTTATGTCTTTTCTTATGCATCTTTTGGCAAGGTCTGCTCTTTCTACATGGTTTGCTGTGAAAAAGAACAATAGGACTAAATTACTTTCCCAGGGTCATACAGAGGAAGGACTGAGGAATACAACTCAGAAGTTCTGATTACAAATCTCAGCCACTGGACAAACATTGCATGAAAAATAAAAACAAAAATTGACAGATTACTCTTTTTTTCTGCCTTCTGTGCTTAAATAGAACTAAATGAGGAACCAGTGTTCCACAGATGTTACAGTATAAAACTACACAGAACACCATTGGTCCTAAAAGCTTGGATTAAGGAAGGACATTTTCCATCTTTAAACAAACACACTGGGAAATATGTAGAAAAATAAACAAAAGTAGACTGAGAAACCAGTAAACAAACTGAATATCAAAGAGTTCAGAATAGTGTTACTATGTACGGTATGTACAGATATGTGTCAAAAGCACAGGGAAATGGGTGAGTTGAAATACAATCTCACAAGGAGATTTTTTTCCTTACCCCATGAAAACAAATGTTACTGGGTCATTATAGAAATGTGATCTATATTTAGGGTGACCAGATAGGAAGTGTGAAAAATCAGGGGGTGGGGGTATAGGCACCTATATAAGAAAGAGCCCCAAATATCAGGACTGTTCTTATAAAATCAGGACATCTGGTCACCCTATCTTATACTGGAACTTTCAGACATTATATTGTTATAAATTCAAGAAGAATGTAAAATACAAACCAGATAATTGCTTAATCCCCACACTCACATAAAGGTGTGCAAGATTTATTTTCACTCCTATCTGCCTCTCTCAGATCACAATACAACACAGAGCAGGCATACACCTGGGTGGTGTTTGATTCACAGTAATGGAAAATTTCTTCCACTGAGTTATTTAAGATTTAAACTCTGGACAATATTTTACACAAGGAACTAAAATACTGACTCTCTTTTAAAATTATTATTATTTTTTTAAAGATTTATTAACAGGTTTACAAATCCTTGCCATGTACATATCAGAGACAAATCGATAATAATTACAATAGTGAGCTTTTATTTAGAGAAACATTATACAGTAATGTTCCAGAGGGGTAGCAATACCGTAATACAAGCATCAGATCTCTCTGTTAAACAGTGTGTTACCATATTACAGAGTTAGCATCTTTACACTATCCATGACACATCATTTCTATTGATTTATTAAACTGAGTGAAATCTATGATTGCATAGATTTGCATAGATTGCATAGATCTGGCTTATGCTTATCTATGCATAGATTGCATAGATCTGCATGTCTATCAAATCTTGATATTTTAAAAATTGGACAGATGTGGTTTTTTTTTTTTTTTTTTTTTTTTTTTTTTTTGCAAGTGAATGTGCTTTGTATGAATATTGAATAAATGGTAACCAAATAGTGAAGTATCTACTTGTCTTCTGTCTATTTTGCTGGGTATGTAAATTATGCCTTGATTTTTCAAAATGGCTCTCGTAAACACACACTGCAACTAGAATTGTAGTGTTAGTAGTGGAGTTTCTAACATAAGCCTTCATGTAAAAGTGATATGAAAGAGGAAGAGTATAGGAAAAATTTAGTAAAAAATATTTAACTTTATAGATTATTTGTAAAGAAACCCTTTGTGGTCAAAAGACCAGTTGATCTAATTCATTTGATCTAACTTGATTTTCAGCCATTTCAATGGCTATTTGAGTTCCACTCACAGCCCACACTCTGATGTTGCAATCTTCTTGCCCTAAATTGTATAGGCAAGATTTTCAAAACTACTGAACACCCACAATAAAAGCCAATTTTTCAAAAGACCTGCAGGAATCAGAACTGAATCTAACATTCTGATCTGATCAATAGGAATTGATATAGAAGTGGTTTTTCAGATGATCCAACACCTGACAAAATCTGTGATTTCCATTTCATGCATCTAATGAAGTGTGTTGCAGCTTATGCCCGCAGAAATTATGCCTGCAGAAAGCTTATGCCCGCAGAAATTTGTTAGTCTTTAAGGTGCTACAGGACTCTCGTTGTTTTTGCTGTATACAGACTAACACGGCTACCCCTCTGGAACTGAGCTGTAGTTAAATATGAAGAGGCTGCCATCTTGTGGTTGCTGATATCCTTTATTTAGCACATCTTATTAGTGGAGTGAATTCACTAGAACCTCAGAGTTATGAACACCAGAGTTATACACTGACCAGTCAACCACACACCTCACCTGGAGCTGGAAGTACGCAATCAGGCAGCAGCCGAGACAGACACACAAAAAGCAAATATAGGACAGACCTGTGTTAAAAGTAAATTATGAAAAAAATAAAGGGAAAGCAGCATTTTTCTTCTGCATAGTAAAATTTCAAAGCTGTATTAAGTCAATGTTGTAAGTTGTACTTTTCAAAGAACAGCCATAATGTTTTGTTGAGAATTGCGAACATTTCAGGGTTATGAACAACCTCCATTCCCAAGGTGTTTGTAACTCAGAGGTTCTACTGTATGTTCAATTACCCAGATGTTACTATGCAAATATTAGACAACTCTTTCAGGAAGACTTTAATTTTCAGATAGGAAGCTATTATTTATGGACATATAAAGAGAAGGCCATTTGGATCACTGAGACTTTCCTCCATTTAGTGGTCTATTTTCTTTAACGTGGTCATTAAATGTAGCTTGAATGACCCTAATGTATTTGCTAAACAGACTTACTTTACAAAAAATACACCTGATTATTTCCTGACTATAAAGATCACTCTCTCTCTCTCGCTCTTTATTTTAGCACAGGTTTATTGAGTGGAAATTAACTGCCTCATTTAAGTTTTTAAATATTGTACTACAATGCCTCTCTAGAGGCTTTATCTAAAAAGGCTGAGCCTATTGTTTGAAATGGATTTTTTCCCACATGCTTTCATGATGTACCAGGATTGAGGATATTTTCCTAAGCAGTCACTAAATGACATTTCTGGTACCCAAAATATAGGTGGAATCACATAAAAAGGACTCATGTCCTGCTCCTGGCAATAGCAATGCACAGAAAAATGTGAACAATTCATCAAAAAGAAAGGGGAGAATTAGAAGTTAGCACTTCATAGAAGAAAAGAGCAAATTCTGCAGACGTTATATAGCAGTTCAATCTATTAGGACATCCTCAGTTCATGGCAATTGCCACAGCACCACATCATATATATACCTTGACATGAGGTACAGAGCACCTTGTTAAGAGATATATGACTATGGCAAGACATGTGAACTCTCCTACTCAGTACCATCTAGAGGCAAACCTGTTTCCCATTAAACCAAATCTATTTTCCCAAGTTTATAATGCTCATTTCAATTCAGATTATTTTTTGTCCCATACAGAGCTTGAACTTGTTCCATCTAAAACCTTTTCCCCCTTTCTGCACTTGGTTCGGGGGAGAGGAGGAGGGAGAAACGTGGGTCTTTTTTCCTCAGCTACAAAATGTCTTTTGCATGGACTTCTGGTAGGAGTTAATTCAACTGAGTTGTTCACTCTGTCATAATGTGCTGAACTATCACAGCGTATACTATCTTAGGGGATTTTCACCTATGTTTTTTGAACTGGGCATAAAAGGGTTTGTCCAAAGCAATGTAGCAGATATAAGAGTAGATTTCATTAAATGAAATCCCTGAATCTTTGTTTTCCTTACCACTGTACAAGACAAGTAGAGGACATACTCTGTCTTGTAAGCCTTGCTCTTATTCAGAGTTCTAATAACTAAGTGGAAGTACAGGAGAATTTTTTTTTTTTTTTTTTTTTAACAAAAACAGTTTGAATTTAAAAAAAATATAACTAGTAGGTGAAAAATTACTTGCCGCTAATATGCTAGCACAAAGCTAATATGAATTAATGGGGTCAGAGTAGGTTCTACAATGATTACCTTTCAAATTATGTATTATTATGTAGTATATCTATTGTGGTTGTGCCTTCTCACTCCACACATACATACATATATAAGAGACCGACAGTGCTATGCCCTGTATAAATAACACAGACAGCTTCTGCCTCGATAATTTACAATCTTGTCAATATTTACCCACATCTACTGCACAATTGTATCTGAGGTACTGCAGTTATTCCCTATTTTAAATTTAGGGTAACACTTCTGAGGGCCTGATTCTCCTCTGACACACACTGATATAAATTGACAGTAACCCCAGCAAAGTTAGTGGAGTTACTCCAACATGAGACATGCGTGAAAGAAGAATCAGCACTTAAATATGTTAACAAATAGATAAGATTTGCAAGAGCCGGAAGGCTCCTAATGACTGGCAGAAATTGTTGTATATGTGGTAGATCCAGCTGTGCAAATTTAGGCCAAGGCAGTAAAGATGGAACTGCCTCTCAGCCACAATGGTGTCATAAAGAAGTATTATTGTTACAGGGTGGGGTGATCCTTTAAGGGAGGTTGAACAGAGCTCACTTGTGATGAATTAGTTGCCTCCCAGTGATGGGCTTGAGGCCAGGGATCAGGTGATAGTCTGCAGGTCACCTGGTCTTCTGATAATTGGCCAGCAAGCAGCTCACTTGGGGGAGAGACCTACAGCAGAGCCAGAGTCAGAGGAAAGTAACTGGAAGGGAATTCTCCATGCTAGTGAGGTGGAACACTTGGCTGGAGAAGTCTTGTGCATGGACCAGGTAGAGGCTTTACAAGAGACCAAGCAGCCTGATTTACCTCTTTGAATTGTGTTTGATTGGTTTGTTTTTGATAATTAAACCTATGCCTGGAGAACAGGACTGAAACCTTGCCACTGTCAGGAGCTTTACTGATGCCCTGGCTGACAAGCTGGTGTACTGGCTTACAATGCTCATTTGTGTTATTTACATAACTCCACAGATGTACAGAGTGCTTCACAGAACAAAAACCCTGTCTGCCCTGAAGGGTATAAGGCCAAAGACACAACAACATAGGAGTGGATAAGGATAGGCTAAGACAATAAGATTACAGGGTCATGCAGGGTTGGGATCAGATCTCAGTTAGGTCTAGGAGCAGAAAGAGAGGCACAAACGCCATCTCAGCAAAATTAAGGATTGGGACTGACCTCACAGTTCCACCACCACAAATCTTCCCTTGACTTCAATGGGGGTTTTACAAGTGGGAGGGAGGAGCAGATCCACATTTGCAAAAGGAGGATTTTCTAGCTGAAGTTCATAGGCGTGAATGAAATGAATCATCATAAAATTAGAGTAAGCTGTCAAATCCACTTAGTGCTGAGCCACAGCATTCTTCAGGGTTTGCCTGTATTTCCCTATTCCCAAGGTATTAGAGTCTCGCTTTCTTTCTCCCATCTGGTTCTGCTCAAGAAGTAAAGCTGTAAAGATGTGGATAACAAAAACCAAGTTGTGATGCTGTTAATGGCTGACCTCATTTTATTTCAGGTCCCTCTGTACGGAATAAATAGAGTTGCAAATCTTGTATATTAATGATACAAATTTTATTGGATGCCATGGTCAACTGGCAACTACAGTGCAGCCTGTGAACCAAAGATGTCATTCAGAACATGGCTATGACCAACAGATAACATATTGTTTTGGCCAGCTTAGGGCAAACTGGCTGCTGGATAGCTTCAGTAACTGCAATCCGAAAAAAACTATGGAATAACAGGCTCTTGTACCACTGCACTCAGGCATTAACCCTATACACAGGAGAGCTTGAAAATAAATTCTTTCAAACATGACTGCTGTAACAGAAGTGTTATTGATGAGGAGACTCAACTTTATCTCCTCTGATCACATGAGGCCAGATCTAAACCCAATTGAAATCAGTGGGCTTTTGTTTACTGTTTCTAGGGCAGGCTTGACCTGCAAGATTCATTTTAACACCCAAACTTTGAAGAGTTAGGGGTTCAGATGCAGAATCAGTAACCAGATTTCAGCTATACCCATGCAAGCCCATTAACTTCAGTATGATGGAATAAGGGGAAGAGAAGGCAGAATGTGGGCCCTAGCTTTTAAAATATATATGAACCTTTATTCAAACTATTCATTAATAGATAAGGCAACATAGACTTCTTCTATACAGTTTTAATAATGCTCCTGTTAAATACAATTGCTATATTCTCTTAAGAGCCCTAAGTTTGCAGTAAAAACTGTTCTCTATGAACAAAGTTAATTGTGGATGCCTTTTGGCTGTTCCGTGCAGTATTTTTACTACTTATTAACAATTAAAGGCAAACACAAATTAGTCAGGCTTGTGATGCTTTTAAGAGCACATAGGAACATCTGAGCACACATTACTTTTTTATGTCACTGAAGTGCACTGTCTGTTTCTTTATCCTCAAATTACCTTCAGTGAGAGCAGTCATGCAGTCCCTAGCCATAACATACATGCTCACACATTCTTTACTTAGAGAGAATATCTTCCATGCTAAGATATATTATTTTTACTAAACTCATTTACAAATTAACTAGGGCATGATGTTGTCATTTTTGCACTCCTTCATTTTTAATTCTTTAATTAGAAATGAATTGGGACCCAATTGACTAATTGCACTATCTTTCCAGGAGTTTCTCTATCAACAACTTACAGGGCTTGTTTGGTTAATATAATGAAACCACCCATCTTGTTATGCTTGGTGTTGTTTTACATACTATGCCCATTATTGCTTAGAAGGCCACTCCTATGTACAAGCAAAACAAGAAGCTATTTCTGTTCCCTCAGTCCATAAATACTGGGCAATTCATTGTCTCTCTGGCATGGGACGAGAGAAAGAGGAAATAGCTCATTGCCAGACACTGTATGTCCCTCCTCATCATTCATATACCTTTACAGCAAGACCAAAGAGATAGGCAACTCATTTCCTGAGCTCCACTTCTGGAAGCTTTTTGCCCTACAAATGATAAGCCAGGACCTGAGAATAGAGTGAGTGTAGGGCATATTATGATCTTAGCTAATATACCTCAAATGTATAACAGACGGGCCCAAAATGGAACCTGAAATCTGAATCCTCCTGTAGCAGGGAAGCCATCCACTTTCAGCACCCTCCTATGGCATGCTGTGGTACTACTGGTATGCCTGCCTTAATAAAGGAACACAGCCTCTCTGAAGGTCCATTCAAAGCCCCACTTTTCAGCCCCATTTTATTTCTGTACGTGTTCAATATTCCACAGCACTCTCATGGTAAGAAACATGCTTTCCAAATCCCAAAGTACAAGAGAATCACAGAAGTTTTCCATGCCCCCTCCTGGGATACCGTTTCCAGATTACCTACCTGAGTCATTGTCCACTCTGCTCATAGTTTCTCTGCCCTTGTTCCAGGGCCCCACACTCTAGGCCAGGGATGGGCAATAATTTTTGCAGAGGGGCTCCTCCACGAATTCTGGTAAGTCATCGTGGGCCTGGGCCGCTTCTGGCAGCAGGAAGTTCCGGGAGCGACTGGCCCATCAAACTAAGCTGCCGATGCTCCAGTTACCTTGGCAACTAGAGCATCCGGCAGCTTAGTGATTCTCGGTTGGTCGCTTCCTGGACTTCTGGCTTCCCGAAAGCTGCCTGATGCTCCAGCGTAGCACTCCTGCTAGACAGAAAAGTTAGACGGGCCAAATCCAGCCTGTGGGCCATATTTTGCCCACCCCTGCTTTAGGCCATCCACCTGAGAGTTACCAAAGTTGCTACTCTCCTACACCTCTGCTACTGCAGCTCCCAAGTCAGGTATTCTGCAAGAGAGTTTCCTGCAGTATTGCACCCCCCAGGCCTCCCTTTCTGTGAGTCCTACCCCTGCTCAGGGAACATCCCTTCACAATCAGCTACCTTGTTTCTGGGCTCATTTGCCTGCAGCCCTTCACTCAGACATGCTGCATGAGGACTAACTAACTACCCATGGTGTTCCACTCTACCAGGCCTCCGTGCCTGTGAGTCCTACCCCTGCTCCTGGGATCCACCCTCCAGCCGCCACCCTCTTATTTTCAGACTTGGCTTCTCTAATCAAGCTGGTTCTCGTCCCTTGCCCAGGGGCCTCTGCATGAGCTCTCCTGCCTCCTGGCAGAGTTTCTTCACCTTCTGTTCCTCCCAACAATGATCTGTACTGGCTTTCCTCACCATCTGCTCTCTCCCTCTCCCAGTTACTTCTGCTAGCTCTCCACTCCACCTTTCTGTCTCCAATAGCTCTCCTCTGCTGCTGTCTTTTTCTGGGTGTCCTTTCCTTTTTGGGCAGCTCTCACCTGCCATTTCTCTTTCTCTCTGAGGCCCAGGTGCTCTCTGTAAAGCCAGAGACTGGTTCCAGTCTCTCTTAAAGGTGCCAGCCACCTTGCAACACCTTCCACCTCCCCAGATTTTAAATGGTGGCATAGATTGTCTTGTTGTTTATCAAAGACCACGTCATCCCTTCGTGCCATAACTTGGATCAAGACAGGCTGTTCAAGAGTGCCTCTGTGACTCTACCTGCTCTGAAACTAGATCATCACTAGCCATCTGAATGCCTACATCTAGTCCATACCAATGTAGGGACCCAGAGTAGAGGCTATCCTCACTGTAGACCCGCATCTCTCTTTGGATTTCTTAACATTGAAAAATTTGACATTTTGGGTAAAAAATTGTGTCCCTAGAACACGGTGCAGATCAAGGGGTGGCATGTAGGTCTGAAGTCAGGATAGGAATTGTATCTCCTGACCCTTGCTTTCCAGGCAGGAAGGTGATTTGGTTCTGGCCTATACCAGCAGCAAATTTCTGCCTCTTTCCCAGCTCAGCTGTTCTGACTACTGTTTTGTGGGGAGAAGAAGAGAAAGGGCATAACCAAGGTTTCACTTATTCCCCACCCAATTTGCATTATGAGACTGTTCCACTCAATGAAAACATACATTCTTTGAGTGTTGTCCATGTTGTGCTGTCTTCTTGAACCCCAGTTTCTTTATTGCACAGATTGCATGAGGCTATTGCAGCTTCCTGGAACCATTAATAGCTGCCTCCATTCATAAAGCGAGTGATTTCCAGTGTGTATTTTAGGGTCAATTCAGCCTAACTCAATATTCATTTCTGGATTGCTTCGTTCTGCAGAACACAGAATAGCCGGTCACTTGATGCATCATGTAAATTCTCTCCAAACTGGCAATGCTCTGTTAATTCCCTTCGTTCAGCCACATATTCAGACATTGTTTAATTTTCTTTTTGATTCCATCCATGAAAGTGGAAATGCTCTGCAATCAGCAGTGGCTTTAGGAATAGATGATTTTGTACAATTTCCCCAATCTCACCAATTTTTTTCCTGTTGGATTAACAGGAAAGCAGAATGGTTATACATTTTAGCCCCCATTAGAGTCACTAAAACCACCATCTTTTTCTCATCAGTTATACTATTAGCAATTATACACTATTCCAGTCCTCTATTGAGCTATCAGAGAAGCCCAATTTCCCCACACAGTGAGACATTTGTAGCCCTTTTAATTTTTTTTTCTCTACATTAGCTGTTTATTTACAGCCTACTGCTGCAGACTGCAGTTTCCTTTATAGTTTCATGAGGCCTCTGCTGTCACTCTTTGTTTCACTGTGTTCCTGGATTAGGATCCCACCCTCACCGCCAATTGTTGTGTATTTTACTCTTTAAACAACCAATGAAATACAAAGGAACCACACAGGCCCAATAGAGTACACATTACCCTGTTTAATAACTACAAACAACATATAATAAGGCCTAGCTACATATACTCTCATGTGCACTGCTGCTCTGGGCAGATTCTGAGCGGGTTGCCGCTTGACCAGTTTTTCTACTACATTGCCAGTTGCTGGTGAAAATGTGCCTCCCCCCCCCATTGTAAGTGGCACATGTGTGTGGTGGCACTGTGGCCACACAGTGAACTTGTAAGAACCATGCAAAGGTCATACAGCTATGAGAATTTCTGGCTCAATATCTGGATCCTGCTATGTGCCAGGTCCTCAATGTGCCAAAAACAAAGCAGCTGGGGATCCTGCTCCTCTTGGCACTGGGGACCAGAAAGCAGGACTCATGGACTTTAGGCTTGCCAGCAGGGAGGATAAGTAGTGGGGACTATTGTGTGGGTGGGGGGCGGGGGAGGAGGGCAGCAGAGGCTCAAGCTCCCAGGAGGGAGTGAGTGTAGGTTTTATGGGCTGAGGGGGGGAGTGTCTGGGTGATGGTGGGGCATCTGAGGAGGAAAGTGGAAGGTCAGGCTGGTGGGGGGCTGGGAATTTTTTTTTTATATCTCAGAAGTGCAACCCTAGATTCTGTTGGCTTCTGAAACATGGAAAACAGTGGATATGTCTGAAAGTTTAAATTCCAGGTGGAGGAGATATATCCATGCTAGCTCTCATTTAGCTGGCCTGCTGAAAATAGAAGAGGAGCTGTGAACTGCAACCAGCAGTATGTATGTAGGGTCTCACACAGTATCGTACTTGAGGCAGCTATATCCTCCTGCTGCTCACACCACTGCAGATACACTTCTATTTTTAGTAGTCCAGCTCTCTTAGAACTAGCTTGGTTGTGTCTCGTCAAGCTTATACCTTTCAGCTCTAGTGTACACATACCCAATAAAGGCTATTAGAGGACTCACAAACTATGTTTAGGTATATTGCCCCATTCCTTAAGCTACACAATGAAACTGTAGTTTACAATGTTCTGTACTAGATGTGCTCAACCCACATGCAAATATCCATGAATCAGACTGATTCAAGAGATTAAAGGAAAATGGTAATGCAATGTAAGACAAAGACACTAAATACAGTGGGGAATAAATTATTACAGTCATTTAACATCACTTATAAAGGATAAAAAAGAATAAGTCACACTCAAACAGACGATTAATATATAGCCAGAGTAACCATTAGAACTGACTGAATACTGAGGAAAATTATTCACAAGTATGTTAGTAACTCCTAAGTAGAAACTGGGCCACAGCTGACTAAAACAGAGACAGTGAATGAAAATTTAAGTGTCCGTGTATATGTCAGGGCTCATTATTATTACATATTATTTCTATTGCACCTAGAGTCCCCATTATGGACTAATGCCCTGTTGTGCTACACACTGTACAAATACAGAACAAAAAGATAGTCCCAGCCCCAAAGAGCTTATAAACTAAGTATCTCATAATACAGACTGCCATATATTGACTTGGATCATTTCCTTCCATGGAAAATGCTGCAGGAGGTCCTCCCCTATTGTTTGTCAACAACAGTGATGTGTGCCCTCTGCAAACAAGCCATTGGAGCCATCCCTAAATCTGGCGGATTTATGGGCATCCATGCAGACCCCTGGGTATCTCCAGAGTTCCACAGGAGCCCAAGACTATCTGTACAGTGGCCCTCTGCCAGTGCATTGTCTCTGGCTCTTGGTGTCCTTCACTTTAGTGCCCTGGCAACATGGCTTCATTAAAGCTATGCTACAAGGGAGTCTCCCTGTGGTGGCTGCCCCCAGGACCTCAGAGTGCTACACACAAAAAATAATACAGTTTCATGGGTCTGAAGAGGGAGAAGTCATGTCCCCTACAGATCTATTTTTGGCCCACCCATTCCTCAATCCCTTAGATTTTGCCCCTTTCCTCAGTTTGGAGTTTGGCTCCTCAGAGTGACCTCAAGTTCTGCAAGAAGGTGGAGTAATTCCATAGTGGTGGCTGACCATCCACATCTATGCATGAGAAGAGGAGGATCACTCCACATTCAGATCTGGGTGTTAACACCTGCAGCAAGCATAGATGTGTTTGATGGCAGAGAATGAGCAATTCAGGTCAGTTTATCTCATTATGGAAGCCACATTTTCTGTATGATCTGTAAGGTTAGCTTTTGAAAAACCAGTTGAAATCAATGGAAGCTGTGACTGCTAAGGTTAGCTGAAAATCAAGCCCCTTTAAGGTGCCTCTGGGTGGCACAGAAAACTAAGGCACACAAAATCAGAGACCACTCTTGAAAATGTCTCCCCCATCTGTAAAATGTGTCTAATAATAATTACCTGCCTCACACCTGCATGACATGAGACTTATTGAACATTGGTAAAGTGGTAGGGGTTCCCTAGAAGATAGGTGCTATAGAAAGTCACAGCATTTTTATTAATTTGTGACGTTACCCAGGGTACAATCTGTACTGATGGACAGCTGTGTCCCCTCAATTCTTCAGCCTGGGGTGCCTTTTACATTGCTTTGCTGTGAGAGCAACCACTCCTGGTCTGCTCACACACACAGCATCCGACATGTAAATCACTCCCAGCTATACTATATGAGTGCTATCTCCAGCCACCCATGAATTACACTTCAAGGCAACACCAGTAAACTCCGAGACCCAGACTTTCTCCCAGAAATGTGTGGCCTGTGCTGCCCAGCACCCTCTTGGACAATACAAACTCATACAAAGTCTGTCATTTCATTAATAGAAAATGGTATGCATAACTCCTATTATCCCAAATAATTATCCCAAACACATCAATCCAAACACACGGGTTTAGATAAAACAGTAAAACAAATGTATTAACTACAGAAAGATAGATTTTAAGTGATTACAAGTAATGAGGCATACAAGTTAGAATTGGTTACAAGAAAATAAAAGATAAAACACAACTATTATCTAATTGAACAAACTAAGTGAACTCAAAGCAAAGGTCTCTCTCACCACAAGTACAACAGTTTTACTGGCTGAATCCTTCAGTCAGGATCTCCCCTCAGTCCAGTGGTGCTTCCTTTCTTCTTCAAGTATTGATGCATTGATAGAGAGAAAGGGAGAGATGACTTAGGGTGTTTATTTTCTCCACTTACAGCCCTTTCTCTTGTGCAAAAATCATCTTCAACTGATGTTCAGGATACAGAAAGTCTGTGTGGACAGGAACCTTAAGCTGCTGATTTGTCAAAATGTAGATTTTTTGCCCACACCCTTTCTCCTGCCAAAGAATGGCCTTTTACCCAAGTGATGGTCCATTTGATCTCGTTGACACATGCTGAGGCATTGGCTAACCTTTTGTCTCTGGGGAACTGGTTTGTGACTGCCCTCCAGAACATGTTGTAATATGTCCCGTTAATATCTTACAACATTATATACAATGTTGCAACACATATTTTACTAGGACAATAATGATCAGCAAATCATGAGTTTTCAAATGATACCCCACATGGCATACTTTGTACAAAATCTGCCATAATCCTCTGAAAGGAATGAACATAAGGGTCCAGACTGTCACATAATTCTATTATTATTAGGCTTTGTGAAACCCTTTCTTAACCAAATCTGAAGGTTAGGTCTACACTGGAGCTGGGCATGAAATAGTTTTCCCATCCAGTAAAAATTTTGGAAATTAAAAAAAAGAAAAGAAAAAAAAATGTTCTGTTCGTCACTAGGATGAAAACAAGACCTTTCAAAATTTTGAATGAAAAATGAAAGACTCACCCCAGAATAGCCAAAGCTCTAGCCTGGAATATGGGAGACTGTAGCCAATAGGACTAGCCTGCTTGCTTGCATATATACATATATATATATATATAGATTCAAGTATGGTTGTTTGATTATAATAGAGTCATAGATTTATACTAAAGTATTATAGCTGTAATGCAAGGTACCTTACAGGCCATATCCTGTATGAAAGCTAAGGCAGTTAGCATATCTATGTTTGGGACCTTTGGCCCAGATACGTAATGATGAGTTAAAGGATAAGACATATATGTTTATAACCTTTACCCTAGAGAAGTCAGGAGGCATCAAAACAGGGGGGGCTGTCACAGGTATGCCCCAAGTAAACTTCACAGGTACACCACAGAGCCCACAAAGGGCCAGAAATAACAAAGGTGAGATAAACGAACCATCTGGAACCATCTGGAAAGGATGTAGATATGTCATTAATACGCACAAACCTGCCAGCCTATAGAATAAACCTGCCAGCCTAATAATTTGGGGGTGAAGAATCCAAATTTGGACTTAGACGGAGGACCCCTACTGCTCAGGGTATAAGAAGGGGCAAATCGTGTTAATTGGGAAGATTCTCAGCTACTTCTGCTTGAAGCTTCTTTTAGTTAGTGTTAAGATTTTGTTCTTCATTTATACTTAGTGTTGTTTGTAGTGTTAGTCTTAACCTTATAGCTCTTAGCCCTCGAGCATTGCCTAAGCTTTCCACCCCTCTACTCAAGAATTGAGGAACCAGACATCTCTTTCAAACAGGTCATCAGGGAAGGGTGTGAGTATATTAACCCAAAGCATACCGTAGATATCTATAGATATCACATGAGTCTCTAAAATAAGACTGTAATCCTATCCGTTATCCATTTGATTATTCATTTACTTTTAATCAGTCATTTGTCTATCATTTTATGTTATCTTAATAAAAGCTTATAAAATTATACAAATTTGGCTATCACTGTGAACCTTCCTGTCGTGCACCCTGGGGTCCCTGTAAAATTCTTCTGGAGCCTGATTCCAGGACAAGAACCTCATTACCTTCTCATCAGATCAATTGGTGAGCTTATAACCCCATTCAAATTACTAAAACCCCCAAAATCAGGTTACAAGGCCCACCTTCAAGTCCCTTCTCTTTCTGATTCAGAGAGAGAGAATGTGTGTGGGCAGGGAGGGGGGTGCGGTTAGAGTTCTGGCCTGTGATATGAGAGACCCACATTCATGTATGCACTTTTAGTCTGAGCAGAGGTTTGAACCTAGGTGTCCTACAGCCCAGGTGGGTGCCCTGACCACTGGGCTATTTTTTATTCTACAATGGAATGCCACTCACTCAGCCCCAAATTCTGTCCTGGACCTGAGTAACCATCCTGCTGAAAGTTTCACTGAAATGGATACATTTCCACAAAAAGTTCATTTTTGACAATTTGGTATATTCCCCATGAAAAAACATTTTTTTGAAAAAATTTTTCAAACTCTAGTCTAAACTACTCAGATTATACAATTGTCAAGGTTTAAAGATATAAGTGGAAATATAGACTAGTACTATGTAATTAGAGGCAATTTTGCAGTATGGTACAGGAACTGCAGACTGATGGATACCATGGTTTATTGACTGCTCTAAAGGATAATCAAGACTATCATGGCATGTGGAGAACACAGAAACCTTCTGATGATATGCTGGAAATAGATAATTAGAGGGGTTACTTTGAATAAAAACAGCATCATATCTTTTATAGCTCAGGATATTTATCCAGGTCCTGAATGACTGTGTTTCTAACTCTTATGACCTTCATCTAAAGAGATAAGCAAGCTGGAAGAAGTAATCATTAATGAAATGCTTTGCCTTGAAAAAGCCAAAGTCCACTGTAATCACAAACAAAAATCTTTAACTTGAAAGATCACTTTGTACGGTGCACATTTTGTTTGAAGAGTATCTTATGTAGCAATTCTTTCTTTTCTTTTAACAGATTAGTTAATGTTTCTCTGTCAACTATGTACCTAAAAATGTGATGCATATTTCCCACAACTTTTTCACAGCACAGTAGCGTCAACTTACATTTTGAGACGGAATCTGAAAAATAACTCACAAAATCATGCATATTAGGGTATACTTTTCAAGAAATATTTGCCTAATACACTGCAGAATAAACAGATCCTAGTCCACTATATGCACGTGCAAGAGGTAAGCACCTCTTCATCTCAGATGTTTTAGCCTTCTAAAGTGGCTATTTGGACACCTTATCTGTCAATGGTATTTATTTATCTAACACTTAATATACTGTGAAAAATGTAGTTAAATAAAAAATAGAGCATATTGACAATGGCTGCTTTTTCTATTGGAAAACTAAACGTGCTTCGAGTTAAAATATACATTATTTATTTTCTTATGTCACAGTAATGCAGAAAGACTTTATTACTGTTCTATTCCTTCTTCCATTATAAATCTCTATATATAGTCTGTATGTGAATGGGTAGACTTGTGTTTGGAGTGTTAAACCAGCTATATTGTGTGTTCAATAGACAGGTCCATATCAAATGCATAGACCTACTGATCTATAGTTAAGTTTAATCTGAATCTAACTTCAAAGCTAGTCCACAGCCTTACAGTGGGCCAAAGACAGGCTTAGATCCAAACACCATTAAGCTTTGGGGAGGATAAAGGCTAACATTTTCAAAAGCGCATAAGTGATTTAGAAGCCCAAGTCCCATTTTTAAAGTAACTAAGACATTTTGAACTTGTCGTCTTTCAATGGCAATTAGGTTCCTAAATCACTTAGGCACATTTGAAAATTTAACCATATTTGGTACTTATCTGAGAAACTCCAGGTGCCTTACAAACTTTAATTCAATTCATCTCACAACATCCTGAGTAAGAGTGCCTGAAGATCCCTCTGACAAAACACAATGATTGCTTTATCAAGGAGCTGAAATCAACAGTAGCAGTTGGGGAGAATTACTTTATTTCCAGAATCCTCCCCCACCCCAGTAGACTATTTATGTCATGACACCTTAACCAATTGAGTACTAGAGAGAAACATTACATCTTCAGTAGTGGTTACTACAGTAAGCAATCCTGTCAGCTAACAACTATTTAGAACTGACATTTTCCAAATAACATTTTTAGGGGTGATAAATACGGCAAAGCACAATTATACCATTTTCACTTGCAGGAAAAAAATCTTACTCAGTAAATGTTATATGTCCGACAGACAGGTTCTCCTTCTTTTGCAGAGCTTAGCAAAGAAGTATGTATAAGGAAATTCTAGGGGTGTGTGTGTGTGTGTGAGTGGGTGGGGGGAATGTAAGTAGTATATGTCGAAGGTGGTGGGCTAATTTCAATGGAACTATGCCTATTTGCACCGGCTGAAAATCTCCCTCCATTTAATAAAAATATTAAACACAGACAAGTACATGTGTATGTATATAGTACATAATATATTCATAATAGCCAGCTACACCCTGCCCACACATTTTTCACAGGGAGAGAATCTAGTCTATTTATGTGGATAGTTAGGAAGTAAATTTGACTTTAAGGGCTCAGTCCTGCAAGGTTCTGAACACTCTCTTCCCACTTTGGTCAATGGAACTATTCAGGTGTTCCAAAGTTGAGCGTGTGGTTAAGTGCTGTGCTGGACCAAGGCCAGAATTCTCAGCACCCTGCCAATTCAAACCCTAAAAGAGTTAGTCCACACTTACACTGTGCAAGTAACTGAGATCTTGCCCATTTTGTCCAAGAGCCCAATTTTGAACCTGTTACTCATGATGACAAGCAGTTACTCAGGTGATTAATTCTGCTGATGCCAATGGGAACTGTCACAGGAGTAACTTCTTACCTATGTGAATAAGGGGCTTGCAGCTGGGACCAGGATAGAGATTATTTTTGGTTGCAACTATTCATGAGTGGTAAAGCTTTGAAATTAAAGGCAGTCATTAAGGAAAAATAATTAATTGGCCAAAACTCTACAACCCATATTATAAATTTTTTTATCACTGCACAGACACATACTCTTTAGGGAAAATACTGTAGTGTTTGGGCCAAAGAAAACAAAACAAACAAAAATTTGTACGGAGCAGATGTCTTGTTAGAAGCATATTCTGGTACTTACAGAACAGCAGAACATTCAAGAGGCAGATGCGGGCACATGAGCTGATTCCAGATCTGCCGATATCTGAACTTACAAAGCAGGGACTCTGGGGCTGCGATGGAAACAGAAAATGATTTTAAAAATGCACTAAGTAGTAATAATGGGTTGCTCAAAAGGTTGATGTTCTAACACAGTGGATTAAATTTATTCTGGCAGATGTAAGAGGAACACAGTACAGTTTAGCTTTTAGCTTAAATCTAATCTTTCCATTTAGTCATTTATATTAACTCCACTCTCCATGTTGTTATCTGGCATTAGAGAGAAAAATTGATAATACGAATGGCTTTCAAATTCTTATTCAGAACAGAGTGAGGCTGATTCTCTGTTGGCCTGTGCCTTGTGTGGCCATCTGCAGCACTGCAAAGGGAGT
Source organism: Emydura macquarii macquarii (assembly GCF_026122565.2). NCBI lineage: Eukaryota > Metazoa > Chordata > Testudines > Chelidae > Emydura > Emydura macquarii. Next base: position 6,762,892 of record NW_027133377.1, read on the forward strand.
GCAATGTGGGTGTAACCTGCTTCCATTCTGTTTTGGTGGTATTTTACACCCATTTTGCACTCTGACACACAGAGTGGACAGCGGGGGAAAATAAATCCAGTGGATTATATGTTTTCAATCTGGAAACTAAAATAGAAAAGAAGCTGCCTCTGTTGGTCATTATTGAGTAAACTGCACAATACACAGCTGCAAACACTACTTATTTTTCCTGGAGCCTTAATTAGAATCTTGAGCTGTTGGGACTCTAATGAATGTTCATTCAAAGGCTCTTGGTCCTCATACTCAGTTACCCTCTGGACCAGAATGTCCTCATGCCCTGCTTGACTTGTTTATTAAATGAGACTCTGCTTCATTCAAGATAAAAATAGGTTAAATAACAATGTGTTTTCTTCCAGAGTCAGCATTTTGCAGATGAACTCTGAAATGAGGGCATTAAGTCTTGCCACATGCTCTCTTCTGATCTTTAAATTGACCCTTTTCATTAGCTTGAATGTGAGCTTCTGAGTTATTAAAGCTATCAGTCTCTGGGATAAAACAAAGCATTCTCACCAGGTAAATGAAGCTATTCCTCCATCACTAGGATATTATAATGGTATCAAGTCATACCCGGAAGCTATTCAATTTGTAGCACATGGGAAGGAATCCAGCAGAACATTTTAACCTGTTATTGGTACACTGCTGGACCAGACACAGAGCTACATAGGCACATTATCTATTCAAGCTCTATATTCATCATTAAAGAGCAAATCTTCTCCCACCCCAAGCCCAGGTAATGGGGCTTAGCACCGGGAGGCCTAGCGAGGCCTGAAGAGTGTGCTGCTGCAGTGGAGACTTTGTAGCCAGTAATACACCGTGGGCTGTCAGTAGCCTCATTTGCGGATGCAGTCCCGTTCTGTGTGTGGGAGGGCGATGGGCATTCTTTTGCTTTTCCCATCCATCAGTGTATGCAACTTGCATTATACTTGGCTCCTGTTGTATGAAGCCAGGAACAGTTTGACTGAGATCACATAAGAGAACTGGCAAGAGTTTGTTTCTGAGGACATTAAGTTGGATGGTTGCTTTGCTGCAGCCTTTCCTGCTCAAGCAGAGATTACTGTCTCAGCACTTCCTGCATGCAGAAGCTACACACATTGCAACAATGAATTCTGGGCACTTATAAAAGGAAAGGAATCCCATCTAAGGCTTTATGATCCCTACATTCCTCCATCATCTGTGTGAGTGATATATGGGGAATGGAAACACAAGTACAGAGTTGGACTGCCCATGCTCTTGTCACAATGTAATTGCTATCCAGTGAAAGAAGAGATGGAGGAAATGAAGATAACCCCCCCTGAGACGGATTATAGGAATTGCTGTCTTTCAAGGCCCATTTTGTTGGTATCCTACTTCTAGCTGTGGCCTGTTCCAGATGTTTAGAAAAGAAGGTGGAAAACTCAAGGGAACACGTCTTGATGTCTCCCAGAAATTTTCAGTTCATTGAAGAACGAGTCTTGATTATTTTATATTACTGTCAGCTTGTATAGTTCAAATATTAATTGTCTCTACTTATTAAGAACATCTGACCAGCTTCATTGTACCCTTCATTACTTGGTGTATCTCAACTAAATCCCTTCTTATTTCTCTCCTTTCAAAGGGTTAACATTCCTAGGGTTGTGGTCTTTTCCAATATAAAAAACCACTGTGCATTTAAACAGTTTTGAAGTGCTTCTTTGAACTTTTACAATTTTATTGCATCTTCCTGGACCAGATTACCATTGTGCTGAATAGCAGCTGTCTAATGTTGGTAAAGGATCACACAGTATACCACTCTTTGCTAACACTGGGTAAGGAACTTCATTAGACTAAGGAAAGCAGGATTATCCCCACAGCTACTTCATCTCATTCTGAGCTTCAGGTTAGAGCTGTGGCTAGAATCTTCCCCAACCGCTCCTACCTAGCTTTTTCCTACAGATTTAAAATGATCCAGGTCATATTCTTCCCTGCAACCGAGTTCTGACTGACAAAGGGGAATAGGCAAGTGCCATGGAGCCAGATAAAGTTCCAAGTTCTTGGGAGCCAGTTAACACCACCCCAGATTGCATTAGAGCAATTATGGGACTGCTCTAATTGGCGCACTGATAGATAGTTCCTACAAGGACAGATGGAGGATTGATATAGTAAAGGAAAACTCCACCATGCCTCCCCCCACTAACACTGGGTGGGAGAGGTGCTGGCCCAGGGCCAACTCTACCAGCTTTATGCCAGTGAAGCACTTCCCTCTGCCAGAATCTGGCCTCTTTACCCCACCTGAAGCAGAAACAACAAGCTACCAACAGAACACATAGCTTCACAGTGGCAGTGATTATATTGCATATTTTTTTCTATCCTTTTTTTATGCATATATCCTAGTCACTTTTGAACTGCTGCTGCACATAATTCATTAAGTTGTTAACTATAACTGCTTAATCTTTTTCCTGTTAATTTAGAGCTCATCAACTTGTCCGAGAAATGTAGTGTAAGTTCTCCCAGTATGCATAACTTTCCATTTATTCAAGGAGAATTGAATCACTGATCATGATGCTCAGCCTGCCAGTCTAGGAGAGTCTTTCCAATACTGTTATTTTTATCAGTCTAAATAAGGTCAATTACTCCAGGTAAGTGCATCATCTACCTGTGTCAAATATATTGATTCAACTACAGGTTACTGAATTAAATTCAGTCCCAGTTGGTAGATGAGAGAAGTTGTGCCATCTGGTGGCTTCTGTGCTGTCCGATCTGTGGCAGTTGTCCTCTGTGGCAGGAGTCCACAACACAAAAAAACACCATCACTATTCTTCCTAATTGTCACTTGTTCCCCCATCCCCTCCCTTTTTTTTTTTTGTTTTATTTTTAAACAGAGAGCAGGGATTGAATGGGGCAGGAGAATGAACTACCTTCTTGAAGGTACTACCTTCTGGAAATAATCCCTCTAGATCATAATAGAGGCACTTTGGTGGGATGAGGAAGCTTGCATTAGAATTGTCCATGCGGCACCTTTTCTCTATACGGAGGACTGTCAAACTGGTATCTTTAACAAGCAATGCATTTAAATTAGACATTATAAAACATGTTGCAGAAAATGCCAGAGCTTGTTAAAAATCTCTGCCGGTGAAATTAGCACGGTGGCAGTTACCAGAAGTTAAATTATGCCTTGGGATTTCTTGACCTTTTGTACCCAATGTTCAGAAGATGTTATAAACTTCCCCTTTATGAATTACAGCTCACTATTCATGCAAATGTCATCTCCTGGAATAGCCAAAATGCAGTAAAATGATCATCCAGCAGTGATCACCCAAAGGTCAATACTATCTTTCATGTTGCTGGAAACAAAGCATCTACCTTGCCAAAGATTAAAGTTGTTTTCAATTAACATTCTTCATACCTCTCTTCCAAAGTGCAATAGGATTTTTTAAAATGGCTGCCAAATAACTGAATATATATCAAAACTAAAGATGTGCTAACTAAAGATGTGCTAAAGAAATGAACAGTGCAGCTTATAACAGAAACATCCCTGATAAATTAGCTTAGTACCATGACTTAGGGGTACATTTTAAAGTATTGTGCAAAGTTTCAGTCGTATAATTCCAACTGGCTATAATGGGAATGTCAGACAATTTAAACTCCTCATGTTGCTTTGACAATGTAACCCCTAAACAAAGATAGTTATACAGGAGGATCTCTTGTTACTTACACAGGCAGAGCTCCTTCGACTCTGCATCGAACATCGTGAGATTAGGCCCAAAGAACAGATGGGATCTCTATAAATTCTTGGAGTAGGGGTTCTCAACCTAGAATTTGTGAAGCCTAAGAGGATTGTGACCACCTTACCCTTCCACACTGGTAAATGGGAAAGAGGTCCTGGCTAGATGGGAGAGACCCCAGTATGGAAAAGGCTGAGAACTACATGCCTAGATGATGGGATATAGACAGACAAGATTGTTTGATTCAAGACATGCAAGGATAAAAATAAACTTTTTTACTTTTACCTTGCAGAAGATAAACTACAAAGGATATAAATAATGCCAAATACTTTAGTCATCCCGCTGAAACTGATGAGAGAAGCAAATATTTGTACCTCTGAAAAGGAAGATACAATTGCAAACGAAGGAACTGAATAATTAATGGCAGATGTTCTATTTTTATAAATAGCTGTCATTTGAAAAACAGTTCTCACAACCTAGGCTAATGCATGCTGCTGCCCTAATGATAAAATAGAATTCTGTGAAGAGATCTGATCTTAAGAGTTCAATATGAAAAGAAAACACAACCACTGCAATTGTTTGGAATAATGTATATATTTTCTCTTACATGAACATCTAATTATTGTTTATCATTACTGATTAAGTAATATTTGGAGTCTTAAATGAACAGCATTTACACTTGGCAATTCAAGAAGATTGCAGCACTTTAAGTTTATCTGTCCATACTAGCCTAAGATGTTGGTTATGTATTAACACAATGATAGGAACAGGTTCAAATTGAGACATTTACCATGAGAGATCCAAGGCAATGCTGAAGGACTGAAAGCTGTCAGTTCACTAGAAGATGAAGAAACTTGTGCAAGTGTGATTTTCTGATTCAAGTACAAGATTGAGTACTTGCATGTGAGCTCATGACACAGTTGTGGTTAAGGCTGGAGGGTTTTCCTTACAGGTACACAGAACATGGACAGCTAAACTTTCCTAACAGAATAATTAGTGTTAATTGTATCGTCATTCAGTGAATGTCTTGTGAATCAAGAGAGATATAAAACCCTTCCATATCATTTCCTTGGACTAAGGGGAGCAACATATATCAGGGATCACAGGTAATAATCTCCCCCCACAAAAACAGGTAATCAACAGGGTTTGCCATCTGAACCTGCATTGCAAGAGAGAATTCTGCCACTTGGGCTAAAGGAATAACTCTGTTACCTGGTAGTGGAAATAGGCTCTCAACCTCTGTGTATATAAAGCTACGAAGGAAGGAATGACACACATGGAAGAGGGTGAGTGGAGCACTGAAACCTTGCAGAAGCCCTTCCATATAATTCCACAGGGTGAAATGCTGGCATGTTTCCATTAGTATCCCATGGATACCCAACAGTATTATTGACTGACCTTTTCCTCCGTGGAGAGAGGTACTGCACACCCAGCGAGTGAGCCAGGACAGCAAAGCAGAGTCACTACCTTTGTGGAGGTAGTGCTTCCTTTCCCTCGGCGATCTGAGGGTTTGAAGGCTCGGCTCACACACCTTCCTATGTGACCTGTCAAGCCCATCTCCTATAAGAGCGAAATTCTGCCCCACAGAGTTTTCTAGTTTTATATGGCCCCAAGCTTGGAAATGGTGTTTCTGTTCCCACTTACACTGGATATCCTTGGATGCTAAAGTGCACAAACTTTGTAGCCATCAGGCTAGATTCTCCATGGCCCTGCAGCTTGTGTAGCCATTTATACCAGTGCAAGTGAGTAAAAAGCACTATGGTTCTGATTGATTAGTATAGTACACAACGTGCAGAACAGCAGAGAATCTGACCCATTAGATGTTTGCACCTACAGAATCAAAGACTGGTTCAGAAGCTAGGGAGCACAAGTTTGGATAGTCTGATCTATCCCCTTCTTCCCCAGAGTATAGTTTGGGGGTCCCAAGATGACATAGCACATGGAATGAGCTCTCACGGACTAAATGGATGCAAGTTAAATTAGCAAGCAATTGTGGAAGTGATTGCAGACATTCTTCAAATAAATACAAAGTTGACTTATGAGATAGGGCAGGGAGGGAAGGAAGGAGATTTCCATATTATTTTGCAGAGAAGCATTAGTCTACCTTATTGAAAAAACAACTTCCTTTCTTAATCTCCTCCCTCCCCCTCCACTGTAGCGTTGTAGTGTAATGACTGTCCTTATCCTTCCTGACTGGGAAAAATATTGTACTTTACCAGAAGAAGAACTCAGTACAAGTCCTCCACTTTGTCTATATCTACCTGGTTTTGTTTTATCCTGTCACATGGAATCAGAAAATGTAGTTACCAGAGACTGAAACTTTAGAATAGGTTAGCTGACCACACAGCCAAAATGATAATTTCTCCTTGAATTCTAATACTGGGAGCTCTCCCAGCATCCAATTTAATGGGAATGATCTCCTGAATCCAGTTCTACAGTTGCACTGTAACTTGTATAGTCTAATGTAACTTTATTCAGCTAAAACCAACTAGGATTCATGATACACTTACTATTTATATTACAGTAGTTCCTAGAAGCTACAACCAAGATCAGAGGCACATTGTACTAGATCCTGTGCAAACACATAATAAGAGACAGCCCCTTCACTGAAAGGGTTATATTCTTAAAAGCTACAAATGACTACCTTATCATATAGGATGCACATACTGGTTCAGAACCTTGAAGAACAGCCCCTTTCATCCTCTACAAACCTTTGAGCGTTTCTAAGAACAAACTAAAAGTAAAATTTTCAAGGTTCTGAAATCATTTTTTTCAGCTATGGCCAGAAAAAACAAATCATCACAAGAAAAAATTTTCTCATATATTGAAATGTACCTCTGTGCAGAATGTTTAGACAGGACTATGCACCACTTAAGCGCCACTTTAAGGCTTCATAAGAGAATTACAAATGCCAAGAATATTTAGCATATTTTAAAAAGGAGGCATATTTGTACCACTTAATTGACCAAGGCATCCCAAAGACACTTTTAAGATACCAAAATGGGCTTGTTATAGGCCCACTGGACAGGGGTCAATTTCACCATGATGCACGTGGCCATGAGTGGTAGGATTATTGATTCCACATTCAGACTTTAGGATGTTCATACAAACCAAATCTGAACGTCAAATGTTTGGAGATTTGCCCATCACGAATTGCAATCTTAATTTCACTGGAGTTTTCATAATTAAAAAAAAATCCTATTATTTTGTCTCCTGTACCTTTGAGTCATGGAAGCAGAGAACTCCAAGTATTTACACATGAGATAGATTGCTCATTACAAAAGCAGTATGTTGGGGTTTTTTTAACCTGTCTGAAGGATTAAGAAAGATTAGGAAGGAACATTTGGTTATCAGAAGCCATATTTCTGAGGTATTTTACCTTGGCACTTGAGGGTTTGGTTGAGTAAACTGAACTAAGAATCATTAATTCAGAATGAAGTCATTTAGATATTATGAAAATACTGGTAGGAGTTAGTTGCAGGGTATGTTGGCATCTTCTAATCCTCTTTTCAGTGTACTGCCCCATTCTGCTTTTGAATCCCATTTTCAGTTTTGTTAAATCTCATCTGAAAATAAATATGCACACTTCCTATTTAGGCCTGTTTAAAAAAAAAAAAAAAAAAAAAGACTTCAGACTGGGCTAAATCTTACACTATACCAGTGTTGATTCTGCTATTGGTGTCAGTTGGAAAAGACCTCCTGTAATTATTGCCAAACTATTCTATACTGAAAACATGAGCAGACAATTAGCTTTATTTGTCAACATTGATGAAAATTCAGATATCCCATTTAGTTTAATTAATCCTAATGAATACATATGGAAGGGTGAATATACCCTCAAAAGAAGTGAATTCAATCCACGAATGATTTATTTCCCCATGTTAACTATCAAAAAACTGAGTATTTTTTTCCACACTGTGTTCAGTTAATATTTTCTTAAACATCCCAGTTGGTATTTGACCTCAGGACCTCACAGCTGTAATGGCACAGTATTTACCACTGTCACAAAGATCTATCAGTTGTTAATCATACTGTGCAAGTTTAACATTAATACTGATATATGTGGAGAAAACATTTCAAATCCAATGTTCTTACAGTTTATGCTACAACAACAGTGAAAGAACTGTCAGGCACCTGGGACATTAAAGTACGTTTTAATATTGAGTTATTTTAAGATATGTTGTACCATACTAAAGAAAAATATTAACCAACTCACATTTGATTTTGCCTTAGAAATGTGTAAATCCCCAAGTGATTTCTTAAAGTTTCAAGGATTAATTTTTTTTATATTTTGAAAAAAAAAGTCCAGTTTGGAAAATGTAAACTTTGGTATGTGCTCATTTCAAACCTTCTCATTATTATTTTATTATTATCTGTAACACCATTGGTGAGCACATTGCAATAGATAAATACCTTTAAAAAAAAACAACCCCAAAACAAAAAAAATGCCTGAGATGAAATCTTAGCCCCACTGAAGTCAATGGCAAAACTCCAGCTGAGTAAGATCCATTCTTACACACCTATGGGAGTTACTTGAACCTTGAGCCCAGACACATAGGAATAAGAGGCCACTGCACATCCAGCTGTTCTGTTTCCAGAGCAGATGGATGGGGTGGGAAGTGTATTGGCTCCCCAGCCATCTCCTCCTCTTTGCTGTCAAGTGCAGCAGAGCTAGCATGAGGAGTGTTGTAGTTCATTGCTGGTAGAGCCCCCAACCCACTACCCTAAGCAAGAAGGAAACATAGGAAGCATTCAGATGTGTATCTCAAAGTCACAACACCTCCCAGGAATATTCCTGGCATGCTGTAGTTCCACTCGTGCTTCAGGGCTGTAGCTAAAGACACAATAAACTATCTATCATTTGTAAATTACTCTTTGGGTAAAACCAGCCATCATCTGCTTATTGTAAAGATAGATTGCCACACATTATAGCAATATTGAGTCTCATACCACATGACAAGACTATGTAACATAATTTTGAAAGGAAGCATATGTCATACCATTTGATTAATCAAGGCATCTCAAGCCCACTTTCAAGATGCCAAAAGTCTTATCAGTGACTAATCTGATGGGATTTTGGTCCTTATTGTCATGCAGCTCTGACAGTGACTTGCAGGTGAAACAGGAGTGACCAGATATATCTTTAAAGGATGTCAGTTCCCGTCTGTAAAATATGAACTGAGATTCTCTTGAGGAGGGGAGGTCTTGTAACACTGGAGCTTGCCTGATAAGGGAGGTGCCTTATTCAAGGTTCATACGTCTGGTATTTATAGATAAAATAAATTACACTGACCCAAGAGCCAACCTCCTTGAATTTTATTATTTTCAAACATATTTGCACTAGAGCTGGAACACTAGATCTGATCTTTCTTGAACTTTGAGGAAATGTTGTGATTCAGGCTTATCTCTAGAAGATGGTGTGACACAGATCAGGGACCTTCCTGTAACTCCAGCTCAGCATTAATGTCCTCTGGCCCCAGATGTTCAGGGAAAGGGCTATAAGGATTTCTGCCTGAGAGGTAGAGGGGAAGATTCTCTTTGAGAGCTTTGGGCTCTGCACTTGGGGGTCACTGGAATGGATGGAACTTTGTTCTAGAGAGATTTTCTGCTTATTCTTTCTGTGCTTAGATTAATTTTTTTGATTTCTTGTTCTAAACACTACTCCTTAAGAAAATGTTCCCAGTTTGCCCATGGAAAACAAGTAATTTTATGCACACTATAAGCCAAGTTGAGGTTCAGATTCTTGAACCTGGGAACTGAAACCAGCTCACAGGGGCTGAATGTAATAAATATTCATGAATATAGAAGGCTACATCTCCAGTGGCACATGCCAGCAATGGAACAACTTATGAGTCTCCTTTAGAGAACACACTTTAAAATGCCCTATATGTCCTAAGGACATCTCTGTGCTCTTTCTTTGGTGCACAAGGGCATATTTTAGCCCCATGTCCCAGAAGCATCTTTTTGAAAATAGACCTCATGTACCACTCAATTAACTTATAGGTTCGCACACATTCTCCTTCTTTCCTCCCCCCTTAAATGATTTGTTTTACTGCCCTCATTTTATTATTTAAAGACCGCTGAGCAATAAAAATCTGGATCAAGTCAATGTGTCTGAGTAATGTTTAACCTTAAATAAGAACTTGACAGATAAAAAGGATGTGACCTACTGAATCTATCTTGTTTCTAGTAGTTATTTCTCAGAGAACCTGAACGCTTCCTTGGTTGATTAGTAGACTGACAATCACCTTGGTAGTGCCAGGGTACAAATGTACATAGTTCCTTTAAAACTCTATCTAAATCAATTTGTTTTGTAATGCTTTTGAATGAACTTGATCAAAAGCTCATAGCTGGATTTTGGATCATACTCTTCCTGCTTTTTTAATATTTAGCATTGATAAGCCTTGGAAACAGTTCTCTTGTTAGGAAAGAGCTAATCGCTTCTGTGAATGAGATTTAGAAAAACTAAACGAAAAACCCACGTAGAGATCTGAGAATTATCTAGCCGGCACTATGTCCAAGTTTGTAGCTCCCGACATGAAGAATTTTGTGGCATGGGACTATGTTGTTTTTGCTGCACTCTTTCTAATTTCTGCCAGCATTGGTGTCTTTTTTGCAATTAAGGAGAGGAAAAACGCAAATTCAAAGCAATTTTTAGTAGGTGGTAAGCAGATGACATGCGGACCCGTGGCATTGTCCCTAACAGCTAGTTTCATGTCCGCAGTGACTGTTCTGGGAACACCATCAGAGGTATATCGCTATGGGGCATCCTTCATTATTTTTTTTATTTCATATACATTTGTCATTATTTTTACTTCTGAACTTTTCCTACCTGTGTTCTACAGATCTGGGATTACAAGCACTTATGAGGTAAGTAAAATTGACACTAATATAACTAGCCTATTATGTATATGGACGTTTCTAACCCAAATCTATGGTAAAGCCCGTCTTTTGGAATAGTTTAAAACCACAGGGTATTTATTTATACTTTGGCAATGAGTGGCGTTATAATTATTATTTATTTGTATTGCAGTAATGGCTAGGGCACCAATCAAGGATTAAGACCCCATTGTACTAGGCAGACATGCATTAGAAAAAGACAGTCCCTGCCACAGAGAGCTCACTGTCTTGCTTAATAAGGTCATACAAAAGTGGGTTAAAATTGGTAAATGCAAATAAGAAAGATATTGCATGAGGAAAGTGGTATAAATGTGGTTAGGCTACATCTACATTTCAGGCAGGGAGATGTTATTTGCACTAGCTGTATTCTAACCGGCTCACTTAAAACAGCAGTGAGGACACCATGGTGTGTGCTTCAGCACTGGCTGCACAAGCCAGTAGAGAGCCAGGAGGGTGGGGAGAGGTCAGGTGGGCTTGTGCAGGCTGTGTTGAAGCCTGCACCACAGTGTCAGCACAGCTATTTTTGGTGCGGTGGTTAGATCAAAGCTGGCATGGGTACATCTACATAAGATGCAAATCTCACTCCCAGCTACAGTGTAGACATAGCATAAGGCCACGTCTATACGTACGGTGCTCATCTGTATGCAGATGGGAGAGCCAACTCTCCCAAAAACCAACTCTGCGGGCGGCAGAAGCCATATCAGTGGTAAAAGCTCTCCCGTCAACATAGCACTGTGCACACAAATGCTTATGTTGGTGTAATTTAGGTCACTCAGGGGGTGTAATAAACCATGACCTAAATTATGCCGACATAGGCTGAGGTGTAGACATAGTCTTAGTCTCCATCAACAGGAAAGAAAATCCTATTCATGAGTGGGTATTAAAGAGGGGCTCAAATTACTAAATTCTATTTCCAATCCCCAAAAAACAACTAAATAAATCAGGGTTGTCAGATCTGGGATTTTGGCTCAGTTCTTGTTAAGGTAGGGGCATTTACTGAGAGTGTATCTGGGCTCAGATTTTGACCTCTACCAAAATTTGGGTGTTGAGGAGGATAGATTTAGGCACATCTCTAGTGATGAGGTTAGGAAACATTAAGCGACCTTTAGATGTGTCTGAGGGAGTTGGATAACACAGTTTTTTTGCTCCCTGTGCAATTTCCCAGCTGTTTCTGAAACTTTTGCTAGGCATACCTCCCTGAAAGAAGTGATTTCTTGGTCTGATGGCTCAGCAGCTGTGATAATCAATTGTCACTGTGGTGTTATTACTGAGAGCACAGTGCACAGCCTCAATTATCTGGATGTCATTGGGGACATTGGATAAATTTTGGACAAGTGGACTTAATGGATGTCATGGGACACGGTCCTGTTCTCCACTACAGGAAGATTCAATTAATTAAGGATTGCATGAAATAAAGCCCCATTGGCTAATAAATCAAATCAAGGTAATGGGAATGTTTGTACACAACCACAGAAGTTTAAAATAAGGAAAAACACCATTTGAAAAGCTGTGCATAGGCATTTTGAAATATTTCGTTGCTTAACTGGGAAAAGTTCAGATTGGAACTCTGGTCCAGTTACCAGAAGCAAAGTAAGCAAATGCACTTTCCAAAAATATATTGGAATAATAAAAGATAACAGTCAAATGTTCCTCTCAGTTTCATCGTTGTAATTCTATGGCAATCAATGGGGTCACTTCAGTATAACTGAGAAGAGTTGTCCCAATGAATGCAAATAAAGATAACAAGCTTAAGAATAACAACAGAGAAGCTACTCAAGTATCTCCGCATGAAGATTTCTAAAGGACAGAAGGCCCTTGGAATCATCTTTAAATGATGTGTGCTTGGGAGGATTCTATAGGGTATGTAATGCCCAAGAAAGTATGGATAGGTACCTCAGAAGCTGCTAATGGCAACAGTGTCCTTAATCAGGCAATTTGAGTTTGTCTTGATGATTCGAGTGAGTGAGCAAGTAGATTTCTGTGGAAGACAATCAGCTTTTCTCTAGTTAGCTTGCGGATGTCCCCAAATCTCTCTCTCACTTGTTCCTTTTCTGATTTACCTCTGGATTTTTCCATGGACTCTCAATATAACAGGTACTTTAACATATAGTTCAGTTCCACCCAACACATGATTTTAGAGAGTTATGATTATGATACTTAGATACTTTAGATTAATTATGAGGCTTCTTAAAATGTAATTTTCTATTCCTGCAACGATCATGATATCCTGGTCATTAGTGATGATATCAGTCTTAGTAAAGTTAGTGGGACTACTTGTGGGGTAAATTGCTATTCAGTACTAATAAGTGGATCATAATCTGACCCAAATGTCACATATGCGTTCCACTAACTGCATTTCTCATTTCCCCCAGTATTTGGAGTTAAGATTTAACAAATCTGTTCGCTTTGCTGCAACACTGATCTACATAGTGCAGACGGTAAGAAAAATCTTTGTGAGCGTAACTTTCTGTAGTATATTTACCTAGAAAAGCTCAGCTCAGATGAAGCATCTGTTTTCAGTGAGGTCCTTTTTGTTTTGTTTTGTTTTGATTTTTCCAGTTGGGTTGATGGATTAAGGCACAGAGAGGGTGAGAGGGTAAGGTACTGTAGTGAATCCGAGAGGCTCAGCTGGGACTGGACTCCAGAAATCTCCTGACACCCAGACCTTTGCTCTGAGGAACTATGAAACCACATGGCCTCTTTTTTCACCAGAACATGTGAACCTCTGCAGTCCAACAGTGTAGATGCTCAGCTAATTGAAACACACTCCAGCACTAAAGCTTTTTTTCTGATTGCTTGTTCCTCCCCATCACACTGTGCTGGCCTGACAGTTGTAGAGCAGTTGTGAAAATCACTGGAAGGCTCCAGCTTCTTTAAACTCCTGCCTGGCATCTCCCCTCCAGTGAGCTCCTGCCAATCCCTGCCCTCACCAGGAGACTCCTTTCCCTTCACCTTAACACTCCCACTGCTTTCACCCTTCCAGATCCTTCTTATTTAAAAACAAAAGTCTTTATGGCTGCTGCCCCTAGCCCCCAGACCTTTGACTGCCCAGCAGACACAATTGTGCATTCACATGGTTCACATGTTCTTGCTCCAATCCCATGAGGTTTTTTTCATCTACTTTCTCCCAAAGGAAAGTCCATCACTTTCAAGTCCATTTTTTCATGTAATCAGGAAAACAGACTAAAATCACCATTGTAGTCAATTGAAACACCTCTCTGCTCCAGCCAAAGGAGGCATGTTTCCAGCACATAGGCCCTTTTGTTATAACAATCATCCCTTCTGCACATTTCTCACAGTCAGAGCTGATTCTACCATTTGGCAGTTACAGAAGTCGTTGTTTTAAAAGGCTATTTTTGATCTCTGAAGTTTTTTTGGTGGCCACCACCTTGTTTTTGTTTGAAGGATTTGTGTAACAAGCTCCAATTTGCATGCATCATAAAAACAATCACTCAAACTAAATTTTCCAAAAGATATTCAACATGTTTTGGTTGAGATAAGTAGGTAGTTTCTGGCTCATGCTCTGGCCTCTTCGCACCACTCTGACGGCACAAAGTGGCAATTCGTCAGGCTTAAATAGCCACCTGAGAATCCCTCTAGTATCTTTTTGTAGTTGCCTCAGCTCATTTGGGAAGAAGGCTATCTGCAATCTAAATTTTTTTTTAAACAAGATGACTCAGTGCATGTACATATTCAGGATTCTAAGTAATCCACAGTTATATGTGAATCACATGAATACAAAGCAATACAATATAGCTGTGGCTATGAAGGAGGACAAGGACAAGGCACACAAGCGCAGCTGAGCAGCTTGCCATCTGGTGTTGTCTTTCCAAAGGTACTCTAGGAACCTCAGCTATATTTAGAACACTAGCGCTGTAGGGTTACAGGACTGTGTCTTAGTTAAGTACTTTTACACAGCTAAATTAACATCTCTAAGATGTCTTCCCACTTTTCAGTAATCCAACAGGCTGATGAGGAAACTAAACTAAGGCACTTAAATTAATTAATTAATTAATTTAAGTTTTCAAAGGCAGTCATCAAAGCCCTGAATGTCACAGGGGGTTTGAGGACTCTGGGCACATCTTTATTGGGAAGCACCAAAGCATCTTCTTTGAGGCGGTGGAAAAACAGCATGTATGTAGCATTAAGGTGTAGAATTACCTTATATGTGACTACATATATAAAGCTAAGGGTGAAATTCTCTGAGGTGCAAGGTCCTCTGCACTCTGTTGAGAGTGCAGTCATACAGTCTGTGTATACCAGAGACATTGCCCCAATTGCTTAGTAGGAGCAATAAGTGGCAGCTACTTTTCTAACCCATAAGGCGCAAGAGTGGCCTTGGAGAGTTGGGGTCGATAATCCTACTTACTCCCTACAGAAAGCCTGTGTAAAGAATCTGTCTGTCTGTGGGATAGAGGAGAATTTCAGTAAAGCTGTAGTGATTTTTCAAATCCGTACGGTTTCTCTGAAGACTGACCTCTAATCAGAGTAGACATAACAACTCAGTGGAATGATACCTTAACAATAATACTTCACATTTATAGTTACAGCAAAGGATTAAAAACTAATAGTAGCAGCAAATTATTTTAACTTCACATTTAGGAAAAGATGTGTGGAAGTTATAAATGTTGGCATGCTTCTCAGGAGCCTTTGTTGCCAGAACAAAGTCGTGTCATTTAATACTAGCAGCCTTACCAATATTTTACTTCTCTTTTCTTTTCCCTTATTTGTGCTTAGAATTGTTCAGTTAGCAAAAAGTTAGTCAGTTATGGAAAGGATGCTGTAGAATCTGTCAGATATTAACCCTCAGGTCACGAGTAGGCTAGGCTATTTCTGTCACTGTGTTGATATGGTTTCACATTCCTATGTACAACTTTCTCTGTCTTATTGATGTTTTATGGCACACTGAGAGGTGTATTAGAAACAGCTAGACAGATAGTGTTGATGTATCTATAAGTACACAGTTAAAAAAAGGAAATTGGGGCCTTTGGGATTGATGGTTAGCTTTGAGACCCTCGCTAATCAGAAACCAAATAGCTGAGTTTTCAGGTATATGCTTCATGACCCTTTCTTTCCTCCTTCAGATTCTTTACACTGGAGTAGTGGTTTATGCTCCAGCATTGGCTCTCAACCAAGGTGAGTTTCCAGCCCAAAGCACATGGCGATACCAATCAGCCATGTCACAACACAAGATGGATAACTGAAGCAGGCAGATTAAAAAACAAATGCTTTGTGAAAGGTTCCATGCCTTCATTTTTAATAGCTCCCTTTATTTGCTGCCTTCCCCCACTCCTCCTTATATCAGTACTAGCAGGATTCTATCATTTACCTGCTCTATTTTTCTTTATACTTAAGAATAACTTGAGGAGATGAGTGCTGAACAGTTTCTCCATATCTTGGCAAAGTGCTTAGTACAAGGTGATGATCCAACACTGTGCTGTGTACTTTGATTCTTTCCTCCCCTTCTAATCTCACACTGCTGTCGTCCTTAATCTCTATGGGATAACGCTGAGATTTCTCTAACTGGAAGTATTTCAATTGTCTTGCTGCCAGCAGGAAGGTTGATGACTAAGATTGTGGCGTCTTTGATACAGTAGGTGACAATTCTCCAATGCCTTTGCATGGCGGTAAGAGGCTCTACGCTGCTGAGGATGTCATGTTTCATGGAAGATCTAAAACTGAGGTCCTGAACAATGATAAATATCCTATAATTTTTTTTTGTAAAATATCTCTTTCAAATTCCAGTTCAATGCCAATCCCTATTTCCCCTGTGGCTTCAACTGAATATTATGATCTTCATTTTTTGTGCTAAATCCATTGTAAATCAGGGACTCTTCGCTCAGCTTGATAAGTGTGTGTTGCATATTGGCTATCTCCATGTGAGGAAGGTATCCTCCCACACAGATTATGGAGTGGTGCCAGAAGAGGCTACTTCAGCCCAATGCATTCATAAGCAGAGGACAGGAGTTGGGGGATGCCAGAGGACCCATCCAGGGGTGCATCATCTGACCCCATATTGGCCTGTTCCAGTCCCACCCAACTCATTTCCCAGTGGAACTGGGCTGTATTTTATGTGGGGGTGAGTATCCCCCAAATTCATACTCTGCAGGGTGGAACAAACTAATTATGCTCTTAGGAGAATTGCTTCAGCTGCAGGAGTAGGCCCTGGATTGCCCCTATAAGCTTCATTTTAAACAGAATCATAATTTGTGCATTGAACATTTAAACAATTTGGCATTTTTATTCTATGTCACTATGAAAAGGGAATTTCACCCTATCAAAGTTCACTATGGACCCTGCAGTTTCAATGCTAAGTCACTTGAATTACTTTAGTTCCAGTTACTTCAATAGGAGTCCTGCATGCACATCAGACAGCAGAATTTTGTTCTACTTAGTCTCTAAAGAACTTGATACTTTACTTGATATTATTAATTACAAAGGAAAAATCATTCCTCAAGGCAAATTTTGTCACTCAGGAACTCTGGGCAAAAAGAGAACTAAGAAAACAATACTCTAGAACAATTACATATTTAATTCTATCAACTGTGAGATCTTCCACCTGTCTCACGGGAATAGTTTTGATTTGGTCTTACAACATAATTCAACTTAATTATTAGTCTCATACAAATGAAATGCAATTAATCACAATTTGCAAGAAGGCAGCAAAATGAATCCAATGATGCAAAACAATAAGCGTCAGTGACAAGAAGCCGTTTTGTGGAAGAACTCCTAATAGGAACCAAAAATTAAAATTAGTAACTATTCCTGTCCCGGTAGAGTAATGGATCTTAGTTATTCTGTTATCTTCCAGATGAACTACACCTGTTTTATTATCAGTTTGATTTTCTTTGTTTTTACAGTGACTGGATTTAATCTTTGGGGCTCTGTATTTGCAACAGGAATAGTCTGCACGTTCTACTGCACTCTGGTACGTAACTAACACAGCAGAAAGGCTTAAAACAGATGACGATAAAGGCTAAGTCTACAGATGAAAAATAATAATACAAACAGTTTCTAAATATAGCTAGAATGACTGAAGTTTGTATTAGTAAACACAGAAATGTTTGGCAAGCTAACAATCTCTCAAAATATTACATCTATTTTTGTACTTTTTATGGGAATAAACAGCTTTATTTCTTCACCCCTACACTCTTGTCTCAAGGTTTAAATCAGATATCTTAAGGCCAAAACTAAGATATTTTGATTCAGAGAAGGAAGTGATAAACTTTCATGCCATCTTCTGGGAAGAAGATAACTATCTCCCTTTCTATATTTTTAATCTACAATTATAAATGGTGAGGGGACAAATTCATCCTTGGTATAACTCCAGCAAAAGTGTTGGGATAAAACATAGGATGAACTCACCCCAGTGATCTCAGACCTTTTAAAAAGCTTCAATTTTGAGTGAAAGTATCATGAGAACATCCATTATGATTTGCATGGGAGCAGATACATTTACTCTTTGAGGATTTATTGGGTAGTAGACAGTGACCACCAGTCTTTTGTAGATGCCCAGCAGCCCTAGTAACACCTAAGTGACTTAGGAGTTTAAGTCCAATTGATTCTTAATGTACTTTTGAAAATGGAATGTAAGCTCCTAAGTCACTTAGGCACTTTTGAAAATGTTAGTCCGTATCTGGCCTGGATACTAATAGCCTATAAGGAAAAGAAATCAGTCTTTGGGGAAAAGTCAGTGGGTGGGATGTCTGGGACAAGGACTGCCAGGATAACATTTGACAATTAAGCATGAAGGAGAAGGCAGAGGGACCCAGGGACTAGAGAAGGGATCTAACTGTCAGTGGGAGGCAGTGGGTGGAAAAAAACAATGATGAAGAGAGGGTTGGTGGCAAGAGGAAACCTTAAAATGGTTATTGCCATGAGCTGGCAGCCACTTTAAGTAGCTGATAGTCAATCTCTTTAATTAGGGATGCAATCTGTACACAAATGGAATTTGAATCAGGGATTCACTCTAAAAAGATTAATAATTTTCTTTCCTAACTCAAAATAATTAAAAGGATATTGCCAATAATTCTAGGCCTAAAATACAGACTTTTTGTTATTGGGGTTTACAACATGTAATAAACACGTTTCCATTATTATTATTATTTCAATAAACAGAATTTTTGAAAATTAAACATTCCCATCCACTGCTGAAAATGAAAAAAAATAACATTGTATTAGTGCATGATAACCTGAATATGAAATGACTATAAAATACAAAGAAAATTGGCCAGTTTAGTTTCAGTTTCCACATCATGGAGTTTTCTATCATCTTAACACAAAACATGGTAGGAAAGATAGTCATGTGGGTAAGGCACTGGACTGGGACCCAAGGATTCAATTCTTGGCTCTGTCATATGCTTCCGTGCGTGATGTTGGCTAAATTGCTTAATCTCTCTCTACCTCAGTTTCTGATCTGTAAAAGAATACATCCTTTGTCTAGCTCTTTGTCTGAGAAGTAGAACATAAACCCTTTAGAGCAGGACTGTCTCTGACTATGTGCATGTACAACACCTAACAAAAAGCCCTGACCTCAGTTGGTGCCTCTAAGCTCTAATACAAATAACAAGTAGAAGAAGAATGCAAATATACAGCTTTTCATTGTTCTAGGGAGGATTAAAAGCTGTCGTCTGGACAGATGCATTTCAAATGGTTGTCATGGTGGTTGGTTTCCTAACAGTTCTGATTCAAGGGACTATTCAGAATGGAGGACCTAGCAACATCTGGGAGAATGCCAGCAATGGATCACGCCTAGTCGTATTTGAGTAAGCAAAACATAAACTGTGGCTGTAATCCTCATTATGTTTTTAATCACATTTTGGATAAAAAAACCCTGCTGTCATTATGCTACATTTAAAAATTAACAATAATATTAAGAATTAACAATTTCTGTGCTGATGAGTGATTCTTATTCCTCAATAAAAGTATTGCAGATTGACTATGCTTTAGGAGTTAGTGTGCTTTAAGCATTGAAGCTTTATTCAGTTCGTCCTGCTCTTGGGATATTATATCAATTCCATAAAAAACTCTCATTCCTTTCTTTCCTAACATTTTTGGGTAAAATCCTGGGCCACTGAAGTCAATGGGAGTTCTGCCATTGACTTCAGAGGGGCCAGAACTTCACCCCTTATGTTTATCTCTCTGTGGAACTATTTCTAGGCTGTTTTCTTCGCTTTTCACACATCCTGATATTCCCCATCTTTTAAAAAAACGCTTTATTTTGAATACGCTTGCCACTGTAGCTATATACTGCTGCTACAATACTGGTGCCTGCTGTGATTAACTGGATGTTCATTGGTGCTTGTTTATGTCAGCAACTAAAGAGTTACTTATCACAGCAGAGCACTGGTAGAAACTAGCAGCAGCTACAATGATGCTTTTATTAAAAAAAAAACCCTGAATGTACATTTTATCAACAACAGTTATTGAATTCAAAATTAACAGAGTTCTAAAGGGAAGGGAGTTGTATAAATAAAAATAAGATTAACTTTAGTTATGTTTATTAAGATAAAATTACAAGAACGATGAACCTTAAGGCATAAGCTAATTGCTAGTTTAACTCTGGAAGGCATATATCCTCTTGGATATATATCCTAATATATGGTGATAGTATGAATATAGTAATTAGGTGGAATATATAGGGCTTTTATGTCTGAAGTATAGTATGTGACATTGTCTCTTGCTGGGAACAGGATACTGGACAAGGTGGCCGATTAGTCTTCTCTGGTAGGGTGCAACCACTTATTTGTGGTTGTTATCATTAGTGACTGGTGCAAGGCCAATATAAGGTTAACTTGCTTACACCAAGATAAGTTTCAGTATATATGAGGTATATCACAGTGATTAGATATTCTCTTTAGCAAAGTAAATATACACAAGCGTGGCAGTTTTATGATGAATTTGGGCTGAGTATTAGCAACTCCATACATGGCTGATTTAGAGATGTGTCCTAACTGTAGACTCAGATTTTTTGATATTTTTTAAAGCTCAGGGGTGTTTGGAACCGGAGCTTTGGTTCAGGCATATCTCTATTCTACCTCAATGTTGGGTTTAATCAAGTGGAGCTGAATTACTTTCCTCTCTGTCTTGTAGCTTTGATATAGATCCTTTAAGACGACACACCTTTTGGACAATTGCAGTTGGGGGAACCTTCACGTGGTTAGGAATCTATGGAGTTAATCAGTCCACAATACAGAGATGCATTTCCTGCAAATCAGAAAAGCAAGCTAAACTGTAAGTTGTCTAGTATCAAGAATGAAGATAAACTATTCTCATAATTAGACAGATTGTACTTTATTTCTAACTTTTCTTCTTGGGACTATAACTAATAATTTTTCAGATATACACAGAGAGCCTGGTATTCATCCATGGGCAACTTAACAGAGAGTTAAGCATCTAAGGATGAGATTCTGAAACCTTTATTGATATGGAGTTGTACTTTATAACACAAGTAGTCCTGATGTTTTTGGGGACTATTCGTGGAGTAAAGAACTATTTCAGCTTTGGAGCAATGGTTTGAAAACTTGGCCCAAAGTGAATCTTCAAAGTGGGGTTTGTATATCCTATTAAGAAGTCCACATTGGTATAATGGAACACTAAACTATATTATACTGTTCAGCCACTAGATGCACAGTGTGTAAAAATGACTTAATTAAATGAACCTCAGCCATACCTGCAGAGCATTAAGGGATGTAATGATGAATACATCTACTATGTATTTTGCTCAGAAGGAAGCTCTGTGACCAGTCCATATTTGGTGGAGAAGTACATGACCTGGTATCAGGTGTAAACTAAGAACAGAAACAGAAGGAAAACAAGAACAAAGGTTGCAAACAAAAGAAACAGCAACAAAAATTGCAGGAGCTCATCAGCATGACCCAAACACATAACAGCTTGGTCATCTGGCTGTCCATTAGTTGCAACAACTGGCTGTGGTTGGTTTGGGATCCTTGAGTCATCTTCTTGTTCTACATCTACTATCTGTTGAGTTTGCTCTTTGGATTGTTCTTTCTGAGGAGCAAACTGTAGATGTCAATGATTTCTGTTGAACTCTCCACTCCCACATAAGATCTGGGCACTGAATTCTTTTTCTTTATGGCAGCTTGAGTTGTTCATTTCTTTTCTCCATCCAATTTGACATGAGCATGGTCACCAGGTTCTAGACCTAACAGTTCTCTAACTGAGTGATGTCTGTTGTAAAAGTGTCCATAAAATCTTTTAACTTTTTAATTCAGTTTGGCTACTCTCTTCATGTCTGGCCACTTTGGAGATAGATTCTTTTCCAAAGTCCGAACAATAGCACTGAGCTGTCTTCTCACCAGGATTTGTGCCAGATTACATCCAGTAGCCACTATTGGTGTTGATCGGTAATTCAGAAGAGCAAGGAAGAATCTTCCTGCTGTAGGGTTTTCTTAGCTGTGTATAGAGCTCTCTCAGTCTCTCCATTCAATTGCAGGTAATGTGGGCTGCTAGTAACATGATCAAAATCATATTTCCTTCAGAATGACATAAATTCTGCTGCAATGAATTGTCATCCGTTGTCTGTCACTAGTTATTCTGGGATATCAAAATGAGCAAAAGTGCACTTCAGTTTCGCAATAACGCTGCAATATGTTACGTCATTCAAGGATGCTATTTCTACATACCTCGAAAAATCTTCCACAATAATCAGTTAATCATGTCCCCTGAATTAACATAAATTGGTAGCTAGTCTCTTCCAAGGTCAGTTAGACTGAGGCATTTGTACACTTCATGGTTCAGCATTTGTACTGGATCTCCTTTGAAAAGTCCAATATCACCAAATATTTCATCAAGTTCTTCCACCTTTCTTACTAGGCCAATCATCATGGTGCCACGCTAAGGTTGACAAGGCTGTTGGTCCTTTGATCATATACAGTCTGAATGTATAGCTTTTTTCTTTGTAAGTTGTTTCTATGGAGAATTGTCCCATGAAGTTTAGAATACCTTCAGGGCTAATCAAAGCTGTGTCAAGTGACTTCAGCTCTGGAAGAGGTTCTCATAGACTTTAAGACCAAAAGGGACCATCATGATCACCTAGTCTGATCTCCTGCACAATACAGGACACAAAACCTCACCCACCCACTCCTGTCATAGACCCATAAAGTCTGACTGAGTTACTGGAGTCCTCAACTCATGATCTAAAGACTTCAAGTTACAGAGAATCCATCATTTACACTATTTTAAACCTGTAAGTGATCTGTGCTCCATGCTGCAGAGGAAGGCGAAAAACCTCAGGGTTTCAGCCAATTGGACACGGGGGAAATTCCTTCCCAACACCAAATATGGCAATCAGTTAGACTCAGAGCATGTGGGTAAGACCCACCAGCCAGACACCTGGGAAAGAATTCACTGTAGTAACTCAGAGCCCTCCCCACCTACTGTCCCATCACCAGCAGTTGGAGGTATTTACTTCTAGAGATGCAGAGCAGATACATTCCATTGTAGGCAGTCTCATCATACTGTCCCCTCCATAAACTTATCAAGCTCAGTCTTGAAACAAGTTATATTTTTTGCCCCCACTGCTCCCCTTGGAATTATGCTCCAGAACTTCACTTCTGTGATGGATAGAAACCACCTTACTGCAAGCATAAACTTGTTGATAGCCCAATTTAATATCCATTTGTTCTTGTGTCCACATTGGTGCTTAACTTAAATTACTTTTCTCCCTTCCTGGTATTTATTCCTCTGATGTATTTATACAGAGCAATCATATCTCCTCTAAGCCTTCATTTGGTTAAGTTAAACAAGCCAAGCTCTTTGATTTTCTATTCCTAAAATCATCCTAGTAGCCCTTCTCTGCATCTGTTCCAGTTTGAATTAATCTTTCTTAAACATGGGAGACCAGCATTGCACACAGTATTCCAGATGAGGTCTCAACAATATCTTGTATAATGATGATAATACTTCCCCATCTCTACTGGAAATACCTCACTTGATGCATTCTAAGACTGCATTATCTTTTTTCACAGCTGCATCACATTGGCAGCTCATTGTCATCCTGTGATCAACCAATACATTCAAGTATTTCTCCTCCTCTGTCACTTCCAGCTCATAAATTCCCAGTTCCTACAAGAAATTCTTGTTGTTAGTCCCTAAGTTCATGACATTGCACTTTGCACTATTAAATTTCATCCCATTTTCTATTACTCCAGTTTTCAAGGTTGCCCAGATCTTCTTATATGATATTCTGGTTCTCCTCCATATTGGCAACACCTCCCAATTTTGTGTCATTCGCAAATTTTATTAGCACACTCCCAGTTTCTGTGCCAAGCTCAGTAATAAAAATGTTAAATAAGATTGGTCCCAAGACCAATCCCTGAGAAACTCCACTGGTAACCTCCCTCCAGCCTGACAACTCACCTGTCAGTATGACCTGTTGTGGGTCTTCCCTTTAACCAGCTCCTTATTCACCTTTCAGTTCTCATATTAATCCACACCTTCTCCAGTTTAACTAATAATTTTCCATGTGAAACTTATCAAATGCCTTACTAAAGGCTGACTGTGTCTGTGATGTCAGCTGCTGAGTCAATTTTAAAGTCAATAGTCTTGCCATGAATATTCAGTTTTACTCTCCAGGCAGGGTCTTTGTCAACACAAGAGATAGATTCCAGAAACAAGGGCTCTTGATTATCTGTAATAGGAATCAGTTCCCTGACTGCTTTGGTGTGGCAAACAGCTGTAAAAGGTGCGCTATGACTTTTTCCACACCTTGGGCATGTAGGCTGGAATTTGTCCCTCTGAGCCTGAAAGTCTCTTTCCTTGCCTCAGGGGTTTTGTGGCAATGACCTTTAACACTCAAGTACCTCTTTATAGCTTCTAAGCTAGTTTCAGGTTTTTCAAGTTTTTCCTAGGTGTTGCTGTTTCACCATTTCAGACTGTTTTGGTATTTGAATTGCTGTGGCTAGGATTAAATCTCTCTTCAATTGTAACTGCTATGAAATGTTTTTCTCTTTTAACCCAATAAGCCGCCTGTCTCTGATACTTTCCTGTGTTGCATTCCAAAAATCACAATTTTCAGTTAATATATGCGGAGATCTTATAAAACATTCAGCATTTTACTCTAGTTCTTGAATTCTTTGATGAAAACATGCTCTTTCATGAATCATATTTTTCTGAGGCATAAATTCCAAACCAACCACAGCCAGTCATTGCAACAAATGGACAGATCAAGTTGTTGTGTGTTCATGTCATGTAACTAGAAAACCAGTAGATTCAAAGACACTTTACAGACTGATAAGTAATGAACTTCAAAGACAGTGTGTTAGTGTAAATATTGTAAATGGGTGGGAATGTAGAACTTAAAGGGGGAGGTATAATGGAATGCTAAACTGTTCACTGTTCACTGTAATACTTTTCTGCCACCAGGTGGCACTGTGTGTGAAATACGTTATTTAAAGTACTTAAACGGATTTTTAATTAAACTAATTTTTACATCCCTAATTTAAACCTCACCCATATCTGGCAGAGCATTAGAGAGAGGGTCTAATGATGAATACATTTGGTGTCTGTCTTTCTCAGAAGGAAGTTCTGTGACCAGTTCTTATCTGGTACAGAAGTACATGACAATTGGCATCTACAGTATTTTTGAAAAAATGGAAAATCTTTTTAATTTATAAATATCTGAATAAACCGTATCATTAAACAGCACTAGTATGTACATAACAAGACATACAACATATCAAAAGATCCAAATCTGTTCATGAACCTGCCTTACTCCCAAGTGCCTAGAGCTGGTTAAATAATGCAAAGAAGGTTTTCCTCAAATGTTTGACTTTGTAAATGAATTAACTTTGGTCATATTCATTTTGAGGTTCACGTTCTGTGAGGATGTAAAAAATTGAGTTTTCCTGACAAAAATTTGCAGGAAGTGAATTTCAGAATCACACACATGATCATTCATTCAAATTAAACGTTAAAGTCATGCAAACAGGTATTTGACAAGAAGTGCCTACACACTTATTCAGTAAAGGAATACAGCAAATACCATATGACGTCACTTGACCTTTCTCAACTAAACAACACGGTCAGATCTCTCAAACGTCAAATATATGTCAAAGAATAAGGAATCTAAAAAGATATTATTCTTCAAATAATTTTGAACAATGAAGACATTGAAAGAAACCACAATCTACTTCTAGAAGTTCCACAATCATAAAAAGCCTAAATTCATTACATAAGTTATTTGTTGCAAATGATTCCCACAGCTCCACATGTGACAATCCCTCCCTGATTAAAACAAAATGCCTGTCTTCAAAGATCTGCTTTATGGTTTTTCTCCAGCAGCGGAAGGAGAGAAGTTTGATTGGCAGCAGGCTGCAGGATCCTCCTTCCATGACAGGAATTCCATTTGGAGGACAACTATCTGGACAACTTGCTTCAGGGGAAATTAAATGAAGCAGTAGCCAGAGGGTCTCTTACATTCTAGAGTAGTGGTTCCCAAAATAAACCTTACGTGTCAAATACCAACCTCTGGGACAAACAAGATTTATGTGGAGCAGCAGTAGAGCTCAGTAGGGGGGCTTTCAGACCAACTACCATTCATGAGAGAAGGGAAACTTATTCAAATCTTTCTGAAGCCATAAAAAGGTTTAGGACTTGTTTGGGCAACAGCCACAGATTCAGATTGGTTCTTATTTTGTCCAAATTAGTTCACCCATCCCTATCTATGACACATATGGCTATACAATCAAGACAGCATATAGTTGTAAAGACTAAAAATCTCATCTGTCCTACAAGAAGGGAGGGGGATCTTTCTTTTACAGGGTCATAGTGCTATTTAATGCGAATTCACCTTGGGGGCAGAAAATCTATTACAGCACAGGTGAGGATCTAGGGCTGTACACAGTACCATTTCTATGTTGTCAGTCAGTCATTTATACATTTTGTGTGTCCTTAACACACATTATCTCACAATGCTCCTTCAAGGAATGGGAAGAAAATTAAGTTTTAAAATATGATTAAAAGAAAAAAAAAAAGTAACACAGTGTCCCGGGGTGGGGGAGGGGAGTTCAGCGAGATGGGGGGGGGGGCGCGGGGGCGGAACAAGTGAAAGCATGACCACTGACTGTGAAGAATCTTGGGACAGCGAGCCCAGAGGCAGAAAGGATAGATTGCTAAGATGTGAGAGAGGTCTTTGGAGTTTTGAAACTCAGGAGCGTAATTTTGAATTGGATTCGTCCATGGCTAGTTTGTCAGTGAAGGGCAATGTAGATTATGTGAGATCTCACAGCTCGCAGGAATCTAACATTTCTAAACTATAGACAGAAAACCCTAAGAGTGGAATGCTATCATTCAGGTCTACCTCAAATAATTGCTGAACAGGAAGGCAGGTTAGTTTCTATGGTGAAATTATAAATGGGCACAATTCAGAAGAAAATAATATTCCATCTGACTTCCAGACAGAGTTGCAACAACTTTTGAGAAAGTAAATCAGTTTTTAAAGGCTTGTATGAATGAAGGGCCATAGAGAGATTTCTCTTCAGTTTGGCTTCTGTTTTTATCGGAATTGTGGTTCATTGTAAATCTGCCTCTTGAAACTGTACCAGAAACAATACACTCCTTTACATTTGTCCTTAAATATAGTTTATCTTAAAAGTGATGCTCCCCCAGAATGTCAACATTCATACCAGCCAAGAAATGAAGAGATGGTATCACTTATTTTCAGTGGAGTTTGTCTAAATGTATGAAAAGAACATGGGTAGCCAGTAATAACCTGGCCATATTTGTGTTGAATTGGACATAAACCGGTCTGTCTCTCTTTCTTTTCAGTGCACTGTACTTTAATTTAGTGGGACTCTGGGTAATCCTAGTGTGTGCAGTCTTTTCAGGCTTGGTGATGTATTCCCATTTTAAGAACTGCGATCCTTGGACAGCTGGTTTCATTTCAGCACCTGATCAGGTATAGACTTAGATTAATGGCGTAAATAGAAAGATTTTCGTTATACTCCGACTGCAAAGTCCAGTTGAAGCTAATGGAACTATTCACATGCTTACATCTAGGCAGGTGCCGTGCTGAATTGGGCTCTACAATATGACAATGCTGTTAATTTTCCTGTGCCATGCATCAATTTTAGATTTTTAATTTATGCCACAATCAAATACTATCTCATTTTGTATTGGTTTAGTATGGCATAAAGGCTTCTTCTTTTTTTTTGGTTTATCAGTTAGACTTGAGGTGGCTGAATGATGATTTCTGTTGAACTCCTGGCTTTTATATCACAATGTGATTAGAAGTAGCTATTGCATTTTCACAGTCAGAAAATGTCCCAGTTAATATCCTCTTTTGTTCTGTGTGTTTATTTTCTCCTAGCTGATGCCTTATTTTGTTATGGACATATTTTCCTCAATGCCAGGACTCCCAGGACTCTTTGTTGCATGCGCATTCAGCGGAACCCTCAGGTCTGTGTCTGAAATTGTGTTTTCTCTAGTAGGTGCCATTACATATACCTCTTTGACTATGCGAATGCTGGCAAAACTAACAGTCCATCTAAGAACCAAACCAAACACTGATCAAAATGCTAAACATGAAAATGCAACATAATTTCCCAGCTAAGAAATGCTGCAGTAGTGTGGGTTTGTTTGTTTTTTTACATTACATTTGTGCTAGAGCCTGAGTATGCTTTGGCAGTTATATTTTCCTATCCCCTTCAAGTGTGTTCAAGAACCACATTATTAACACAAACAAGGGAATGGAAAATTTGGAGAAATACCAATCTCCTCTTTAAATGAAGCTCAGCCTGCTGAGCTAATGCAGCAGCTGTGAAGATTTAAATCCCTTTTATTTTACTTGACTGGTACAATTGTACAATTAGAAAACAAATGGAGGCCACCTCAGTGAATCTAGCTGAACAACTACAAAAATAATGTAAATACGTGGACAAAATAGAAAAAAAATGTGTCTGGAGAAATCATTGTAGCTGTGTGTTCTCCCTCAGACTGTGCAGGGTATTGGATAATAATAATTGGATTGTAGGCAGTAGCAATTACAACATCAGTGTTCAAAGGAAAGGTAGAAAGAGATGGAAGGTTGAAGTCCATACTAGCAGCAGGCAGAGTTCTACAGACTCAAGCTCATAAAAGCTATCTCAGAATTACCACACTCATGCTTCTGTGCCCTGCACAGTCATGTCAGGATCACCATTGTCTTGATTCATATGAAACCAATTCCATTCAATTCCTTGGGATAGGTGAGTCAATAAAATTGCTATTTCTCAGATGTATACTATACTCAGTTAATTGCAGTGCCTTAAGAACGGGATGTGAACTATCCTATGTGTAGACATAAGTTATACCCAAGTAACCTCATTGGGACATTTTGATTAGTTGCATTGTGTGAATCCAGAGCAACTCCACTGAAGTCAGTGGATTTACACCAATATAACTGCAATGGGGATCTTACAACAAGCTTAAATTCTTCCACATCTTGAAGAAAAAATCCATTGCTAAAAGGAATGCTCAACACACATTTTCTACAATACGTTTGCACCATGTATTTAAGTTATTTTAGTCATTATTTTGTGAAAATTGACCTCAGTAGGGCAGCATGGGTCTAAATGAGTGTGGAACAAAACACTCTGCATATTGTTGGTGCCATATAATAAAATCATGAAATGAATGATAGTATTTGTGGAGGGAGATATAACCGAACGTGAGCAAGAAGGTCCACTTAATTCATATTATTATTTTAGTAATCATTTTGTTCAGGTTAACACTAATGGGTTTGCATGTGTATAACTGATGAAAGAATAAAGAATCTAACATACTGTCGCTGCTATAACAACAACTTCCCTCGGACTACTTGCTAAGTAAAGTCTTACTCAGCATGAGCAAGGGTGTCAAAATTATGCTGAGTAGTTACTGTTCTTATCTGGCACAGAGTTTGTGAAAGGCAGAGCTATTATAGTTCTGGGCAATATGGTCTAAGAATAGATGATGTATTAGATAGTGTGAAATGAAACATTCTTTGGAGAATTTTGCCAAATTGGACTTCATTCATTATGATGTTTTGCAGAACAATATGGTATCAGCAGTATTTATGTCATGCCCTTAAAATTCTAAGTTAGCAATGTGCTTATTTGACTTTCTTGAAAACACTGAAAAGGTCTGTGCAGTTTGGGCAACTGGGGTTTTGATAGTGTGTGTATTAATTAGGCATTTCTATCTTGTTCTGAGTAAGCACTGAATGTGGCATAGATGAAAGGCCTCTCGTGATTGCAGCAGGAATGGTTCCAAAGTCGTCGTCTTTCACTGTTACAGTCTGAAACTAAAAGCTTGTGCTCATGATTTTGCTAGTCTCAGTAAGTCCCAGTCATGGGGCTTAAACTCTGTAGTCATTTAATCAATTATATCATATGTGATACCCACAGAATGACAGCTTAGTGAATGCTTATGAAAAAAGAAATAATTGCCAATCCACCAGTCTTTACCGTGAACATTTCTTGAAGATCATAAACAATATGATTCAGCTGTTAATATTTTGGCCAGCACATTTTGGATCAGCATAATGTTATTGGGGGTGTTATTTCTGTTAATATGATAATAATTTTACATTATTCTAAAATGTTTGTTTTTATAGCACTGTGGCTGCGAGCATAAATGCGCTAGCAACAGTAACATTTGAGGATTTTGTCAAGAACTGTATGCCAAATCTCTCTGAAAAAATGAGCACCTGGGTCAGCAAAGGCTTATGTAGGTACAGTAGCTGGATCTTGTACTTATGCATATTTATCATAAAGCCACAAATATTTTCTTAACCCCTCTTGTCTAGTCAGGACCCCTTTCTCTCTATATATATCAACACAAACTAGCAGTTTTTGAGTGCTTATGGTATTTATGCAATGAGCTCTTGATATCACTTGCCTAAAATAAGGTGTTAGTAAAATGTGGAGTAATCAAGATTGTGACTTAATAAATATATGTACTATGACTTCTGCAGCTCCCTTGTTTTCTTTCTGAAGTAAAACATACAGCTTAGTATTCCATCTAGTTTTTGAATAATATAATAATGCTGATTTCCTTTCAAATCTATTCTCTGCTCATAGTGCATCAAGATGCCGCCTGTTGCTGTGTCAGTGTCTGCCTCACGTAGCATGATGAAAATGTACATTGTGAGAACGAAAGTGAATACAAGAGTAAAGTTAATTATTGCAGGATGAAATTATTTGCATTTATGTGTATGAACAAGGAACTATGTCAAACTCCTTTAAAAAGTTTATTAACGTTTTAATATTAAAATCACTGGGGAAGCTCATGGAAAACTCATTTGTGATACTGTGATGGGGAGCTCCACTCACCACTAGTCTGGCGCCTCCTCCTGACCGCTCTCGGGATTAGCTCTGAGAGGTCACTGCCCCCTTCTGCAGTTGCATGCTTACACTTCATCTCCCCTGCTGGTCTGCAGCCCTTCTCTCGCCTCAGGAACCTCAGTGTCCTCTTTGTGACTTGGCCGTCCAGCCATATCACTCAGTTTTCCCCTCTTCTGGGGTATAGTACTTCACAGTCTCTGTCACTCCCACAATGACTCAGGAAGTCTTCCA
Source organism: Emydura macquarii macquarii (assembly GCF_026122565.2). Classification (NCBI taxonomy): domain Eukaryota; kingdom Metazoa; phylum Chordata; order Testudines; family Chelidae; genus Emydura; species Emydura macquarii. The sequence continues at coordinate 6,794,066 of NW_027133377.1, forward strand.
GTTCATTGCCTTGCCGGTGTCACTTCCCCAGTGGCGGGTAGGGGAACCCAGGCCTACCCTCTAACTCCAGGCTCCAGTCCAGGGACCCTCAACCCAGCAGTTCTGGGATTTACTCTCTCAGCCTTTGCTGCTTCTTCACTGAACTGCTTCCCACTCTTCTGGTTTTCCCCTTTTCTCTGTGTGTACCACCTCCAACTCCTTATTCCCTCTTCCCAGGGCGTGACTGCAGCCTTTCCCGGCCACCCCATCTGTTGCCTGCTCCCTGGGTTTATAGAAGCCCTGCCTGTTCCTGCCCAGCTGAGCCTGCTTGTAGTCAAGTCCCTGCTCCCTGGCTCTTCCTCCAGGTGCAGCCTGTGGAGTTAATAGGCCTACCTGGCCACCTTAATCCCTTCCAGTCCTGTGTGGGCTGGACACCACATCACAGATACCACAGAATGGCAGCTATAAATCATATGTAGCCTGTCTTAGAGAATCACTATGCAGTGTTGTTGTGGTTGTGTTGGTCCCAGGATATTAGAGAGATAAGGTGGGTGAGGTCACATCTTTTATTGGGCCAACTTCTGTTGGTGAGAGACACAAGCTTACACAGAGCTCTTCTTCAGGTGAGCTTTTGAGCCCTGAGAGAGCCCTGAGAGAGCTTGTCTCTTTCACCAATAGAATTTGGTCCAATAAAAGATATTACCTTGTCCACCTTATGTCTTTTAGAGGATCACTGTCAGGTTAATATTCAAAATAGTCAATTTAAAAATCAAATTTCTGACAGTATATCCTTTAAAAACTGTGTGTTGAACTTGTAAAAATACCTTTAGAATATTTATATGGATATTGCTGCTCTCCTACAGATTTTCATTAAGATCATATGTAGGGTGACACCATCAAACACGCTCAGACCCTTCATCTCTGTCCGTTTGTCTGCCTGTGACCTCTTCAGTTTCAGCTTTGCTGCTGCTGTTACTCTAAACATTCCCTTGCAGACCCTGGAAGGAGCATTCATATGAGCTCCACACAGAGCAACGTGTGAGAGCATTGCCATCTTGCTAGTGGCATGAGACAGGACAGTGGTCAGGATGAACTGAAACCAATTATACAGAAAGGGCTGTCAAATGCAAAATTTAAACAAACTGAAAAAAATGGAGATGACTATTTTTTCGCTAACTTCCTTCCTTTGCACACACAGATGATCTTAAAGCTGCAGAACAATTTCAGGAAGTCTATGCCACTGGTCACTGATGTACTCATAACTGCTGCTAATACTAATCATTGATCTTTCAGGTATAGTATTTGGAGTGCTGTGTACTTCTATGGCTGTGGCAGCATCACTTCTGGGAGGAGTTGTACAGGTATTTAAATATCCAGAGACTCACTGAAGTCTACAAACTAAAAAAAAATTGATCTTGATAACCTGTTTGTTCTCTTTTCTATGTAAATCATATTTTCTGTGAAAGATAAATTGTGTTGTGTAACTAATAAACAGACTATAAATAACAATAATATTAAGCACTCAACTAGCAGGATGTGTGCATCTGTTAATCCATTTAAAGAAGGAATCTGCTTCTTGGGTGCAAACGTGAACAACCAAAGTAAATGGGAACAAGTTTGAGTCCTTACCGACATTCAGTTCCAGCTTCATATATGTATTGCCACTGGCACCTTAATGTTAAATTAACTTCTGTGACCAGTAACAAAAATAACAAGGGCAATCGTTGCAAAAACTTCCTTATTCACTTTATCATTGGAAAGGTAAAATATCAATCACAATGTTTCTTCTTTAACAATATACTGACATTGGAACGTGATGTATTTTATAATTTGCCATTAAAATGTTACACAGCAGAAATCCGTGCTCTGCATGCCTTGGAATGAGAACATAAAAAACTGTTATAAGAATGAGGCTGTGGACATATCAATCGACATTGATTAGCCCTCTAAAATGCCTCCTGTGCATTGTTTCAACAGGCTGCACTCAGCATTCATGGCATGTGTGGTGGGCCCATGCTAGGATTATTTACATTGGGAATTGTGTTTCCTTGTGCTAATTGGAAGGTAAGAGGTGACCATAATTGTCTCAGTTTCCACTTGTTGGTCCTTCATTTATACGAGCCTTTTTTTATTATTATTACTATTATTGTTATTGTTATTATTACTATTTGGCTTCCTATAGCACCTAGGAGCCCTAGTCAAGGCCAGGACACCATTGTGCTAGATGCTATACAAACACAAAATGACAGTCCCAGATCCACAGATTCTGTGCCCTGCTTAGAGGGCTGTTACTAAAGATTATCCCCGCCCCCATTTATCGATGCTCCTCCATTTTGGACCTTATTCAGAAAACCATTGAAGAAATTCACAACCCTCCCTACTCCCCCAGAAGCAGGCTATGAGTTAGCCATTCAGTAGCTACTCTTAGTTCACAGGCTGAAATAACAATTGCTGACCCTTAGTGCTTCCTATGTGGGGGTTCCACTGGATTTGGGTACTGAGACATTCTCCACGGCACAACCTGGACTACTGAACTGCTGTGTCCCCTAAATTCTTCAGCCAGGGTACCATTTACACTGCTTTGCTGGTGAACAGCAAATCCCTCCTGTTCACACACAGCCACTAGCATGCGAAGTCTCTTCCAGCTAAGTTACTTGAATGCTTTTTCAGCCAGCCATAAACCACATACAGGGCAAGGCCCACAAATTCTTAGTCCCAGCCTTGTCACCCAGAAATGTGCACCTTGCACTATCCAACGCACTACTGAACAGTGCAAGCTCATAGATAGTCCATCGTTCCAACATTGAGAATGATTGTATGCACCAGCCTTGCTGTCTCAAGAGGAGTTCCACAAGCACTTCAATCCAAATACACACTGGATTAGCTAAAAGAATAAAATAAGTTTATTAACTAGAGAAAGATAGATTTTAAGTGATTTATAAGGCATAAAAGTCCAAGTTGGTTACAAAAGAAATAAAAAGATAAAAATACAAGCTAATTCCTAAATTTTATCAAGACTAATACATTTCAAAGCAAAAAGATTTCACTCACCCAAAATCTTTCAGAAATTTGAAGTTGCTGGAAAAACCTCCAGGCCAGGACACTCCCCCCAGTTAAATGATGCACCTTGTTTTTCAAGAGATCTTGCTGCTATGAGTAGATATGGGGGAAGAGAGGTGATGAGGAGGTCACTGTCTCTTATTTTTATATCCTCCTCCTCTCTTTGAGAATTACCCCCCAGTGGGGTAGACAAAACATTCCCATGTGTACATGAGATTCAATATTCCTTTCAAGTGAATTGTAAATTTCTTGTGTAACCCTCTTGTGTACATGAAGTTTTAGCTGTCTCAGAGATGACATGTAAATTTTTTGTTTACAGTCTCCCCTGCTGGTGAATGGTTGTTTCGGCCGTTAATAGTTTTCTAACACTTGTGGTCAGTCCTTTGTTGTCTCTGAGGAGCTAGTCTGTGAGTGTTCCCCAGAATTACAACATATTTCAGTAACAAACATATAGTAAAATCTCAGCTTTACTCACAGTGTTGTTACACACATTTTAAGAAAACAATGATGTTCAGCAGATTATGTGTTTTCAAACAATATCTCACAAGACATTCTTTATGCAAAATATATCAACCATATAAAAGTGGTGAATATGGAGTACAGGATGTCACACTGGGAATAGTATGTCACGGGTATGTGTGGATCTAATGGTCCTTCCCTGGCTTACCTCCAAATCAATATCCTTAGAATAGGTTGGCATGGGGACACCAGTGACCTCATGTGGTCCATCTATGCTGGGTGGATTCCACCATTGCAGAATATTTAGTTCAGTCAACACTACTTTATTTATACAACTGTGTTTCCATAGTCATGGATGTGGGAAACTGTGCATTTACGATTCGGTCATATAACTCAAAGCCAGTGTGAAGAAAATATTACTGGAGCCTCTATTGCAAAATCTGCTTAATTTAGATTTTGGCTGAATAAAGCCCTGCTACATCTGCCACCATTATAAAATTCTCATTTGCCAGTTACTACCACACACTGAGAATAGTTCCCTACATTTAGAATAGGAAATAACTCTGGCAGCTCAGGTATCACTATGTGGCAAATATTGACTGTCTAATGGCAACCACTCTCTATTTGAATTAAATCTCCCAACAAAATAAAGCACTAAACAGGCAAAAATAATATCAATCCCTATGGCTATATTTATTATTCAATTAATATCTATTAAGTATAGGCAGTGAAGAATGAACAGAATATGCAGCAGGAAGGCATTATACCATGGTAAAATGTCCACTTTAAAGGTGCAATCACTATGAAGGAGCTTCACAGGGGAATATTAGTTTTTACAGGGAGCAAACAGGCTGTTTTCTGAGTAAATTTTCATAACTGGGTTTAAAAGCTAGTTTTATCCATTCAGAGCGCAGGATCCAGGCAAACAGTCTTTTCATTTGAATTCTGCCCTACTGTTTCATTATCACAGCTGACAATAGATAAGGTCAGCATTTTTCAGAATTCAAACTTTTGACAAAGTGTCAAGTTTCAATTAAAAAGTAGTATATTTTTACTAACAATGCCCCAGTCCAATTTTTGACCTACTGTACCAAATAAGGTGATTCTGCACCCTTGAAACAAATGGGGGTTTTTAAATTCAGGACCAAGCCATTATCATCTCATTTAAAGTGTGCAGTGATATATTTCTGTTCTCTCTAATCATATATCTTGCTTTAATTAAGGGTGCCATAGGAGGCCTATTGACTGGGATCATCTTAGCATTCTGGGTTGCTATTGGAGCTTTTGTTTACCCTGCTCCACCTTCAAAAGCCCTTCCTCTGCACTTATCAACCACCAATTGCACTCTAGCTAATAGCACAGAGATGATTACTACATTGGCTCCTACTCTACCTCCAATCAGGTATTTTCTCATGTTTTCTGGTGTGGTTTTGACACAACGGGAGCTTTTGAAATTAATATTCTGTTATACAGAAATACTTACTTCATGATATCAGGTCTGGGCTACAGCAGTGCTACGCAAACTGTGCTCCATGAAACTTCAGTGGTCTGAGGGCACGCTTCAGACAGCTAGCTGATCACACGATGCATGTTCTCCTCCAGGTGCTACATAACACAAAAGACAGCTGAAATACATCCCAAGTATTACCTTTCCTTGTAAACAATTAAGATCATAGGAGTAGCGACTTCCTGGGTCATGGAATCAAGTCCCCTGCTACTGCAGGCAACCCCATCATATAATCACATTGCTGCAGGATGTTCCAGGATTATGAATGTGTGTGTGTGGTGGGGGGGGGGGGGGCAGAGAGTGTATCCATAAAATGATCTATGATGTGGTTCACCTTGTGAAAAGTTTTTGATTTTCACTTGAGTCACCATGTTGTACCTTCCTTAGGGTCCTACTGAACTCCCAGGGATGTCAATGGGAAAGCTAATCATTGACTTCAGTGGGAGTTTTAAAGAGCCTTTAAAAGTAACAGGAACACATTCAACATATATACAGCTCACTAGCTAATATAAAGAAAAGGCCAAACCAGGTATCACTAAGACACTAAGTGAGCAGGCACAAGTCAATTCCATCTCAGCACAATTCCAGAAACATGTTAGGTGTATCTGTAGTATGGAAGAGGTGTGAAGAACATACAAAAGAGAACCATAGATTCCAGCATGGTGGAGAGCATGAAAAGTTATTAATAAAATATAAGGGGCTGGTTAAAAGACTAAAGGGTCTGAAACTGTGGATCTAGCATTAATTAAATGGCAGAACTGGCATTCAGAAACTTTCAAGACTGGGCCTTAAATTACCTGCACTTATAATTACTTGGAAAGGGGAGTGTGACAAACATAATGCTACTTGACCATAACAATTTTTGCGACACACACAGTTCTAGCAGTGACCATTAGCCAGAAGCAAACTATTTTTTTAAATGCTAGTGTTGTCTGGACCAAATGCATTTCTATGAATACTTCACTAATGCAACCAATTAGACATGTGTTCTATTCTTGATGTCATGTGTATGCAGTTATCTATGTATAAAGCTGTCTATTCTGTTAATTTGGAATGATTTTTTACATGAGGCAATATAGTTTTTCCCTTTATAGAGGGACATTTACAAGTCAATAATTATTGCTGATTTATTCTTCCTCTCTTCTTGTGCTGCCATAGGCCTCAACTGGCAGATACCTGGTATTCCTTGTCCTACCTTTACTACAGTGCTGTGGGCTGTTTAGGGTGCATTATTGCAGGCCTTCTGATAAGCTTTTTAACAGGTTGGTTGTTTGTTAAAAGTTTTTTGCATTAAGTTCTGACTAGAATCAATTGTTTAAGAATTCTGCAGATACATACAAGGTTGCAAACTTGAAACCCAGACACTTATTGGAAAGTAGTGGAGGCAAAAAGTGGACCACTTGAGTCTAACTGGCTTGTAGATTCCCATTTGCTGATGCTTCCCAAGGAAATCCTGGCTATGTTAACTTTGGATGGGACTGGAAGGTTAAAAAACAACCATAGCAGACAGAATACTGCCCTAAAGGGAGTCTAAAAGTGGCATAGCTATGGGACCTCTGCAGCTGTGGAATTTAAAGCAGTGCATAGCCCAGACTAACTTACAGTGTGGAGAGGTTCAGCCTCCAGTGGCCCTAGGCTCAGGAAAAATGGTTTAGGTCCACGTTACCCAACTCTCTCAACTGCTCTGAAATGAACATGGCCCAGCTAAGCATTCAGCTCATTATCTTCCATTTTCATTAGGAAGATCTAACTAGTTTTCATTTTAAAAAGAAACACACAAACAGTGTCAAAGTGAAGCAAACAGACATGTGTTTAACCTCTTCCTTGATAGTTACATAATTAATGAATAGAGATGCTCATCTGACCTCTTCTCCCCAATGCAGTCTTGATGAGATTAATACAAAATCCCCAAATCGATATTTATCTCAGCCAGATGATATCTGATATGAATCTCGACCATGATAGTTGAGATTCATCTGGGCAAAGAGGACACTTGAGCCCACACTCAGTACATGGAATGACTATTCATCTTCGCTTCATCTGCTGTCTTGTGTCTCTTTTCTCTGCTCAGTACATTCATACATGTCCATACAGCACACCGTTAACAACTACTTTGTTCTTTCCAGGCCGTGATAAAGGAGAAGATGTGCGACCACTGTTAATACGTCCTGTTTGCAACCTGTTTTGTTTTTGGTCTAAAAAATACAGAACATTATGCTGGTGTGGAGTGAAGCATGACAGCACAATTCATGTGAGTCTATTTCATAACAGAACAGCCCACTACAGAATTAGGCTGTACATGCTGTGCAAAGTATTTGATAAACTGATCATATTTAGACTTCAAATTCTAAATTCCTGCTGCATATAGTAGAAAAGGCTGAATACAGTTAAGTGGAAATCAGACTAGAATTGAAAATATCAACCTTATTCTGCTAATAATTTAGCCCCCAACCAAGTTACAATGTCACTATTTACCAGGTACAGAAGGATCACAGAATCTGGAGAGGAAGAAGCTCTGTTATGTGAAGTCAATGCTTCTTGTAGTGCATGGTATAATCCCCTTACACAGCAACAGAGAAAAAATCAGATGTTATACCATAATCTTAGCCAAAAAGCCAAGAGAGGTCAAACAAGGCATTATTTAACATTTTAAAGAAACAAAACTACAGAAGAAAATAGACAGGCACTAATCTTCCTATGACGTCTTAAAAACATATCTAAAGATTAGAATTAGGGTAATATTTTCAAAGTATTTAAATGACAAGTGCTTAAGTTCAATTTTCAAATGTGACTCAGGGCTTGTCTACACTATGCGACTCTGTGGATACAAGGTACAGAAGTTACATTATGCAAGTTACCTTGCATCAAGTAGCCGCACTGTCATCAACACGCTATGTCGATGGGAAACACTCTTCCGTCGACATAGCTTATGCTTCTCGTTCTGGTAGCGTACAGGAGTTGATGGGAGGAATGCTCAGAAATTGATAGAGCTTGTCTTTACCAGACCCGCTCAGTCAATGATGCTGCATCGATGACGGCAATGCTGACAGAGCTGCTCAGTGAAGACCAGCCTTCAGACATGTATTAGCTTAAGTCCCATTGAATTTCATTGAGATTTAGGCACTTAAAGACCAGATTTTCAGAGGTATTTAGGTGCCGAAGGGTGCATATAGGACTCTAGTGGGATTTTCAAAAGCACCTATGTGGGCCAGCATTTTAGAAATATTAGAGGTGCTAACTCCTCTTGATTTCAATGGGAATTAGGCACCTAGACATTTTGAAAATCCCCTTAGGGGCCCCTCTGTATCTTTAAGTGATCAAATACCTTTGAAAAATGTAGGCTTAGTTGCCTAAGTCCCTTTTAAAAATGAGCACTTTTGAAAATTTTACCCTAACTCCTTTTACCCAGATGTAAGTGGAATGTGCATACTGCATAATGACTTGGGGTTCAGGAGCTGGGGGGAAGTGAGAATTAGGCAACATGGACTCCCTCTGAGATAATGTCGCCTAATGTTTTTTGCTCACATTACATTTTTGCAAACATATTAATAATTACAGCAGAAACATGAAAATTAGGATACAACCAAAAGAAATGATCTATCCTCTAATAGAACAAGAAACTTGACCTCTATGATCTGCTCATTTGTTTCAGTCTTATGTAGAAGATGAGGGAGCATCGTTCTAAGGACATGAGACTGTTCCCATTGAAGGCTACATCAGTTTTGGCACTGAGTTCAGTGGGATCAGGTTCAGGCCTTAGGTACTTATTAGTACATGTTTTAAAAATATCTGGGATTAAATATTAACAAGCCAAATGACACAAAGGAGGGACAGAGGTACAGTCCTCGCTTTTGTCACTTCATATTGTCTCAGTTCTGAAAAGTGACTGTAAAAATCACATGGTCTATTGGATTCTGTGTCACAGGTGTTTGAAAGGGGCCATATTGTGTCTGGCCTTGATAGAGCTTTGCTGAGGCATAAGGAGGAATAAGGCTTCCGCACTCTCCTAAAACCTTGGACCAGAGTGCAGCTGAGGTGGTGGCAATGGGAAGCAAAGACTGCACAGCTGCTACTCCTTCCCCATCTCTGAGCGGGTGGGTAGGGAGGAGGCAAAGAGGGGCAGAACTACTAACCTCCTAACCTCCACCCTCCTAACACACAAGCCAGTGGAGCTGAGTCTCCAGGAGGAGGAGAGCAGAGGCGGTAAAGACATGTGACAAATTATTCATCCCTTCCCCCAGGTGCCAGAGGAAAGAATTTGTGACTACCTCAGTCACAATTCTTGCCTGATGCTCCTCCTAGCATAGTGTTGCCCTGTACTTTGGGAGGCACTGTTGCCTAGTGGCTAGAGCACTGGCCTGGCGCTCAGGAGAACTGGTTCTGCCAGTGGCCTGCTGGGTGACCTTGGGCAAGTGACTTCACATGTCAATGCCTCAATTTCCCCATCAGTAAAATGGATACGAAAATGAATATACAATCAATTACTACTACTCAGGGCACTGAGCAAGCAAACCCTATATAAACATGTTTTTTTCCTCACTGCCGGCTCAATCTGAGCTCTGAGAGTCAAGGTGTCTTCCCTTCTTTTGCATCACTAAGTGTAATAAAGATTCTTTAAGTCAAATTACACTCTTTCAGCCCATGTGTATCACACGTCAGGATTATTTTCAGATTTCTTTTCAGTGGGTTTGCACAGGTGCAATGTATTGGTCTTGTAAGATGAATGATATGATTGATAATACACAAAAAAGCAATATCTTCTTTGGGGGTTTCCAGAGGAGACTCAGGAACTTTCAGGTGCCTGAATCTCACTGAAATACAGTGAAATCTGGGCACCTAACTCCCACAAACTCATTTGAAAATCCCAGCCAGAACCTAGCTCATTCCCTTGTAGATGTGTTTGCTGAACTGGGTTAAAAGGAGGGAAAAGAATCAACGCCTTTTTTGTCACTAAAGTCAAGGGCTCTGAATCTGAAAAAGCACAAGGAGCAGGTCTGCGGTGGATAAGAGAGCCACTTTACAGAGTAGAATCACATTTCAAACTCTTCCTACAGGGCCAAGATGCATAAATCCAAATATGTTTTGCTAGGGTTGGTTTTATTAACGTTTGAAATATGATGAATCGCACATTCTTCAAACTACTGTATTTTTATTCCCATTTCACAGGAAGATTCTGAAAACAATCTGGGTAAAGATGGTGCAAAGAAGGCAGGGACAGATGAGTCCTTCCAGAATGGATTCAGCAAAGAAATCCAGAGTCATTTACCTGGTTATAATCATCATGAAAAATCCTACACGAATACAAACATAGAGACAGAATCTTATTTCTAGCACTGGGGACAAAAAAATTGACTTCCCATGGGAATCAAACTACATTGCACCAGCTTCAGAAAACAAGAATTATACCTAACCTGTCAGTTGTATTTTACTAAGTCCTGGATGACCAGAGCAGCATATGGTTGTCACTAAAGGGAGACGTAAAAGCCAGATTCAATTTTAGTTATGAAATACTTATTAAAAACAGGGCATCCATTCTGTAAAGACACAGTGATGATGGGAATGCTGTTAGATCAGAAGAGATGTAAAACTGAGGCTTATTATGAAAATTTTTATTACATGTTTAGCAAAAGATAGGCGTTAATATTCCAATCTGGGCAATTATAGCCCATCTATCAACAATTTCTTTTGGAAAAATCCAACCATCCAGCGGCATTCTTTCCCTCTTGTCCTAAACTAGAATATGGTGTTGCTGTTCACCTCGGTGATGGATGAAGTGATTTATGTATAGTTATTATTTTCTCCCACAACCAACTCTGTGAATTCCCCCATGCCCTTCCTTATGTAGCTAGGCACAGAACAGCTTTCCTGATTAGAAAGATTCCTTCCCTTCAAATCTCCCCTGATGTCCTGCTTCTCCCAGAACACCTATTGGCAGAGAGTATTAGCCCAGCCGGCTGACAACCTGGGACATTTGATTGTAGAAAAACCAATTTTAAAAAGGAACTATTATAAAAAATGTATGTTAACAAGACATAGCCAATCATGACCATTTTACTTGTATTTTGGGCCCCTTTCCCGTACCTTTTCTCTGGTCATTTTCACTCTGTAAGACCACAGGTTGGCCTGTGAGTTGTTGGTGAGCGAGGCTGAGGGAAATATGAGTATTCACTCGATCAACAGAAAGATGATTGACATTTCTGCCCTCATATATATGACTTTAATGGCAGCAGTATCCATCAGAATGCATTGGTACACGTAACAATAAAAAGCTGGATATTTGGTACAGAGGACCTCTGCACCTCCTTTGCTGAATGAGCTCGGCTTCTGCCCTGCTACCATGTCTCTAACCTGAAAGCTTTGCATCATGATGGTATGAGTTCCTGCTCCCACATTAGCAGACCATCCCTCTCCCTATCATCCCTCACCACTGCACTGCAAGCTGCCTCCATGGTGCCCAATGGCATCTTGGTCCAGTTGGAAAGATAAGTTCTGAGGATTTGGTCCAGTTCATCATAGAATGGACATGTTTTCTGACCCAGTCTGACCCAGACCTTCTTATTGTCCTGGGCCTTGTTATAATAACCCTTGATCTTTTCTCAACACTGCTTGATGCTCCGAGAGATAGCCATCTCATCTAGTCACTCAGACACCCAGCCATACATCAGTGTATTCTCAGTGACTGAGTTCAGCTGTGCCTGAATTGCTTCATCTACCCAGAAGGCCATCAGTGTCCACATATCAGCTTCAGATCAGCTGGCGGCAAAGTCACAGGAATGCCACTGTGAAGGCAAGCTATCCAAAGAAGTTGATTGCTGGAGAAATAGCACACAGTGTGCGCAGTGGTGTGTGCACAGGTATGTAGTTCCAGAAACCATGACCAGTGTACAGTGGAATTCAAAATATAGGCCAGACAGACGGCCTAATCAGTGACTTGTGCACTGTGAGCTGGTAGCAGGGGAATTATTTGCACCATGGGGACTATTACCCCCATGTTACCCATCCACATTGACACTGCATCATTGGAATTTGGCACAGCTGAGAACCAAATGGTGGTTAGATTGGCTTGAAGCAAATCTAATCCAAATAGCACTAGGAATGCCTGTGCATTGCTGGGAGCAATTCTATGTGCAGACATGAGGTGTATTGCAGGTGTCTCAGGGAACTAACTGGTAGTTACCATGACACATTTCTGCAGCATTGACAAGGCCTTTATTAGGAAAAATAAACATTTGCATAGTTCTCCCAATGAAGGAGTGCAGTTGCTTGGCTAGGGATCGGTTTGGCTAAGGACTGACATACTGTTGGGACTGATATTCTGAGTCATGGGTAAATCCACTTCATTATTTCTTTTGTGGTTCTCTCAGTGGCTCAAATTTTCTTGCTGCTTCTCTCCTCCCTGCATACGGGCCCCTTTATTCCCTGCCCCCACACGACACAATTTCTACTTCCTTCCTGGTTAGCAAGGCAATGCCTGTATGTGGAACTTTTATTAAAATAGCTGATAAATTTACTATCTCTACGTGACAGAGGACTGGGTAGTAACCCCCTAGCCAGCCCTCTGTCATGCCAGCCCCAGCTAACTAAGGTGCATTAGAGCTGGTTGGGAGGATCTGTATCTGATTAGGGAATGGGAGACAGCTGTCCACCTAGCTGTGCTGAGAGGTTGCTTCTACCTCATTAGCAGATAGAAGGCAGCTGCCAGGTTGACTAAATAAGGCTTATATGCCCAGGCAGAGGAAGGAAAGGGGGAGGCGGGGTGGAGCGGCCCAGTGAAGTGAAGTGGCTCTATCTGTCTCATAGGAGCAGAGAAGCACCAAAGGCTGCTAACCCTAGCCAAGCACTGTATGAAGAAGGTGGACACACAAACGCACTGTGAATCAACTGCACTGGTGACTGCTAAACCAGAGGGTCTTCGAGTCATTTGTGAGCTAGAGGGTGGCTGAAACAGAGGAGCTTACAACCTTACAACTACAAATGGCACCTATAGGAGTGCAAGCTAAGCTACTAATAACTGTCATGCTTCAGGATGTAAACTAATTTCTTGCAGTGGTGAGGAAGGAATAGCTCCCAACACCCCACCTTAAATAGCACTGTACAGCTTGATGGTGCATTATGTATTATTTCATGCACTACCAGAAGCAGGACATTGGGCTGGAGAGCCAGTGGTTGCATCTGGTCAATTGTTATACAGTGATGACTGGAATGTGAGGCATCAAGAGCCAATTTTTATCATTTCTCCAGACTTTAAGAGATTTATTCATTGCAATTTTCCACTATGCCAAGAGTCTTCTCAAATTCTGTATGCTGAAGGAGTATGCACCCTCCCCACAGTTTGTCAATAAACTAGTCTACACTGATTTTTAAAACCAGGCATGGTATAGTGTGCAACCTTGTTATCTTCCAAAATTAATTGACATAAACAACATAGATGCTTCTTGTTATTATTTTAAATGTGCAAAATGCTGAATGAGTGTATTGGTTAGAGGCAGAGGCTGTGACAAACTTCTTCACATAAAACTGCCACTGAACTTTGTTTTAGTCTGCTATCTGAGCCCTTGGTTCTCTTTCAAATCGAGGTTGCCAGTTGTGCCTAGCTGTGTGATGATTTTGTCATGTGATCAAACATTTAACAAGCTCTAAGCTGAGTCTGACATATGGACCTAGATAAGGGGTATAGCTCAATCAATTGCTAGTGCATTTTCTAATCTTGCTATTGCATTTCCAAGCATGTGGTATTACAGAATAAGAATTGTAAAGAGCTACTGTTTCAATATAATTAATGTTCAGGTCAAGGTTGTGTAGAATTACCTGCTCATCTCTGTCAAGCTCTGAGCCATTGATCATGCCAAATCAATTCATACTTCCTCCTGATGACTCTGGAGCTGAGAAAATAATACAAGAAAAGGTCAGAGAGACACATGAATACAATGCTTGAAAATCTTTGGACTGAATGGATTATTCTCTTTACTGCCTATTCAGTCACACACACAGCTAATGAAGTGTCCTGCTGTAGCATTCTGACTAGTATCATTTTTTACAGTGCCCCCCTTCGTGACCCCCTACCTGACGTCTGCCTGATCTCAGAATGGACAAAGGGAACCAGATTTTCTGATTCACCTGAGCACTTTTGAAAAAGTGGCCACACCACTTAGATACCTAAATGGGAACTGAGCTCTCGGGAACAGCCAGCCACTTACTGAGGTGACTAAATGAGAGTTGCGGGCGTGGACTCAAAGTGACCTGCAAGACTCTTGCTCCAGGGTTGTGGGGGTTCCAGAAGCAGAGGAGTTGCTTCAACCAGGGGACGGGGGTGACCGAACAAGAATGTGAACAAAGCTTTGGTTGAAGAGACATTGCTTATTTATTTACAGAGTAGAAGATAAAGCACGCAACCATAACTAAAACAAACAAGAAACCAAATAAAGATACATGGGCCTAATATTCTACCATACATGTAATCCTTTTTCATAGTACACAATTCTATTATCTACTCTCTTATGCTTACAGACAGACGGTCATTTGTGAACTTTCAATTATCTGAAAGCAAGTGTACTTTCATACTTTACCAAAAGCGCTTCTTTCCCTAAACCCCTTGGGCTGAGTCGACTCTAAAAAGTATTAGCCGTCCCTGGGACGCTGCTAGTTCATGGAAGGGCTCAGTCCAGCTACCGAGGATCCCAGCGGGCTGCAGCCCAAAGTGTGACTGACTTTTGGGGTTAAATACCCTCAAGCTGATCAATTTACTTGTTCAGCTTGCCTCATCATGTGACATAATTAGTGGGCATTTCTGCTTAGCCATCATGACTTGTGGTCATTTCCAGGTGTCACTCAGCTGAGTGTGGTTAGCTTCGCCCTCTATCTGTGCTGTGCTAGCATCCGGACAGCCCTTATTAGGACCTTCCGGCCCCTTCTTTCCCTGTTACATATTTTACTATTCTATCTTAAAGCACAAGCCCATTAACTATTCTTTTTATATTCTACAGCGGGGTGCTGAACTCTTTGGAAAATCTGGCCCCACATTCCTTCTCCACTTCCATTTTCTCTTTTCCCCCTGGCTTCCTGCTTTGGTGTCTCAGTCTCATTGTTTTAAGCTTATTTGCCATTTTCTCCCCTGGCTGTGAGTCGGCAGCTTCATACACAGCCATCCACTCCCCCCAGATGACAAAGAAATGTATTTTTGAGGTTTTTTAACTGCAATCCCAAAGAAATATCAATCTGATAACAGAAACATAACCTCTTTTCAATTGTAACCGCAGGTTGCCATCTATCAGATTCAAGACTGACTCTAGCATTGGGAGCCAATTTTTCATAACTGGTACAATAAGTACCCTCCTACCCCTCTATATGGTAACATTAAGTGCATGTGATAAACTCTGAGTTAGTGCATGTTAGTGCATATGCAGCTCACATGAAGCACACTTACAAACCCCCAGCTATCAATCCAAGCTACATGTGCCATTACCTACCTGCTTGACCAAAGGCTGAGAATTTTCATGAGCATTGGGTCCAGCGGCACTTTTGATTATACTTCCCTTTTGCTGGACTTTAAAAGTTTCAGGCTGGTCCTTCGGGTTTTAGAGCTGCTCTTCTATTGCGGTACAACTTTTGGACTGTATCCTAAAATAATTTGCAAATATTTAAATAATAATAGGCTAAGAATTTGCCCCACTGTAGGAAAGTCTAAGGGACAGATTCAGGGACAGAGGAAAATTCCGTAAGATTCCCATTATAGAGCCCTCCAAAATTCTCTGTTAAGAGCTAGGGCTTGGGGTTTTTCTCCCTAGAAATCCAGCATATCTGGCTACAAACTCTACTTCAACAAAAAAATTTCAATCCCAGTGCAAAACTGCAGAGCTGGAACTCAGAAGCAAACTTGACACTATCAGACTAGGTCTGAATAGAGACTGGGAGTGGCTAGCCCACTACAAAAGATAATGTTCCCTCTTTTGATATTCACACCTTCTTATCAACTGTTGTGAATGGCCTCAGCCACCCTGATTGCCCTCCTCATTGTGATGTAACTCGCTCATCTTTGCATGTGTATACATACCTACCAAATTGAAGTTTCCAACAAAGTGGGTTTCTGCCCATGAAAGCTTATGCCCAAATAAATTTGTTAGTCTTTAAGGTACCACAGGACTCTCGCTGTTTTGCTAAAGACAGACTAACATGGCTACTCTTCTGGACCTCACAGACTATAATGTTATCTTTCTCTGCTGCAGCATTGAGTATCAAGGGAAGAGCAGCTGGTGAAGTATGAAGCAAAGTAGAAGTAATGTAAATGGGAAAGATAGGGCTAAGGTCCATTAGATTTTCAATAAACGGACAGGAAAGAGCCGGACCAGAGGCATTAAAGAATTAGGCTAGATAAAATACTTGGAAGTTAATTCTGTCCCCTCCTGCACAGCTGGGTGGGTCCCAAGCTACAAAATTGGTTGAGTTTATCTTCACAGATGGGGAGAAAATTTGGGGGACCTCAGAGGGGATGCACCCTCCTATATAGCATAGAGTCCTATTCTCCAGCTCTCCCTGTGCGGCATGAACTGATGGATGGACAAGGTCAGAGCCTCCGATACTTCTCTAGTGCTTGTACTCACAGGCTAAAGCAGCCTCCGTAGGCAGGGGAAGGAGGATGGTGAGGAGTCCTTTACGGACACCATTAAATGTCCATGTACTTAGGAAGACTTAAGCACAGGTTTCAGTGCTCTGGAGCTTGCTGGGCCAAGATGCAGAGTACTCTGGCCCTGATTCAATGAAACACTTAACATGCTTTTTTTTTCAAGCATGTGATTAGTGGTTTTCCGGCTTCCTCTGCAGCATGGGGCACGGGTCACTTGCAAGTTTAAACTAGTGTAAATGGTGGATTCTCTGTAACATGAAGTCTTTAAACCTATTACCGGAGTGGGTAGGTTCTGTGGTCTGCAATGTGCAGGAGATCAGACTAGAGGATCATGATGGTTCCTTCTGACAAAGTCTATGAGTCAATGGGACTATTTATGTGCACATATTTAAGTGCTTTCCTGAACTTACATCTCAGTAAATACATGGACCTGTTGAAGTCAACGGAAGTTTTGCTATAGATTTTGTAATGACCAAGATTTGGTCCTAAGAGATTAGCATAGAGGAAAATCTTACATTCAAATGGTGGGTTGGAGGAGGGGAGGTACAGAAAGTAATGACTGAAGTCTTCAGCCCTATCACCACTTTTTTCCCAAAAAAGTTGAATTTTTACCAGTTGAATTGGAGAAAGGGGACTAGATGGTGATTTTAGTTAATCATCTTAAATGAACAATAAAGTAGCTCTTAGTCAGACAGTCTTGGGATTATCTTTCAATGCATCCCTAATGGGCACATCTGCCCAGTGACTTGGTACTGTGATCAAAAGGGTACACCCACCAAAATTAAGGTAGCATTTCCAATTCAATGATTGATAACAGAATAAATTCACAACAATGTGGTGGTTCTCATTAACATGCTGTATATATATAGGGGGCTATGCACTGGCTTCTTGTATTGGGGTGAACTAAAACTATGTAGGACTTAATATACCAGAAATAGACTAGTGAAAAGAGAGTGTATGTGCATGTTTTACTAAAACTTTCAATATTTGGGATAAAGAAGTTCCAAGTCTGCTTTAAAGATATCCAAGTTTATTACTGAAAAATGCAATAGTCAAATGCGTATGATACAATAAGTAGTTGCATTTGTACATGTAAACTTTAATAAAGTAAACAGCATCTCAAGGACAAATTTATGCCAAAAGTGTCTTACAACAGTTAATCAGATCAATCACTTTCCGGGGGAGGGGGGGGGGGGAACCTTCTCCTTTGTACAACATTTAACTGTTTTTTCCTTTGTGAATTCTTTAAGTTTCAGTGTATTCATAGGGTCATAAAAAGTAATCTTAAACACAAAAGGAAAGCAACAATTAACAGGCCACAGAGACTTTTAGCATGTAGTATTTGAAAGTCAATTCTTCTGAAACATTTTCTGGCAAGTATTGCAATCTCATTTTAAGTATTACTTACAAAGTTTGGACTTGTAAATAGAAAAAATAGAGGAAGTTTTATTCTAATTCTTTACTTAGAAACCAAGTTGTATTTAAATATTACATAAATTTCAAATATATACACAAATATATTTAGAAATCTCCTATGATCATGATATTGCAAGTCAGCCAGGACTATTATTAGAGTAAAAATGATTTAACTATGTTATTTAGTAACATTTTTACACACAATTCTTTTCAAACAATTGAAATTTTAGTGATACTAACCTGTATAGAAATTAGAATAAACAATTTGGTAGACTGTACAAATACAAGATTATGAGTAATCTAAATGGAACACAAAATAAAAAGATGATCAGATTCTTTTATTTATTTATTTATTTGGATATGGGGAGGGGGTGGGCAGAGCAATTGCCATGTTCCCAGTGATTAAAATCTGATCAATTTTAGAGTGCATTGGGTTTAATGCTAATTTTTCAACTACTAGTGTCCTACTGACAAATTGATGGCAATACCAATGCAAGCTTGTGCAGAATATATTACAATACAAAGACTATAGCAAAAAAGTTAGTTCAAGCAAAGAGGGTACATTTTTTAATGCAGGGCACAAGAATTCAGCTACCTGAATCACTGACATTTCATGGCTATATCACCATGCCACATTAAAAATTTACTTCTATAATAGGGAAGAGCAAAGTGATTTCTATGCATTGCCTACTTGTACTATCACAATGAAGTTGTGCTGTCATGGTGATGCTAAACCATGCTAATAGATGATGGTAGCAAATTACATTACAGTGTCAAGATGGGGACAAAACTTTCAATACAAATCCAGTGCTGATGGTTTCAAAGTTATCTCAATTAAATCAAGTTATATATGTTAACATTATACAATACAGAAGGACACAGTCTCAAGATTACAGTAATTTGAGAATGTATGTGAGAATTTAGTGATTTTGAAAGGCGCTGGATGGACAGTTCTTGAAAACAAATTTCCAGCTGCAAAGTCAGCAGCACTGCGTGCTTTCCCATGCTACTCTATAAAAGTGCACTTGGACCTGGAAGAAACATCCAATAGCTCAGTATCTGTGCATATTTTCTAACTTCGGCCTTACTACTGAGCATGCCAACAAGAGAGTCAGTTCTGGTGGAGTTTCTGCGATATAGACAATTGGTTGTTAGAAACAGGAGTCAGGCCACATAAGTCACTGAGAAGGTATCAGCTGATAACACCTGGCTCAGATCTAATTGTGATCTAAAAATGAAAGACTGTCTTATCACCCATCCCTTCAGCCATCCAGTTCCCCTTAAATTAAACACAGAGTTTGGCCAGAATGAGTAATAAACCTCAAAAGAAAAGGAAATGAAGCATGAAGGCTACTACAGCAACTTAACTTCAACTCTCTTATACTTGATTGCAACCAATACAGGGCCTGATCCAAAGCCAAGTGAAATCAATGGGAGTCTTTACATTGACTTTATTAGGAGCTGGATCAGGACCATACTGCATCTGCTCATCAGTGGATTTCTACAGTGTTGGATTGTTACACTCTACACCACTGAAAAATTATTTTTTTTACCAATATGGGTACAGTACGGGAGGAGATAAACATGTTGGATTAACTACATAAGGGACTTTCAATGGGGCTTAGGCCCATAAGAGACTTAAGGGCTTTTGAAAATGTTACCCTTTATCTGTATTAGTATATAGTAAGCCACCTGTGTGTGTGCTGTGGCAGGCTTAATAATTTCTTTGATTTTGCCCTGTATAGCAGTCTGTCTAAGTACAAAATTGTCTGTGAGTTTTCATCTCAGCTGTAATATTTTGTAAAAACTCTAGCATGGTGGCATTTTCAGTTTCCATATATTTGTCCTGGATGATCATCCTCAGTCTTTTGTGATAATTACAAAAGAGGAAAACTTTCCTGTTGGATAGAAGATGGTTTTTATTAGGAATGTTAGGTGAATTGACCTGTAAACTAAATTACTTTGCACTTCTCAGTTATTACCATCTTTTTATCATTCTTCCCATATGAAATTTTATTTAGTTTTAGCTTTCTATAGCTTTTTTCTTTTTCATATGTAGCTACTTAAGAAAAATGAATTTTCTTTATAAAGCTGTTGCCCACTGAATGTTAAAGAGAGTTCATTTATAATTGTTTTAGGGAGAATTAATACTCAAATGCAGTTATCTATATCATAGTAGCCATATGATTTTTGAAATAAAGAAGGATTTTTTAAATGAAACACAAAGAAATTAACTCTGGTTTGCAAGCCTATATTAATTGCTGTGGAATGAATCATATCATGGCATAATTCAGCAGACAAACTAGCTCCATATAAAAGCACAAGCAATCACAGGTAAATGACAATGGTTTCAATACTGTATGTCACCCCACAAATTCTCTGAGTCAGTGTCAGCTTTTGCAATTTACAAGTCAAAATATGAAAATTTCTCAAAGCAGGCTACTTGTAGATCTTGAATTATTTTAGTTACTTATTTAGGATAAGCTAGCACATAGGAACAAATATGACAAAATGCAAATGGCAAAACCAACACTTACTCTAAAGCTGTGATTCCTAAGCTATTTCTCTTCTTGTAGAATATTTCATAGGTGAGATCCTTTTGTGGATCTACCACTTGAAAAATCACACTGCTTGGGTTCTTCAAATGTAAGGGCTCTGTGTACTGTTTCAGAACCACTGCTCTTGAACATGTGCAATTCACAGTAACAGTTCACCTGATGTGCCTATTATGTAACAATGAAATAACATATTTCTAAAGAAAAACAATTAGGGTATATTATCTGCATGGAAACTTTAGGCTTGTTGGTTTTTGAGATTAGCTTAAAACGTATTCTCAAATTTCTCTCCAAATCTTTATGTAAGTGTTGGGTGAGGAGAGTATTAGGAAAAATACACATGTTGGGGACCCAGTTTTCACTTTAAAAGCACCTCAAAAGGATGCCCAAATCCAGAAGTGTGTGTATTATCCTTTGGTGGGCATTTACATTCTAAGTGCCGGTCTAGGGCTTGTCTACATGGCACAGCAATGAGCACTAGAGAGGTGTGAATTCTAAAGCGCACTGTGTTGTGCACTAATTGCTCCAGGAAGACTCTGCTGACATGCACTAAAAGTTCCCTAGTACACATTAACACAGTGCTGTTGTACTAAGAGTTCAAATTTAGACTTTAGAAATTCTAGTGAGGGCCCCAAGTATGACGATTGAGCTATTAATCTACATATTGATTCATTAACTTTCAGTGGCAGAAAGTAACTACTTCTAGTGAGGCTGATGCAACATGATTCTTTGAATCGAAGTCTGTTTAGATAAATTATTTTCTTTTCTCAACTACCAGATTTCTGATGTCACACATTAGCACAAATTTAAAATGTAAGTCGATGAAAAATGCGAATGTTAAACGGGCGGATTTCTTTATTTCTGGAATGAAGATTCCTTTTCAATTGTATCAAGACACTGAGTTCAGATAGGAATAGTTAAGACATTTTAGACTAGTAACTAGTATCTGTAGTACTTTGAAAGCTGTACTGTACCTACTCATGCAGTTGCTCTTAAGGTACATGCATAGAACAAAGTTATTATAGACTAGATCAGCAATGATCTAAAGTATTTTTGCACAGATGCTACGTTCTGAAGCCCTGCAGCTTTGGGAGACAAGCCATTTATACTGGTCATTGGTTTGGAAAGACAAATATCTACAATATGAAAATATAGGTCATCAGCATTCACGTAATACATAATTCCTGAGGACAGAGTGTGCCTTATATCTTGATAAGATAATTTGCATTTTATGCAAATACCACACTAAATGAAATCTAGCAGAATTATAAATTTACACATTGTTGATACACTACAGAAACAAAGGAACAAAAACACACAGTATTTCTCCAGAAGTTCTTGTGATTTCCCAGTGCATTAAATTAACTGAACAATGTCAGATTTATTTATTCCTCTCTAATGTACTTTTATATTTCAAAACTGAAATACTATACATCTTCAAATTCAAGACCATACTTTATTACAAAAAACATTTTCTTTTTGTATTTCTTTATTTTGAATACCCAATTGGAATTCTTCCAGCTATATAGTGATATGTGAAAATACCATCAGATTGAAGAAAGCACAAGTAGAAATATTAATCATTCTTCCAATTTTTTGGCTAAATTTCTATCAGTCCTGCCTTGATCCAGCCAAGGCATTTTGCATTTAGATAAAACATTAAAAGAGATATCATTTGTGACCCTATAGTAGTTAATGTATAAAACTAAACTAGGATGTTATACAAGCTGGATAATTAATACATTAAACCAGACAATACAGATGTCTTAAGCACAGAACTGTAGCACATCAAAGATTTCTTATTAAGAATCATGTGACACTGAGAATACAGTGTTAACAGAGTAGAATGGAAATCCTTCTTCTTGAATGGAAGAATGGGAGAGTCTGAGTTCTTCAGAACTAGTGCTGTGGAATTTTTGGCTAATACATTTTTATTAGACCCCCCACTGTTGCCCAAATTGTGGAAACCTAGGCAGTTTTGTCTGGTCAGAAAGAACTGGAAATTCTCATTAATAAAGAACTCAGTAAACCTCAGTAAGGGTCAGATGCAAGGCCCAATTAAGACAACAGAAGTCTTTCTATTTTAATGGGTTTTGGATCAGGCCCATAGATAGGTACATTAAAATAAATGTTCATATGAAAAAGTCCTCTTTCACTGGTATTGAAATAATAAAATAAGATACATTTTTTATTTGTGCAAGTTATATTCTTTACCTAAATAAGGTATTCTGAGAAGTAAAACTTCAGCTCTTCTCATTGTCTGTGGTCGACAAGTGATTTCACTGCAGTTTTATCCTTAAGGTTGATGCTAGAATTTATATGTGCTATAGTTACTGCGCTTTGTTGTATCCTAACATGAGTCTTAAAACTGAAGCAAATTATCTTTGTTTTTTTTTCTTTTACTTCTTTTCATCTGCTAGAAATAAGAACCACTTTTAAAAACTGTACAAAAGAGAAGTGGGACAAATTTGCCCCCTACCCCTCTTTTCCACAAGGGGCTCTTGCACACTTGTTTTAGTTTAGTACTTAATTTCTCCCATATTATGAAATATTAGAAATAAAGACAATTTCATGACTATAATCAGCACTGACATTGCCATATCCTGGCTGTGAAAACTGAAGTTCAATTCTCTAGGAGAATACTTACTTTCTATGCTGAATTTGAAAAAATATTATCCCAAGAAGGCATAAAAGCAGAAAAAAATCAAATTCTAACAGTAATATACATATATTTTTCCATGCTTTGATTTATTTAGCCCAAGATAAAGAATGCACATTACTGGAATAGACAGAGCACTGTTATTCAATGCTCTGCTTTTCCTTCCCTGAACAAGCAAGTCATGATGTTATACTGTATATTTGATCTATATCTGCATAAATGACAGTAGCTTGCATACTGTAAATAGTTAACTATATATCTAGAATGAAATTATTTGCACTGCAATAGAACATTTCAAGTCAACATTTTATGAAGTCATAGAATCACTGTCCAGGTAGATCAAACAGAAAATAATATTGACACAGATTCATCTGCATGCTACATTTAGCATGAAAATGATTATTCATGTAGTCTGGAAGTATGTGGAGATGGCCTTTTTGCATATAAAGATAGCAAGACAATTCAAATAGCCACATTTCTTTTCAAATATAGCGGCAATACGGGCAATGCATTGAAGTATTCTTTCAATGGAACTGATTTTTCTTTGAATTTAGAATTTTTGGCTTTACCTATAAAGATGGATGAATGAGAAGCGATGTGCAAATCTTGAACTGCATAGTATATTTGTGATCCCTTTTTAGCTCAGGACCACATCCACAATCTCACCAAGAGACTAGAACAAACCTGACAAACAGTTAGTCTGAAGGATCATGAACATCAATTTATGGTCACAACAGCAACAATTAATCAGACTTGTTTCCCCACCCCCCCATAGGCATTACAACTTCAATTGAGCAATCAAAAGCTATAGAAGTAGCAGATAGCATATAACTTACGTTTTAGTCATGCCATTAATATGAAAGTTTTACAGGTAATGTATTTATTTTCATTACGCTGTTGATGATGTGATGAATAACATGAAAATTCATTGCAACTTCTTTTTACTGGTGTGTCCAAGTGCTCAACCCCTCATTGCACTTTCTCATGAACTGATAGCAACTCCTGGTGTTGACCAGAAACCAGTGACAGATATGGCTATTCATTTTCTTCATTGGAAGCATGTAATTTTCCAATACTCAGCAAAGCCTGCTAATATATTTCCCAACAGCAGCATAGATACATGCTGCTCCTTGTTGCCAGATCTAGCTTCATTTGAGACCTGTACTAGTCAATTTTCATTTGAAGTTTTTGTTGCTATATTGGTATCAACTAAGGCCATTCGTGGTGATATTGTTTCCCATTCTTTTTCCGCTCTCTCTGCAAATGCTCTAGTTCAGCCTCATACATCATTTCCTGGACTAAATACTTCTCTCTTCTCATTCTGTCACACAAGTCTTTGGGCATGTCTGGGATCAGGTAGGCAATGAAAGACTTTATTCCAAAAACAAGGTGCTGAAAATAAAAAAAGAAATAATTTATTCAAAGATGTTTACGTGTTCCGTTTAGGGCCAAATTCTAGTGCCACTAAAGTCAATGTCAAAAAGTGAGACCAGGATTTGACTCATGATGCAAACAACAAATGCAATGCCAGACGTTTCTAAAGCAACCCGTCATATAAGCAACCTAGGACAATATAACAGGAACTAAGTAGCAACTTCCTAAAAATAAAACTAAGTCCCAATGAACTGAGCTTAATGCACAGTCAAGACTTACTCTTTCTTTTTCGATAGCTCCAAGAAGATTTGACTGATATCTACATGCCAGATGAGTTTGTAGAGAGGAAATGAAGTTCTAGGAACAGTCTGTAGAATTTGTGCAAACTTCCTCAACACAGTTTCTCAGCATGAGGCAGCTGACTGGCATTTTCTAACATACCCAGCTCTTTGTTGTCTCTGCATAGAGCATAAGGTGTAATCACCTAGTCTATGATGCTAACCAGTAGTTTGTTTATGGGCCCACTGTAGGATATCTGATGTAGACCTTTAAACAGGTGGAACAGCAGAAGTAGTAGCATTTCTCTCCTAATCCGTGACTAACCTCAAATACTATAATGAAAGCCAGCCGCGCAGCTAGCACATGCCAGAACTGCAAGGTGAACTCATAAGGAGCCGAACTCCAGGGTGGTGCTCTGTAGTCTCGATATCTGTAACACAAAGAAAAATGTCCTTTGGGAAGAACACTCCTGAAATCCTGCAAATGATCTCATCAACACATTATTACAGGGGTTCTGGAACAAAGAGTCACAAAAAATGATGTGGGGAGTTAGAATATGACTAGAGAATGAGGAATAAAGGAATGAAAATTATTCATTCTAAATACAAATGCTTAAGGATGCATGATAACTATATGTCAGGAACTATTAAATAAAAATGGGAGGAAAATGATGCACAATGCATGTAAGTACTGAATAGGGCTGAACTTAACATAGTGGTTTCATTTCAAAAGGGGTCAGGCAAGCATATTTCTTCACTTTGATAAGTGGAACCCTCCTGATTCACTTTGAGTTTCAAGTTCAAGTGAATCTCCTCAAAACTAGGCCTAGGTTCATTTGATTTACTTCTGGAATGTCTCAGTCAGCCTAAGCTAAGTGTCAATTCTAGTAAACTTGAAACTGGATGTGTTTCACTTGTTACGAGTTTTGTTGCAAACACTGCACAGCTTTGTTAAATTAAAGGAAAAAGTTCTCTTCAGTCTGCATTGTGGGTTTCTGCTGCATACCTTTTACTCATTCTGTCTGCATAACTCCCACTGACAGCAAATTCTGGGCTGGATTTAAACCAGAAGCATAATAATAATACTGAGTGCTCTTAATATGGGACTTTTCATCTGTAATCTCAAGGTCCCTCATTTTACAGATGGGGAAACTGAGGCGTAGAGACCTGAAAAGACTTGCCCAAGTTCACACAGTAAACCACTGAAAGAACCAAGAACAGAACCCAGATTTTCTCTCCTGAATCCCAGTTCGGTGCTCTATCCGCTAGGCCACACTGCTTCCCCATAGAGTGATGAAACTTCTATATCAAACAAACTCATAAGGAAATGCTAATAGACCAAAATAATAAAAGAAACTATCTCCAGAGAATAACTTAAACCCTCGAGTTATAGATTTTTAATTTCCATTAGAAACAAATATTCTCAAAGAACAAGGAGCATCCCAATAGAGATAAACCAGTTGTGCTTTTAACACATACCTGCAGTATCCTGAGTATCCCATACCAAGCTCACTCAAATCAAATACTGATAAACTACTGTTGACATATCCCTTTAAACATCTGAAAGGAGAAGACACAATATCAATATTTTCTGCAGACAGCAACTGTTTATCGTAAATTATACATACAAAACATGTTTCACACATCTCCTGCCATCACCAATGAATGTCCAGGATTATGGTATGCCTTTCAGATTGGCCTGTATTATTTTTAGTGGCAAGATTTTTATCTGAAAGAGTCCCATAAAGTCAATGGATGTTTCAGGGATAAACCCTCACACTAATATTTCTAAAATGAATTTTTTGCATTCAAAAGGAGTTGGATGCTGATTTTCACTATTTATCCACCCAAGAGGTACAACAGTCAATAGTCAAGCAGTAGCAAGCCAAGCCAACAGCCAAGCCAACCAGTAGCCAAGGTTCTCCACAATGTACTACCAAAATACCTAACCCCAGAAGGACCACCTTTATGGAGATTAAGTGCAATTAAATTTCCTTTCAGAGTTTGTCAATAATGGGGACTAATGGTGCCAATGTGATGGTGACTTTTATGATCCCACTCTTACCCACTTTGAACAAAATGGAAACCACTAAACTGCTTTTCACACATGGCAAGGAGCCATCTGATAGCAACAATTTTTGGTCATTACTGGCAGAAATCACATACACATACTGACTGATGACCCTAGAGTTGAAAGGCTATATATGTCACTGAAAAAATCAGAACTATCTATTCTTCCTAAGAAAATCCACCCTTGCTACTTAAATCAGTTTTGGTTAAGAAGAGTCTCCTGAAAGGCAAGGAGGATTTAACAAAAGATACGGAAGAGCAAGAAAAATTAATGTCCTTTAATCTGAGATATTAAAAATGTCTTTAAAAGGTAACTCCCTACTATTCCAAGATACTGCAACATATGTACCAAAAATCATTTTGTTAGTTTTCTTTTAAACTGAAAGCCCATTGTCATCCTCACCGAATATCACAATTTGTTCCTCTGAAAAGCTACATGTTCAAAAGCCTTTACAAATAGCTTTTGTCTCCTCCTACTGCACCGTGGTGTGTAAGTTAATGAGAATGAGCTGTGGCATAATTTTAGTGAGGCACTTGCTATCATGAAGCATGGTCCAGCTCCCATTGTAGACTATAGTAAGACTCCCACTGAATTCACTGTGACTTGAATGGCTTTGGGACTTTGTGAGACAAAAGTAAGTGCATATTAAGTGGCATCCCCAAGGGAGGAATATGAAAGCAGTGCCTTTCCTGCCAAGCTGTTACATCTCCTAAATGGACATAAAAATTATGTTTACAAGACTCAAAACAAATTTTTAAATAAGGAAATGATAATCATAAACATGAACCTTCCCTTTTTGATGTCGAAATAGAAGGTGACTGAATGGGAATGGAGAAAAAATATATTCTCATTCACTAATGAGAAGGGACATCAACCAACCAGGGCTAGCATGTGCGTTAGCAGCAACATCCAATGCAGCAGTGATTTATAAGGATTGTCTATCAAATCTAGTGAGACCAGAATCTAGTCTATCCACCCCCTACCTATCTCCGCCCCCCACCAATGATGACAAAGGCCAAAAAGGACAAGGAGGAGGAAAATTCTGACCGTGCAGAAGAAACCGAGCAGGATGAAACTATAAAGAATGAAAGAAAGTTAAAACAAAGTCTTATCCTAGGAACAAGGGGGTATTAATTGCTGCTGTTGCATCAATGACATTTTTAAATCACAAAAAAAAACTATAAAATAAGAAAGACTCTAATAAAATCATGAAATATATTTACAAAGTTAGTCTTATCATACCCCCTATTGAATGAGTAGCTCTCAAGCCAAAGAACAGTAAAATAAGTTGTCAGATAGCATTTTAGAATGCTATGAATACTAAACAAAGACAAACAACTTGCTAGCTAGTCATGACTTTTAATGAGCACTTAAATGATGAACCAATTTGAGCACAGTGAACTCTGATCAGTGAAATAGACAACTTTTTCATTTCAAATTTCACCCCTTCTATTTTTGTCATGGGTGATGGATGAGACCAAACAAACTTCCCCAAAGGCTAAAACCTGAATGTTAAGGAATAAATTCCAGTGGCAAAAATTTTACTGCTGTGACTTGAGCCCTCAGGTTGACTTGTGTGACCCATCTCGCTACAGGAACAGAGAGGAAATAATGGATTCTGGAAACTTCAATGCCATTACTTTAGGAGGAAATGACAGTAAATTGCTACGATCTGTGAATTGCAGCTCTCATTGCCCTTGGCTTATTTTTAGCTGGCTATCTCAACATGGCCCATTCTGATGAACAGTCACACAAGCCAAAATTCATGTCATGCTGGTCACTTTATATCACAGTAAAGTTGAACAGACTACTGACCATAGATATGTAATTAACTTGTGGCACTCACTGCCATAAGATAGTAATCACTGTACTCATCAACCTGTGGAACTCATTGCCACAAGGCCAAGAACTTGGGAAGATGAAACAAATTAGACATTTATGTGAATAATAAGAATAACCACAGTTACATTAGGTAGGATAAACATTTTCAGGGTTTCATGGGCATAAGTCAGCCATTAACTGCCTAAGGGCCTAAGGCAAGTTATTCTATAGTTATCCAACACGGAGTCCTAGCACTTTCCTCTGAAGTATCTGGGACTGGTCTATCTCAAGACAAGATATTGGAACAGGTGGACCACTGTTCCCATCTGCCATGTCAAACTGGGAGGGTGTGTCTAGTGGGGCCCCACAGTGGTCAGTCCTGGATCCAGTACTATTCAATATTTTCATTATTGACTTTGATAGCAGACTGGAGAGCATGCTTATAAAATTCACAGACTCCAAACTGAGAAGGATTTCAAGCACTTTGGAACACAGGATTAGAATTCAAAAAGACCTTGACAAACTGGAGAATTGGTCGGAAATCAACAAGATGAAATTCAATAAAGATAAGTGCAAAGTACAACTACAAAATAACTAGCTAGGTGGTAGTACTGCTGAAAACGATCTGTGGGCTTTAGTGGATCACTAACCCAATATGAATCAACAATGTGATGCAGTTGTGAAAAAGGCTTATGTCATTCTGAAGTATATTAACAGGAGTTTTATCTAAGACATGGAAGGTAACTGTCCCACTCTACTTGGCACTGGTGAGGCCTCAGCTGGATTACTGTGTCCAGTTCTGGGTGCCATACTTAAAGAAAGATGTGGACAAATTGGGGAGAGTCCAGAGGAGAGCAAGAAAAATGATGATAGTTTTTTTTTTTTTTTTTTTAAGAAAACCTAACTTATGGGGAAGGTTAAAAAAAGCTAGGCACATTTAGTCTTGAGAAAAGAAGACTGAAAACTGTTGTCAGTTTCCTCCTCAAACATGTTAAGATCTGTTGTAAAGAGGATGGTGATCATTTGTTCTCCATGTCCATTGCAGGTAGGACAAAAGGTAATGGGCAGCAAAGGAGATTTAGGTTAGATAGTAGGAAAAACTTTCTAACGATAAGGGTAGTTAAATTCTGGATTAGGTTTCCAAGGCAGGTTGTGGAACCTCCATCCCTGGAGATTTTTAAGAGCAAGTTAGATAAACACCTGCCCAGGGTGGTCTAGGCTTACTTAGTCCTGCCTCAGTGCAGGGGGCTGGACTTGTTGACTCTTGAGTTCCCTTCCAGCCCTACATTTCTATGATGCTATGACCTTGTAATACTTTCTGTCTACTAGTAAACCAGACCCCACTAAAATGAAAGGTTAAAGTCTAAATTTTCTAGAATGCTGATTTTGGGTTCCTCACTATCTGGCTGCTTGAGCTGACAGCTTCAAATTTGAGCACCTGCCCCCTTTAAAATGTCTCAATTTCAGCACCCTAAAAATGAGTCCCAAAATCATGAGTCACTCTAAAAAATTAGGGCTATATGTAAAAAATGGTTCTGGGAACTTTAACTTTTTCTATCATACAGACATATACTTTACCAAGCATTGACTGATGCTGCAATTCTTAGTATTCTGTGCCCTTCTTCATCTTGTTTGATTATTTATTTCAGAAACAAAACAACTTTAAAGATACTGAAAGTTTTTGAGACCCTCTTCCCCATGTGAAATACAATTTTATCCTTTTTCTGACTTGGGGCTCATGATCACAAGCACTTTAAAAATCTAGTGCTGTAACTTTTGTGACTAACAGGCCTTTGTTCATTTCACATTTTCCCCACTGCTATAATTAATTATACAAATTACGGGTGCATGGCCAAACTGCTAACACACTACAGATATCAATTTTTGTTTTTATATACTTAAATTTTACATGAGCCTATGTGCATTTCTCAATTGTCCCATTCATCTCCTCTGTTCATGTTTAAACCATTCACCGTATTTCACTATGATGAAGGGATTTTAAAGAAAAAATCATGATTTTATTTTAAGTAGGCACCACTGCAGAAGTTGCTTAGGAAACTAGATGATACAGTTAGGTTTATGTATCTATAAAAGGCAAATACTACTGATCCAATATACAAAATGCAGGAAGGACAGTGGGGGAAAATGCACTTCCACTGCAAGATAAAGTTAGGTTAGTGGGAAAAAAAAAAAAAGAGTATACATAGAAAACATCTGAATTACTTTTCCTGTCTGTATCCTTCATCTGTACAAGGGCCATATTTGTATGCATAGACAAAACGTGGGATATAATCAGAAGTAATTGCAATAACAAAGGCATTAGTGATGACAGCCAGGACTCCAATTCCTTCAAGGATTCCATACCAGATACCTAGAATAAAGAAGAATCAATCAAAAAAATAAGGACATTCTCTTTATATTATTTTTCTTGTTTACTGAGAAACACAATCATTGTGCTAAAAAAGGTATGTTCAGATCCAGACTACGATTAATTGAAACTTCCCAAGAACTCTGCCATTATGGGCTGTGTCTGAACTAGATTCAGACAATAGGTCCTTTCTAGTTTTGTAACCCCTAGCCCCCAAATCTGAGGTATCATTTAAAAAATATTACATTGTAAGGATATAAAACTCAAAAGGACAGTCTTTTCAAGAGAGTGAAGATGAGGACTGGCCAGTGGCGGAAACAAAGAATTGTTACAATGGAGATCAGTAGGGAAGAAAAATTTTATTGTGACTGTTTCTTAACTGTATGGGGCACATATATTGTCTCCTACTTACAGTCCCTTTTAGATCAAGCAGAAAGTTTAGAAATTCCTGTTAATACAACACAAGCTGACACCATCAATAAACCTGAGTTACTCAACAGGGTGATTTGAGATGTACTATCAATCTGTCCCAGAGAATCCTCACAGCTGTGTATTAACATCACTGCTTCCCGAGCATTCTCTATTATATATCAATAGTACATCTGCAGTGTAGCAGGCCTCCTTCTCTGTAAAGTCAAACCTCATTAACAGGGTGCCAAAAGTATAACCAGGAAGTGTTACCAAGGCCAAAGTATAAACAACTAAAAAGTGGCGAAAAGAGACTTAAATCCAGTTTAATACTACTTATGGCCAAAGAGTCTCATCTGTTTATGCCAGGAGTCAGTTTAGCCCTTAAACATCATAGAACTTCTGCCTTGAAAGTCCATTGATATTCAGTAATTTTGGATATCATTTTAGGCCTAGAGTTTTTTTTAAAAAGTAGCCTAAAGATGGGCCTTTAAAACCACCCTTTGGCACCTGAATAAGTAGCTCTGGTTCCCAAAGAGCTCACCACAGTATGTCACTGGGAATTGTGGATGCTCAGTACTTTCGAAAAATGAGGTCATTTATTTAGGTTTTAAATCCTAACTTTAGATTCCTATTGTTTAACATTTTAGTCATTGTTGATATTTGTGATTAACCTGTTATACTCCCTTCCTTTCACTGATTTTTAAACTTTTCTTGGCATTAGCAGTTTAAGAGAATAAAACATGAGCTGGCATTACGGTGACTGTGCATCATAATTATTCTCTCTTACCGATATCTGTTGCTCTTGCAGGCATAGGTCTCCTCCACTGTGTAACAAACTTGTAAGCATCTAGTCTTATTTCAATGATATTGTTAAGCAATGCCAGGAGAGGTGCCAGTGGGAAGGCAGCAACGAAGATGGTGGTAAAGCCAAACTGTAAAACTAACAACAGATTGCCAGATTAGAAAATGGAAACATAACGCAGCCTTAAAAAGGAAAAGCTTTAGAACTGCTGCTGATTTCCTTTAAAAAAATGGCATCTCTCTTGTAAATTTGCTCACCCATCTCTAAGTACTCATCCATTAGACCGTGGAGATTCATGGGCTGCAGATTCCAATCTTTTTCCCATTGAGGTAGTGAAATTTTATGCTCCAATAATTGCCCTCCTTTCTTGATCTTGCGTCGTGACCACCAGTTCTGTAGTAACCTACATTAGACAGACAGTTCACGGAGCTTGTGATATCATTGGCAGCGCCAGTTCAAGAATTTACAACATTCACTGATATCATCCTGAGTTAGTACCGTAGGCCTATTTTGAACTGTTCCAAGCTACCGCATTCATGCCTGTAGAGATACCTTCTCAAGAGTATGCTACAATACTCTTAGAAGAAGAAATTTAAGCCAGAGCAGAAAGCCTTTACAAGACCTTACACACAATTTAAGCCTCATATTAAGGGGTTACTTATGATTTAAGTGGCACTTTAGGCACTGCTGGGCCCCTTATGCTGGTGTGAGTCTTAGATCTGTTCTGCAGGAGCACTCACTCCTCCTGGATGGGTGAACAAAAAAGGATAGGAAACCCCTGTTATTGGGTGGGTGGGAATATAAAGGATATTGTTCATTACTTTAGTTTAACAAGTGTAATCTAATGAATGATAAATCATATTAAGAGTGCCGGTCACCAAAGATGCTAGAGCACAAGTGTATGCTGTTTTCAATGAACAAACCTCAGAAGATGTTTTTAAAATTACAGAGCCTTCTTGAAAGAGTACTTATTAAAGAATATTATTTTCTTTATGTGTCTTATGTGTCTTTAACAAGGTTTTGTTGAAACTACCAACATAAGGCAGGATTGTGACCAGCCCTTATGATGCTGTGCAATGGTTATTTCACAGGGAAGTTGTGAATAATAAACAGCTAAAGACTGTTAAAAAGCTTCTCAGATGAAAATGGTTACGCAAGTACTATTTCAATTTGGGCAGCAGGAAATCAGAGACTGCAATTGTACGTTCTCATTTGGAAGTCACTTGAATATACACTTTAGGGAGGCAAAATCCACGCTTCATTAAAAAGGGACTGATGCCCGAAAGTGTTTTCTATTAGCTTTGTCAACCTGCTGTTATCCATTTCTAAATCCAGTTTATTCTTTGGCACCTCCTTTCTTTTGCTGCTGAAAAGGTCTCAAAGATAAACAAAGGCCTTGTCTAAATGTCCAGACTATAGCTTCGTGAAAGGGAAAATAATTAAGAAGCCTGTTCTCAAATATTTGCTAGATAAAGAAGTTAAGGTACTGCTGAACTGGGAAGAAAGGAAGCCTAACACGCTGTGTACCTTTGTGCTATTCAGTGTTTGGTCTAGCAGCAACTGAATAGTGCCCCAAACATATTTATTAGGTTGCTGGCACATACAGAACACAGCTTTTTGGACAGGGTTTCAAGATTGGCACTCTGACTAGACTATAATTTGATGTATCATAAGCAATACAGTATATTATGCACGTCTTAAAAATTATGTACAAAAATCTTGGCCCAGTTCTTGTTAGAAGCTGCACAGTGCTGTTTAAGATAGGTTGTGAAAGATAATTAATTTTTAAACATGAAACAATGC
Source organism: Emydura macquarii macquarii (assembly GCF_026122565.2). Lineage (NCBI taxonomy): Eukaryota > Metazoa > Chordata > Testudines > Chelidae > Emydura > Emydura macquarii. The sequence goes on from NW_027133377.1 coordinate 6,828,249, forward strand.
AAAAGGCTCAAGTACTCCATAAAGCTTTCTTGCTGAGCTGCAGCGAATGCAGTACCTGGGAACAACAAGCTTACAGCATATGAAATGCAATAACAAGGAAAAAGTCTTCTTGAAATAGTTATTTTAGACAGACAGATCACTTACATTCCTTTTACTTTATTTACAGCATCCATCCTATCGGGGAGGGGAGCAGAGTTTTATGAGGTTTCCTCAAATTGCACTTTTGTGCTCCCCCAGTTGTGTTTTTAAAGTATAACACTACAAAATAAGAACCTGGTGAGAGGAATCTTTTTTTGATCACAGAGCAATGATTGTTTTATAGTGGGACAGTGGCACTACTCTAGTTAATGTGAAGCCTAGCTTACTGTTTAACAGCCAACTTTATTAAGTGCTCTAAAATCCACATGCTTCCTCATACTGTCTAGAAAATTGCTATGTTATGTGGGAGATCTGCGGTAAGCGTAGTGGTCCAAATCTGAGGTCATGTGAGTAAGAGGTTTCTGATACAGAGCGTCTGCCCCTCAAAAAATTTACATGACGAACATTTCATGGTTCTTATAACTTTTTTTTTTTTTGCTCACACTGGGAGCTCTTATCCTTCCCAATTTGCTATCACCTGCATGGAATGGAACTCTGGATTTAGCACCCACTGCCTCTTTGAGGAAAGCAACATATAAAAAAGGTGTCAGGGTAAAGTCTGGAACTGCAAAATAGTTGAAGAGAAACTGATGTGCCAAAGTGCAAGTGCTCAGGATTAGGATTGTGTTGCAAACCAGAGGTTCATAGGCCTACTGCTGCCAGAATAACTGTAGACTTGAGGTGGTATGGTGGGGCCACTGAACCCAGCAGTACTCATGAACTGAGTCTGAGTCATGCTCTATGCAGATTTCCGAGAATGTGCGCTGGGCATATTAGTTGCTCTCTCAACCTGCATTCTTCAGGTACTCCTTCTGGAAGCATTTCCTTGAAAGCAAAGCTTCTGGTTTAAGAGCTGTTATTTCAAAGTGCTCTAAAATCCACATGCATATTCAGATTTTACTTTAGAAATATTGTCAAGGAAAATAGCATTAATTAACTAGAGGGTAGATGAAAGACTGTAGCAAGCAGCAGCATTAGATGGATGTAATCATGATGCCTGAACTTCACCTGTTTCCTGAACAATGAAACTGAGCTGTGATCAAATAAAAGTATGTAACTGTGACTCAGTGTTAGCATGATCAAAGAGGCTGTGATGAGCATCAGGAAACACCCCGTAACAGAGAGCCTGATGCTAAGGACTGGTGTAAATTCAGTATTAATTAATGTGGTTCCAGGATACTGTTTTCGGTCAAAACAGTAATTTATATTTACCATAAAAAATAAACACAGAAAACCTTCAACTTCCTACAACATTTCATCCAATCTACACAAAGCAAGGGATCACAGGTTCAGTTTCACTCCTCAAAGTGCTGTAGTTTCTGTGAAAGAGCGGTCTGAAGGAAATATTAGACACTGCAAAAATTGTAGTCACATAGTCCTTTATAAAACAGTTATAGCAGACCTCAAACATATACCCTCCACAAACTGCTAGCGAAAAATCAGGCAGTACACGATATACCATACATATTTTGAAATGATACTCTAACCCCAAAAAAATAGAATTTTTTTGCAAACTTTTTTCCACCCATTAAAGTGGAAATGCTGGTTCAGCTTTATCTTTGGCAGTACTACCACACCACCATAATATTGCTGTGTCACATTGGGGCGGGGTACAACTAGAAGTGCAAATTATGATCATCTGGCCAAAGGATTCCTCAGAAACCACCCCTCAGAAATAGGGAACTAATTTTAATAATCAAAATTTTCTCTGTGCAAGGGAGATTCTCTTGAAAATGGGTATGCCACAACAGGAGTTTGGGTAGATTCTGTGATGCAAATTAGCAGTCATTTGCTTAAGAGGCTTCAGAAATACAGCCTCCCCCAAAATAAGCTGCTTATAATTTTCAGAGTGCACTGAAATCTATGTGCATGTGTAAACTGCTTTAAAAACTGATATGCTGCAACAGAGTCTGTAGTACTACTTGCGTTGTAAATTTGGGGTCTGAACCAGAACTCTATATCCTGAGTCAAGTGTAGATCTAAATCCAAACTCTGCATGAGGTCTTCTCTTTCTATAATGAGTTGTATCAAATCTTCAGATCTCAACACCTGATCTTGGGAAATGTTGAGATCCACATATGGATCCAAACTTTGGTGCTCAGGTCCACGTATCACAAAGACAGGGGTTAGGGCTGGTGTGAATTACAAGAGATTTAAAACAAATAATTTAGTATTCTGTGTTTTATGTATTTGTGAACATATGCTCCCCCATGTAGCTGGTACAGCTGCATGCTATGGGACCACTTTTGCTTAGTAGTTTTGATGAAGACTTACAATTAAAAGCCATATCCTGCCTTCACCTACATTAGAGCAAAATGGCACTTTTCCTTTTTCTCTTACTATTGCATAGGTTATGATCATATTTTTATAAAATAATTCTCTCAACAAGTGAACTTACGGATAACCCAGTTCCATGAAGTTGTTCCACATTTGTTTTAAAACCATGATAACTCCCATTTGCAAGCAGAGATCTATCAAACAGCCACTAGGATGACACTGAAGGGAGAGGGAAAAGTTATGTATTACTATATAGTTTTAAAACACTTTTATATTTTAAAGCATTCCCCTAGTTTACACACGTGCAGCCTGGATGAATGGGAAATATTTAAGTTCCTAGGGTAAAATGCTGACTCCACTTAAATCAACAGGAGTTTTGCCATTGACTTCAGTGGACCCCGGCTTTCACCCATGTAATTTAAAGATATTTCTAGGAAAAATCAGCTACGATGTGTATTTTTCTTTTGGTTTGCTTAACAGTTATTAAAATGAATTTCAATGCTTTTGAGAGGTAACAGACTGACAGACCTGTAGAACTAAGCTAACTACAGAAGTACAGTATGGACAAAGTTAATGCTTATTTCTTCTGCTATTGTGCCCCCAATATAGTCAATCCTGTCTGACGGGGACAACCTTTTCGAGTGAGATTTTGGATAATCTCCCTGTCCATTGAATTTTTCTGCCATAAACTGCTGCAAAGGGCAGCGGCTATGATATGGACACTTGTCTGCTAGATGGTACCACCAACTTGTTCCACATCAGCCAATAAACATGCAACAGAATGAAGCAATATTTGACCTCTAATGACCGAAGCTGAATTCATACCAGTGACTTGGAGCTGTACGTTTCTAAATCTTAAACCATTCAATTTGCCAAAAATGTGTGTTTTAATTAGGTAATGAGTTAGCAATCATATCTAATAACTGGATGTCTAAAGTTAGGCTCCTAAATCAATATCTAGGAACGTAAATAGAAGAGGCCTAATTTTCAGAGATGCTGAGTAACCTCAGCTCCCTCTGAAATCAGGGGAGGTGGTGTGGTTTAGCACCTTTATATGCCCAGGCTTGAAAACTTTGACTTTAATATTTGAAAAAGTACTCCCACACTAGGGCAAATTTAGGAACCCATCAACAATAATGGGCTGCACTTCTGTTGTGCCTTCCATCCAACCATCTCAATGGTCCTCACAAATATTAATGATTTAGACCTCTTAACAGGCTTGTAAGATAGGATAATTTTACTGCCTTCTTTTCACAAATAGGGAAAATGAAGCACAGAGGGATGAGTGTCTAGTCCAAAATAACACAGCAAAGCTGAGAGCTCAGAAAGGAAGCCACATTTTTTGGTTTCCAGTCCTCTGCTATGAAAAAAGATATGTTCTTCCTCACTGAACTTTAATGGAATAATAAATCTTCCACATGACTATAGTTTATGTCTTTTAGACATTCCAGAGTTTCCTTTTTGGACATTGAGATTTTACAAGAAAAAAAATGGGATTGTTTACCTCTTCCAGTCTCCATCTATTAAAAAGTTTGTTGTATTTTCCTGGACGTCCTGCAAATCTGTGAAATGAGATTTTTGTTTCTTACTGGAAATTTCAACAACATTTTTATTACTAGAATTGTTGAATTTCATCCATTGATCAAATCTGTTAACTATGAATAGTTTAGATGATAAGTGGATGAAGGCCATATGCTAAGAGAGATCCTTGACACTGGAGGGGAAGGTGTGTATGTGTGGTTTCAGAATCCAACCCGGGATAGACATCCACATTTTGCAGATAACCCCCAAACCCTATAATGTACAGAAACAAAGCCTTGCATTTAACACTCCCCATGAACTTTGAGATGTTAGAAATTCAAGCCTCCTAATTCTGCAGTGGCTCCAGGAAGGCAAACCATTGTACCCATCAAATCAATGAAGATCAGCACAGGAATCAGCCCATGCAGAACCAGCCCCAGGATTGGGGCCTCAGACATGAAGTATGCATTTCAGGTCCATCTCTGTTACAAACAGATATTGACAATACATCCTTCTCACAGTTCTAATAGCTCTGTATGTAATTTCCTGCTCAGGCAAAATTCCCAAAGACTTCAATGGAAATTTTCCCTAAGAAAGAAATGAAAGACTGGCACTTCTGTATCTACTGGACATAGCAAGACATAAAAGGATAAAAGACAAAACAGATGGCACAAAGAGGTGCCTAATATAATTATCATGGATTATAATATTCCCTGTGGCTTTTTTCAGTACGTTTAGTAGTTTATAGTTAAATAGAATAATATGATATTCTTAGCCAGAGGGTTTTTTATTTTTTCAATCTTCAACTGAAACATCATCATAAAACTTTGCAGTTCCATTCAAAGATCTCAAATGTTTTGTAGATGTAAATAAATTAGTATTGCCAACAATCTTGTAAGGTTGGCAAATATTATCAAACCTATTTTAAAAATGGTGAAAATTAAGCAAGGTCAAAAGACTTGCCCAATCTTACACAGTGAATTAGCGACAGGTACAGAAATAGACTCCAGGAATCCTGGCTCCCAATCCTGTCTGCGAACCACTACACAACACTTGTTACTCACAGGATATGTTTTCCAGGAAACATTACCAGTGGGAGATAGATGGGCAAAAACGGATGGAGCACTAGGTCCAACTTTTGAAATTTATCAGCATGTTAGACACAAATCTGTATTTAAGTATCTAAATAACTGGCCTGATTTTCAGAGGTGTTGAGTATCCACAATCCCTACTGATGTCCAGGGCCAGATTAACTCTCCTGTGGGCCTCAGACTATTAATTTTGTGGGGCCCCTTATGGCAGCACTGCGGGAGCTAGGAGCACTCGGGCTGGCCTGGGGCAGATCGGCCAGCCTGGGGCAAGGTGAGCCAGTGCTATGGTGCGGTGCAGGACAGCAGCGTTCTGGGGGTGGGGCAGCGGCGCTGGCCGGCAGTGCTCTGGGAGCTGGAGGGAGCACCTGGGATGGGCCTGGGCCAGACCGGCCAGCCTGGTGGCAAAGTGGGTCAGCGCTGTAGTGTGACGTGCGCTGGCGGCTCTCCGGGGACTGGGGCAGACTAGCCAACATGGCGCTGGGTTGGGTCCAAGCCTGGTGCTGGGGCACTCTGGCAGTGGGGGAGCGGGGCCGCTGGGGTGCAGGTTCTGGGGGTGCTTGGGGTGCTCAGCCTTGGGTCCACCCGCCAGCCAGCCTGGCTCGTGCTCAGGCCACAAAGGGTGGGGCTCTGATGGGAGATGAGTGGAAGGGGTATGGTTTTGCGTGGAAGGGGTGGAGCCGGGGGCTAACCTCCCCTAACGGGCCGTTCACCAGATGTCCCGATTTATTTTTGCGGGACCCCCCCTTAGCCCGAGGCCCTGGGCTGCAGCCCCTAAAGCCCCTGCACTAATCTGGCCCTGTTGATGTCAATGGGAACAGCAGGTGCTCAGCACCTGTGAAAAAAAAATCAGACCTTTTTCTAAATAGTTTCTAAATATAGATTTAAAGATCTTAATTATACCCACAATTTTGGCTTTAATTTATACTCAGTTGCACAAACTTTGCTGGTTCTGACATCTCAAATTACTATAACATTAAAACATTTTCTTTAAAGCAATTTAATATATTACCCTAATGAAATATCAAGCAGTAAGAGTTCAGTATGCATTTCCCTCTGTTCTTAGGGAATAAAATCATGATTAAAAATAACTTACCTGCCGAGGAAAAAGGCAATATAAAAGATAGAACTGTTTAAGTTGACAAACTGGAAGAGGAACATTTTCAAGGCAAAACTGTTTTCCCATTCAGAGTCTGTTCTCGGATGCTCTAAAAGGAGTGACACAGTACACATTAAAAATGAAATGACGTTGCAAGTGTCTTACAGAGTTCCAGGGTCAACGTGCCTCCTATAGAACAAATTATAGGGGTCAAATTAATGTAACCCTTTAAGTTTCTTTTTTCTTCAGTAAAGTATGCAGTTAGAAGGTCACACAGCTCCTACCCTAACTGTAACCAGATTGGTTCTATGCACAAAGAAAAAATGGTGTTCCTAAACTGTGAAACATCAAAAAACTTTCCATGAGAATTCCATTCTCCATTTTGATGGCTCTCTCTTTCTGAATTCAGATTGATCTTGAACTTTTTAATCCTTTCAGGCATGTTGAGATGCCTTGATTCTTCTTTTAATACATTTCATAGACCCGAAGAAGAGCTCTGTGTAGTTCAAAAACTTGTCTCTATCACCAATGGAAGTTGGTTCAATAAAAGATATTACCTTACCCACCTTGTTTCTTTGATTCTTCTCAGTAGTTGTGCATGATAGTGCTTAGAATCAGCAGCTCAATACACAATGGCAAACTAGACAAGCAGTGAAATGATCAGAACTGGAAGCAACCTTTTTCAATCTGCATCTCACAAACATTTTCATGTCTTACTCCATGCTACTCCTTATGTCTGGGAACATCTTCCCCTGAATTTATTCATAGGGACACTACGCTCTCACCAAGACCCAACTCTGTCATAATGCCTCAAAGGTGTCAGGCAGTTGACAAGTGGGGCAGATGGAGTTAATTGGTCCTTTATATTTTTTTTAACTACAAATATAAATATGCATAACAAATCATCAAAGGTTTTACTTAATTCCTCATTCGCACTCCTTGCACGTCACTAGATTTTAGACTCTTTAAGGCAGGAATGTTATCTTAATTAGAACAGGTTCATAATTATTGTAATTTGCAATTTTGACATAGTTCATGAAAATTTCAAATTGCTGTTTAAAAATTAATTATGGTACACAGTAGATGGTTAAACAATTCAAAACCACCTGAGTGTCTTCGCACCTAAGTAGCATATGTCACCATGAAATCAGTTAATACAATTTGGAACATTCAAAATAGATGTTGTCCCATTGTTTTAGAGAAAAAACAACTGCATTTTTTTCTTTGAGTTCTTTAATAGAAACCTTTTTAGATTCTAGGGATGAGCTGCTTAACTATAACAAGCAGAATTAATTAACTAAGATAGGGTGCACTTTTCTAACACGGTGAGATATTCAATCCCCTAAAATGAATATGGTTACTTAGGGACAGCATAAACTAATACTACAAGGCTGTGGTTTGCCTTTCATTAGAAGATCCCAGCCTGTTGACACACAATAGTTACTGCTGAGTAATTCAGTCACTGTTTTTTTTCTTCCTTCCATTTATTTTTTTAATGAGCTTAGGAAGTATCTAGGAACAATAGGGCAGTAAACAGTCATTCTAACGTAGATGAAATGTAGCCAACTGTGTTCTGGTCCAACCCAGAAAACATTGCAATGAATTTAAATGTGCTTCTTGTAACTGAAATGGCATTCAAGGAAATGGAAGTTTTTTACATTTTAGTTCATTTTAGTTTTATTTTAATTTACTTTTAATTGGAGTTATGAATGAGTGAACATTCTCCCATCTGTTTGTCTATGGGCAGTTTACCTGCATCTGCACACTGGAGTTTGTCTTGAGAAAGAGGCATCAATTCTCAAAACAGCTGTTGGATTGTGTAAGCAGGGTGTCTGTCATCCAGCAGCGTGGCATACTTATTAGAAGGGCTGTCATTGATTAATCCTGTTGCCTATCACCATTGGCTTATCCTGCTGCTTTATGAAAGACCTCAGATTGGCTGGTGTTGAGTCTGCAGGGGCAAAGAGCCCCTTTCTGCTCTGAAACAGTTGCTACTACTACTGGGGCTCAAATTAATGTGGGGGTTTTGGGAGATGGAGGCGAATACTTGGTTTCAATTCAATAATTCAACCCATCATCCAAGGCCAGTGAGATTGTATCCATGGAATCACCCTAGAGTCTTGGCATGAGAACTGGAAATTTTCTGGGGCAGTATTTGGTAAGGGACTGTAGGCCCATTTAGGTTTTACAGTTAGGGCATGGCCATTTGGACCTTGGAGAGTTGTTATTGTGTGTGGATGCCAAAAAGTGCAGAGGCCAGTAATGAAATGGGGGGGTCCTTTTTTAGCTGCAGACAGGAATGACATATTATTTTTAGGAATTACTTTGTGAAGTTCAGTTAAGTTAAATTGCCATCTTTTGGCTACTTCCATATACATTTGAATGGTCTGTCCTCACTAGTTCTTGCCTTCAGCATTCTTACTTGTGACTGACCTGTGTACACTTTCCTCAACAATAAGCACTTTTCCAAAGTCTATTATGTATGGAAACAAAACTTACATCATCATGACCTACTTCTGTAGGACCAGAAGCCATATTATGAAAGGGATAATTGATGCTCTATTACACCAGATGTCAAAAATACTTTTTCATGTAGTATAGAAATCTAGGATGTGAATCAAAGCTTTGTTGGTCTTTCTAATTCTCCTGTAATATTCAACAAAGTGCTTTGATGGAAACATTTAGTTCAGCAAGAGTAAAATCTGAGTTTAACTGGGCACAAATTTATATAAAATAACTTGGATGAGCCCAATGGCTATCAAATTTTGTTGGTGCTTCCAAGCCCCTGGTCACTTACCAGTTAGTAGGCAAAGAGGAGATTTATGTAAAGTCTCATTGGCAAACATAGGCACCAAGCGCTTGAGCTACAACTTTTCTGTAGTCTCCTCTGTGTGGAGAATCGCAATGTCTTTAAATTATTGCACGTATACAAATCTTTCAGACGCTTGTTAAACTGAAAGACTGCACTCTCTTTGCGAATTACAGCATAACCAACAATATCATATGAAATTGGATAGACCACATCAGATGAAATGTTAAGGATAAAATATTCACACACCACCAGATTTTAAGTGCTGCATTTGAATCCTGTTTTAAATTCAAAAGGTAGCCTCCCTGCTCACATCCTTTATGACTGAAAAGAGATAGGAAGCTTTATTATTAATTTTTTTAAAGAGTCAAAATTACAGCTGGTTGAAAATTTGATGGAATGTTTTTCCAGTGGAAGATGCCATTTTGCCGAAACGAAAACTTTCTGTGGGAATGTGTCAATTTTGACATTTAGTTTAATTTTTTCATACAGCATTTTGATAAAATAAAAACATTCCTTTCACACATTTTTGGATGGAATATATTGCTTTTTTTCAAACTATTATATTACATTATATTTAAAAAGAACCCTAAACGTTGAAATTTAAATAGAACATTTCAATTAACCCTACATTTTTTTTTTAATTTAAATTCATGGGAAATTTTGGAATTCTTTGTCATAGCCCAATTCTGAATGAAAACAAATGTCAAAATCAGGACATTTTCCATGAAATGGAAATCCCAGGTCCCACCAACTCTAGTCAGAATATTTGTCTGGAAAATGGAGGGAAGTTTTTTTCCACTAATGAGAACCACAGATGTGGCATGATCCTAACCTGATACTTCTCCCCTTTTTATCCATGGGGCAGATTTTAAAAAGGCAGTATTATTTCAGGCTTCCAACTTTACCTGATAACATTTGAAAACTAAAAAGAATTGATACTAGGGCACAAAATGTTAATAATTCAGATACAGCTAGATGGACTCATAAGTTATTTATATTTAGATGAAGGAACAATTTAGGCTTTGATTGTACAATCTGATCCACACAGGGACAGGGGGAAGGAGAAGAGGGGAATGCATGAGTCCTTGGAGAGCTCCACTGAATTCAGTGGCATTCCATATGGACATTAGCTTTCCCCTGCACTAAGCAGACTGCCGGATGAGGGCTTCTAGAAATGGCCCACAGCTGGTTAGGTCAGCTGTGATCCAAACTTCTCTAAGGCCTGACATGGCAGGAAGGGGGACATCTGATCTGGGGATTTGGTTTGCATCCATCTCTAGTGGCCATTGACCAACAATTTTTTTCCCTTTCCGTTTGTTTTTCTTAACACATGCCAAAAAATAGTTTACTCTGCAGTGAATAGTCTGGGAAAAGTCGACATGTTACTATGCATGTTATCAAATCATCAAAACCATTTTTATTGAAATACAAAGTTATACAATCTATCTGATGAGGAGTATGCCAGAATTAAAGATGCACCTACCTAAATCTGTTAGGAGATAGGCAACTTTTTCATATACCTGAAACAGAAATAAGAAACAGTTGACATAAGAAAATTATAGTAAAGATTTTATATTGTTAAAATATCAGATATCTATTAAATAAATGAATAAAAATATGCATCTGAAAGAAACACAAGTTTCCTACAACAGCAAGATAATTGAGAGGGCAAGGAGCTGCAGGGATCTTAAATATTTGCAATGAAAAAAAAATCATTTATTTTAGCCCCTCTTTTTCTTGGCCAATTATCCACAAACACAATTAAATTTTTATCTTCGTAGTTTGACTTTATCTATCTAATGATTTATGGAAATATATTTCAGTCTATGGAATGCTGTGTGACTGTTCGTGCAGATATCTATTTATACATTAATATATTTGTGATTATATATTTTCATGAGAACTGTTCCTACAGCCATCTCAGAATCATTGTAAAATATGGACTACATCCAATCAGAAAACAGATCAATACCATGCAACTTAAGTGACCAATCACACAGATTAGATAGCAAATGATGAATTGCAAATAGTTTGAGCATGCCATAGACTAGTTTTTTAAAAAACTTAGAATCCTTATCCCTCTTTTAAAAAGTTTTGAAACTTACAACATTAAGTGACATGATGATCATGAAATTGATACAGACTCCAGTGCCAGATGTTGCAAACTGCCAGTACTTTTTGATAAAATACCACTTGAAGGATGCAAACTGTTCCATAGCTACCAGGCGATAGACCACAACAGCAAACACTGCAGTGAGTACCAAAGAAATCTGCAGTGAGAAAAATGCATGTGTAATTAGAAGAAAAAATACTGATTAAAATAAACAGCTGAAATAATGATCAATAGATTATTGAGTGCTTTTAAAAAGGAGAGTGTCCAATTTGTTTCAGGGAGCAGTTTTATGCTAGAGACAAAATACTAGACAGTTGAAACAAAATTCTTTGTTACTATAGAAAGACAAATGCCCACTATTTATATTTTTACAAAATTCTAAAGGCATAACCCCCTTCCCACCCAAGAACCCCAAATCACCAACAACCAACCAAACATTAACAAGCATTGTTCCTGATCTGATTGCACTTATACACATTATACCACTTGTAACTCCATTAATTTTAGTGGAATCACTACTGATTTACATTGGTGTGATATCAGAATAAGGTCTAGAATGACTTTACCATGAAGAATATTCCTGAGACAGACACCATCAGTCGACTAAGTTTATCAGGGAAGGGTTGAAAAGGTTCAGGTTTTCCTGTGATGGGATTTACTCGTTCCACTTGGGAGTATTTTGCTTCAAACTGAGGGCGCAGCTCTTCCTGCAATGACGTAGATGTGCTTTAGTTTAAGTAGCAAAGCATCAGGCATTCAGTATAAACATTCAATAATGATAATGACTTGCAGTTGCATAGCTTCCTTAGTCCCAAGGTGCTTCACATATTTTTCAAGCAAATATCCAAATAACTGCCCTTGAAAGAGACTGAATTGGAGAACCTTGGAGACATGTCATTACATTCACCCAGAGATCAGGAGCAGCACAAATCATGGCAGTAAAAGTTTTCCCATATCCACCAGCCAAGGTATTAGAAGAATAACCTCCAGGGATGAAGGGGAGTTTGGTTGCCATGTTGATTTAATCACGGGTTTCTCTACTGAGATTGCTAAGAAAATAGTACATTAGTGCCAGTTATGGTGGTGGTTTTTGTGGTGTGGAAACTTTTCATTAGGAACTAGACTAACAACATCAACTCATCTCAAAGAGGCTCCAGAAAAGCCATGAAGGGATGATGACTTTGGGCCTGAACTTTGGGCCTTGAACCAAATTTGATGATCAGATGACGACTTTGGGCCTTGAACCAAATTTCAACCACTATCCTAGAGGTGAGTAGCCTAAATTCCATTGCAACAATATTTACTTGTGATTTACAGAGGAAATTTTCTGAGATGTGTAAAAAGGTAGAACTATTTGATATTTGTTGGTGTCAATGGAAGACTGTAATAGGGTGAGCTGGCCTTTTAAGAGTGGTTCAAGGTCTAGGCTCTGGCCCTTTTCCAGAGTGGCTTAGTTCTGGCCTGAATCGGGAACTTGTGGTGCAAAGAGATCAAGAGAGTTGAAGGCTGACTAGCAATGTATGCAGGTAAAGGGGGCAGCTTTGGTTCCCTCCATGTCCCTGCTGTATTTGGCTTTCTGGCTCCAAACAGCACCCTATTCCTTAACACTTTGCTTGCACTTGTGTGGGCTCTTTGTCTGACCTAATAGCAAGTTGTATTCTCTTCAGGAAGAGTGCCACCCAATACTTCTTGCTTCTTCCCTTGTCTTCTCTTTAGTGGAGAAAAGGGAGCTCTTTTTATCCCTGACCTCATTACCAGCATACATTGCTGCCCATTCAACAGCTCCCATAGTCCCTAAGGACTACAAGTCCCAGAATGCCTTAGCTTTGAGCTAAACTGGGATTAGGGCCACAGTTGGCCCCCAAATCCCTCTTAAAGGGCCTTCTGATTCTGGACAGAGATTCTTGGCTCTCCCCATCACACTTTACTAAACATGGACACTTAGATATTTTTTAATTCACATACCCTGCTTAAATAAAAGGAGTAATCATTGCCCTCCTTAAATAAATGAATAAAAGTACTTTGCCAAGAGGGAAGTATTATTTGAATTTGGATGCACATCTACCTGGAAGATACATTCTTGATCTAGTCCACCAGTGTAATATAGTAAATTCAATTATCCTAGCAGATCAAAAGGTATTATTACTTGCATTAACATTGTGTGGTCTTACCTCTTCATCCTCCCAGTCTATGAGATCCCAATCATAGGTGAGCACAGCTCTCCGCCTTTTCCAAAACTCTAGAAACACTGTAGCTGTGGAAACCATTATTACTTTTTATTATTTTTCATAATTAAACCCTGGTTTTAAAATACATGCAGGCATGATCATTTTCATTATACATGTTCTAGTTGGTCACATGTGGACTCTAAAAATCATAACTAATTCCAGAGTAAATTAACTGATATTAGAGTAGAGCAGTAATTTGCAACAATCTGAGTAAGATCTTTTTTTTTTTTGCCCATCTGTTTCCTCTGTACAGGAAAGAGTTTCCTGATAACGTGTGACACAATCCCGCATTTATTTCATTACTTTGGTTAGAATTTTAATCAAACACCAATTTTATAATTTTTAATAAAAATCTATTGTTTAAAAGAATAAACACGGACAAAAATGCAGATTAGGTGGACAGCACTTATTAACAAAGAACTAGATTCTGATCTCACTGAAACTGGTGTGAATCAGGAGTAGCTTGACTCCCACTTTCTTATGCCAGTGTAATTCCATTGATTTAAACAGATTACTTTAACAGTTACTTCTGATTTACAGTGGTGTATATGAGATCATAATCAGGCCTATCATGCACTTACAGTGATCTAGTATTTGTAGTCTTTATCAACACTGTTACACAGTACTCTACAGCAGTTCTGTAAAACAGTGCAGTGTGCTGTAGTGTCTGCAATGCATTGCCTAGATCCATTGCTAGAGACTGTAATAGCATTTTTTTAAATCATTGGCAGAGTTATAAAGGTATGCAAGAGCCATAGATTGCAGATTTAAGGAGCCAAAATTATATCCTCTTGAGATACAATGTAATATTATTTTAAATACATTACTTGATCCCTAATATTATTTATGCAGAAAATATTCTTTTATTTTGCCACATATATATGAGCCCAGCTAAGTTACAGAAGGGGAGAGGGTTCATAGGAACCCTTACCCCATGCATACCATGGAAGGGCTTGTCAGTATTGCAATCTCATGCTACGGAGAATGTAAGGAGTGATTTCTCCATGTGCCCAAGGGGAATAGGACCAATGCACAAGGCAAGTATGCTGAACTCCATAAACATGTACCCGTGTGCAACTCTGGGAAGCCTTCCCAGAATTCCCCTTCGAGCAGTGTCACTTTGCATTGTTTCAGCATGTGGCTATGCCTAAACAGCACAGAAGAGGCTTGGGTTTATTCAGTACCACTGTTTTCAAAACTAATATTGTTAGGCATCTAAATCCATAATTAACCACCAAAGTGGGTGGCTTAATTTTCAGAGGTACAGTACTGAACAGCAAATCCCATTGAACTCAGTAGCATCAGATCCTGAAACACTGAAGTCAGCGGGAGTTTTGCCAGTGACATTATGAAATTCAAGATCAGAGCCTAAATGAGAGAGGTGGGGGAAAGAGAGTGACTAAGTAGAGAGGACGCTATTTTTTAGGGGTTGTAAGTGTTTTAGTTGGTAAAGTTACCAGCTTTATTTAATAAAATGAGAGACAGTGTGGCTTAGGGAAAACGTATAAGATTTAACAATAAAGAACATAAAAAGAGCGGCGTGAGACGGAGATGGCAGAACCCTTTATGTGCCCTAAACGACATCTGATGTTGTGGGAAACATTCAGATCCATATTATAAATAAATCAGCCAAAAGGGTGATATTTATTGTTGCCAAATACACCCGCAGCTCCTTGGCTTTATTTTCAGACATATCCTGGAAGTCAAAGTGCCTCCCCCAAAACGTTGCAACACTGCCTTTCACATGGTAGAACTGGACTCCATAGTATTTTGGCTGCATAGTTAACCAGGCTTTTGAGGGAATAGGGTCAAAAGGTAGAACAGATCAAAAATGCAAACTGAAAAAAATAGTTCAATGTTTTGTATGTTTTTAGTTCAAATTTCAATGAAAAATTGTCCAAATTTTAAAATTCATTTTAACCATTTTGAAATAAAAGGTTTGATCTTGCCTGGCTGCCCCTTATTTTATTTCACCACCCTATTGCCCAACTGATCAGATTTTCTGGCTCCTAGCATCACAGCTCCTGGCAACCAGAGATTCAATAGTTACTCTGGATTGACTCCTATAAAACTGAAAGCAGCACTCGTCTGTGAACGTGCAAAAAATTTTCATTGACCTAGGGCCTCCTGTGGAAAAGCAAGCTACATTAGTTAATGGGTAATCTGAACATTGGATTGAGACCCAAGAATTTATGAGTTCTAATAGAGCTCTCACAGGGACTTTCTCACAAGAAAGCCAGTTGCTATGAAAGTTCCAGACTAATTTTGCAGATTCAAAATATGGATCATTTGGAGAACATTGAGAGAAGCAACCACACCTATGTTTTGCTTTTTCCCTGGTCTTTGCCTTACTAAAGAAGAATAGCACTTTTATATCCCTGCCCCCTTTCCAGCATTCATTGCCATCCGTCCGACAGCTCCCATTGTACCTCTGGACTACAAATGCCGGAATGACAGATGTGGTGAAAATCTTGGGCAAGAGAGGCATAAAATGGATGAGCAGAGTGGTTACAGCAATATGGCATGACCAAAGAATTCCTGAAGACTGGTGTAACTCTATTGTGGTCCCAATATATAAGAAGGCAAGCACTCATGAATACGGAAACTAATAAGAGATAAAGATACTGTTGCCTAGGATGAAGATATGGAACACATCTTGGATGCTAAGATTAGGAGAATGGTGGAACCTTTCCTCAAACAAGAACAGTCTAGTTTTAGGAAAGGACAAGGAGTCCCACAGATGCCATGTTTACAAGTCATTAAGTGACAGAGAAATGGCTAACGTCCTAGCAGGACAGCTTCTTTGCTTTGAATGACCTAGACAAGGCATATGATAAAGGAGGCTTACGCCAGTGCTGAGGAAATAAAGAGTGTCTGTCGATTTAAAACTATGGTGAAATACACTATACAGATAATTAAAACAGTGATGGGAATGTGTTTTGGAGTCCCTCTGAACTGAAAGTTGGACTGCACCAGGGCTCAGCCCTCAGTCTGCTGCTGTTTATTATATTGATGGATTATGTCAGAAGGAAGATCCCAACAGAAAAAGATGAGAAGCTGCTATATGCAGATGACATAGCAATAAAGGCATCCTCAAAAGAAGATCTAAAGGAAATAGTGAACCAGTAGTATGACCAACTAAGCTACCATGGGGTGAAAATGAGCATGACTAAAACTGAGGTCATGCAGGTCAGTAGAGATGCCACAGTGAAACTGGATGTATAGATTAATGGAACACACGACTGAACCAGACTGATCAGTTCAAGTACCTTGGTAGCTGGGTTATGGAAGATGGCAGGCTTGAACATGAGATACAGTTCAGACTGGGGAATGCTGGAGGAGTGTGGACTAACATTTCAGGGGCTCCATATGACAAGTGTATGCCACGAAACCTAAAAGCCCAGCTTTACAGAACAAAGGGGTGCCCACAATGCTAAATGGTGCAGAAGCATGCGTGGTAAGAGATAGCAGATTCAGTGCCAACAGGTGCTCAAGATGAGATGTCTGTGTGCAATCAAAAGAGTACACAAAGAGACAGATTTTGAAATGAAGGATTAGGATGGAAGTCAAAGTTTGTGGTGTGGCTGACAAAATCCAGGAAATGCAACTTTGCTGGTTCAGTCTCATACAAAAGATGAATGAAGAGGACCTGGTGAGGATAGTATGGGAGGAGAGGGTGGTAGGAAAGAGACTCTGAGAAAAGTCAAGGAAGCGATTGATGGATTGCATCAAAGGAGATGGTAAACAGGTGGACCTTATTGCTTCCTCAGACAAAAGAAGATGGTGGATGCTTGCATGACAACCTGACCCAGATGATGAGACAAGAATAGAAGGAGGGAGGAGAAAGAAGAAAAATTACAAGTGCCAGAATGCACTGCTTGCCAGTGCTGGCTTCATGTGTTACACATCATGTTGGCACAGGCTCATTTATTACTCACCCTGGGAGGTGTGGACAGCTTTCAGTCTGTCAGTGATCCAACTGATGATGAATCAATGCCTTTTTAAAAATGTCTTACATAATGCTTAATTACTCTCTAAAGAAAAAGGATGGAGGTTGTAGGTGTTTGAGCAGAAAAGATTGGTTGCATAGAAAAGTTAGAGATTCTATTTTAATATGACTGTGCAAGTACTAAAAGATTTTCATTGCTAAAGGGGGGCAAATAGGAAATGACTCATCTTGAGTGCTGAGTACTAAAATGGGACACTGGAAAATAATAATAAAAAGCTTCCAATGTAGCATTGTTTTAAATAAGTTCTGAATCTTTCATAAAAACCGTCAATCTACAAAGACAAGGAACCCAGATTTCAATTTCCTAAAAGTCATAGTGGATGGTACTTTCAAAATGGCCTAAGTAACTTAAAAGCTTAATTTCTATTTGTTTGCAATTGGACTTGGACCCTTTTGAAACTTGCACCCAATGACTTATTTTGGCAACCCATGAATAACACATACAACACCGATGTGGTAAAGCCAAGCAATAAAAAACAACACTGCAAGTTGGTTGTTACATTTGTGTGTGTGTGTGTGTTAAAGTTGTTAAGACACTTCCTTTAAAAAAGATTAGAAGATAGTGCATAACATAGAAAGGTGAGTTAGTGTGTGTGTTTGTACGTTACATAATATTTCCTTTCTGAGCCTCAGTCTGGTTGATAACGTTAGAATCCAGTGAAAAACATTTGGGATCAGATTCCACCACCCTTCCTCACTTTGCCGAAAACTTCGCTATACACGTAGCACTACTGATTTCACCTCACTCTGACTAAAAGGTGCCTCATCTGCCCTTGGATTACTAATACACCTCTACAGCGGTTCTTCCATTTCTTCCACTGGGCAGAGCATGTGTGCATGCGCGCGCACACACCCTCTTTTATGGACTGTATACCCAAGCAAGACCCACTCCTACCACAGAAGTTTCCTTTTGCAGACTCCTAGGAAAGGCTCTGCAGAGTACCAGAAGGCCCACAGACCACAGCACGAGAACCACAGCATTATTGAATCAGGAACTATGTGGTTTCCAGCTATCAATATAAAATAAGTTTCCTTCCTATAAAGTGGATTTCTCCCATCACCAGAATGATTGATGATACATTACTTCCCACACAGCCACTCAATTTGATAATGGAAGCTGTAATCAACCAAAAGAACTAGTGAGTGTATTAGCTGGGCTTATTTTATCTCTGGTATAACTCCACTGAATGTAAGAATGACCATGATGGGTCAGACCAATGGTCCATCTAGCCCAGTATATTGTCTTCTGACAAAGCCCAATGCCAAATGCTTCAGAGGGAACGAACAGATCAGAGCAAGTATTGAGTGATCCATCCCCTGTCGTTCAGACCCAGCCTCTGGCAGTCAGAGGCTTAGGGACACACAGAGCATGGGGCTGCATTCCTGACCATCTCGGCTAATAGCCATTGATGAACCCATCCTCCATGAACTCATCTAATACTCTTTTGAACCCAGTTTTACTTTTGGCCTTCACAGCATCCCCTGGCAATGAGTTCCATGGGTAACTGTGTGCTGTGTGAAGAAGTACTTCCTCATGTTTGTTCTTCCTTATGTTTGTTATGCTTAAGTACTTCTGTATGCTGCCTATTCATTTCATTGGGTGAATCCTGGTTCTTGTCTTATGTAAAGGGGTAAACACTTCCTTATTCACTTTCTCCACACCAGTCATGATTTTATAGAACTCAAGTCTGAAGACTTCAAGACTGAAGTTACATCAGCAATTAACTGGGTCCATTACTAACCTATCATATGTCACTTGGTAATAATTTGCACAATTTTTGATAACTTTACACACTCCTGGAGAGTAAATTATTATGGCTTCTATTGTCTCTCATCAGTATGGGTATTTTAACCCCCACAATTGCTACCACGAGTCAATGTCCCTTTTTCTTGTATGATGCCCTTTTCAGCATCTATTTTTTCCTAGTAGCTATTCATCTTGATTATACCACATTGCAACCCTTCCCCATTGCACCTTTAGTCCCACTTTTGTGTGATTATTGCCCTTCCCCTCCAACCTTCTGTGCTATGTGGAAGTCTCACCCCGAAGCCACCCCCGCCTCTCTTATAGATCCTCATCTGGGTTAAACGTCCCGTATTTGAAGCTGGAACTGGTGAATCTAAGGTGTACACCCTTCATTGGCAGCAAGTTGAATGGGCAGGGCTTAAGTGGGTGGAAGAATCCTAACCTGGATCAATGGCCATCAAGCCCCAGACACCTGTCAGAGAACCCTCCTTGGACAGTGGCAGGAGCCACATAGCCGAGTTAGCGAGCAGTGAGGGGCAGACACAGCACCCTCCAGCCATTGAGCCTTGGCTCTCCATTGGGTAAAGGTTGTGGCGTCCCAGATGCTGCGTGCATCCTGCTACTATGCACCACGGGTTGCATGTTAAACTATTTTGCGTGGACGATCTACTGGTAACAACAGTTTCCACCCTCCCATTTACTCCATGTATATGTCACTCATTTGGGCTAACGGGTCTACAACAGCCCCCCTCCCTCCTACCAGTCATTGCAATGATGAAAGTGCTAGTGTAGGCTGGCTGCTGGTGTTTTAGCCCTACTCGGACCAGGTCTAGATGATATGGTGGTTAAAACAGTAGCAAGTTGTTGGAGACTTGCATACACCAGAGCTCCCAATGTTGCTACCACTGGTAGTACTGCACTGCAGATAGCAATAGTGGGAAATTAAAATTAGGCCCCGATCCTGCAATTAGCACAGTATAGACCAGTGTTTCTCAAATAGTGTTCCGGAGAACCCCGGGGTTCCACGGGCTGAGTTGAAGGATTCCTCGAAAAAGCGGAACCGCGCCGCCGAAATTAACAGAAATCGCGCGCCGCCGAACAGCCGTGAGCGCACCCCTGAACAGCTGATGGCACCGGGGAACAGTTGTGATCGCGCCGCCGAACAGCTGATGGTGCCGCGGAAAACAGCTTAGAGAGCGCGCCGCCGAAACCAGCCTACACCGTGTCACCGAAAAGGGGAAGATTTCCTGGACTTGTTGGCAGAGGGTATGGCATGGCCGGCGCAAGGGTGCCGCGGCGAAATATAATTGAGAAACACTGGTATAGACTGACCCTTGCACCTGCAAAGAGCCACATTGGCTTCAGAAGAGTTCACTATGGGTGCAAAAACGTCTGCCTGGGGCTTACGTCTAGTGCAGATAAGAGCTATCACTAATATCCAAGCAATGACATTGGAGAAAGGCATGAAATAGCATTTGCACTTGATTCTTTCAAACATTTCAAGTGGAAACAAAAGCGCCGTGGTATGCCACTCATGGATTTAATCAGACCATTACTGGAACACCTCTGCATCCCTCTCCAACACATACCAGTCTAGAATAAATAACAAAATTACCGTAGCATGTAGTCCTGAATACTTCAGTATGTAAAAAATTGAATTGTGCATGTTTGCCTTCCCCCACCCCCATTTGCTTTAAGCCCACCCTCAGGATTATATAGAGCATGTAAAGAGGGGTCGAGGGTCTGACATGCAAGATTCAGATCTGGATCAGATTATTAACCCCCCCTCCAAATCTGGGGTTATAGTTAGATTTACCAAATATGGATTGAAATCTGCATTTTAATTCCCTTCAAATTAGGAGGGTATTTGGAACCAGGAGTTCAGAGTCATGCCTAACTGAATGCAAATTATAAGAGTTTGTGTGTGTCTGTGCACGCGCACGCGCACGCGCACACACACACACACACACACACACACACAGGTAGATTCTTCCTTTTTAAGAAAGTCGATGTATATTAAGAGCATGCCATAATATAATTAACTTTTGCTAACTCATCTTTAAGGAGAAGATTTTGTCACGAAGGTCATGGATTCTGTGACTTCCAGAGATCTCTGTGAAATTATCCTTTTCAGCTTCTGCCCCCCTGTTGCTCTGGGGCAGAAGCTGTCAGCTTCTGGAGCTCTCAGCCGCCACAGGTGGCAAGGGTACTGCAGCTTGGGAGAAGGCAGGGGAGAGAAGGGGAGCAGCAGCTCTAAGCTGTTGCAGGGAACCCCCCAGCTCTAAGCCACCCAGGCTGCAGGGGTCCCGCTGCTGTCCATCAGAGCAAGTGGTGGGAATCCCTGGCAGCGTGAATAGCAGAGACCCCCGCGACTCCAAGCCATCATAGGTGGAGGGGATTCTTGCTGCTGTCTGCAAGGACAGGCAGCAGGATTCCTGGCTTTGAGCCATTGGCAGCAACAGCAACCCAACGGCTCTGAACTGTGGGCAGTGGAGGGGAGGAGGGGGGAGACCTCAGAGCTCTGGGTTCTCTCTGCCGCCTGTGGTGGCTTTGAGCTCCGAGGCCCCACCACCTGCGGTGGCTGATGGTGCAGGTCACCAGAGCTCTCAGCCACCAAGGGAGCCCCACTGTCCCCACCCACGTGGGTGGCAGGGGCCCTGAAGCCCCAAACTGCTTTGGAGGGACCCTAAAGGACAGAGGCCCAAGCCAGTGAAGGTGATGGGCTCTGCAGCTCCAAACTGTGGGCAGAGGGGGGACCTCAAAGCTCCAGATTCCCTTCACCACCTGTGGGGACAGATGGCAGAGGGCCCCAGAGCTCTCAGCTGCCTCGGGTGCTCCCAGTCACAGCTCCAGCCACTGCCCCCAGCTGTGGCGGGGGGCAGGGGGACCCCACAGCCCCAAGCCACTGAGGGGGGATCCTGGACCCTGGAGCAGGTGGCTACCCCCCCCCCCCCCCCGCTCCCGCCCCCTGCCGCTGAGCTCCCAGATGCTGAGCCTCCTCCTCTGACCTTGGCAGCTTCCAGTTATTTTTAGTGAAAATCAGACAGGCTTCATGAATGGCTGTGTATTGCCTGTGACCTGACCATGACTTTTACTAAAAATAACTGTGACAAAATCTTAACCTTAGTCATCTCCTATGGACAAACACTTCTCTTCAAATCCTATTTCAGTTTGGAATACATCTACAATAGCAAAGTGTGTCTCAACAGAAATCTATGAGGGTCCTTTATTAAAATGGCTGCTGTCTAATTAAGAGAAGGCCAATGCTCCATATAGTTTATAGAAATTTGATACCTTTGCCGAAACATCAGGGTAAAGATTTTGTAATCTTCACAAAATCAATAGGCAGGGTCTACATACTTTACAATGAAAGCTGTCATTTCTATGAACTCTGTAATGATAGCTCCTAAAGACATCAGAGAAGCAGGTCAGTCTGGTTCTCAGGTGTTCTATTACACGCAGGGAAATACAGCCCCACCTAGTTTAGTTTCTACAGTGCATTCCTGATGAGCTTGAAACTGTCGCATTTACAGTACCTGCGTTCTACTGTGTTCACTGGACATATTGCACTCTGTGCCACAGCAGTATTTCAAACCTACTTGCATATACTGTAGCGCTAAAAGGTAAGTGTATTTCTGTTAAAGAATTTAGCTAATAATCAAAGCAGCATTCATTTTTTTGGGGGGGAAAAGATATTTGGGTGAATGTAGGGACTGAGTAACTAAAATCTTAGCAAAACTATACCTATAAGGAAAAAATTAAAAGACAAATTAATTGGGCTGGTAACACCAAGATTTAACAGCAAATATAGGCAGAGATGTAAGAGAGGATGAAAATATTTCACTGTAATTGAAAGTTTGCTCATAATTAATTTTCCTTCACTTTTAAGAAGTGAATTTAGCAAGTAAATTTAGGATTTGCTCTTAATGAACTCAGTCTAGGAATCAATATAAATCATTTTTTCCCCCAATTTAAATTATTCCTGTGGAACTTTGTATATGCTTAGAAGAAACCCAGTATGGTAATTTTCTGTAAGGAGAAGTGTTGCTAGATTATAAATGCATATTTTGAGTGTACCTATACTGAGAGTACATAGGAAAGTGTATAAGTGAATACTGGTCTAATTGCCAGCTATTCACAGAGGCAAAAGGGTAATTGAATTTAAAAAAGACATTTAAGGAATGCGAGCACTGCAAAAACAATTTTAAAATATTTCTTAGATAAAATAATTGGCAGAAAACAAACATCCCCCTTCACCCCGCATCCCAAAATAAACAACAAGCAAAACATAAAACAAGAAGTTGTATTCAGTGTTCACCAAGTTTAACAGAATTTATTCTTGGAAAACAGCCAGATTTATCAAGGAAACAGGCATGCGCGCAGCCATCCAATATATTCCCAAGACTGTCAGTTGCAAATATATATATTTTTGAATTTCAGAAGACAACATTCTGCATATATTTAATTTTACATTTGTTCAATCTGTTTTGTGAGTATCAATGCTAAAGTAAACAGCGTGCTTTGATTAAGCTTAGAAAGCACAACACAGGCAAAAGTTTGTGAAGGTCACGTTATTGCCCCATAAGAAAATAACTCAGTGATAGCTATTCTTCTCTTGACACATGCGGGATTTTCATGTGTATCTTCTACCATTGGGTCAATGGCAGTTATATATGCAAATTCAGGACATAATGAAATAACTTCAGAGATTCTTAAATCAGAAAGAGAAGGAAGAAATTAAATTCAGATGATAAAAGCAATGTAGTCTTTACCATAAAGACTGTGGCTGAAATCCTGGCCCCACTGATGTCAAGAAGGGTCTGTCTACACTGCAGCTGGAAGTGTGCCTCTCACACTGAGTAGAAAGACTCATGCTAACTCTGCTTGAGCTAGTGTGCTAAAAATAGCAATGTGGCCTGCCTAAAACCCTAAATTGGAGATTGGGTGGCTAGCCCGAGCCACCCCCTGTGCTGTCCTAGCCACACTGCTATTTTTACATGTTAGCTGAAGCAGAGCTAGCCTGAGTCTGTCTAGGAGGCATGATAGCAGCTGAAGTGTATATATACTATAGGAGTTTTGCCACTGATTTCTATGGGGCCAGGATTTCACTGTGTGTATGCACACATCTGAATGTAGAGGAGGAGCCACGTACCGTATGAATACTAGGAGCCACGTACAGCATGAATACCAAAAAAAGAAGACAAAATGAAGTCAGTGCTTTAACTGTTATTAATCACAGAATGACAAGGATTTTCAGGAGCCCTTCTCGTGGATATCCAGTTTTAAGCAAACTAAAACTTGTAAAAACATGTGATAAACCCAAACCTTGTTCAAAATTTTACTGACAAGCTTGTCAAATAGTTTATTTAGAGATCTGTATGTAGCTACATCTACAGGCCCTGATTCTGCAATGAGATGCCTGCAGATGGACCCACCCTGTGTCCACACAGATCCTCACTGACTTCAATGGGCTACACACTGGGACAGGGCGTGCACAAGTTATTGCAGGATTGAGGCCATAGTGAGGGCAGAATCTAAGTCAGAGAGTCTGATTCAAGTATCATTTACACTGTTTTGACCCTACTCTGACTTCAGTGATTTCAGTGGCATTACAGCTGATTTATACAAGTGCCAGCAAGATCGGAATCATCATATCAAATCAGATCTCCTTTTAAAATATATTTTACAATTAGTGGCTCAAGCTAACTGGAAAATACTTTAGATTATGGCTAATCTTCTGTTCATCACGTTTTGACTAATCTAAGGTGCCGGAGCTGCAATATTGGCAGTTGCACTACAATACCACTATTTGCATATTAAGCTTTAAGGGCAATGGGTGGCTTTCTAGGACTGTAGTGTGGTTTCTGATCTGAATTTTAATGTTACACTAAAAAAAGACCAGTTAATTATTAGACACCAAGGGGTTTCCAGGAAATATAATCTAAGTGTAGCCTTAGAACTACTGTAAAAATATCTTTTCAGCAAGGAGTTTTCTCCCACAGGAAGAAAATTAGAGGATTAAGGAAATCACAAAAAACACATTGTTCAGTAAGGATGCTGACTCTTTAGTATTATGAGACAGAAATGAAAGGTGCAGTTAAAATGAACTGTTAGTAATTTATCTTGGTAGTTTCAAATTACAGTCAAGGTGAAATAAGGAACATGACAAAACTCACTTTGTTCAGTAATGACATGGCTGCTGATACAAGGAAAAAAGGTCATGCCAATGAGCTAAAACAATGGTACTTTCAAGATGAAAGCAAATATTTGAAAGCTTGGTAAAAGCTCATTTAAAGTTCTGTTTGTTACACTTTTCTGTAATTATAACTCATGTTGGAAAAAATGTCCCAATACCCAGGTATAGTGAAAACAAAGCAACTTTCATTAATATAATTGTGAGAGTTGGCTGTTCAGTTACAGATTTCTGACTCAAGATATAAAGATTAGCTCTAACCTGAAAGTTGCAATACAGGTATTCAGAGTGGTTTTCTGTAAAATAATAATAATAATAAAAACAAAGTTTCTATCTTTTATTTTTAGATGAATAACTAAGGGATATTAATCCCACCTGACAGATGACCAATCTATATTGGGAGACTGATCAGTTTACCAAAACAGAAAAAATGTTTATAAAGAGATTGCTGAAAGCTGCATCCTACAAACACACATACATACAAATTCCAGTCAGGGGCCCTACATCTTGCACCCTCTGAAGTCAATGGGAGTTCAGCCACTGACCGCAATGGGAGCAGGATCAGACCTAATGTCAGGTTCATCGACTAACCGCTGAAACTGAATCATATCATCTATCAAATGAGTGAGGTCCCTGTAAGAAGGGTGACACAGAGACAATCTGACTGACTCCAGTGGCTACTGTTAGAGTTCCTATCCTCATCCCTCTCCCCGCTGTGTTGTGCAGAGAGGAGCAAAGCTGTGGAAAAACCCACAGTTAGATTCACAAAGGTGAAAGGAAAAAAGGGCCAGACTGTGGCGCTGAAGGGTGAAAGGTGAAGGAGCGAGGTCACTGCCTCTATGCAACATGTCTCCTTCCTACAGGTAATAAAACTATTGAAAGTAGCACTAATCACCACATTTTACTCTGTGATCTCTGGGTGGTAATGACAGCATGACCTCAAGCTGTCAATACTTTGGAAAACTAGATATGCACATGACAATATGTCTGTCTAAAGATCCAAAAGATTGGGGTCAGAAGTTTTGCTGATCCTTGGTTGAACACTTGCAGATCAGGACAGAATGCACTGCTTTAGTGTTGCACAGAAGAAGGAATACTGCTTCAGAAATGCAACTCCTCTAATCCCATGGGCTGGTTTAGCTGCTCAACTGTCACCAATCCTTTGGCAACAGCTGTATTCATGTGATGCTCTCCTGCACAAGGTCACAAAACATGTAAGGGAAATCATCACCTCTCAAGGGTAACTGCAACAACAATTACACCATTTTGCATGGGAACACATCGTATAGATGGTCTGATCCTTCCTTAACTGTTCAGCCTTGCCACACAGTTATTACTCACAAATTCCTGGGTGCTACCCTCTGACCAGAAAGCATCAGTTGTTGGAAGCATGCCTTTTTGGCACGGGTCCTTGTGCCATGGGGTCTTGGCTACATGTAATAGGAAGTTGTTACAGACTGCTCTTCTGTGAGCTGTAGAATGGAGGGGAGAAAGCAGCTTTGCCTATGGAAGCATGCTAAAAGCTTTGTTGCTCAACAGTAAAGCTTTGAGAGAATATTGTTACTATTCAGAAGTACAAAGTTCTCAACATGCAATCCTTCAGGTACGTCTGTCTACACTGCAATTAGACACTCACAGCTGAATTTGGGCTACAGCCACCCTGCTTGCAAAAACCCTGGGTCTGAATGTCTACACTGCAATTTTACAGTCCTGCAGCCTGAGCCCTGCGAGCCTGACTCAGCTGACACAGGCCAGCTATGGTTGTTTAATTGCCGTGTAGACATACCTTTAGGAACCTCCAGGTCTTTACTCCTCTAGCATAAAGTTACCGTAACTTAAGCATATCGGGGTCTTCATTGTCCAGCTTTCAGTTTCACGCCATAAATTAATTCACAAAACTGTTAACTTCTTTCAGGCTCTCTCCATAAAGAAACAAACCACAAAGTCAATACCATGCTGCCTTCCAGTGGAATTATTTTTATTTTGCTGCTGGCTAGTTTATGGTGGACCAGAAGCAATGGTCTCAGTGGTACTGTTAGTACAACGAACACTGACAACAGCCCAACCACAGAGAAGACTCCACCTGCACACCAAGGAACTTCGTATCGGCCAGGTCTTATTGGAACTACTGGAAGAACTCCTTCTGCTATAAACCATGGAGCACTGACAACGGCCAATAAAAATGCAACAACAAAAAGTACTGCAATAGAGAGTAACACTCAAAGCAGCAGCGTAGCTCAGAGATCCACTAATGGCACAGTGTTATTTTTGACTTCACAGGTGGCTAAGGGTTCAACAAATGGCACAAATAACTTTGTCACAAATGTCAACAGAATCTCACCGTCTTCAACAATATCTACAACCATGAGTGACTTATCCACAGTGACTGAAAGCAACGTGCCTACAAGTGCTGGTGTATCATCAAAAATGGTATCAAGAAACTTCACTGCAGTCACCTTTAAGACCAGTTCTACTGCAACAATCTCCACTGAAGACTCTCTACAGAGCTCCACAGCCATGAGCAGTCCATCAAATACACTGACCACATTACCCACACCCATGAGTGGCAGTGTCACAACAGGCTTCAAAGCAATTTCACAGACTTCAAATGTACCCCAGAATTTCACCAACCATTCTATAGTCCCATCAAATCCAAAACAACCCAACAAAGGTAAACGTTCAATTGCAGACAAAATGACTAACAAAGTTCTGATTCCAAACACTAAAATGTTTGGAAGGTTGTAAAGATGCGTGAACTGCTTCAGATAAAATCAGATCCCACCTAAAACTTTTTTGAAATTCAAAAAAAAGTTTAGGTAACTTTTACCAAATGCAATTTTCACACATTTCTGGGGTTTAGCTGAACCACAGGCAGACATATTTTGTATTTATTTCAATTTCAACATGAAGTGGAACATGAAGTTCAACATGAAACATATCCTAGGTGGCACTGCAGCTACTTTGAGCTGCACTTCCAGATTATGTCTGGTATTCAGCAGCAGTGTTGAGGACACCATTTAGTGGTGGAGCGCTAGAGTGAAATAACAGTTGTATTATTTGTATTACGGTAAAACCTAGATCTCCTACCAAGATCATAGGTGCACTGTGGTAATGATTGCTTATATACATATAAGAAACATTCTCAGTCCCAAAGACCTTACAGTCTAAATAAAGAAAACTGGTGAAGGGTAGGAGAAAGGGAAATACTATTATCTCCATTTTACAAATGGGGCACTGAAGCTCAGAGAGATTAAAGATTACATTTTCAAGAGTACCCAGGTGCTTTAGGAGTTTAAGTCCCACTGAAAGTCTCTTAGCTACTTCTGAAAATGATATTCTAATTTACTCGTCCAAGGTCACATAAGAAGTCTGTGGCAGATGTGTGAATTAATCTGAGGACTCCTGAAACCCCAGGCTAGTTTAACCAGAAAACTATGGTATTTGTGAACTAGCATATTAGAAATTTCTTGTTTCTGAACCATACTGGTATGTAGATACTATAATGGGAAAATTCTCAGCAGACTGCTTCAGTGAGAGTGCCATTCAAATTGGATCTATTTCTATGGAACAGTCCACTGAAAACTGTTGAAAATGTTTTGTTTTGGGTTTTTTTTTTCTGACACATCAGTCTGGAGTAGTCCCAACTCATTGAATTTCTGAGTTTCACTTTACATTAAATTCTGCTTATTTATTTATTTATTTCCCTAGGAAATTTAATGCAGCTTACTTGTGTTTGGTGAATGTGCAAACTCTCCAGCCCCACCTCCTCAATCTCTGCATGTATGAAATGGATCCGTACAGTCCTCATGCTCAAAGCATTTAAAGCAACAAATGAATCATTTTTAAGCATGAAGGACACAGATTGCAGAAAACTTTTGTGACTAAAACGTTCATTTATAAATAGTACCCAAATGGATTACCTGTCTTGTATTATCAGTTTGGTTAAGTCTGGGAAAACAACATAGTATAAAACAAAAAATAGAACTTTTCTATTCTGTTTTTTAGGATTGGAGCTTCAGTGAAAGAGAAAGAAAGATTAGAAGACAGAGTATTTTTATACCATTAATTTGCCTGCAGGCTTTTAACATAGAATAGAAATGCTTTTCCAGCATATACAGTACAGTCTCACTAAGAACTGGAAGCTATCGTCAGGCTTTCAAGCTTCTCTTCATAGCTCTAATAATTACAACGTATCAGGATTTTAGGCAAAAAGTGACTCTGAAAGAACACATTCAAAAAAGAGAGAGGTGAAAAAATCAAAGAAAAATTTTATAAAACCCAAGAAAAATGTCAGGAGAAAAAGTCAGGGTTTTTTTTTGCTATCTAAGTTATTTTGCTATCCAAAAAACTGAAAAAGGTTCAGCCAACACTTTCTACTTTTCTGATTTTGGATGCCCAACACAATGTCAAAAACTATCAAAAACCGGGCACCCAAAAATGGAGGCACCTAAAATCACAGGCTATCTTTGTAGTTTGGTCTAAATACTTACAATTGTTATATTAAAAAGATTTTATCAAAGGACTGTGCAAGGTCTTGTAGTTAGAGCAGGTGGCTGAGAGTTGCAACTTCTGGGTTCTATTCACAGCTGTTGGTCAAATACTTGTTTGACAGGAAAAGTTACACTAAAACCTTTTTGTGCCACAGTTTTCCTACCTGTAAATAACAGAGTAATACTTCCTTGCCTCTCAGCATTACTGAGGGACTGACTTAACAATTGACTGTAAAGTTAAGTGAAATATGTCACAGTGGTCCAGATTCTCAAGTGACATAAAATGTCAGCTGAGAATCTGGTCCTATAGATTTATAAATTTTGATTACAATAATTTGTTTATCCTTTCTCCCTCCCAGAGAATAACAACAATGGAGGAGTAGTGCTTGGTGCGATTGTAGGAGCCATTCTAGGATCTGCATTAATTGGTCTGATTGGGTATTTAATATGTGGGAAGAGGAAGTCTGGCTTATTTTCCCATCAGCGACTTTATGATGACACAAGGAGTGAACCAGGTAAAGAATATCACAAATGTTCTGGTAGTAAAAGGACTTTTCTACTCTGCACAGAATTTTTGAGGTGAAATTTTGGCCCCACTGAAGTCAATGGGGTTTTGATATTAATTTTCATACAGCTCGGATTTCACTGCTATTTCTTTTCTTGGGTTGTACAAGTCAGTTTGGCAAAACGTATGTAATGGTTTTAAGGTACATTCAAAGCTTCTCAGTATTTATAAGCAGGAATAGAGGATTTTCTTTTTCATCTTGGGTAAATTTTGTATTGAGAGAAGAGTTTAGGGTATGTCTGCTCTGCACACTTAACCCAGATTATTCTAGGCCAAGTGCAAGTGTCCCACAGCAAAGCCCTACCCACTTTACTGGATCCTCAGCATTCTGCAACAGCCTGTGTAGGCCTGGAGGCATATCCCATAGTTCCTTGTGTTTCCCCCCCAAAGGAATTGTGGGAAGGGCACTGGAGGAATATGGATTGATTTTGCCTGTATCCTCACTGAAAAGTTGCTGGGTTCCAGCCCAAGTTAAAACAGAACTTGGGCACTAACTCATATCACTCGCTGGTTCTAAGCTAGTTTGGGCTTAAAGCACCTCCAATCCAATGTCACATGTTTTTCTGTGGAGATGTGTAGGGGAATTTGGTCTAAAATCCAGGTTCAACTGAACAGTGAAGACATTCGTCTTAGACTTTGATACCATTTCATAGACACAAAGTAGCTAAACAGCACGCAACACCTTAACCATAGCTGAATAAGTTCATATGAAGAGGAATTTGTACAACTACTAAGGTGAATGAACAGCAGTCATTGCCAATCAGTACCATTAAACTCAATGGGTTATCTGCTAAATCCCCAGTAAAAAAATCCAGGAGGATACCATTCATGTGTTTTCAGAGCTTCAGTACCCAAAAATATCCATGCTCACAAATTAACATGGGTTACACAGAATAATTTTGATGTACCAAGGCAAAATTGTAATTAAAGGAGAACATTAATAATATATACTACAGAACACCACTAGCACAAAACACTGCAACGTAATTAGACCATTAGACTTTATTTTGCTTGTGTTATTTTACTTTTGTTTAAAAAAACAGTTTCTGCTAACACAGGCTTTGATCCTGTAATTTGATCTGCACCCTGGTGGATAATGGAACTGTGTGTGACTGCAAAAGTTCTGCCAGTTGGATCCAGTTGTGGTATTAGTACTGTGGTTTTGCCAGTATTGTAGCTGGAAGTGGTATAACTGTATTTCTTCCGAAAAAAATTGTAACTAGTCTCAAAACAGTCAGATCACTATCTAGTTTTGAGAATGGTTTATAAAAAATCCTCCCTTCTCATTATTAGTACAACCCAAGTTAACTGAAATAACAATGAATGTTTCCAAAGACATACATTTGTATTTATAGACTTAGGGTGTAGTGGAGACAAAGATTAAAAAAATACCCAAAACAAACAGAAAATGTACAAAGCCCAAGTAGCTATCGCATACCATACCACTGGCTTTAAAAAAGAGAAATAAACTAACAGCCCAGCTCAGCACTTTAAGAGGCAAATTCTGTCTTTAGATTTACTTTTATGACTGCTGCAGCTTCGAGACTGAAGGCAGAATTTCACTGTAGTGAAATTTTATTGAGCTGCCTTGATTTTAAATTATTCTATTTATTTTGAAATAAGCCAGGGGTAGGTATACTTCACAAGTTAAGAGCCTAGCACACAACACATTAATCCTTTATACTTCTCTCTCTAGGTTACACTAAAGAGCTTTTTAATCTTCATTGCCTCAAATAATCAATAAAAACTACCATCACAAGACAACATTTCAGAACAGAGATATAAATTACTTATATCAAATTTAGCCAAGCACATTTTCATCAGTTCCTCTTATAGACAATGGATTACAGTATTTAATAAAATACGGTTTATGCATAATTATCACTGTATAGTAGCCACTGATCAAACTCTTCAAGAACATTTTCTTCCATGTGTTGAAATATGTTACTCTCAGTTTATTATAATTTTGATTACAGTGCATACTGTTTTCTTAAACAGGAAACTAATATGTTATTAACCTAGAAATTTGCAAATACACGTGTATGCACCCACACCCTCAATAATAATATACAAAATAAAAAATCAGTGTTCCCACAGTCCAAATATGCAGGGGAAGTGAATTAAATTTCCTTTGCTCTATTTTTAAAATCTATCTCAGCACATTAAGAATTACATTCTTACGTACACTTACATGGAAGAACCCAGAATTTGGAAAGCACTCATTGTCTGACTATACCAGAAGAAGGGCAGGAGACACTGAATGTGGTTTAATTTAGCTGCAATTTTATTCTTAAATGCCTGGGAGCACGCAGCAGATAAGTGTACAGTGCAGGTAATTCCATAATCAGCTCAATATATAACCAGGGGACTTCCGTCAGCCTTCCGCACTACCCATCCTGGTCATCAGCCAATCCATTGCTGGGACCTCACCAACCCCCCCAAATGGGAATTAAAGGGGGTCTATAAAGAAGAGGGAATTGGCTCCCGGCCATACCAGTCATAGGAGCT
This sequence comes from Emydura macquarii macquarii, assembly GCF_026122565.2. NCBI lineage: Eukaryota > Metazoa > Chordata > Testudines > Chelidae > Emydura > Emydura macquarii. The sequence goes on from NW_027133377.1 coordinate 6,861,037, forward strand.
CCCTGCCCCCCTTTCTGCTCCTATAAAGAATACCTCCTTTAAATCTTTTACCAATCCATTTTATCTGGGCACTGTATGTCTTCCCAATGGAGTATATGCACTAGACATCCACCCCACGCTTACATTATGAGTTGCAACATCATAGCCTAATGCCCACTTCATGTTTGCCCCAATCAAGCCCCCAAAACTGGCTATGGGGAAGGCAAAACTCCTCCCATCCCCACACATCCCCCAATCAGGCAATGAGGGAAAAATTTCTTCCCAGATCCCTGAGAAAGCAAAATGCCCACATAGAGTCCTGAAAAAACCTAGTATTTCACCATTTCCACGGGTGGAAGGGTGGGTGCTGATCCAGGCAAAAGGGGCTTTTCCTGCACCGGCATCGGCCTATATAGCCCCCCTTTCTTCTGGTCACCAGGGGATAAGTTGGGTCATCCTTCCCATGCTGACCTGGTCTGCAGCTGCAGCAGAAAGTCACTCCTTGGTTCTCTAGTCCTTAAAGGGGCACACACCTTTTCTAACAAGACAGACAATACCCTCCGCACCCAGATTCATGTGCAGGGAGGTCATTCATGCACAGTTGTTCCATCATTATTATTATTAATATATATTTATATCACTTGGAGGCCCCAATAAAGACCATAGTCCTATTGTGCCTGGTGTTTGAGACACATAACATTATTTTCTGTTGCAGGTACTATGCTGTTTTTTTGTATATGTCCTATAAAAATGTTACTAGTAGGGCCATAATGAGTTGTGCAGCTGAGTGATGCACTTGGTAGGTCAAAAACCATAATTAAAGACCCATATAAGTTTATATGATAGTGGAGGGTTAAACACTGACCAGTTCTGGCAGAATTGTGAAACCTATACTATACATTTTGGACACCAACTGTTCTACAAATACAGCTTCATGAATGTTAAAAACAAGAATCCATTGTAAAGTCACTGGCACTATTCATGCGCAGCCATTTGCTGACATTTCTTTGTTTACACCCAGCTCTTCAAAAGAACAACATTTTTTTTTATCATTGTTTTGATAATTTTCTTGGCAGTAAAGAAATATGGAAGCGATTTAATGTATATGTTTAATGTATAACGTTTATGGTCCAGTTTGGATTCAATCCAGTCCTAAAGTATCTTGGAGTATTTATCTTTGAGTGAAAAATATGATCATTAGCTGCCATGTTTTTAGTGAAACGTGTTATTCTTTTTTAACCTAAAAGAGGAAAGATGGTCTTGTCACTAAAGCTAACAGAGGAACCTTCATTGACTTCAGTGGGCTTTGAATCGGGTTCTGAATCTTTCTGTCTCAGTTCCTCATCCGTAAAAATGCGATAACATTTCCCTATTTCAGGTGTTGCAAGACTAAATTTATTAATGTTGAGGCCCTCAGACACTACAGTGATAAGCACCATTGAAAAACCTATAAATAATCAAAATGTATTTTTCCAGTTCTCCGATTAGATAATTCATCTTATGATGTGAGCTTTGGTGACGTGTCTTACTACAATCCCAGCACAACAAATGAGTCGGCAGCACAGAACAGCCGGGGAAGATCATATGATGGCATTCCAATGGGTGACATGGCTTCATCTCAACCCCCAGCATAATGTCTGGGGGTAATATCTGCTGGCTTCAGATTATAGACTCATTTGTGATCTATGTGCCTTGTTTTATATACATGGCTCTCACAGTGTTTTGCAAGTTTATTTCCCCTGAAATAATGCTATGGCTATTAACATGCAAGGCTTTGGATAGTATATCTGAAATCCCAAGATATATTGATACATGCCAGTCAGACACTACTGTGCCAGAGAACCACTTTCCCAGTTTGTAATTAAACTAAATTCTATGCTCAACCTGCTTCTTCATTAGAAGACAGTATGCTATCTTTTTAGTAACAACATTAGCAAACTACACACAAACAGACAAAATCCTGCTTGTTACGCCTATGCAAATTCCTTTGACTTCAGTTGAGGTTGCAAATATGTAACAGAACAAAATATGACCAGGATTCTAAGAAGAGTTTAGCACCAAGACAAAACAATCGTATTAACTATGTTGATAAGATAGTCATTTCTCCATCAGATCTGCGGTTCTGGGGATCCCTTGGCCCCCTCCGCCTTTGATATTTGCATCTTCCTGAGAGAAAAAGCTATAAGGCGCTGGTTTTGATTACATTACTTACAGCTTGCAATTTCCCAGGCCAAAGTGAATTACTGTTTAACATGAAGAGAATTTGCTTATGCTGATACAGAGATACAATTACTACAGAAGGGAGACCACAAGAATGAAGAGAAGCATAGTCAACACTTACTCCTCCTCTGCACCACTTGGTCTATTATCTGCATTGCAGGTTAGGATCTGTAGAAATGATGCAGCATATTTTGGCATGGGCTATGTGGAAGATATGGATTCTCTTTGGGGAAAAATATGAAAAGAATCCAAAGAACTGAGGATTAGTTTAAAATCTTTGCTTTTTCAGCACGAGTCTAAAAATTATGGAGATATCCAAAATAATAGTATAATGTATCTGTTTAGAGCCACCTAAGATGCTTAAAGACAAGAAGAGCTTAGGAAGGCAAAATATTACCAGTAAGAACAACATAATGCTGAAGGTTCTCAAAGATCAAGAGGCCTAATATTTGAGTGGGGCATACGCTAATTGATGTGGATATTAATGTATGTTATTAAGAGTGGATAATTTGGGCCAATTCAATGGAGCTAAGCACATGAATATCAGCTGAGAATCTGGCCACGCATGTGTTAAGTTCACAAAGAAAAAAGAAATAAAACGTTAAAGTTCACTCATCTGCGACTGTGATAATCTAGCGTAAGTGAATATAGATGAGTGTATAAATGAACCATGACTGCGGGGAAAGTTAAAATCTCCATCACTGTGCTGGATCTTCAAAGCACCCTAGACTGCCAGGGGTTTGACCAGGAGGAAAATGGAATTTCCCTTGCCTTTCTTTCTGGTATACCTTCTGCTTTAGGGAGTATCACAGGGTTGATACAGGACCAAGGGCTGAAAAGCAATTGCTGGATGGCCACGCAAGCAGCTACCAGTGCAGTTTGCATCAGAGATAGCAGAGAAGTAATCTCAGGATCAGGGGAGAAGCCGGAAAAGCTCAGGGGAGTATTTAGGGCTTTATGTAATGAAATAATAATTGCCAACAACAGCAAGGTGGGAATGTAACAATGAATTATCACAGCTGCAAGCACTAGAAGTGCACACTCCAGATGTCATTGTTTTTGCCTTCTACTGATCATCCTTTTTTTGTTTTGTTTTGTTTGCGTATCTATCTATTTTTGCCAGCAAAAACATGAGTGATATTCAACCACTTATTTTGGATTGACACTTCTGAAACCCCTCCTCTTTCCCATGCATTCGCTGCAGCTGGGAGACTGAGTAATGCCTGTTCATGTGTGTTATATAAATACTGTGTCTGTATTTAACCTCTCTACAATGGTATAGGATTGGTTTGAATAGAGGCAGTGTTCTGTGTGGACCAATGTTAAGTCTCAGGGTACAAATATGCAGCACTTCCACAGGAAGAACTATCTACCTATCTATCTCAGATATTTATAGCATGCTAATCTTCACACTATCTAGTTGCCATTGACTTGCCATTGCAAACTTGTATTGACTGCAATGAAAGCTCTCTGGATCAGGCCCTCACTGTTGTAAAAACTGCATCTGCCTGAGCTTTTGAATAAAAAAAGGTTACTTAATGGTAAGGCCTGTTCAAGAGTCGCCTCTGTGCATTTACTTTTGTTGGTTTTATGCCTGCTGATGTTGAGCATGATGTCATGGTGAATGCAGAGATGCCAAGAACAGAATAATTATTTGAAATCTTCCTGTAAATAGTTAACGCTATACACTCCCACCCGCCTTTACTTCACTTTAATTAACCTTCTCCGACACGCTTTCAAATCTGTAAATCTTACAGTGCTCTACATTGGATGACATGGATTTTGGCCCCAATCCTTCAAATTACCCTGTGTGAGTGGAATCCCATGGGGCTGTGGATTAAAGGCTTTGTTCATCTACAGTCATAATATTTTGAACACAAATTAGTAGTGAAGTATTTTTAATTTCCTACTAGTACAAAACTTTGATTTGATGAAAATAGGAAAAACTATAAACAAACACTATTATTTGCTTAAAACCATATTTTTCTATAAAACTTAATTAACAAACTTCAAATCCCTCTAAAAGTAATAGTCATCTACAGAAGAAGAGATGCACAGAATGCTTAGGAAAGAAAATGGACTTACCCCATATTGCCATAAAAATAGCAAAGAAGACAGTCCCTCCATTATCAAACAAATGCGTAACCTAAGCAGAATAACAGATAATGCAAAATAAATAATAATATTTAATAATAATAATAGCACCAGCATTTATATAGTATATACCTGCCCAGAAAGGATCCCAAAATATAGGCATCCTAGGAAGTCCTAATACATCATCAACATTTACATTCACAATTCCATCCATCCCACACCATTCCCATTGCTACATCAAATTTAAGCTCCTTGTCCTGGCCTTTAAGGGCCTGAACAACTTAAACCAGGCCTGCCTATCCACTTTCATCTCTTTAGTTTCCTCTCCTCCGTGAATGCTCCTTGCCTAATCATTCCCTTCATTCTCTTTTCATTCCTACCTTCCTTGCAACTCTATGCTTGGATCCCTTGTATCACTTAGTCCACCAGGCCTCCATGCTCTCCCTCTAAATCCCTCTTGAAATATGCTTCCCTTCTAACGAGTCTATAAATCCTAATCACTCTCAAAATGAAAACAAAAAAAAAAAAAAAAAAACCCATCCAGATACTTAAAAAAAATTAATGTCCAAAAGAAGTAATTATTGTATTAAGGTATGCATAACATTCCACCTCTCAATCACTTTGCTGTTTGCGGCACTCTATTGCCCATTTTCTACTTAAAGTGCAAATCTTGGGACAGATTTGTTTTATTTGCAAAGTTAAGAGTTGATGGTGGATGGAAGATAAATAGTAATTAATCGTTACATGCCTCTGTGTTGATTTGAATGCCCAAATAGGGAGTTGTTGTCCCAATTTTGAAAATTGTGTCCTCTATGTATTGTTCAGGGTTAATCGTATCCACCATGAAAAAACAGCTATTTACATGGCAGAAATCCAGCAACCACTGCGTGCAAGCCACACTAGGCAATAGTATGCCATAGGAGGCTGAGGTGAAGAATCACTTCTCCAAGTGATAGGAAATTTTAGGCAGGCAATTGACAGTGATGAAATTTGGCCAGGGATAATGGACTGAAACATATTCTAGTGAAAAAATGCTATAAAACATTTGGTGAGCATCAGTGATCGGGACTTCAAGTTTAAAGTGTCATTTGAAAGATGACACATATCGTTGAATTATATTGTAGTAAACCCATGAGAGAGTTTATGGGCAGGCACATTTTAGAAAGAAGCGCCTAATAGGGAAGATAGTGAAAATACCCAACAACACTCAGTGTTTCATTGCAATAATTATTAAATAGTTATTAAAACCACTTATGAAAACTTTTATTTTTATTTTTTTCCTATTTCAAATGAGAATTAATAGCTTTCATTTAGTGAAGACTTCGGCTTAGATTATAGTTTAATTATTGTTGATTTTGTTCATCATTTAAGATCCAGTCTTGCAGATATTTAGTCATTCAAGTAACCCTTACTCATGAGCATAGGATAGCTATTTTAAATGGGATAGCTTGGATAAAACCCATTTAAAAGAGTAAAGGTTTGCAATATTGGGCCTTTACTATGTAACTGAATATACTGTGGCCATCAGCACTACTATGCTTGCAAGGTGATAGGCTTCAAGGTCTAGGGGACTGAGTTTGCTGAAGGGAAGTTACGTAACACATTCTAGCAAAAATATTACACATAATAGTTGCTTTGTGTTTTGTCATTGGGGTTGTCCTCTGTAGCAGGCACCAATCCTGCAAACCAGACAAATTATATATTTTTCAAATGAAAGACTGTCATCATCATTGCATCTACTTTTAAGAAATAAACTCTGAGCAGGTGACAGAATATTTGGTAAGAGGATAATTAAATATTAATAAACTCTCTTAAAATTCTCATCATTTAGAAATTCAGGAGAAAAAGTTAAAACAATATCAACACTGTATTGCTTGCCAGCATGTTTTATTTTCTCTTTAATGCAAACACTTCTAATACTGAGTAGAATTATTAAACACACACGTTTTATAAGTATATAGGGCTCTGTTTATTTTACTGTGCTGAAGAAAATGGAAAATGTATTACCTAATGCCAAAGATCATCAAGTACAACACATTCTTTGTGTGAATTATATAATTGTGTGGTTGTATATAATTGTATGCAAATATGCCTTTGGTTTTGGTTTTCTTTTGTTATAATAAAAAGAGCATGCAAGCAAAACATTTTATGAGACTGAAAATCTGACTGGAAAATGAAAGCAGCAGGATTTACAGAATTTTGCAAATAAAGAAAACTGATAAGTGTCTCCAGCTTTTTAATGTGTGGTAGGTTGGGGGAATCTGTACAATAAAGACATCTGTAAACCAACATATCTCTCTAAAACTGCAGAAAAAATATGGCTCAGAAGATGTTGCTTGAATAGAAGATGGGTTTCTGACTCTAGATTATGCATTTTCTTTAGAATGACCTGACCAGTTTTGGCCTGTAATCTTAGTACCACATCAAACTAGGATTTTATCCTAAAGCTAAGCAGGGGTGGGCTGGGCTGGCTGGACCTTTTGATTGGAGACCTTTGACTGGAAGTGAGAAGCTACAGAAAGCAGTGCTGGCAAGTCAGGAAATAGTACTTATCCCTGAATCAGTGCTGAATCAATGCCCAGCATTGTGCTATACAGCAACATGCTGCTGAAGGCAAAGCCAGTTAGATAAGAAAAATAAGGTGCTGCCTACCTTTGATTGTTAAAGAACTCTTTTTCAAGAACAAGAGCGTGAACCCAGGTTTCCTGGTGCAATCACACCTCAAATTACATTCTGTCTCCTTAAATTAACACCCTCAGTAGCAGTTGGTCATGCTATTCTTAAAGAGGACATATCAAAAGAAAAGTTATGGTCTGAATTGTGTTCCTTACATCTGCCTGGAGGGGATTAGATAAGGAAGAGGGTTAGCCACCTCCACAGAATTATCATCCATCTCCCCAGACAAGGATAAGACACTCTGGAGGCCCTAGTATCTATGCCTCAGGAGGAGGGAAGTGGTGGGCCAGGGGTAAGAGTGAGAGGAGGAATAGTGCATAATTTCCATCCCATTCCATCAAGCCTTGTAAGAAATCACCAGGAAAGTTAAGATACCTTGTGCTCTGTTAACTTTACTGTGGAGCTCTGTGCACTCTGATCCACCACTTGAAAGGGAAAACCCAGGCAAACAGGCAGAGTGGAAGACAGGCAGAGCCTGAGCCCAGAATTCTATACAGCAATGAAACAGCCCTGCAGCCTGAGCCCCGCAATGCCTGAGACAGCTGGCATGGGTCAGCTTTGGGTTTTTCTTTGCTGTGTAGTCATACCATTGGAGTCCTAGCACCCTCCGCCCCACAAAAGGGGACAGAGGCTGCAGCACGGTGGGGAACTCTGCCAGCAAGGTCACAAGGTCTCACCCTATCCCATGAGCCCAAGGCCCATCACCAAAATCTCAGGTCTTTTACCTCTGGGAACCATTCATTTTATTCTCTTAATGGCACTTGAAACTGGCCCCAGATGCGATGAGTAAGCAACGCCACCCCAGTACCCTGACTAGGTATCATGTACATTCCCTATTTAACCTACTGTGGCTTGCAGGTGCTGTGAGGAAGGCAAAAAACTCCCATGTCCTCTGCCAATTTGGACCAGGGGAGAAAAACTCCTTCCTGATGCCCTTAACAGGTGATCAGCTAGATCCACAGCATCTTATAGACTCATACACTAAGGTCAAAAGGGACCCATATGATCATCTAGTCCAGGGGTGGGGAACCTTTTTTCTGCGAAGGGCCTGATGGTGGTACGCAGAAGATGGCTGAGTGTCCGCCGCCGAAAAGGGGCAAACGGCAGCAGGGTTTCGGCGGCGGGCACTGCCCCCCCCCTCCCCCCCCAGAACCCCGCCACCAAATTCCCCCCCGCCGCCGAATTCCCGCTGAATTCCCCCCCGCCGCCAGGGCCTGACCAAATGGTCCCGCGGGCTGGACCAAATGATTTCGCGGGGGCCGGACGTTCCCCACCCCTGATCTAGTCTGACCTGCTGCACAGCACAGGCTACAGAACCTCACCCACCCACTCCTGTAATACACCCCTAACCTATGACTGAGTTATTGAAGTGATCATGATTTAAAGACTTCAAGGTACCAAGAATCCACCAGCAAATGACCCAGGCCCCATGCTGCATAGGAAGGCAAAAAATCCCCAGGGCTTATGACAATCTGCCCTGGGGGAAAATCCTTCCTGACCCCAAATATGGCAATCAGCTAAACCCTGAGCATGTGGGCAAGACTCACCAGCCAGACACCCAGAAAGAATTATCTGTAGTAATTCAGAACCCATCCTATCTAACTTCCCATCACAGGCCACTGGCATATTTACTGCTAGTAGTCAAAGATTAGTCAATTGCCAAATTAGGCTGTCCCATCATACCATCCCTTCCATAAATTTATCAAACTCAGACTTGAAACCAGATATGTTTCTTGCCCCCACTGCTCCCATTGGAAAGCTGTTCCAGAACTTCACTCCCCTGATGGTTAGAAACCTTCATCTAATTTCAAGTCTAAACTTCCTGATGGCCAATTTATATCCATTTGTTCTTGTGTCCACATTGGTGCTGAACTTAAATAACTCCTCTCCCTCCATTTATTTATCCCTCTGATGTATTTATAAGGAGCAATCATCTCTCTCCTCAGCCTTCTTTTGGTTAGGCTAAACAAGCCAAACTCTTTGAGTCTCCTCTCATAAGGCAGGTTTTTTTCCATTCCTTGGATCATCCTAGTAGCCCTTCTCTGCACCTGTTCCAGTTTGAATTCATCTCCCTTAAACATCAGAGACCAGAACTGCACACACTATTCCAAATGAGGTCTGACCAACACCTTGTATAACGGTACTAACACCTCCCTATCTTGACTGGAAATACCTCGCCTGATGCATCCTACGACCACATTAGCTTTCTTCATGGCCACATCACATTGGCGGCTCATAGTCATCCTGTGAACAACCAAGATGCCCAAGTCCTTCTCTTCTGCTGTCACTTCCAACTGATGCGTCCCCAGCTTATAGCAAAAGTTCTTGTATTAGTCCTTAAATGCATGACTTTGCACTTTCCATTATTACATTTCATCCTATTTCTATTACTCCAGTTTACAAGGTTGTGGATGACACAATGTTGGGAGGTATTGCTAATACAGAGAAAGACTGGGATAACATACAACAAGATCTGGATGACCTTGTAAACTGGAGTAATCTCTTAGGCTGGGTTCTCATTCCTAGTTCAGGTGGGTATAGTAGGCTGCTGGAACAGAGCTGACAAAGGGTCCACGTGGCCCCTGTGCTGGGCTAAATCCTGGGAGCTAGGGAATGCTGGCCAATCAGCACCCCTCTCTCCCAGATGGCCTATGGGTGCCAGACACTCCCATGGAAGGAGCTACCTACTGTTCCTTGGTGAGTGCCTCCCTCGACTGCTACTGGGACTGTCTCCCTTTCGTTCTGGCCCTATCCATTTTCCCCACCCATTGATGAAGGTGGATGGCATGCAGCTCAGGCCTGTAATGCCATCTCTTTCTCTTCCAGGTTGGTATTTACAAAGATGTATGATGTTTACAGCTCTATACTGGCAACTTTCATAGACAATATAAGAAAGAGAAAAACATTTCTTCTGGGACAGGGATCCTAAAATGATCTGATTTAAAACGACTACATTTGAGATTGTAGTGTCCCTTTCACTTCCAGTTAATTGCTGGGCAGGGCTTCTGTGGGCTGTTAAACAGCGGCACTCCAGAGGTGAATGCATTTGTGTGATGGGCAATATAGCAGTTTGTACAATGCTTTGTATGCATTTGATGAAAGGTGTTACACACTGTAAATGTACAATTATTAGTAGCACTAGTCAGAAAAAACTTTGATGGAACTATTTTCTGTCAGAAAATGCGGTTCCACTAAAATCAAAAAGCTTCATGAAATCAAGTCGATTTAGTTAAAATTTTGTTTTGGGGGAAAAAACCCCCAAAACACAAGTTCTAACAATATCAAAACTTCCCATTTCCACATTTTTTAAATTAAATATTTTGTCATTTTGAAATGACTTTTTGTTTGGATTTTTTTGCTATGTATTATAGTATATGTTATAAAATAAAGTAAAAATTGAAATAAAATGTTTTGATCCATCAGAAAATAGTTTGGAATTTTCCTTTCATGGAGAATTTCTATAATTTTTGGGTTTAGTTCCAATTTGAAATGAACTTTCAAAATGAAATTTCAAAATCCTTTAAAAAACTGAATTTCCATTCTCAAATTATTACTATTGTGCCTCAAACCTAGAGCTATTCAAATTTCTGTAAACAATACTGACTTCTGAACAAGAATTATTTTATTGTGCTGAATTATTCTGAGAAAGAAAAAAACAGACTGGTTCCAGCTTTGGTAATATCATACAAATCAAAATGGCTTGATATATGTGTTCATTTATATACACTGATTGCATTCAAAAGCACTCATGTTTACATTGTTCACATCCACATTTGATGGATAGTTTCCTGTTGCAAAACATTTGGCTCTGTAAAACCATTATGTTGGGTGGACAGAACAAAGAACACCACAGGAGCATTATAATTCTCTATAATGAAAAAAAATCCTTGAAGAAGAACAGAAATCCAATAATCAACAATACAAGGGAGACATAAAAATGAAAACTTAATCATGTAGGAAAGTAGAAACACCTAATAGAAAAAAAAAGTTTGCTCTATCACTGAGTCTCTTCAGATGAACAAAAACAGAGGTAAGAAGAAATTGCTCACAGAAAGTCATTTTTAGAATCATTGCTCTGATTGCTTCATTATCAACTGAAACAAAATTATTTGTTTAGTAGATGAAGAGTATAAAGGCTGCAATATTTTTGTCACTGTAAAGTTTACAGAACATCACCACATTTTAGAGGAGCCTTTTCTGAAATAGCAGCAATCATTATGCAGAGAGAATTAACTTTTAGATAGTATCGGCTTGCAGCACAAAACTAATAATTACCTTTGCATATATGCAGCTTTCATTGAGTTTTTGCAGTGTGCAATTGCGTTCACACATAGGACACATGATGGTTTCATTTGCCTCGCAGATCTCTTTGCTTTAGCAGTAAGAAGAGAAAATAAAGGTTATAAAAAGGCTTTCAGCATCCTCAGTATTTTTCCAGACCCAGCCACACCATTTATGTTCTTAATTTGTTTGTAACATGCCTAGACCATGAAACAGGATAATTAAAAATATAATATTCAATGATCAATTTAGTTTAAGAGCCAAATCCTGGTCCCTCTGAAGTCAAGAAGAGCTTTACAAATAACTTCAGTGGCAACAGGATTTGACCCTAAGCAAATATTATAATATCTTTTCACCTGATACTGCAGTTCCTATGTATGCCAAACACACATTGATTTCAACAGAAGTATTACATATAGTACAAGTGAAGGATTGCTACCAGACTGCTAACTACTTACCCAAAAATTTAGCAAAGTTAGGTAGAAATATCTATAAAATCCTTTAAAACACAGGGAGTAGATCCTCAACGAATGTAGACTGACATAGTTCCATCAACATTAATGGAACCACGTCAATTTACATCATTTGAAGATCTGGCCTAGCATGTGTAAAGAAAAAATATATCATGTACAGTGACAAGGGGTGAAATCCTGGCCCCAGTGAGGTCAATGGGAGATTTCTATTTACTTAAATAGAGCCAGGATTTCTCCCAAGACATTTAAAATAAAAAACAGCCAATGCAGGTGGCGTCTAATTTTATGGGGGGTAAACTCAAGGGTAGGAAACTTGAAGCATTTGTATTTCAAGTATTTGTGTTTACATTTTCCCCAAGGTTGAATCATTTATGGGGCCAAAATAAAACAAGAGCCAGTCTTCTAATGACATTTCAGACACTGGATGGAAAAAAAAATTCTCAGATATGATATTACTTTGGCCCTCAGAAGGCCCTGAGATTCACTAAGATTTGCTTAAGTACAAGAGTAGCATCATTGACATTATTAAAGTTAGGCACATGTTTGAGTACCTTGATCATGACACACAGGTAAATAAAACAGACACAAGGATGGATTTTAAAGCAGAAAACTGCAACTTGAAACAGTCAAAGTCAGAGGTTAAGGCCAAATGTGACCACCAGATCACCTAGTCTGACCTCTTGTACATCGCAGACTGCCACCACCACCACCTAGCACCTGTACATTAATTCCAGTAACAGAAATTAGGCCTAGTTATTACAGCCCACAGGAGACTAGACTATTACAGGCCACAAGCAGAGAATAGGAGGGACTGAGATGCACCAGTGTCCAACGCCCTTGCAATGGCAGGGAAATGATTAAGTGAGATATACCCAGATAATCTTGACAAGTGACCTAAATCCACACACTGTAGAAGAAGGCAAAAAACCCCAAGGTCAATGACAATCTAACCTGGGTGGAAATTTCTTCCCCATCCCACATATGGTGACCAGTTAAACTCTGAGCATGTGAGTAAGAACCAGCCAGCCAAGCACCTGAGAGAGAGACAGAGAATGCTCAGTGCTACCTCAAAGCGCCTCCTTGCCAAATGTCCTGTCTCCAGTCATGGCCATCCCTCATGCTTCAGAGGAAGGAGATTGAAAAAAATAACCTCGTAGAATACAGTGGTGGAAAAATCCCTTCCTGACCCCTACAGGTGGCTGTCTGAAACCCTGAAGCATGAGCTTTTAGGATCAGTAATGGGGATGCAGCGTGTGTAACACCCTGCTATCCCCCCAAATACCAGATATTTATTGTGGTTAAGTATGGTGTTAAATGGACTCTTTGCAAAATAACCATATCCAGGGTTGGCCCTCTTTAGTCTAAACACTAGGATTCAGACCACCTCTAAATCCTTTTGCTCTTTCTCTCTGAGGGGGAATGAGGTACCTCAGTCTTCTGTAATTTAGAGACTGCCATTGTTAATAAAGGGTACCTCAGTCTGCTAAGTCTTGCCCTTCTTCCTCCAGGTTAATAGTTATCTTTTAAGTCTCCCATTCAGGTGTGCCTCTGGGAGCGAGCCTCTTATCACATTGGACACTAGCCTCAGGTTACTACAAAATTAGCAACTCCATTTAGAAATACATACCTTTTAAGTTCCTGTCTTAAGTCCTTATCTTTCCCATGCTGGCTCAGTCAAACATCCTCTACCCCTGCTAAATTGGGGCTGCAAAGACTCCCTGAGGCAGTAACAGAGGTATAATACAAATGCCAAGGAATCCAGTTTGATTTTGGTTTACACAAACTCTGCTGGCTTGGGTTCTATTAAGGATCTCATGGAATCTGAATTCACGGCTCTAATGAAAGTAGCCCTATTGAACATGGTACTTATTTACAAATGTGCATTCACATTAAATCCCACCTCTGGAATAAATAATGATGCAGAGTGCGCTCTATCCAGTGTCTGTATGGGCTTTTAGCTAAATGTTCTCAACAATGGCAGTCTCTAAATTACAGAAGACTTATAACAGAACTGGGGGTTGCCAAAGAAATTGTTCTAAAGAATCTCTGAGCAGAAGTAAGCACAGTAGCTGATTTCAGAGATGTGCATGCCTTTGTGTCTAGAACTAGAATTTGGACCTGCATCACAAGTTTTAACGTGCAACATAAAGGAATTTTCAAACAGTTCACTGCAAAGAATGAGATCTCTACAGTATGGTATAATAGGTGATGACAACATAAACTATAAAAAACATAGGTCAGATTGTGCTGCTATAACAGGATTTAGACATTAGATTACAACTGCATGCTTGATATACTTCATGCGCTATGGTGCTAAGATTTTCTTATAAATTCTGTTTTAAAACCTCGTTCTATTTCCAACAGCTAAACTCTCAGAAAGCTACACCAATTCTAGCCCAGAGGCTTATGAGCAATTCTCAGTAAAGCTATTTATTTTTTAGCAAATTTAGTGATCATGACAGATGTCATGTTGACTGCCCTCGCAGTATTTCCTCTGAGGAAATACATTATAGATAGAAGCAGGGAAAGTTTTCCCCTACTTGGCTTGCCCAGGGTGCTTCAATCCTGACCTGAAGAGCCCATCCCTCTGTTGGTAAACAGGTGCTTAAATCTCCATGGCTCATTCCATTCTGGGCCTTTCTGTTGAGGCTGCTGATCAGAGACCAATTATGGGAGCGTTTCTTGTGATATGTAGAAACCTTTCAAAAGCAAGCTACTCTAAAACCAACAAATTTATTTCTACAGAAGTCCCTGAACAAAGGGGGGAGGAGAAATCTACACCTGTCTTTGACTCTGTTGCATGACTTAAATATACGGTTGATTCTGCACATCATATATCAGGAGAAAATAATGCAAAATATGGAAAGAATTTAAAGAGAACTAGGACGGCCTCAATATATTGCACACTATAAATCTGTTTCTCAAGCTGGTCAAGAAAGGGCAAATTTATCATTAAATATAAACCACCATAGAAACAAAACAAAACAAAAAATATGGTTCCAAATTCTGCAACTTTGTGCATATTTGGACCCTAAGTATATAACTCTCATACTGTGTGTGCCTACTACAAAGGCAATTTGATACAGGTCCACTGGATTTTTCTGATATGGCTACATCCATCTCCCAATAGAATCACGGAACTAGCTAGCAGCACTATAAATCACAGGGTACCATGCATGGCATCCTTAAGACCAATGCTGCGCCCTGGAGACAAAGAAGGGGACTTTTTGATGAAATGACCTGCCTTCCCCATCAGCTCTGATAGGGAAAGGAAAAGTCTGGCTCGCCAAGCTGCTCTGCTGACAGCTGTGGGAAAGATATTTTAAAACATGGGTTATATTGGAAATATTTGTTTGTTGGAAATATTTATATCATATTAAAGGCTGGTTGTTTAGTTTTTTTTTTTTTAATTACCATCTAACTTTAGAACAGAGAGCAGATTTTAGGAAGACATCCATGTATTTTTTAATATATGAACTCTAGTGTTTGCCTGAAACTTCGTTACTGTACAATCCTCTCTTTATTAGTTAGGTAGAATACTTCGACAGTAGTGGAACCTTCACTCAGCACACCCCGTATGGTGATAGGTATTTCTGTACCTGTGCATTGGTTCCACAGTGCAAGTAAATGGGCCCATGGAGATAAAATGAAAAAGCAAAATGATCACATTTGCTCCTAAACCACTAGAGGGAGGATTCGTATTTCCTAAATAGCAGACTATTACATAATTCTAACAGTTGACTTGACACTACTGAGCAAAGTGCAATTTTTGCAAAACCTAATTTGATCACAGGGCAGGGTTAAAAAAACAAAACAAAAAACTTTGGTGAACACAGAGCAGAGAAATTAACAACAAATTCTGTCATCGATGTCAGTAAACAGTTTGTTTTATTAGCAAAATCTAAAGTGATATTTCCTAAAGTTTGCAGATTCCTGCTAAGGGACAATATAAGGATAAAAACTCTACCTGCACATCAATTGGTATTGTACTTAATAATCAAATTATTGATAGGTTTTGCGGCAATGTGCCAATTTGCCAGACTGACATAATGTCCAGGCACAAAATTAAAATTTCACGTGTTCATTGTTTTCATCCTGATGAAAACACAGACTTGGAGAAAACAGTGTCTGCTGATGTACCTTAGGTTTGTGTAATGTAACATCTACAGAGTACAAAACCAAATAATAAATTACTAATACCACCTAGCATTTGTATAGCACTTCTCCTCTTCAAAGTGCTTTATAAACATTAACTAAATAATCTTTGAATCACAGAATATAAAAATGAGGAGGACCTATTAAGGCATTTAGTCCATCTTCCTGCTAATGAGGGATTCTTTGCTGTCTCCACAATCTAATTTACTAGTTTTTTGTTTAACCTTTGCTTCCCTGCACCAGGGTAGGTCAGGACATATTGTAATGAACAATAGTAGTTCAGTGAACAATGCACAGTAGAACAGAATGAAGTAGTTTTTGTGTGTATCACTGTCCTCTACTGTATAGAATTAGAACTGCTTAACTAAGTGCCATAGACTATCAACAGCTAAAATACTTGAGCTCAAATACTAGGGGCATGCACTATGGGAGCAAGAAGATCTGGGTTCTATCACTGCTGTCATTGCCAAGGTGGCCATGGTGTGCAGCATAAAACTCATGTTCCCGGGTGACCAAATTTAACTGTGACAGAAGTCTCAATGCCTCTATGTAATAGTGTTCACTCTTTTGTAGAGCCACTTTCCTCTTTTGTTTGGCTGGGTCTTTCATAAAGCAATCAGGGAAAGTGAACTTCTTAAAAATAGGAAAAATCTGATTGTAAAACTAGAAAAATAGGCTAAAGGACAGAGGGGCAGATGTATCTGAAACTCCTTCTAACTCAGGTTTAAATTGACTCAATTGCATGTTGTGGTGTGGGTTTGCCTTTTGGGTTTATGACGTGGAAAAAAACAATTAAAAATCCCAACACAATCAAATACATAATATTAATAAAACATACATTGTGTTTGGCTGCAGCACAACATCCAATGTTATCTGAAACAGTCAAATCTGAACATTTTGGTTTGTAACAGGGAGGGACCCTGACAAAGCTTTAATTAAGCACTGTGGGAGAGACAATAAGACTTTGTAAAATACAGGATAAAGACAATTTAAAGAAAGGTAAAGTGCTAGTTGTTCAAAGTCTAAAAAGCATCACATTTCTTACAAAATTTGGCTCCATTAAGGTAACAGTCTGAGCATTCAAAGTACTAGTAACCACAGACTAATTTATATGTTTGATTCCCGAGGGCTAGCGTTCCCTGCATTGAGGAGCTAATCACTCCTAATGGAATGCTTTGGAAAGAAAAGGCTCTAGAAACAGATCTCTTTACAACATATCAGACATTTGCTTTAGCATGATCTCTCTTCACTTATTTCTTAAGCTGATATCATCTCCTCCTCCTCAGACAGACCAACATCAGGGGAAATTTATTTTGAAACTTCAGTGGGTTTGATGGTGCACAGGACTCAATTGTTATCTCCCTTAGACCAGTATTAAATGAGTAACTCCATTGGCTACAATGGAGTTGGCTCTTAATTTACACCAGTGTCGCTGAGAGAAGAATTAGGGCTCTCAGTTTCAATGACATCATTCCTTCTGGTTAGAAAGGGTAGAGGTTGAAGTTCTGGAACTGCACTGATGCACCCAGATCTACATGCAATCCCCGACTCCAATCCACAGATCATGGGAGAGAATTTTCATTCATGAGTTCTCCTCACTATAGTGAGAACCATTAATGAGTAGTCATTTGCAATTACTTATTTTCAATGCAGTATTTGTTGTATTTCTTTGTACACAGAGTGGAAATGCTGCAAACACAGCCATAAATTTAGCTACCGTGAATGATAAATGTCCAGTTTTTTATGTAAATGGTTACATAGAGGGCATGTAGCTGATGACAGAATTGAGTCCTCAGTTTGATTATTATGAAATGTTATAAGTCTAAAAAATGTTTAAAGTTTGATTGAAGAGATGCATTTGGTTTAGGTCATGGCTGGCTGCTACTTTGATTTTCAACAATGGAACTGGCAAGAATAACTCTCTGTTGTTGTTTTTTAAAATGGGATTTTATTGTGCATCATACCTTACTTGGCTAGAATCCATGGTAAACAATCCATAAAGGAAAACAAACAGTCCAACAAGTGCAGCAGGAATGAGCATTCCAGTGTACCATCCCAACCAAGCAAAATAAAGGCCAATTTTTTCACCAAAATACCGCCTGTGTGAAGAATAAAAACAAACAGTTTGAAGTAAATGACCGTGACCAGCTTGAAAGCATTACTGGAATCCTAAAAGGAAATAATCATTATTAGGTTTATTTTAATTTATTGTCTTTTTAGGAGCACTTTTGCCATATACATTTTATTTCTAACATAATACTCTAGAGGCACGAATTGCAGTCTAACCAACACTTATTCCATAAGGATACAGCTAGAGTGAACTACAATTTTACATTGTTGCAATGATTTCGCACAGGCAGTAATTTCAGCGCGGTTAAAAGTAGGAAATTACAGAACAGCATATTTGTTCATACTAAATTCAGATGAGTTGGGCCCAGTGTTATGCCAATGTTTTTTGTGTATCAAAATTACAGAAAGAATGTAAAGCCTGCATCTAGAACCAGGCCCGTGGAGCTACCAGGCAACTGATATCTCCAGACTGTAACCAACTTGCACTCGACTTCCCATTCCAATTCTTTTACTTTTAATAATCCACGGAGTTAATAGTAAGATAGGTAAAGGAAACTGTACACAAATTCTAACACTGTATCAAATCTAGATTTTTGTTTTAAACTTGGTCAACATTTCTCTTATGAACTCTCGTCCATGTAGATTGGTCCACATGGATAGCAGCCATTTGGAGCTACCTTGATTTCAAAAGGGCTCTGACTAGGGATAAAGATCTGTCTGTGGCAATCAGACTGCAGAACTGGGCCTTAGGCCTCCAGTCAGCAAATTGTTCCATGAGGGTGGATTGCTCCACTTTCATGGAGTCCCGTTGAAAATTAATAAGACCATATAAGGATCCATCAACACTGAACATCTAGCAGGACTGGGGCCTTAGATTGTAATATCAAGTAGCTCAACTATAGCAATAAAGCAAAAAGACGTGTTTTTGCTCACAAAGTTTTGTTTATTTTAAACATAAAATCCCTGTAACTTTCAGCAGCATGTGTAGTCTGCCAATGCCTGGCTTTTCACATAATTGAAACAAGTTCTGCTACACTGTATGAGTACCTGATTAAATCCAGAGGCTGGTATTTGTACCACATCCCCCACCGTGCCCAGCGCTCATATAATAGGTGTCTGTGATTTTGAGCTCCATGTGTTTTGATGGGATGTCTGCTCTTGTGGCTTCCCTGAATCACAGAAAGAAATAAGATATTTCTGAGTCACTGGGAAAAAAAGAGGCATTAAAAAGATGGCATTTGGATACAAATATAAATAAGGACATCACTTTTTGATGACAAAGATTCATTGGCTCATTTATTACTGATAGCTACAGAAAATGCAATCTTGAGTTTATAGGTAAGCCATATATAGTAGAGGTGGTTACAAACTTCTCTACAATGACAAATTTCCTCCAGGACAGATTTAAAGATCAGTGCCAAAGTACTCTTTCCTTACTAGAACACCACCACTTTCCAGTAGGGATGCATGACTTCAGGTTCAGTATTTGTAGTTCCTGGATATATGCTCATTTGTATATGTATTTATATTTTTCAAATGCTTATTAATGCTCCAAAGAGCTACATATGGGCACATATTTTAGTTTTAGTTTGCTCTGCTGTAGAATTCCATTGACTTCCAATATGGGGCCCAGTTCTTTCCATCTGGGTAACTCCAGTGATTTTAATGGAGCTACTTCTGATTTACAAGTTTAAAACAAGAGAATCAGTAATAAATAACCTTTGTACAAAGATTATTACAATGGTGCGAAGGGGGTGAATACAGGGGTACATTCCATCACACAGGTCCCTTGTTTTTCTGTGGTATTTCTTTTCGTAGATGATGGAAACTATATGAGAAGACCAGAGCTGGTACTATTTTGTCCCAACAAATAGCTCCCTGAGGCATTAGAAACAAAACTGAAAAGAGAAAAATACAAACACTGAATTGTTCATTTGTACCCGAATAAAGCTTTTATTGGCTTTGTCTGGATTCTGTCACAGCCTGAATGCACAGCTTTACACGCTAAAATAAAAAGTTATGATGCAGAAATATCAGGCCCTTCCTAAGCAAGCCACCAGTTTTCTGTGATTCTAGGTTCACTTTATTCTGAACACAAGGCAGCACTCCAGTTCAAGGCAATATTTTCGTTTAGTAAGGCACACCATTCCAGTGAGCATTCTTTTGCATTTAATGGCATGATGGAGTATGGACTGATTTAGTACACTGGTTTGAAAAGAATGTACAGTCCATAAAATGCTCTGAAGCACCCCTGGGTTGCATTTGTTTTAAAATTTCAAAACCCAAATCATTTTTAGCGTCACTTTCTTGAAAATATTCTTCAATTATTTAAAAAGCATCTTTTATTTTTTCATCTCTAACCCAGCACAGCGTAAGGGTGTGACATGACTTAGAGCAGAGCCCATGACAGAAGAAAAAGGCACCCAATTTTCACCACGCAAAATGTGCATGCTGAGAACCACTTATATTCCTCTATGGTATGAGCTGTAAAATGTATCTGATAATAACATTTCAACTGGTATTTTTGAGTCTGCTGTTGGTGGAAGGCCAGAAATGGAAGAGAAACATTGCGATGTGTAAAAGATGAGAACTCAATATATAAGACTGGAAACCAGCTTCCATTCTGTTGTAAAATATCTTTTATCCCATTCAACGAAGTGCTGCCTGTCTGGAGAATGCTACACCCTCTCCCCCACCCCAATGAACTAGCAATTATCCAGCAACTGGCTAAAGGGGTTACAGTTCACCACCTCCGAAAGGAGTCTAGGATTGCATGAAATACACTTTTAACTTACAATGTCATAGTGGGCTGGAAATTAACCATAAAGAGTGTCTTATCCCTAAGTCTTTTGTGCAGGTCCTTGTGCTGATCCTTTTATTGCAATTGCAATGAAACAGTGGCTCACTAATGTGATTTTATTAAAGTAACAGTTTGCAATATACCTAGAGACAATCATTTACACTATAAAAGGAAGCATATATGTGAGAACATTTGTGAGCGTGTGGTTTTAGAAGTGAGAAAAAGCTCTCACAATGATGAGGCTTTTTTCTTCCACTGGAATGGTTAGTATTCCCCTAAAATTAATAACATCTAGCTGAAGCACTAATAATGACAATGTGAATGGTATGTCCAGAGTACTCCTTCTTTATCCTCCCCTGAATGGAAGCGTTAATGCCAAGAGCAGTTTTTTATCCAACAACCTGGGACATTTAAGCCACTTTGAAACAATGTGGTCTCACGCTTCCTCAGCTAAAGCAATCTCATATGTCAGAGTCATAATTGTCCATGTTACAAATTGTCTGATCATGACATGAAACTCAGTGTAAAGTTCTGCCTTTATTTAATAAGAAGACCAAAGACTTATGACTTATGTCCTTCTTTCAATCATTTAGGGCCTGATCCAATGCCTTGGGAAGTTAATGGGAGTCTTTTCATTGATTTAAATGGGCATTAAATCAGATCCTTAATCTATTGATGGGACTATTTTCAAGATAAAGTTCTATACAACTATTCAGAAATTGTTTGCAATGGAAATTTTAGTATCAGTTTCCCTGTATTTGATCCACTGCAAAGAAAATTAGAAAAACAGAACATTTTGTACAAAACATGCAACAATAATTTTGAGGAACTAATTGGAACAATTTATGTTCTCTTTAACAATACCACAGGCAATGTCCATTTAAAAATGTACTTAATGCAGTACCATTCTAAATCACAGGAGAGCATCTCAGAAAGTTATTACTGTACAGTGGATTAGATAAAGATACAGTCCAGGCCCATATCAATGTAAGGAGAGTTATAAATAGAAAGCCTTATTGGAATGCAAAATAAAATAAAATCATAGCAAATTTACAGTTCAGATAGGATCTCAATGTTAAAACAACTTTTTCTTTAAATATAACACTTAAGACAAAACCAAACCAGCTACCTCATGTGGTGGAAATGCAGCTTCATATGTTCCATTACTGAGTAATCTATTAATACCTAAACAGAAGAAAAAAATGAGTTTCAATGTCAATTTTTATACATGCAGTTTCAAGAGCTATTGCATTCCATCTTGTGAATTGAGGAGCTGTGACAATGTTAAATAATTGGGCTACTGCTAAAACAGTTCCATGCATCACTAGAATAACTGTTCGTTATCACTAAGCATGAAGTTGTGGCTCCTCTAGCCCCCTCCAGATATGTGGCTCTTTCCAACTTCATTGACCTCACTGTGGCTTGTCTCTATACCCTTTTCTTCTATGGTTCTTTAAGGCAGCTCTCCTATGAATAAGGCCCTCTCTAGTGGATAACAAAGGAACTGCCCCAGTATTTAAAAAATAGGAAGTTCTGGCAACTACTCTGGAACCCCGATGAGGGCACTCAAAATCAATAGTTTCCCAGACAACTCAAAAAAACAAAAACAAAAAAACAACCCAGCACTTTCAACCAGACAGAGTGCTGTGCTCTTAGAGACATACTCTGAATCTGCTCCCATTGATCACAGTTGGAGTTTTGTCACTGGCTTCAATAGAACTAGGATTGGGGCATCAATTGTTCTCTATTCTTCTTGCTGATGATCCATTTTTTTCTAGGTGTGCTGTTGCTTTCCTTCCAGGGAAACTTCTTCAGGCAAACAAAAGCAGGAGCAACAGTATGAATTCACTGAATCCCACCCCATTCACCCCAAAACCACTGAAAAACTAACTTTCAAAGGCAGCTGCTTGCATCCCTCCCACAAAATGCAACCCTCTCATTGAGCCAGATACTCTGGTCTGGTATAGTCACTTTGTGCTGCACTGCAGGCATAATTTAGGCCTAAAACTGGAATCATTGTACCAGAAAGAATGATCACTTGTAAGGTTGTCCTCCAATGGCATAGAAGCCATCATAGCATAGGCACCACCCTTCCCTGCTGCTGGCATAGAAGGGAAAAATGTCAGGATGCATTGTGTTACACCATTCTACGCAGCATTTTCAGCCTTCTCTAGCTGTTGGAGCCTAGTGCAAATTCACCCAGACACTTCACTAACAGAGTTCAGCAGGGATAACCACACAGAAGAGCAGCAGGATCAAGTAATGCAAAGGACACATTTAAACCATGTTTGCCCACCCTTCCCAGCAATTTTACATTTTGGCTGTAGGTTTGAGCCCATTAGGCTAATACAACGCTAAGGTTACACACACACAAAATGTTAGGAACTACAGAAGCTAAGATTCTCAAAGTGACATGAATTCATTTCTATATCACCTAGAATACATGGCACCTTACATTACTAGTTTGGCTATTAAACAGTACATGCAACATGGACAAGTTAATGTTACTATAACTTTAACACTCTGATATTTTGGGTTTAAATATGTGCTATCATATTCTTGCCTTTATATTTAATAGATTTGGCTTTTCTTCAGTGAGTGTTTTGAGGAACTTGAACAAATGCTTTAGCAAAATCTACAATATTTGGTATAAATTACATTTGTTTTCCAACAGGAAAAGAGTGAATTATAATGAGGATCACAGCTGTAAACACTAGCCCTTTCTGAAATATGAAGCTTTAAACATAAATATTACATTCTTAAAATGCAAACAAAGTAGCATATCATAGTGTACCTTGTACCTTTTGACAGGAACTGTTCTAACAGCTAATCAGAAGTGAAGCTGAACAGTAAGAAGCTTTCATCTTCTATGACCAAAACTACTGTATCAGAAGTGTTAGGCTTCTGGTTTGAATTTAACCCATAAGATAACATTGCACATAAACAGACAAAAGCTTTCACTGTCTAAACAAGAATTTCTATTTCCCCATCACATTTATGAAATATTTTATTAATCCATTAATCAGAAAATATTGCAGATTTTCACTGAATAATTTAACAAATAAGAGTTTGCAAAGCCCATCAGCTCTATTGCTGACAGAATAAGTTATATTATGAATCCTAAGAATATTTATTTAGTTTATTTAATGAATATTTTCTCTATCTATAGCCAAAAGATGTTCATACTCGCCATAACACCCAATTTATGTTTTTTCTAAGTATCAAAATTCTTACCCATTTTTGATTTTCCATCTTCATACTTTGTTCTCTGTAGCATGTGGTGCACTATTCTACTTCTAGTGGAGTTGCTGAAGAAGCTGTCTTTGTTGTTTATTGTAAAGCTGTTAAAATGATTGACATCCTTTTAATATTCAAAGCAATGCACAGCTTTCAAAGCACAACTATCCAACAGTTTGTTTTTACCGTATTATAAGTGTATAAATAATTCATAGTTATTACAGAAGATGAAAGGTCTTACATCTTTAAAGAGTTCTTTCAACACCCTGGAGAAATAGCAAGTATCATCCCCATTTTATTGTTGGGAGAATGGTCACAAAGGTTAAGACCAAAATTCTCATTAAATGGCCAGTGATTTGGGATGCCTCAGTTTTTGGATCTCCAACTACAAACATCTTAGGCCTGATTTGCAGAAGTATTGAGTTTTCTCCAATCCAGCTGAAGTCAATGAGAGTTTCTGATGCACAGCACAATCCAGGGTCATAACACTGCTGGAAAGCTGCTTAACCAAGGGATGGTATAAGTATCATCTTGGTCTAGCCTCACCAGAATGGAGATGGATTTTGACCTCTCCAGGTCCCTTCCATCCCTACATTTCCGTGGTTCTATGATAAGTGCAACTCTAATGCAACTCGCCATCTGGGATGAGATGCCTCAAGTTGAGCACCAATAATAGAGGACAGATTTGAAATTTTTGGTCTGAGTGATTCATCTAATATCACACAGTGAATCACTGGCAAACCTGGGATTAGAATTTAGCTGCTTCCAGTATCACATCTGTCCACTAGAATTCATATGAAGCTATGGTTCCGTTCAAGAGAAGTCAAGCTTTAATTCTACTTTATTAAAATCTTTACCTTAAAATTAAATACAAACTTAAAGAGGCATAATACATTACAATTATTTTAAAGTCTGTCACTGAATTATACATTATAAACAAGGAACATTATTCCATAGTACAGCAAAGGAAGAGATGACATGTTAGCCTGAACAGATATGTTTAAATTTTTTAGGTTGTGTATAGAAGATTAAGGATTTTCTATACATATCTGAGGCAGGAGCATTTGTTACATACACAGCTGGTTAAAATCCAAAGTCACTGTTTTCAGCTTGTTCCCAGAGATTTTCTTCTGTTTCAGCTGAGGAAATACTCTCAAATTTAGTCCAGCTCTTCTGCAAAAACAAATCTGGCGTGTTTGTATTTAATAATGTAAGAGGAGACAGAATAGCATGCTAACAAAAAGGCAATCTCCCTATTGGAGCCAATTGTTGCCCCTACCCTATACTACTAAACAGCTATAAATGGAAGCCATTGGTGAGTATCAGAGGACAGAATATGGCCCTAAGAGAAAAACAACAGGAAATAGCAAGCCTGACACCATGCATTTGTCAGTGACCATCTGTTAATGATTGCCTTTCTGTCACCTGAAGAGAAGAAATGAGAAAATGAAATGTGCACTCAGATCTCTGCTGTTGCATTCCCAACACCAACACTTACTGATGTATCCGCGCTCGGCTAAAGGGTGCTGTGTAACAATCTGTCTCTTCCAGGTCAGGGAGGGCCTCCTTGTCAAGCTTCATTGGATTTCTGGGCAACCAACTTTTCAGCTCTCTCAAGTTTCTCTGCAAACTGGAAAAACGACAAGTTAGACTTATGCTCCCAGCTGCACATCACTTTTGTTGCCATCATAACTATATATGCTGGATGAGAACTAAACTATAAGCTTGAAATGAAAGCAAGAGATTATGTTTTCTAAATTACTTAAATAAAATAAAAAAGTCAATGCTTATATTATTTATGGCCTGCTCTTTCAGACCTCACGCAGACACCATTCACACTGCCATCACTGAGAGTTTTGGCAGAGCAAAGATGGCAGGATTTGCCTGAGTTAAAGTAGCACACTCAGGAGGAGGAGAACATACTGCTTTAGAAAATGACTTTCTGAGTTGCAATTCCTTCCGAAAATAGCTCTTTGCTACAGCAATTACATGTTCTCTCTTACTCAAGGATATGCTTAAAGGCCCAATCTTGTACTTAATCTAACCCTTTAGATACCTCATACACAAAATTCCCTCTTTTAAACTGAGAATTAAAAATATAGTCCTTAACAATTGTATATTTATGAACCTGGTTCCTGGCACATTTAATTAAATCCCCATTTACGGAGCTCTGTCAAAATCTACATATTGTTATATCCCTTCAGAGTATAAGCACAAGTCAAATAAAACAAGAATACTTCAGAGCAAAAAATGAAAAATTGTTATAAAGTCATCATTTAAACAAAAACTAGATGATAATTTTCTGCAATTTTCTAAAGATTCAGGTTATCACATAATCATAAGACTTAGTTCTATATCCCTGCTCAGTCATTATACAGGCAAGACTCCCGGACTCCCTCCATTCACTGCTGCTGTTTAAAGACCCAATCTTGCAAACATACACTTGAGTCGAATAGGGCTGATTCAGATGAATAAAGTGGCTCACGTTTGTAAGTGTTTTCATGATGAGGCTGTAAGATTTTATTTCTCAGATTCATCTGTCACCTAGTAAGGTTTTTACATACTGAAACATGTTTTTGCTGCCAGTTAATGGAAAACATAGATTAAATTTATTATTTATGGATTGGGTTCGGGAACAGTAGGCCTGACTTTCCTCTCACATGGTGTAATTCTATTCAGTTACTCCTAATTTACATTAGTGTGAGAGGAGAATCAGTCCCACTGCATCTAGAGCCTGATCCAACTCTCACAGAAATCAGCAAGAATCTTTCCATTTTCTTCAACAGGAATCACATCAGGACCTTACAGTACTTTAATTAAACCATGGCATTAAATTCTTGAAATTTCTACATTTCCGTGGAGTTTGTTAGCTGATTGTATTTGAGGGAAATTATTCTATCAATTACTAAACTTTATGGCCAGGAAATATAATTGCAGAAAATATAAAGCAGAAACACAGAAAAAACAGTTCTGAGACAAGATTGTCCCTTAACTCTTGTCCCTTAACTAAACACATGGCCCAGTTCTGCCACCATTCGTCATTCTGGTTAGTACTTAATTCTGTGAATTGTTTCACCCATGGAATGGGACTGACTTATAGAATGAAGTAGTACTCAGCCTAAGTAAGGATCGGGTTTTCTTCATTTTTCTCTGCCTCATGGACAGATTTTTTTTTTTTTAGACTAGCAACCAAACTTTCTTTTTATAAAAGAGTGTTCAAGTAGTTTGTGATAATATCAGATTTTTGCATTGGTTTCTTATTGTTATTTTAGGTCCTTTCCTAGTTCCTTCCCCATCCTGATCCCCCTGCAATGTCTAAATGACTGAAAGATTGGGATTTTTTTTTTAAATCTTGAGAAAATACAGAAATTAGTCTTTTTATTTTATATTCAGATCTGTGCATTTCTTCTGACATGTTAAGAAGTAAAGTACTCATTTGAGTAAAATGGAAATGAATTTTCCTCCCAAAGTGAAAAGGCCTTTCATTTAAGATACTATTGATTTTCCTTTACTTCACTTATGACAGATGACTCCAAAACTTGGAGACTTCAGAATGTTTCAGCTCAAAAATAACATTTCCATTGTGTAAAAGTTATCAAGCACAATATACATCTTTTCATGGCTCATGTTAATTCTTAGTCAGAGAAGGAACTGGAGATTCATAGATCTTTCATTCAATTTCTTACTCTGTTTCAGATAAACAAGTTTGTTATGGATTCTCAAATGTCAATAAAGACATGGAGGTAGTGAAAGAGTAGTATGACTAATATGTCAATGTACAAAGAACATATATCTTTAACTCCAAATCAAAGGACCAGATTCTGCCACTATTACACATAGGCAGCAGTACCTTAGCTCCTGAGTAATCCTACTGAAATCAATGGTACTACTCACTAAATTGCTACTCAACATGAGTAAAAATGGTGGAATTTAGTTCATAAAGAATAATTCTTGTAGTCAGGATTTGCTGATGGAAGAAGAGATCAGATATGTCACAACGGAGGAAAGTTCCATGGGCCAAATTCTGAGCACAGGTACAGTCCAATGGAAATTACCCAGTGTTGCAACACTGTAGCAATTGTAACAGGAATTGCCTTATAGTGACTATAAGATGTTACTCTGCAATAC
Source organism: Emydura macquarii macquarii (assembly GCF_026122565.2). Classification (NCBI taxonomy): domain Eukaryota; kingdom Metazoa; phylum Chordata; order Testudines; family Chelidae; genus Emydura; species Emydura macquarii. Next base: position 6,889,150 of record NW_027133377.1, read on the forward strand.
CATTTCATTTTATTATCTGACATAAGAAGAGATAAATCCTTCATTCATGAATAGATTTCACTTAGTCATGACAATCACCCCTTCCTCTTTCCCTAAATTAGAAGAATTCCTGTCGAAATCTTCAACTAATTCAACTTTTATGGTCTTTTGCAGAATTGTGTGTTCATACAACTTTTCAACCAAATCTCAGGAGTTATCCTAACTTTTCCTTTTATTCTCATATTCCTTTAAAAAAATCAATCATTCTATTTGGGGAAAAATCCAGAACTATATATATTATTGCCATTGTCAATATTATTTAGGTATCAATACTGGGCCAATATCCTGCAGTTCTTCATCAGTATATATACACCCATGACTGAAAGATTTGCATTGAATTAGCAGTCCTTTTAGTCCTTCTAACATTGTTATAACTATCATACTCAATAGTGACATGAGATTCCAGCACTGAGCAACTGTCAGATTGAAGGTTTCTGACATCAGTGTCATCCTAATATCTCCTATGTTCATAGATTTCAAACAGGTAGTTTTCCTGTTTGTTCACAGTAAGTTTCTTCAACATACTGATATATTAAGTTATATAAAGTCTCAAACCAAAATTGTCAAACTTGAGTGCCTAACATTAGGCACCTAAATAAGCAGCCTGATTATCAGAGGTGCCAAAGTCTCAGGGATCTCATTGACATTAATGGATGGACTAATGCCTTATAGTCATTAGAGGATAAAATCTATTACAGTTCTATATCCATTATATCGAAGTATCATGCCTAACTTTAGGCACCCAGATTTAATGATTTAGGCATCACTGTATCTTTTTTTTTTTTTTTTTTTTTTAAAAACAAGTAGGCTTTTTTTCTGAACGACTAGATAACTCAAGGGATTGTGATTGGGCCTTCCACATCTGGAGGGTGTGAATCCAGTCCAGGCTGGAAATGTCTTTATAACCTAATAGCTGTGCAATTGAGTGAGCACCAATATCCACATCAGTAGAAACATACCAGCACCACAATTGGCACACTTGTCAGTGGGAAATTAAAGGATACATTTGCAAACAGAACTATTATATCTCTAGAAGTAGTTCTCTAGATCAGGGCTGAGGCACACTAGTAGGCAAAATGTATTGCTGCTGAACCTGTCTTGTGAACAAAGACTATTCCAATTTCCAGGATTACACCCACAAAAACAACAATCAGGCACCTCATATCAGCATTAAATTCACTTACAAAATAGAAGGAAAAAGCTTCTTCTTTATGGTGAATTAGCGGAGTTGTTTGCATTCTCAGAGTATAACATTTTATGTACTGAGACATTCCATGCCACCTGCTACTAGCCAATTACCATATGTGAGGAGAGGAGATATGAGATTCTATTTAACTCACACTGCCTTTTCTGCAATTTTACATTTTTAAAAAAATATATTTTTACATTATTTGTATATTTGTATTATATATTTGTATATTTTTTAAATTTTTTTTGTGATCACTTAATGTCTTATAACCTTTCTGTGCAAACAAATGTCATTTCTAACCTGAGTTTGGTAGATATGTGGGTTGTATGAAGGCTCTGAAGCGCTGACCTTAAAAAGCCTTGCTCATGTGAGTAGTGATTACTTTCCCAAGTAGTCTCTTTTAAGTCAAGTCAAGGTCAGGGTTTCCAGTATCCAGCTTTAGGATTAAAATTTATGAAAAAGGAAACAGCAGCAGTTATTTTGTTAAAAATTGGCTCTACACTGCATTTATCAACATTAGACCTGCAACCTGAAAAGGATGATACAGAGATTCAAATTAAACAGACTCTAAAAGATAACCAAGGTCTTTATTTATATGTTAATTTATATGAGGCTTGTTGTACTCTCATAATAAAAGAATAATAAATAAATAAAAAATGTATTCTGTTAGATATTGCACATAAATAAATCAAACAAATGGAAAAAAAATCACTGAGTTTACATACCTATATCAGACAACCAGGAACAGCTTTTGACAGACAAATGGTTTAGTATCCAAAATTCATACATTGTTGAACGTATGTTGCATGTTACCATGTTCCTACTGAACAGAACAACATCAAGGATATGGGCTTAAGAACATGAAGCATCAGAATTAAAAACCAAACTCTCTTTCCTAAGTCATGTTGCTATAACCAGGTACTACAACTCACTTATAAGCGAGATCATTTTCAGTTCTGCAAACTTCTGGTGAAGGAAGATTGGTATGTGTCCTCTGCAATACTTAGAAGTAAAAATTAGAGCTGAGCAAATAATTGATTTTTGATCATGGGGCAAAACAAACAAAAAAAAAAAAATCAGAAAAAAGATTCATTTGAAACTTTTTTTCCTGTTTGGTTTAATTTTCAGATGTTTGAAACACTTCCCTTCTCCTCCCCCCCCCGCCCTTAATAAATCTATTTACATTTCAAAATGAAATATTGTTTCAAAACAAAAAGTTAAATCATTTTATTTTCAAAATGTTGAAACATACAGTTCCAATGATTCACCAAATTGGACTTGATCAAAATTACTTTATATAGACTCTAAACTACAGTTTTTCAGCAAATGAACTCTTCATTTTAAAAATTTTGCCCAGCTCTAGTAAAATCCTCCATTAGAGGGGGCAATTGTGTTATTATAATTCATAATTTCCTAGATTTTGTTAACCTAAACCATAATTAAAATAGTATTTGAACATTTTTCTGTGTGCTTAGTAGAATTAAATTTGTTGTTTTCCTCATATCAGTTTTAAAAGAAATAAGAAAAAAATCAGTCTGTCTGAGGCATGGTCTACACTGGCAACAGAGGTCGACGTAATGTCACTTACGTCAAACCTCCTAAAGTATGCGTCTACACTGGCACGTTAGTACTGTCGATTCAAAGCGTGGTAAAAGTTGACCTAATAAAACCACCTCTGCGCAAATGGCATAGCACGTAAATTGAATTTCATGGGTCGAATTTGCGTCAGTGCAGGCAGAACGTAATGTAAGTCGATGTTACTGGGCTCCGGGAGCTATCCCATAATGCCCCATTGTGACTGCTTTGGACATTCGTGCTCTGCTGTTACCTGGCCACGTAAACTGGAAATAGCTCCTCCCCTCAAAACCCGGGAAATTTTGAATTTTCATTTCCTGTGTAGCCAGCATGGAGAGAGCTTTGTAGATTAACTCGTCATGGCTATTGCACGGCCCAAACACACTCCAGCATGGAGTTGACCAGAGGTCTTGGATCTCATTGGTCTGTGGGGCGAGGAGTCTGTTCTGGCTCAGCTCAGAGCCAGCAAAAGAAATTCAGGTATATACGGGAAGATATGCCAGGGCATGTTGGAGAAGGGGCACAACAGGGATGCGCACAGCTGTTCTGGTTCCTTGCCCAAAACGTGGCTTCTATGAGGATCTGCATGCAATTCTTGGTGGCGGCCCCACCATAGTTCCGCCACGCAGCATCGATACCTCCGCTGAATCCCAGTGCAGGGAGAATGACGAGAACTCTGTGGACAAAGATGAGGAGGATGATGAGAGCAGGGTGTCCATTCTCCCAGAGAGCCAGGACCTATTTTTGACCCAGAGCAATCCAGCAACATACAGAACAGCAGTAATCATCGTGATCCTAGGGAAGGCACGTCTGGTGAGTTTTTTGTTTTTTTTCCTTTTTAGAGATTATGTCCCTGATCCAACTTCTAAAAGGGCCTTTTTATTTGGAGGGGAGGGTATTTCTGGGTGTTAGCAAATTTCACTGGAGGATTACTCCCAGAACAGATTATTTATGTGCAGAGGTATGCTTCAAGAACCATCCATTGATATCTCCAGGAAACTCTCTTGCAGGTAATCTGTTAACCTTTGCACAAGGTTTCTTCGGAGGGCAGCTTTGTTTCTTCCGCCACGGTAGGATACTTTTCTACACCACGCCACAATGAAATGAGTTGGAATCATGTCAGAACACAGCATAGCAGCATAAGGGCCAGGCTTGTACCCCAATGCTTGCAACAACTCTTCCCTTTCCTCTTGCGTTACCCTCAGGAGACTGATATTTCTCATAGTCACCTAGAGAAGACGGAGCACGTTTAAAGTACCCGAGTTATACAGTCAATCCCCTTTTATCTCCTATTCCCCTTTCTATGGGCACAGTGTGTCAGATTTCTGATGCTACAATTCACCCGTGGCAGTGTCCTCTGATCATCTCTGCCCACCTCCTCCCAAACCGTTCCTCTGCATGTAACCGGGGAGCCTGATGATCCCTTTCATAGATTAATTTTGGATTGTGGTTTTTACCACTAATTAAGCCTCTCTATAACAGATGAAAGGGCCCTGGCTTACCATCCCCGTAATGGCAGTCCGACCCAACCCTTCTGAGATGTACAGAATGGAATGTGGGTCTGGCTTATCCTTGTGCACATGAAGGGGAGTACTTTTTACATTGTAGCAGTTGCTTCAGTTCTTTGGGTCTGCTAACAATGGCAATGTTGTACTTTATTGTCTTTCTGTAGACATCTAGGCCTTGCCCCCCTACCCCCCACCAGATCTGCTGCTGAAAGACTTTCCCAGGTCAGAAAGAAGAAAAAAAATCACAGGACGACATGTTCAGCAAGCTCATGAACGTCTCCGTGGCCATTGAAACAGATCTCAGAGAACGGAGGATGTCCTTGTCCCAGAAACTGGACATGGACATGAAACATAGAAGATCTGTGCAGGAGCAGGAGTGCAGTACGCAGCAGGAAATGTTGAGTATAACGAGGGATCAGTCGGATGTGCTCAGGCATCTTGTGGAGCTCCAGGAATAGCGGCGACAGGACAGAGTCCCTCTGCAGCCCCTCCAGAATGCTCTTCCACCTAATGCTTTGTTGCCCTCCCCCACCCCCAAGCGGTCTAGTAGGAGACTGGGCAGGCTGCAGTATGTGGTGCACTCCACCCCGGTCGAGGTAAGTAGAAGGACGCGGTGGCTCCGTTAAGAAGTGCAAGCATCCACAATTGCTTACATGTTACGTTACCCACATTTCCCCCCACAGCAATGTTCATAAATAAAACTTCTGAGCATTAAAAAACATGTCTCTTTATTAATTCATAGCTTGGGTGGGGAAAAAAGTGGAGGGTACTGATATCGATGGTAGGGCAGGATGGAAAAGAAAGGCACAAAACATACAGAAAACATTACTGCAGGTCATTGGAGAACCGGTTTTTCAATACTTCCTGAAGGCGAAGTGCTCCGTGATTGGCTCTGAGCATATTGCTGGCATCTGGCTGCTCAACTCTGGGGGAACGTTTCCCCCTTCGCTTCGCATACATTATGAAGAATGCAACACGCAGATGTAACTGATGGGATGTTCTTTTCACTGATGTCTGCAAGTGCTGAGCCTGTTATTAAAACACTCCTTCTTGCTGTTGAGGTGCCTGGTGAAGGGCTTCATTAGCCAAGGCAGCAAGGGGTAGGCAGGATCCCCCAGGATCACTATTGGTGAGCCCCGATGTTTATTTTTTTGGTCTGGGAAGAAAGTGCCCACCTGCATCTTCTTGAACAGACCCGAGTTCTTAAATATGCACGTGTCACCTTTCCAGACCACCCAACATTGATGTTGGTGAAACGAGCCCTGTGATCCACAAGGGCCTGTAACACCATGGAAAAGTATCCCTTGCAGTTTATGTACTCTGTTGCAAGGTGGTCAGGTGCTAAGATTGGGATGTGTGTGCCATCAATATCCCCTCCACAGTTTTGGAACTCCATCGCAGCAAACCCGTCCAGTATGTCCTGCATGTTTCAGTACCCTTCAGAGCAGAAGCCTATTGATGGCCCTGCACAATTGCATCACAGCAGCTCCCATTGTAGATTTACCGACTCCGAATGATTCCCAACTGACCGGTAACAGTTGGGGGTTGCCAGCTTCCACAAAGCAATAGTTACTCGCTTCTCCATCATCAGAGCTGGTCTCAAGCGAGTATTCATGCGCTTCAGGGCTGGGGACAGCTCCGTGCAAAGCTCAAAGAAAGTGGCCTTTTGCATACGAAAGTTCTGCAGCCGCTGGTCATCATCCCACAGCTTCATAACAATTCAATCCCACCAGTCTATGCTTGTTTCCCGGGACCAAAACCGGCACTCCACGGACTACAGATGATGCATGAGCCTGTAGCAATTGGGAATTGTTCCGCTCTATGGCTTGTAGCAGGGCAGCCTCGGTGACATTGCTGTTTTCTGTGCTTTGGCTCCTTTCTCACCTTTGAAAATACTCCAGGATAAGCCGCGAGGTATTTGTGATGCTCACAATGACAGTGCAGCGCTGAGCGGGTTCCATGTTTCTGTAATAATACGTGGCAAACACAAACGGCGTGAAAACCCGTTTCCTGTTTGTTTGGGGGATGGCTACCCAGAATGCATTGCTTGAATGTCGACTCAAGCATGGCAAGTGGGGACATACAAGCCCAGCACAAGGAGCGTGGTGTGATCACGCTCCTGCGACTTCTAAAATTCGGTGGGTGAAGGTCGATTTAAAGTAAATCAACTTCACTCTGCAGTACAGACATACCCTGAGAAATCAGAGACAAAAACAAAGATAATCTAGATCATCTGGTTTGAAGTATGGGAGAATTCAGACTATTTTTGATATGTGGATTATTTATCTGATATGTTGCAATATATTTCCTGCAGACTTTTAAAGTGAGTCATTTACCCTCATAGAGTATGATCCTGCTGTTCCTGTAGAATGCGGAGATATGAATGGAGTAAAAGGACTTCAGGATCAGGTACATACTCTGCTAATTGACTTCTTTAATAAATGAGCTGGTAAAAACACAGATATATTTGATCCCACAGACAATACAGCTCTGATCCTGTAAGCATTCCATTGACTTCAATGGGAGTCCCATGCATGGAGAACTTTCAGGATGGGACCCTGTAACAGCTCTTAGTTCATTATATTCTAAACCATGCTTACTTAGGAATATGTACATTTGCAGGTAATCATCTATCTATATACTAAGGACTATATCCTCAGCTGGTGTAAACAGGCATAGTTCTATTAAACTTAATGGAGTTATCATAGTTTACACAAGCTGAAGATCTGGTCTTATAACCACAATCCAACTCCTACTGATGTCAATGGAAAGACTCCAGTTAACTTCCGTGAAAATTAGATCAGGCCCAATAGCCACATACTACAGAGAGCTGTACAAAAGATTTGGGTTCACTAAATAGCAAACATATTTTTAAAAACTAGAATTAATGACAGTTTCTGCAAGAAGAGGAGCCTTATTTCACTAGAGAAAACAAACAATCCCCACCCCACATACCCATTTCCATTTTGCTGAAGGAAACAGCACTATTTCACCTGAAATAAGACTGTGAAGTAAAATCCATTTTGCACAGTTTTAATGTGTCAATTTGAAGTAAATTTGGAGTGACAAAAATGAAAAGTGTGCATGTACAGAACTTTCCTAAACAACAGGTCCAATTCTGCAGTGATTACATACGAGTAAGTCCCACAGAACTGAGTAGATGTGAAACATCTACAAAATTACTCCTAATACAATAATATCATTGGGAATTTTTAAAATATATGCCCAGTGGCATTAAAAAGCAAATCCTACCTGTGCAGATGCGTCAAAGAATTTGTCCCCAATATGCAAAACAGTCTAATAAACTGTAATCTTTTATTTAAAATTAAAGGAGGAGTGATGAGACGTATTCATTTTAATTTAGTTCTTTATTCTAGTTCTCGTGCACTCTAGTTCTTGTGTTAATTTTAATTTAAAAAGTCATTCCTGTATTTAGATCATGTTTTATGTTCACAGGTTACAGTTGTCAATCTATAGATTTGTTATGGTAACATGAACAGTGATGCACACATATTGAAAAAGTTATTACAATGTGGTTTATTTTTCAAATTTTGTGTTGCATGTATTTTTAGGATTAGTTTGCTTATTTAGATTTGGACTTTACAACAGTAAGAATTCACATGCAACTATTTAAAAAAGGATGTTTCCTCTTTTACAATGCTGGAATAAAAAAATCCAGCAAAATATTCAACTTTTCTTGATAGTTTTTTCAATTTCTCACAATATAAAAATGTGTTTGTCTCTGATGTTAAAATTCTCATAGATTTCAAGGCCAGAAGATACCATCATGATCATCTATCTAGTTTGACCTCTTGCACATTGCAGGTCACAGAATCTCAGCCGCCCACTTCTATAATTTGCCCATAATCTCTGACTAATTTACTAACACCCTCAAATCTTGATTTAAAGACTTCAAGTTACAGAAAATGCACCACTTATTCTAGTACAAACTAGCAAGTGACTGGCTTGCTCCACCCTGCAGTTGTTAAAAAAAAAAAAAAACCCAAAAAAACCCAGGATCTTTGCCAATCTGACTTGGGAGAAAATTCCTTCCTGACCCCAAATATGGCAATTTGTTTGTTTCTCTGCTCTTAGATACTGGGTTGATTTCAATAGCATAATCTAAATATCTGTGTTACTAAATAGGATCATAAATCCACCTTTTATTATATATCCAAGTTTTATTATACACAGAAATCCCAGAATTATTCAGTATGGAACTACGTTTGTTTTATGGCATAGCCCTGTTACATTTGCCTTAATATTACAAAAAACATTTTAAATTGTACACTAAAATGAAGCAAGCACGTGCATGACGGGGAGAGGAGAAAAGCAGTTGTAAATTTATGTTATAAATTATTTTTATCTAATATTATTATTGAATATCTAGATTTATAAACCAAATTTTGAAATTTTGTGGGTTTTGTTTTTTTGTTAAGAGGTGGTCTTGCACAACCAATAACATATTAACTGAATACTGTACAGGAAACAGTGAACTCTGTCAGGATTTACACTCTTGGAGGCCCAAAAGCAGTAATGATTCAACCTCAACCAAGTGTAGATATTCGGCTCATAAATATGATTGGCAGAATTACATTTTTATTTTCTGATCATTTCAACGGATATCAATGTTTATTTTTAAACATCTTTTTAAATTTTTTATCTATTTAAATTTTCACTGTTGAGAAAATGTTTTTAATGATAGTAGATGTCGAGATTCAAAAAGCTGGAGCTTTCTTTTGGTTAAAACACAAATTTTCAACATCACATATAAAAATATACCAAATAAGTATCTTTAAATAAAACATTAATAATTTCTCAAACTGCATTTTTCTTAGTCTATCTGTAAATTTTGATTATATTTTTGTTGGTTTGTATATGTGTACATTGAAATCAATGTTTATTGACATTTACTGATAAAAATCTAATCCTTCCAAGCCTACTCATAAGCATTAGGACAGACATTTTTGGTATGGAAATTAGTCTAGAAATCTCATAAGCCATTTTATGAAATTTCCACCCTAGAAGAAATTCCATTTGAAATTTTTCAGCTTGTTCCAATTGACACTTAGGTTTTAGAACAGAGCAATAGGTCTTACCAGTGGTACCACAAGTGAGTGCTTTTTTATGGAAAATTAACATCCCATAATGCTAGAGTGGAGTGTATATTAGAAATCATAGAGTCATAGAATATTAGAGTTGGAAGGGACCTCAGGAGGTCATCTAGTCCAACCCCCTGCTCAAAGCAGGTCTAACCTCAGCTAAATCATCCCAGCCAGGGCTTTGTCAAGATGCAGCTTAAAAACCTCTAAAGATGGAGATTCCACCACCTCCCTAGGTAACCCATTCCAGTGCTTCATCTCCCTCCTAATGAAAAACTTTTTCCTAATATCCAACCTAGACCTCCCCCACCTTGCTAACCTTGCTAACTCACACAATGAGTCAAAGATCCTTTACTGAATATTATGTTAGCCATCAGATAAACTAAACAAAAACTCAAGGATACTGCATCACAGTGTGTACTTGTTAATTTAGGCCTAATCCTTCAAACATACACACACAGGCATAAAGTTAACCTTGTGTGTGTATTTGCAGGCTCGGGTTTGTAGTTCAACAACTGGAGTTTAGTTTTGATTATTACAAGACAGTGTGCTAGTAAAAAGTATATTTTGTAAAGCAACAAGGAAATCTTAGTAACAGGAGGCCTCAATACAATGCTGTCTTTGATATTAAATCTGTCTGCTGATAGATTGAATGAGACCAGTGTTCTGGTATGAGAAGTATTTCGCTTGTAAAGTGAGAACTGGCAAAGCTCTACTGTACAGCATCACATAACAGCTGACTATTTTAGGGCATTTTTGTTTCCATTAATCAAATCTCATGGTCTTAGTTTCTTGGATAAATTTACAACTGCTAATGTTCAGCAGGTGACTATATGGCAAGATCAGAAGCTATGCATCACCCACCAACCTGCCCATGGTTTTGCTCCTCCAGTCAGTGTAATAACATTTTTTCCTGAAAGAATAGCAGAAGTCAGCTGAGAACAATCAAGTAAGAGACAGTTGAAAAGGACTCCCACATTATATAAGAACACATATCATGCACATTTACATACGAAAAGTGAAAAACATTTTAAAATTGAAATACAGTCATTCATAAAGGATATTCTAATGTGTATCTGTCGGAATTTGAAATGGTTCATATCATGACTCTTAAAAAATGAATCTCAATTTTGAGATGACTGATCTATATAAGCTGAGTCATGCACAACTATTGACTCATACACTGAATTCAGAGTAAAGATAATACAAGTTTTGTCCAAAAAAACCCCTATTAAGATATGGCCCTTCTTAGTGTTTTTAATTCTACAGGACTCATTTTCAAACTTAGCGGTTGCTTTAGTTCTGCATTATAGGCTATATACATTGTCTTAAATCTGTACATGGGTTTCTCATTGACATCCATTACATTTTGCATGCAAATCAAGGGCAATATATGGCCCTAAGATTCATTATGCAATAACTGGAACAAATTATTTTAATATTTCAGTTCTCTTCTCTCTTGCTTTCAATGGCCACAGTAACTTTTGAGAAGAAAAAAGTCATGTAATTTCCTATGAAATCTTCACAGAGAACAAAGTTATTATTGAAACACAGTAGACATACAACTTTGTGGCAAAATATTTTTTTCACTTCCCACTACTGCTCTTCATGCCCCCCCATACCAAGTAACCTTTCAATTCTACAAGTGGCTTATCCTGCAATCTCATCTAGGTGAGTGGACACTTACGTCAGTGCAGAGACCCACTAAAGTCAGTGGGGCTCTGTTCAGACATAGGGTACTGTCTGTATGGATCAGTTTGCTGGATCATGGCCTTACTTTGGTCATACTGCTCCCCAAATGGTACAAGTTGCCTAGACTCTTTATGATACTATGTATTAAGAGAAGAATAAAGCAATGTTTTAAAGTACCAGAACATAAAATAAATGGCTAAAACTCTTTTCAGCCAATCTTCAAGAAGTATTTTTTCCATCTTGCACAGGCATATCATTAAACATTAAAAATATTATTTCAGTTCTGCATGTTAAACAAATGTGATCTTCATCAGATGGTAACTTCACAACCTAGAATAGATGAAGATGTCTCCTTTAGTGCAAGAGAGGGAGTTGCTTTGTTTGAAAAGGAAGAGTAGCTGAGAAAATACTTATGCATGAAGTATTTCTTATGGTTAACCCAAAAAGTGCATCTTTGCTAATACTTCTTAGGTACTTGGCAGCCTGATTTGTGATGTTTCTAAACAGAGTTGTAAAGGGAGCATGGAAACCATAGACGTTAGTAAGGATTTTTTAGATAATATACTTATGAAACATGGCTTCTTTCACTACCTTTAATTGCCCTTAACTGTTCCACTCAGATGGAATCCAGCTGAGCAACCAACATAGCTCATTTACTCATCATACACAGTGACAATTTCTATTTTACATAAGATACTTGTGCATGCATAACAATATCCTTTTGCTTGAGTTTCAATATTGTATGGCAAAGCTGCTGCCTCTTATACATCTTTCAAGCATGCAACTTTCTAATAGAACATTCAGGAATATGACATTAAAACCTAAGTATAAATAATTCATGCTGCCCAATGTAATCATGTGAAAAATATTGAAATATATGTCAAAGTCAACAATTATTGCAACGTACTTAAAAAAAATCTTGTTGATAACAGTTCATACATTACTTTTCTTTTTTTACATTACATACCATAATGAGCAGCAAAGATCAATAGTTAGAAACAGCTGGGCAAATAACTGATTTTTTTTGATTCACTGATAGGTCTTGGGCAGGGGAGAAGTGGGGAGAATTAAAAAAAATAATCTTTTGGTTCAAGGGGAACCAAAACTGAAATTATTCAGAGTTTTCGGCAAATTGAAAAGTTGGGCCAATTTCATTTTGTTTTAAATGAAAGATTTCGTTTGACCCAAAATTAAACATTTGTTTCAGCCATTTTAAATGGTTTTAATAAAAGCAAAGGAAATGAAGGGCTAGCTTCACAAAATCCTGGTGGTGTTGATAGCAGAGATGGCCTTAAACCCAATAGCCCCATGGCTAGGGCTTTTACTTGAATTGTGGAGATTCAGTTCCAGAGTCCCTGCACTGGAGCAAAGTACCAGGCTATTGGCTATCAAGAGTTAAATTCTGCTGTTCAAGCTGCTCCACTTTGTATAAAATACTTGAATAGTCATTGAAAGAGGGACTGAAACCTAGGCATGTCTTCCCTTACAGGTTAATCCCCAAACCACTTTGCTATAGAGTCACTCACTCCCTCTCTCTCTCTGCACCTCTGTGACTACTGAAGTATTTTATATGAAGTGAAACAGCTTCAAAAGGAGAGATGGGGAAAGACCCACCCAGAGTACTCCATTCATTTCAACATTTACAAAATGTTTTCTTTTTCATCAAAATCAACATAAATTTGCTATCTGTTTCAATCAACCTGAATCTGCAATTTTCCATGAAAAAAATGTTTCAGTCAAAAATTGTTGCCCAGCTATAGCTGTAATGCATAGTACATCTTGAAGTATGCTCTTTTACCAGTAAAGTTAATTTGCAGTTTTTCATTGACTTCCCTGAGAATATGCTCTGGGCCTTTGGGTAGTCTCTTGGGATAGACATACACAAATTATTTTGTTTTTTTTTCAGCTACATTTACTCTATGTCTGTGGCCAAATCCTTCTCCCCTTTTATGGGTAATCCTGTTGATTTCAATGGAACTACTGATGAGAGATGAGTATTTAAGATGAAATTTAGAGACAGGCCATGAATTCAGATAAAATATTTCTTATTGGGGTTATGCCTAATAGCAGTCTCATTAAAGAGCAAGATTGTGACCTACACTTACATCATCTAGCGGAAGACTAAGGGGGTGTAACGCATGAGGCCTGTGGTATCATGGCTCAAGTGCAGTGGGAAAAGCAGCCTTTGTGAGGCTAATATTCCCTCTTCCATGAAGATGGAAAAGAGTGGGTGACTAGGGTAGGGGAATGGGTAGAGCCTTAATTCTTGGTAAGCCAGGGAGGAGGGGAAGTTATCTGCTACTAGTACAAACCAACAATAGTAGTAGTAGTACTAGTACAGATCAATAGTAGTAGAATACTTTCCCTCCCCTCCCCTCCAGAGCAATTGGAAGATAATTGTATTATTCAGGTGTATTAATAAGGCTTCCTCTCTCCAACAAATGTTAAGTGTAGTTACCTCAACAGAATATAGAATATATTATAATGCTTAGAAGATGGTGATTGTACTCTGTACAAGTATAGATTTTTGTTAAAGAGAAAGTTGTTTCTGCATGCACTTTAAAGAAATAGCCCATTTAACATATTTATGCAGTGTATGTGTGTAAACAGTGTAACTTTGCTTTTTAGAACCTGCTTTTCAAATATCTGAAGTGAATGAAACATAAATAAAGCAAAGTAATAGCCCAGGAACCAATAGCCCTAAAATAAAAGGAGAGAGAGATGTGGAATAAGAACTTTATAAAAAAGTTGTTTTGAATGCTTGCCTAGAAAAATTACTAATTAGACTCCAATAAAATCACCAGTGTACATAAATGTTTGTACGAACTGGGCCTTATTTAATCAATTTCACTCTAAAGTACTAGGAAATGGGAAAAATTGATTAAAGTGAGATGTACAACAATTGGCCTCAATCCAGCAAACACATTTGTGCATGTGAATAGCTTTATGCATGTTAGCAGTCCCATTCAAGTTACTGGGACATTCATAAATGAAGATTAGGCCCAAATTGCATGACCCTGCTAAATCCCCAAAAATTACCCTTTTATTTTTTCAATCAATGTGAGTTGAGCCAATCCAAACTGCAGGATTAGTCACACAGTGATTTATTTTTTTGCTGTACTGCGTGCTGTATATAATTCCCATTTTAGCTATCAGTGTTCTGTGCACACTTCAAAGGCGGAGTAGTTTGCCAAGTATGATTCCTTCTCTAAAACACTCATTAGTTCCCATGCTCTTTTATTAATTTGATTTTCATTGATATAAATAAGCAGTTATGAGAAGGCTGGGTTGTTTACAGGACTGTTAATGGGAGCTTTAATCACTCCCTGTCACTGACTCACTCTCCTCTGCCTTGGATTGGTGGCTCATTTTCTGACAAGGTCAGATAGACAACTATTCAGTTTTGCTCTCAAATTAAAAAAAAAAAACAGCTTTTTTTTTTGGTAGTGATTATTCAAATATTTCAGAGGGTTGAGCCTAAATTAGCAATATTACAAGTTGGAGAACTTGCACTTTTCATCCTCAAAGTGCTTCAAAGACATTAGTTAATTTAATCTCAACATTCCTGACAGTGAAGAAAAAATACTTTTTTTTTTTTTTTTTAAACAGGGAAATCTTGTTCATATTGAAGATAACTGGAGTTTTGCTATTGACTTCAGTGAGGTCAGAATCTGACCTGATAAAGTCTTGGTTTCTGGGTTTTTTTAATGCATGTACCTGAGCTGGAAATATACGCATTCACATATACAACCTCAGCTTACACAAGCAAGTGAGCATTTTGCTTCCATAACTTAGTAAAGACAATTAAAACAGGCTGAGGTGATTTTTCCAATGCAGCAGCACGAGTCAGAAACAGAACCAGGATTAGAATTCCAGACTCTCACTTCTCTGATTAAATCACTAGGCTGGCACCACTTCCCCATGACAAGATAGACAGCTGGCCATCTCAAAGAGTCCATATAATTATATTTCCACAAAGAGCTTTTTTCCCCATCTTGATGGAAGTAAACACCAGTTATCTGGCACAATGCTGAAACAAATTGTTGGTGAAACTGACAGCATCTCTAACAAATTAAAGAACATCCAGAACATCCCTCTGCTGTGAAGTGAAGTTCCTAACTTTGTGTAAGAGCTAGCTGTAGATGTATCAAAACTGGACACAGGAACAAATTCACATCCTCTAAGCCCCAAAGACCTTAAAAGCCAAATATGGAATCCATCTGTAAGGTTTGCAGCTGCTGACTGGGAATTCCAGTGATGTTCCCCATCAATCACAAACTAAGAAAGGAACAATAACTGGTGAAGTGTCTAAATGAATTCCAATCTTCAGTTAGACTGCTAGGGCCAATGTTCTTCTCCCATGATAAAATGTGCTCAAGGGGAGGAAAACAATGAGGGATTTCCTCACAGAGTTTCTCTCCCTGACTGTTAGTGATGGGGTTGCTCCCCAGAAATAAACTGTAGAACCCACCCCCAAGTTCTGTGGATCTCAGGGGATCAGTCTATTTGTGCAGAGGCCTCAGGCTTCTGCACTAGTTCCAAAACAGTTGTGCTACCAAGGACTCCCTAGCACGGACTACTCTTGTCTGCTGGTAAAAGCCAGTTTTGTTTAGTGGTTGAAAACACCAAGAAAAAGAATTAATTTTGAGTCCTGGAATTTGAGGGAAAATTCTTATTTAAAATGTTAACAATGAATCATTTGGGAGAGAGAGAAGCACAAATAGAAGTATCAAAAATCTTCCTTAATCAAATGGTAGATAACTATTAATCAAGTGATTCACTGTGGAAAGAGAGCTGGGAAATGATTCAGTGAAAGACTTTAAATTTCATGATGCTCTAGAATGATGTAGGGTATGATGTAGGGATGTAGTTTCTGGGTGAAGTCTAAGGTGCTGGTTTTATCCTAGGACCTATTTACCTGAGGGATCATCTCCCCCCACACCATACTGTCATAGTTTAAATGAATAGAGGCACTCAAGTGAGACTATAAGCGAGAAGAAGCTGTCGTAGGGGCATTCTCAGTAAGAACCCCACAACTTTGGAATCTGGTTGCCACCTTGCCCTGATATATCCCAAATCCAATGACCTACAGCACACACTGCAAAGCTCATCTTTTTCCCCACAGGCATTTAAAAATGATGGGAAATAAGCATGGGGAATTGTTGGAGGGGGAATTGAATACTACATCTACCGGCTTACTGGAGATAGGTTATTTTAAATTGTATTTCTATATTTACTTCAAAAACTACATTTGTGTTGTGATTTCTAACTTAAAGGGTGTTCAGAGTTTATGGACAGTCTGCATTTCAAGCATTTGTATAGATCTAAATAAATAAGGAGACTGATAATCATCAGTCTGGAAACAGGAAGTGAAGAGAATCTCAGGAACACAAGGGCTGTGGCTTTTTCCAGTGTGTTAGGGTAGTGAATGGTAGTTGTTTCTGTAACTTCCCTTGTCTTTAGATATAATTCTAGCCAGGGTCTGACTGTGATCCATCATTCAGAAGAAGATTCTGTGCTAGTAACAAACCACAGATCTTTTGAGACTATGTAAAGGATCTCCAGAATAGGTCTTGCAAAATGTGTGTGATTTGCTTTGAGCAGTAGGTTCTTCTGGGATGTGAGAATTTAAGAAAGTAAACTTTCGATACAGTTACTATAGGTAAATGTGAAAATACAGAGAGCTCTATCATTGGCCATGGTTTTACTCCCAAAATTGGCCTTACAAAATGATTGTTTTTGAAGCCATCAGAAGAGATGAATTTAGTTATGATGAAGTAGGAAGCTTGTTATGGTCAATCTGAGCAGTAGGAGGGGACTCCATGTTACCTTAATAAATGAACACAAAAAGTTAAATATAAAACATAAAAATCAAAGTATTTAAAATAAAATAGTTACCACAATACCTGAAAGGCATCCTGATGTTCATTCTTTCTGCATATTTGCACAATGTATCCCACGGACAGTGAATTTTAACAAACATTATATCGTTGTTTGTAATAGCTGGCTGCAATGGGTAATAAAATAAATATATATTAATAGTTTAATACCATGTGGCAGTCTGGTGTTTGAAAATATTCCTATGGGCCATATTGTGCTCTCAGGGATGAATGCTTGCTCCCACTGAAGTCAATGGCATCATCTAGGATCCTAAGGAATAGTACATGTTAATATGTGCACTGCAGTTGCAATGAGATTTGGAGATGGGAACAATCAAAGATGTCTTCCAGCCTATTCCACTGACCATAAAAGACAGCTATTTTCTAGTGTTTTGTATGTATAGTTTTATAATGAATGTCTTTAAAGGTAGGACTTCCACCACTGCCTTTGGAACACTGTTCTACAGATCAGTACATATTGATTTAAAAAAAAAATCCAACCCATAAATTCTACTTATGCTCTTGTACCATTTTTGGGGTGAAATTCTGATCCTACTGAAGTCAATAGGAGTTTTGCCATTGACTTCAATGGAGTCAAGATTTCAGCCTTGGTGTTATATTTAACATTGTTTGTAAATGATAACATATTGCTTACTTGTTGCTTAAAATAGAAAGTTTTACAAGCCAAAACTTTACATGAAGTGCTGTGTGAAATACTCATTATACAGTTAAACACATACAATGTTATTATTTTTGAGTTTGCAGAGCTTCCAAAAATAGGCAGTGTTTTAGTATGAAAGTTTTCTCATGTTCAAAGTGTTCTTTAAAGTAGAGCATTTTTTTTTTTCATGATCTCATTGCTCACAGTCATTGAGAGACAACTCCATTTTAGGTGTGTTTCAGAATTCATTTTGGAAATGACAGTATAGTGGTAGCTGAAGGACTGAAGTCAGCTGGCATTTCTCCTGAATCTGGCTGGCTGAGCCTACTCCATGGGTTCAGGAGGCTCAACAGAAGCCATTTTGATTCATTTTCCTAGAGGAAGTGACTCAGTTTTATGAACTGTCTCTGAGCCAAACGGAAGAAAATTAGTGTAAGTTATATTTCCAAAGGACTTAGCTCTTAGAGTAACCTAGTAACCATCCATAAGGGGCTTTAGAAAAGGGCTCTACTCCAGATCTCTGGGAGCCACCAGCAGCCAGAAGTGGTTTCTGCGGCTTTCTGCTAGAGAGACCACTCAATTTCCTGTCCCGCTAGGACCATCCTGGATTGACATCACAGGCATGCTGGCTGGCTCCCACTTGAAGAGTCCAATGAGAAGGATGGATCTACCAGCTGCCAAAGGATGGTGGCAGCAAGTCACAGGTCCTTCTCTCCAAGATGACAAGACTAGGTAGGGGAGATGGGTGGGGTAACAAGGGTAGAGTCTGGTGCTGGACCTGCTAAGGGAAGAAGACAACTGTGATGTCTGTTTGGTGTCTTTATAGGTTTCAATTTTTCCCAAAATCACAATCAACGTTGTAGACTCATCTAATTTGCTGGATTTACTTATTTGCAAAATCTGTTCAAAGACTGCGAGCATTGTACAATGATCAAATAACTAATATCCAGAACAAAAGACCTGGTAGTAATGGGGGACTTTAACTTCTGTTGGAAGAGTAATATGGCAAAACACAAAATTTCCAATAAGTTCTTGGAATGTATTAGGGACAATTTTTTGTTTCAGATGGTGGAGGAAGTAATCAGGAGTATAGCCATTTTAAACTTGATTCTGACCAACAAGGAGGAATTGGTTGTGGATCTGAAGGCTAAAGGCAATTTGGGTGAAAGTGATCATGAAATGATAGATTTTATGAGTCTAAGGCAATAAAGAAGTGTAAGCAGCAGAATAAGTACAATGGACTTCAAAAAAGACTAAAACTGGTAAGTAAGGTCCAATGGGAAGAAATCCTAAGGCATAAAGGAGTTCAGAAGAGCTGGCAATTTTTCAAAAGACAAAGTTAAACGCACAACTACAAACTATTCTGATGTAAAGGAAAGATAGGAAGAATAGTAAGAAGCCAATATGGAGTGCTTTAGTGATCTGAAAATCAAAAAGGAATCCTACAAAAAAAGTGGAAACACTGATAAATTGCTAAGAAGCAATATGAAATATACAAGCTTGTAGGGACAAAATCAGAAAGGGTAAGGCAAAAAACGAGCCATAGAAATGGACATTAAAGGCAATAAGAGGTGGTTCTTTAAATACATTAGGACCAAGAGAAAGATGAAAGGAAGTGTAGGTCCTCTACTTAGCAGGGAAGGAGAGATAACATCAAGAAGGTGGAGGTGCCTATTTTGCTTCAGTTTTCACTAAAAAGGTTAATGGTGACTATACTCAATGCAGTTAATATTAACAATGGGGAAGGAACGTAAACCAAAATAGGGAAAGAACAGGCAAAGAATATTTAGATAAGCTAGCTGTATTCAATTTGGCAGGGTCTGATTAAATTTATCCTAAGGTACTTACACAAGTAGCTGAAGCAAGCTCAGAACTGCTAGCAATTATTTTTGAGAAAAAATGGAAGATGGGTGAGGTCTCAGAGGACTAGAGAAGAGCAAATACAGTACTCATCTTTAAAAAGGGGAAAGAAGAGGACCCAGAAATTATAGACCAGTCAGCCTAAATTCAATACGTAGAAAGATACAGGAGCAAATCATCAACATTTAAGAACCTAGAGCATAAGGTTATAAGGAATAGCCAGTATGGATTTATCAAGAACAAATCATGCTAAACCAACCTAATTTCCTTCTTTGATAGGGTCAGTAGCTTAGTGGATGGGGGAAGAGGTAGATATGACATATCTCAATTTTAGTAAGGCTTTTGACAATGACCCACATAACATCATCATAAGCAAACTAAGGAAATGTGATCTAGATGAAATTTCTATGAGATAGGTGGCAGAAGTGGTTGAAAGACCATACACACAAATTGTCATACTGGGACGTCTTATTTAGTGGGGTCCCACAGGGGACAATCCTGGGTTTGGTACTATTAAATATTTTCATTACTGACGTGGATAATAGATTGGAGAGCATGTTTATAAAATGTGCAGATGACACTAAGATGGGAGGGGTTGCAAGCTCTTTGGAGGACAAGATTAGAATTTAAAATGACCTTGACATATTGGAGAATTGATCTGAAATCCACAAGATGAAATTCAATAAAAATAAGTGCAAAGTACTTCACTTTAGGAAAGGGAAAAAATAAATCAAATGTACAACTACAAAATGGTGGTAGTACTGCTGAAAAGGATCTTGGCATTATAGTGGATCACAAACTGAATATGAGTCAACAATGAGATGATGTTCTGAAAAAGGCTAATATAATTCTGGGGTGCATTAACAGGAATGTCGTACAGAGTACATGGGAGCTAATCATCCCACTCTAGTGGGCACTGATGACGCCTCAGCTGGAGTATTGTGACCAATTCCAGGCACCACACTTTAGCAAAGATGTGGACCAATTGGAGAGAGTCCAGAGGAGATCAACAGAAATTGTAAAAGCTTTAAAAAACCTGACCTTTGAGGAGTGGTTAAAAAAACTGCACATTTGGTTTGGAGAAAAGCAGACAGAAGAGGGAACATGATTACAGTCTTCAAACATATAAAGGGTTGTTATCCAGAGGAGGGGATCAGTTGTTCTCCATGTCTGTCTACTGCTGGTAGGGTAAGAAACAATGGGCTTAATCTAGACAGAGCAAGGGAGATTTAGGGTAGATATTAGGAAAAGCTTTCTAACTATCAGGGTAGTTAAGCTCTGGAATAGGCTTCCAAGGGAGGTTGGGGAATTCCCTTATTGGAGGTTTTTAAGAACAGGTTGGACAAACACCTGTCAAGGATGATCTAAGTTCATTTGGTCCTGCTTTGGCTAGACGATGACTTTGAGGTCCTTCACAGCCCTACGTTTCTATGATCCTATTATTACTGAGTCCTAGACTGCTCCTCCCTGGTTAATATTTCCATTTCAGAGTGTTTTCTCCAGGTATATTCACTTGCATATTTATAAGAAACATTTTGGCAGAGTTGAATCTTTTCTTCCAAGAATTGGACCTTGGAAGTCCATTTTTAAACCTGTCGGGGGAGATTTTCAAAGGCTTGACAGTTAGGTGCTTAACTCCCATTAAAAGTCAATAGCAGTTGGGCACCTCATTCCTATGGTTCTTTGTGATTTTTATTTTATTTTAAAATTAATACTCTTTAAAAATTTTTGTTTTGTTTTGTTTTTTATAATTGTAACAACAAGAAGTGTGGATTCATAAGCGACCTGTTTATTTTTTCTGTTTCAGCCCACATCTGCAGTTTAACTCCAGAAACTTTCCGGTTGGTTGCTGATTACTTTTTAAATCAATCCAATGACTCTGGAGAGAAACTAATATTAAAGTAATTGGCAACATAGTAGGTGGTAAATCATTTTGAGTATACATTTTTATTATTTCTGTTAGCAATCTCCTTTGTTTTAATGTCTGTCTTTCATCTTCCTTCCCCTCTCAGTCCTCGTTACAAGTTTTAACTGTGAGAGTGGGAACTGAAAATGGTCTATCACTGCAGAAACACTCAGAAGCAATATGTTGACTATTGGATTTTGAAAGCCTGCTGTTAATACACTCAAAGGACAAAATTAAGCCCATGGTGAAAGTAGGTGCAGCTCTTAATGAACTTAACAGGATTTGTACCCAATTATGAATGAATGACTGAATAATTTGACAATGAGACTGTATATAAGGAATATTAATTATGCTATGTAAATATATGTAAAAAAACTCATTCATCACATTCACTCTGCTGGACGTTTTCTCAGAAACATCTCAGAATTAAAACAGCAAGGGAAAGATCGTCATCTTTTGTTAATTTGCAAAAATCCACTGAAGTCAATGTCTCATGATGCACTAGGTCTGGTGCACTGTGCAACCAGTGCAACTGGTGCAACAGTGGACTTTTGGTAGTGGTTTCTGCCTTGGCTATTTCAGAGTCCTGTTCAGGAATGAGAGGGTGGGAAGGTCTCTCAGGATATGACTATGGTTTGCCAGGGGAGCTAGGAGAGGGGGTGTTGTATGTATGGATGGGGGATTATTTTTAGTTACCTGTCTCATTATGTTTTCAAATCAAAGGATTAAAAAATCTGACGCTGATTTTCTTTTTTTTTAAAATATACCCTGAGGTCCTGATCTCGAACCACTAGAGACAATGGTAGTGGAAATAAGACCTGAGAATACCTCAGGTCCAAGTGTCTCATGCCAGCAGCAAGAATGACATTAGAAAATAATTCCATCAAACCTCCTTCATAGTTAACAACATGCTCTCTGTCTCTATCCCTTCTCACTTCCCCCCTTTGTTTTAACAGGCTGTTCAGTACTAGTACTTTGGGTAAAATTCATCCCAGGACAATCAAGTTGCAGAAGGCTCCTAACACAACATCCTCTGTTTAGGAGGAAGATGGCTGTGAAGTGGTCATCGAGGGGACTCTTGCCCCTCCAATGCCAGCTCCACATAACTCAGCACAAAAAGGGGATCTGGACAGCACAGGAGCCCAGGACTCTGACAAAAAGAGATCAGAGCCACTATTCCACTGCCGGGAGCTGGAATAATTGGTAAAGAGGGATTATAAAGCTGCCCCACACTTTGCCTGGTATTTGGTGGTGAATTCCTATTATTATCCAGTCTCAGCAAAGGGACTGAATTTCATCCACTATTTGACAGACTACCTCCAATTTATAAAATATTGGCATAAGTCACTTATCAGTGGACATGATCCTGCTGTTCTTACTTACTCAAAACCACCACTGAAGCCAAAGAGCGTTTTGTCTGAATATAGTCAGCTGGGTCCACACCTATATTTCTTATACACATCTAAAAGGAAATGTTACTTTTATTCTATAATTCTGGAAGGAGTATTAATTCTTGAGATGCTTAAACCTTTAAGACAGTCAAGGTAGGTGAGGTAATATCTGTTATTGGACCAACTTCTGTGAGTGAAAGAGACAAGCTTTTTAAGCTTAGATAGAGCTATTCTTCAGGTCTGTGTAAACTCAAAAGCTTGCTTCTTTCACCAAGAGAAGTTGATCCAACAGAAGATATTACCTGCTCCACCTTGTCCCTCTAATATCCTGGGACCAACACGGCTACAGCAACACCGCAAATAACTTTTAAAACACAGATAATAGGGAGGAAAGGTTATCAACATAACACTGGGGAAGGGCAGAATAAAGTGTCATGCTTTTAATTATAGTGTCTTTGTCTGGCAGCTTGGAAGGTGTCATATTAAACATAAAGCTGATTTAAGGATAAATACATTACAATTAAAAAGATTCACAATTTTGTTTTAAGTCATTTAACAGACTTATAATGCTGCTTTGCAAGATTTTTTTCTTTCAAAATGATTATATTGCATCAAAACTTGTCAAATTTAAACATTTCATGTTTTGTTAAGAAAATTAATGTTCAATGATATTCAAATTAAGTTCTGAATTTAGAAAGTTTTAATTTTCTGAACTGTCAAGGTTATTGCTTTTAAATAGGCTTCTGGGGATAATTGTTCTGTTTTCAAAATATCAGAACTTTTCAGATTTTTTGTTCCATTTTTCTTGATTGGATCAATATAGTAACAACAGAATCAAATACACTAATTTCAAAATTTATTCATTTCATTGTGAAATTAGCTGAGATTGTGTGCTGGTATGTGCAAGAATGATGTGAAAGAATCTAACATCTTTTTTTAAATAAGGCCCAGTTCTGGTCTCCATTTAACTGGTGTAAATCAGGAGTAATTCCATTGAATACAATGGAAGTACACAAGTGATAAGAGAATGAAGTGCAGAGCTTGCTTCAGAATTAACTCTGTACATAAATATTCCTGCTGTATAATTCGTAATTCAAGAGACAGACAACAAAGCACACACTTTCCTAGCAGAATTTCTGAGTTTAAATCCCTTCATTTAGATATTTGAAGCTATTACCACTATCACAGCAGTTGTATTAGGGGGTCATATTTGGGGAAAAATTACGGCAGTGGGTAAACATCATATTTTATCTTACTGCTATCCTTGCCCCAACACAAATTCAGCATAGTGTTAAAATGGTCTTGGGTGAATCAGATGGGATTCATCAACCTCATCATATTGAGGAGATCTTGTAGAGTAGAAAAGAGGTGAGTGGGATATGGTTTTCTCCTCCCAATTTTTTTTTCAAGCTTCCAAAATTTACCCTTTCATATTTCTCATGAAAAAGCAGAGATAAACAATCCCTCATCCCAGAAGAGCCAATACCTGATGGTTAAGGCACTTATCTGGATGTTGAGATCCACATTCAAGTCCCTGGTCTGAATCAGTAAAGAAGGTTGGGAAGGTACTCTTTTTTGAGTCTATTAATGTCATTTGGACTGACTAGTGGGTGGACTTTGGTTTTAACTTCACAACGCTCCTCTCTGTGCCAACTGGGACAGTGAGAAAGCCAAGTCTAAGTAGATATAGCCCCACTGACCATTGTACTACTCCATACATGAGTTCAACTCCACTAATTTAAATGGAGTAATACTAACATAAACAAGATTAACATAGTGAATCAGTCACTGTCTTTTTAGATGGTAATATAGAGCATTAAAAACTTGGTGAGCACTTAATAATTTTTAAAGTTTGTCTGTAAAAAATTAGGAATATGCTTACAATTCAATAGTTTATCACAGCAATGTATAGGTCATCTCAGAATAAATATATACTTACCTCTCTTTCTAACATTAAGCCCTCTGCCCTCAGATTCTTTTCAAAAGTGTTTCTTTTTTCTATTTGTGGACTTGACTTTTTATAGACCAAGATGTAATCAATGCGTTTTTTACCATCTTTGAAGAAGAGGCCTGATGATGCTATGGCATTCATCTCATTCTGAAAAACAAATACAAAATTGGTTACAAACAGGATTATACATTAGAAAAAATATAAAAAACGAAACATATACTGCTCAGTGCAAAGCATGTGCTCAGAGAAGTGTATGTGAAGGACTAATTGGAAGGGCAGATATGGACAAACCTGACAATGTTTCTCAATAATCTCAAATTTAATTAAAAAAATAACATTTCTGAAGAAGACCTTCAAGCATGAAATGAGTAACAGGTGCCTATATCTACCTGAGTTTGCAGAAAACCTGAAATAATAGCTCTGAATTATGAAGTGCCCCCTTCATTTAAACAGATATTACCTCAGATACTACTTTAAATATCAACACTTAACTATTTCACTGCTTATCACATCATGTAAGAAAGGAGAGGATGTGTCAACTACCAAGTTCTTCACTGCATTTCCCAAAGTGTGGGAAGGAAAGTATTAGCTGCTTGTTGAGGCAATGAGATAAAGCAAGATCAAAACATCAAGATTTGTAGGCCTTTAACACCACATAGTACGCGGAAGAAAGGATTGGTTTAATTCTCCCAAAAGAGGACTCAATTTTCAAATGTTTCAGAAACAGTGACATTGTTCAAAAAAGTCTGAGATTGGCAAACACATAATATCAAAGACATGGCAGAAAACTCACCTTTCTCTAAGACACAAAGCCAGTGACAATCTTATTCACTCTTTTCAAAACAATAAAGATACTTTATTCTTTTAAAGAGCTAAGGGAAAAACAACAGCAAAGAATGGTAATAATTGCAAGAAACTGTCATTTTAGGGCCCTAGAATACAACATTTAGAGATGTGTGTAATCATAGGCACAAGGGTAGGACCATGGGACTATTCCGATGAGTAAAATGACTCATTTGCATAAGTGTTTGCAGGAATGACCCAAAATTTGTGGAATTTACAGGATTATTTTCCCTCTCTTCCGGACAGCATTATGATGGTATGTCTCTAGAAACAGAGCTAAAATTTGATTTTAGTTACACTGACATAAGTCTGGAGTAACACTCTTAACAAAAGCAGAACCAGGGTCATAGTCTCCCATATTATTTTGGAACAGCTGACAGTGAGTAAAGTTGTATTGGGGGTTGTATTTGGGGAACAATTACAGCAGGGGGTAAACATCATATTTTATCTTCCCAAAAAAGGATAAAAACCATCTGCTGTAAAGAACCATCATTGCTTTGCTAGCCTCCATGTAAGGGTTTGGTTTAATTAGGTGCTTTTATCCGTAATTTTTAAGTCTTTCATAATTTCCTCCTCTTATGCTTGGGAGACATATAGGATGCCTTGATCCCACTATAAGGAACTTGACTTTCTAGGCCACCACTGGAAGTCATTTTTTGTACTTCTATATTTTAGCTCCCTCAGGAAGGATAGCCATTTCCAGTGTCACTCGATGTTCTGAAAGCTGAAAATCTAACAGTGAAGCCATCCACAAAACGCTCTGGAAAAAGGACACTATTTTGAAGAAACACATATGGGGTTCTCCACCCATCAAACAAGAGTTTCAGCTCTGCCACTCTACTGCAAACGTAAGACATGCTATACCAGCATCACACACAGCTAAAACCCCACTACTGTTTTAATATGCATTAACATTTGGCATATAGTAGGTTTTCTTGATGAGGACACAGGATTCAACTTATTTAGGTTATTCATTGTGGGAATTACAGTAGTTGGACTTATGTGTGTATTTCTGTCAATTTTCTCCTATGATAACTAGAAATAGCAGTTTAATTAGGTTGTTCAGCACTGCAAATATCCCTTCAAAATACCTGGTAAAATCTTCTTAGGCCTTATATCACCAGCTTAAGTAATGCTGGACCACTAAAAAGCCATTTTACAAAATAACAACAGCCATCTCCCAAAAGTACAAAAGTAGCAGACACAGAGAGATTAAGGGGTTTAGAGAATTACAAAATGTCAGGTAACATTTTGAACCTTATTACTACATTTATTTTGTTTGTTATAATATTTTCCATACCTGGCTCTAAATTCTACTATTTCCCCCCCCCCCAAAGTCTGTGCAGATTGCCTTGGCTGCAGAGCCTTGGAAAATTAGGGCCCAAGGTAATATAAAATGCATGTCATTTGTCCGTTGAAAACTATCTTTAATAGCATGTACTATTGTGGACTTATTATCTAATACAGTAAAAATGGGGCTAGAAGACCTGAAATGAACCACATCTTACCCTGCTGGATGTTCAGTACTGTGAGTTCTGTTTTAAACTTTCATATTTCAGATACAATAAAACAGTCGCTTTCATGAAAAATGATCCATTGTGCTATTCCTGACATATCATCCATTATTTAACTACTGATCCTTATCAGTACTGATGTAAACTCAATGGCTTAATGCTTTTCTGAACTCATGGATAGCTTTTAAGCACAAGGGTTTATGCAACTGCAGAACCGATTGTCTAAAAAAGGACACCATAGAGAGGTTAAGTTATAAGTCTGATCCAATCACTGGATTTAGAGATGAACCAGATCTGAAAACCCCCATTCTCAAACATTCAGAGTTCAGATAAAATAGAAACTTGATCCTAAATATCTCTTGGTTTGCAAAAACTAAAGCTAGCTAATGAGGTGTTTTTGCAAACCAAAAATCAAAAGTCTTTCTTAGTCCACGTGAAACAAACTCAAAGCATCCACTCATTTAGGAATGTTATTTAAATTAGGCATTGCTCTTCAGTTCCAGGTTTCATGTTGAGAGTCATCCCTTGCCCTGAACAGCTGGTGATGGTGTCATGTTTTCCTTCCACCGTTTAAATTTTTTGAAATCAAATATAAAAGGGCTCTGGGAGATGTTCAATGTATTAAGAGCCTTGGACCATGTGGAAATTTGAAGTGTAGTTGTAGTCAGAAAAAGTAATTGTACAAATAACATCATCCTTCTCAACATATGCACAGTGCCTGGGTAGAGATTAACTCCTGTGTAAGAAATGGTGGCAAAGTTGCTACTCCAATACACCGAATTCTGGCTGGATGTGGCATCATAGCCCCTTGCCTCAGTTCTCTCCCACTGTCCAATGGCCTACTCCATTCATAGGACTGTCCTGGTCCTCCAGCCAGACTACTTTACAAAGTTCTGCCCTCACTGAGTTTTAAGTAGTAAACAAATCTTAAATTGTCCTTTTTCCATGGGAAGTTTACCCCCACATGCCATGAAAGGGTTAATATGGGTCTGAGAAGCCAGTTAACCACCTTGGTTGCATATTAACCCTTTCATGGCATGTGGGGGTAAACTTCCCATGGAAAAAGGACAATTTAAGATTTGTTTGCCACTTAAAACTCAGTGGAGCCCTGTTTTTAAGAAAGTTTCTGGCCTTCGTGATTGCAGAGAAAAGTTTGAAAGCATGAACCTTACAGAATCAAAAAACAAGAGGGCAAATACAAAGAATCCCAAACTCAATATTTTAAACATGAATAAATAAATAAATAAATCTGATTTTTAAGCCAAACCCATAATTTTTGGGCCTGGCTCGTGATTTCTGAATATGTACTGTTGGCGCTTCTGAGAAAGACATTGTAATCCCTCCCAAGCTGAAACCTTGGGGCATTTGAAGGAGGCAGGGAAATGTCCTCATGACTTTCCTATAATTATGCAAATAGGTACTGGAAAAATATGTCTGTATATGCATATTGACTATACTATATTATATTATATAGTTTTGTTTCCTCCATAATAACCCTACATTTTGACTGATTGAGTAACATAAGGCCCAATTCTGCAATATCTCCTTGCTTGAACAGTGCCTTACTTTGTGAGTGTTCCCCATGATTTCAGCGGCATCACTGGGGAACAATGGGGATCATTTCACAAAGTAAGGTACTATTTATAAGGTAAGGGTGGCAGACTCAGGTCCACTGGGATTATTATAAAATAATTTCAAAGGGACTACTTACAAAATAAGGCACTACATTCAACATAAGCAACAGTGGCAGAATCTGGCCAACAGAAATTATAAAATGACCTCAACTGCATACACTTTATACAGTAAACTGTACATGTTGAAAGCTATATAGGAGGCTACTTAGTTGCACTGGACACTAAAATATGTACAGCAGAATTCAGAGAAATAGGAGAAAATTAGTGCTGCTCTTGGTTTAACAGAAACAAGAGACACTTTCTGAAACTCATCCAGTGAGTAGTGTGTGTGTGTGTGTGTGTGTGTGTGTGTGTGTGTGTGGGGGGGGGGGGGGGGGGGGGGGGAGTACAGGCTAAATCTGAGAAAACATAATTTGAACGATTTAACTAATATGCCTTTAATATGATTTATCTGTGGTTCAGAATATATCCAAAGTAAATCACATAGATCTCTTCGGATACCTTAGGAAAAATAAGGCCAAATTGGAAAGAATTGATTTCCATAATTAACAGAGGCATTTCTTTGTGAGGACATATGGGTAATATTATTGTCATACATTAAAACAAAAATCAGCTGAATAAGAAAGTCTTCCGTTTTTATCTAGCTTTTCATTTCCTCCATTTTCCCAGTCCTTTTTTTAAAATTACATTTAAATTAAAATAATTGATTGTTTACTTTGTATAAACAAAAATATTGACGTAAAATCTGTACTGAAAAATTATTTCCCCTTTTTTTTATTACTGGTTTATCTTTCGGTATAACCTTGTATCATTATTTAGCAGGTGTATTTAAAAATATGTAGAAGTTGCAATTCAGATTGGAGCTATTTTGTTGAAAGAGATTGTCACTGCCTTGAGTTTAGGTTATTTTTCCCCACACGGCTAAAAACAGCCTGTACATTAGAGCTAAGTTCTGGCTAGAACACTGAACACACAGTGTATAGTAAGTTTAGAAGATGAATCTGTGTACATAAAGGACACCTGTTGCTAAGTAAGATGGTAATTTATGTTAAGTGATGAATTTAAAAAGCATTAGACACCATTTTTGGTCAACCAATCCTTCCCAACTGTGGAATGCACAATAAGTGACATTGTTTAGCTGCAAAATGGAGTGTGGTTTGTACAAAGATGGACAAGGCACACCTAAAAAAGAACATATGTATATTCTTACTCATATACAATGAGACTCATATATAATATACATAGCACTAAAATAAGATTTACCCCACCCCAAACCAAGATGATGATAAATAATAATAATAATGCCTATCTATTACATAGGACTTATCAGTAGATCTCAAAGTGCTTCAAATCTTTTAATGTATTTATCCTCACAACACTCCTTTGAGGTAGAAAAATGCTATTATCCCCATTTTACATACAGGCAAGTGAAGGACAGAGAAGATAAATGATTTGCCCAGGGTCACACAGGAAGTCGATGGTGGAACAGGGAACTGAACCTGGGTCTTCCATTTCATAAGGCACTGCCCTAACCACTGGATCATCCCTCCTGCCCAGGAGATGGCGTAAGTGACATGCCCAGATACGCTTATCCCTATCTCTGATACAATTTAAATAGTTTCAAAGTTGTTCAGCATTTTGGAATGTTATAAATAGCCCTGGCAGAGGGGTGTGATGAGTGAAGGTGATTGAGGTGAAGGATAAATGCCACCCACCCACATCAAAGGGTGGGGAAACTTGATGAGGCTCACAGTGAAAAGGGGACACAGTCTGAGAGGGAGACACTAGCCAAGGGAATATAGGTAGCTCCTCCTCTTGGAAGTCTCTGGCATGCATTGGCCAGCTGTGGGAGAGAAGTGCTGACTGGCCAGCGTTCCCCAGCTCCCAGGATTTAACCCAGTGCAGGGGCCACATGGAGCCTCTTTTGGCTCCATTCCAGCAGCCCATCCTACTCACCTGAACTAGGAACAGGAACGTGGCCAAAGATATGCTGTAGGTCTAGCCAATTGCCTGTTTAGGGGGCCAGAAAGGATTTTTTTCCCTATGCACCAATTGGCAGAAGAGCAGGGAGTTTTCTGACTTCTTCACAGCACCTTCAAGCTACAATGGGGTTAAATAGGAATGCGCTTTGTACCGAATTGAGGTACTGGGGTGGTGGTGTTTATTTGATGCAACTTGTGGCCGGTTTCCAGTGTGGTTAAGAGAATAAAATGAACGATTCCCAGAGGAAAAAAACCTGGGATTTTGATAATGGGCCTTGGGCCAAGTTCTCCATCCTGTTACACCCTCTGTCCCCCTTATGGGGGGAGGGGAGTGCTAGGATTCAGAGAGAGCTGAGTCCTGGGAGGTAGGCTGAGGAGAGCCTACGCTGTGTTCTGGTTTCTATGGTAAGGAGCCCTATAACCCCCACACTGGAACCAATTCATTTTCTGATATAGGAGTGTATGGATGATGGGTGGGTAGCACCCTGCCCCTGTATTAAAGTTTAATAAAAGTTGCCACTTGCCACTTAGTTCCATATGTGCGTATGTCCTCATTTTGCTGCTGTGTCCACATCAACTGCAAGTATCAAATGGATATCACCACTGCCTACAGTATATGGTGTGCAGATGCTCAGAAGCACATACACAAAAACATATATGCATTCTGTATTAATATTGCATCTTTCACAGTCAGCAGTTTTGCCTCATCTTTTGCACATGAACCATTGCTTTCACATCCCAAATAAAGTACAATTCAACAGTTTATATGGTGTAATACATTGAACATACACTACAGAATCTTGGATGCATAACAGCATACCATATGGTGATAACTCAAAACAATGTTATATCATAATACCATGGGGGACTGGTTGCAACTGAAGTATGTAGCATTATATAATGCCACCTAGTTCTCATATAGTGATTTTATATAGCGACCACAAAGCACTTCCAATCTTTAATGTATTTATATGCACAGGAGGCCTGTGAGGTAAGGAAGTGAAATGAGATTAAGATGCAAATTGTTTTCAACAAACTAAAATCCAGTTGTACATTCTTAAAATGTTTCCATTTTGTATGCATCGTGCCCAAGGATTTCATTTAAAATGAAATGCAAATCAATTAATATGGAAATGTATTAAATTCCATTTCCCAATTCCATATAAAAAAACTAGATTAAGGGTTTGAAACAAAACCCATTTAAGTTACTGGGACTCCTTCCAATGACTTCAGTGATTTTAGAATCAGACCCTAACCAGGCTATTTGCTCCTTCTTTCCTTTTTACTGGTACAGTAGGTAAAATGCTGCCTCCATCTTGATCTAAGTGACTAGAAAACCCATTTTCCTTGTATGTTCTCAACATTAAACTTCTGTACAGCCACGCTGCAAATATTCACAAAACAAGTTAAAAGACCTTTTTTAAAATCCTTCTTTCTTGAGCATATGCTTTCAAAAAGGTTTAAGTACTATGGGATTATTTTGAATTTTAGAAAGTACTAAGTAATACATTGGGAAGTCAGGACACAACATACTCCTTCATCTCATGCCAAGTAAAGATATGAATTCTTTGTTCTTGTTGATTTACAATAATATTGAATCCCAAAGCACACTAACATATAATCAGATTAAATTTAAAACACATCCTATTTTCTCTTGAGATATTAAATGTCTTTCATCTGTATCCTCAAATAATTTTATTCTATTAATGTAATCTAAATAATTACTGAAATATACTAAAAATTGCTAGCATTTGGCTATTTATGTTACACCCATGGAAAGTAATCTATTTCCCCTATGTTTTTTAAAATAGCTAAACATAATAGTCTTATTTTGTAAATAGATAAGCAAGCATGCAAATGATATTTCAATAGCATACCACTGAGGCAACAATACAAGGAATTTGCTGCATAGAATCATAGAAGATTAGGGTTGGAAGGGACCTTAGGAGGTCAATTAGTCCCACCCCCTGCTCAAAGCAGGACCAACCCCAACTAAATCATCCAGCCAGGGCTTTGTCAAGCCGCATCTTAAAAACCTCTAAGGATGGAGATTCCTCCACCTCCCTAGGTAACTCATTCCATGTGCTCCAGTCTCCTAATCGTTTTTGTTGTCTTCCACTGAACTCTCTCCAACTTGTCCACATCCTTTCTGTAGTGCAGCCCAATATGCCGTCAGCCTTCTTGGCAAAAGAATTGTTTACTCATATCCAGCTTCTTGTCCACTATAACCCTCAGGTTTCTGCAGAACTGGTGCCTAGCCAGCCCGTTCCCAGTCTGTAGCAGTGCATGGGATTCTTCCGTCCTAAGTTCAGGACTCTGCACTTGTCCTTGTTGACTCTCATCAGATTTTTTTTTTTTTTTTTTGCCCAGTCCTCCAATTGTCTGGGTTACTCTGTATCCTATCCCTACACTCCAGCATATCTACCACTCCCCCCAGCTTAGCATCATCTGCAAACTTGCTGAGGGTGCAATCCACCCCATCCTCCAGATCATTAATGAAGATGTTTAACAAAACCAGCCCCAGGATCGATCCCTGGGGCACTCCAATAAACTTCTGTTCATGCAACAATATCACTGACAAAAGAAAAAGGAGAGCTATTTTGTCCTTTTGTTTATATACAGACAACAGTAAGGCTTAATACCTTGTGCCAAATCCTCCAATTGTATAACTTCTTGTAGCTTCAGCAAGTCAATGGAACTTTGCAGATTTATACTAGCTGGACAATTTATATTTTAAATTAGGGCTAACATAGTATGTACAAATACCAGCTGAAACAGGAGTCTTGTGAGCCTATTCAATTTTGATCCTATCCTAATATTCTGTGA
This sequence comes from Emydura macquarii macquarii, assembly GCF_026122565.2. Classification (NCBI taxonomy): domain Eukaryota; kingdom Metazoa; phylum Chordata; order Testudines; family Chelidae; genus Emydura; species Emydura macquarii. Next base: position 6,922,702 of record NW_027133377.1, read on the forward strand.
AAAGACAAATATTTCTTAGCATCTAAATATGCAACATCATTCTCAGAAGATGTTCTCAGAAGATGTTCTCATTCTCAGTAGAACCTGTTTCCAGATCATTCTTTCTTGGAATAACAAAACTTAATGACAACACAGACCACCAAAGGATAGATCAAAGTGTCTGATGAGAACACCTTAGCATCAGAGAAGAGAACCTCTGCCAAACTTTCTTTTCTTATTGTTTAAAGAACAGGAACACAGGTTACTTTGCATTCTTAGGGCGCAGTGCTACCCATTGTTTGATATAGACTGGAGTAAGTTTTCAGACTGGGGTTTCATTATTTCGTGGCATGTTTCTTGGTGACATAAGTGCAGAGCTGTCAAAAATTAGGTTTTTGACTGTCATGTACTATATATTCATAAATCATAATTGCACAAACTCTCCCCCTCTAAAAATCTCCATTTTTAGCATGACAGCTGCTAGACTCTTCTTTATTATTTCCCCTTCTCTTTCTCTCCTATGCCAGAGACTCCCTTAACTTGTTTTCAACTCTTTGCTTTCTCTGAAGGATTTTGTCAATAGAATTGGAAATGGAGATGGGGGGCAATGGGTTGTTGTTGTTGCCACCTTTGATTATATCTCTTGGCTTAAAAAAGCACCAAACGCCTAAAAGCTGCTGGGGGGGGTGGGAAGGATTGGGAGAGGGTGGCCTCTTGTCCGCCTATTAGCTCCACCACTGAATCAGATGTATTTTTACCAGGTTTTATAATGGCTCCATGGTATCATAAAATGTATGCTGAATGCCTGTGTGTCTGTGAGGGGAGGCAGGGAGACTGTACTTTGAAAGATTCCTGCACAAGTTTGCCATCAAGGGGACTGGAGCTGGCTACTTCAGTGCAGAACAAGGGCAAAGCCAGTGTTGCTATCGTTGCAGGTACTAACACCAGTGAAGGAGAAATTGGGGTAGGGTCCCCAAAAGAGGCATTGATTCAGTACATCCCTTGGGCAGCCTCTGCCCTTGCAGCTGCTTCCCACAGATTAAATCTGCCCTTTCCTAACAGAGCCTGAGGGCAGGATAGTAGTATGAACACGCCTGCCACTCCCTGGAAATGAATCCTGCTACTGGCACAGTTGCCCTGCTATTGTACACGTGTAGCGTGCACAATTGGAGAGTGACTCAAGAAATATTTGTCTCAGATTTAGAGAAATACAGAAGCACCTCCTTGGGCTCACAAACCCTTAAAAGAACAGTTTGGGGTCAGGATGGATCAATAATAATGCTCAGACTTTACAGGGTTGGGTGAGCATTATTAGCCTCATTTTTCAGGTGGACAGACTGATGTGCAGACAAGTTAAGCCATTTGCCTGAGAGTGGGCAGCGAGTCAGTACCAGAACTATGATTTGGGCACTAACTCATATTTCCCCCGTCACTTTCAGGGCCTGATTCACTTTTGCATTACTGCAGCTTTACCTCAGTATAACTCCACTGAAACCCCTATTAAGCTGCGTGTAAGAGGGATAGTTATTACAGAATTCTTACTCCCCTCTAATCTTTTTTTATTCTCAGTGTCTCCTATTCTGTCTGGAAAATAGATATGGAAAATGTGGATTTGATGTTCAATCTACTTTCTCCCCCCCTTATTCTTTCAGTCTCTGAGAAACAGCTTCTCATTCACAACCTCACTTATTGCTCTACAAAAATATGCTTATAAAAACACAATCATGTTATGGCAGAGCCAACCATTTCCGAACACTGCTGTATATTTCAGCCAACAACCTAAATCTGTGCTCCCATCATCTTTGCTTCTCTCAGTCTTCAATGATCCAAAGGCGAAAAAAATTGTGCTCTTTAGCGATTTGGGTTTGGGTACTCAAGTCGCTAAAGAGCATGATTTGTTCCCCTTGTCCTTCATAGGGAACTAAATTACAATACATTGGCTTGGTTCATAACATTAAATGGTGTTTATGATCCTGTAATCCTGTTACAATCCCTTAACTTTCTTTGTTAATTTGGCTTAATTTTTTTTTAAACTTGTATTTTTCAAAACTACCAATATCACATAGCAAACAGTTTCCTGAAAAATCAAATCTACCCTGAAAATTTACAAAATTAGAACCAGTGTGAAATTCCCCAAGATGGACAATCATTCTGCAAAAATGTATAGTTGGCACCAGACAGACCCACTGGATCAGATTTCTCTAAGAAATGGAGCTTCCCATCTGGCAAAAAATGAAAAAATAGGTTTTGGATAAAACAGGAAAATTAGCCTAATTAACAAGTGATACCCTACTTGCAGAACTGGAGCAGATGTTTTGCTATGGTTTTCTTTACTATCATTGATTAACTTAAATAACATAATTCATAAGTACAACTATTTAAACTCCATCCAATTTCAATTGAATATCAATCACCTGTTCTGTGGTGTTACTATGTAATGTTAAACAGCTAATTTTCCACCATTCAGGACACAGAGCTGTGATCTTTTAAAAGATCAAAATAAATGTATAACTTTCAGAAGGGTAAAGTGAACACATAATGACTCATGGGGTATAGATATTCTACAAGCGTGAGTATTGGATTATTGCATCACTCATTCATAGCAAAACCATGAGTAATTATGCAAGTGATCTCAAAAGAATGCTGATATAACCTTTATACTATGCTTCACAATTATGTTTTCTTTATATGCCACATGCTGTGTTGCCCATGAAAAGAGTATTTTAGAAATGTTTTAGAATTTTAATTTTTTTTTTCATCCAGACCATTTTTATTATCCCTCCTATTATAAAGCTAAGGCTCTGCCCGTCTTTGTGACGTGCTTTGAAACCTATTCTTGAAAGGCGCTATGTAAGAGCTAAGAATTACATGTCAAGTCATACAAGGAAACCTCTGTTTCTCCATGCAACTTATTTCCCAAAGATTACACATTGACTTTCAATAGTCATGACTGAATAATTACACTTATTGACTAGGGGCTAGGCTTCTAAGTGCCTAATGATATGTCTACACAGCAATTAAAACACCCACGGCCAGTGCCCAGGTCCTGGTACCCTCACCCGCACAGGATCCCAGAGCTCAGGCTCCAGCCTAAGCCTGAATATTTACACTGCAGTTTTACATCCTCACAGCCTGAGCCTACGCTAGTCACACTTAAAGCTTGCCAGTAATATTACCTCAGTATTTTCAATGCACCATTGTCAATTCCAAGCATTAGAAAATCATGGAAAAATTCCCTAAAAATGATGAGCTTGGTTTATCAATTATGAAATAAAAAAATAAGCATGGGATTCTTTTTATTTGGACTTCTGGTGTTGGAATACTTAAGGGGGTCACATTTTCAAGCTCTTCTTTGCAATCATAAGGGCTAGAAATTTACCATTAAAAAAGCCAAACTCACTCAGATTCTCAGGAAATAAAATGATTCCAGAAGCTGGGGCGCTATGAAAAGCACCAAATAGTGCAGGACTCAAGATAAAATTAAGAGAGTTGGCAACACTGCCTCATGGTATTCTTATAGAATGTATAAAGAATACTACAAAACTGAGGTTCTGTATACATACAAGGAAATCTGGCAAGTTTTTAAGGAGCAATCACTATAGGAGGTTTTTTCTCTACTACGATCTGCCTTTACTGTCTAATCATCTTTACTAGAGATAGATTCAAACCAGAACATGGACCTGAACACCTTTAGTTTTGGGGCGTTAATAAACTTGATCCAGATCCAAGAGATTAATCACCATTCAGAGACTTGTCTGTGTGTATATTTTAAAATATTATAGGTTCCTTCTAGAGTGATATTGGTCCTTTAATGAGAAACTGAAGTTAGCTAGAGCTATACTGGGACTGTATGATGTGTTAATAATGACAGTACACTTCATATGGTGGAACCACTGAGAAAGAATTTTACTTCATTCAGGAGTCTGGAAAGGAACCTACATTGCAAAGCATGATTTTTTTGCATTGACAGACACACTGAATTCTGAGAGAACTAGAATTTTAAATCGTTAGTCTCCACTACACAGCATTAGGCCATGAGCCTGCAAACATTCATGCGCTTAACTTGGAGCATGCACGGGTTCCTGCTGAAGCCCATTAGAATTATTCACATGCTTAAAGTTAAGCATACGAGTAAGTTTTGCAGGATCTGGGCCTTATACCTTACATTGCTCTCAGATATTTAGGCGTTACTCTCATATATCTAAAGTCAGATTGTGTTGCTTAAAATATGGATATATATTTAGTCAAAGCCATAGAAATGTTTACACTTCACTTCACATTGTGAGGCACTGGTTCCAATCCTACTACTGTTGAAATCAATGGCAAAAGTCCCATTGACAGGTCCCAATATTTATTTACAAACCTGTTCCGTATACTTTAATCATTAAGTGTGCTGAAAGACAAAAGAGTTCACTCAACTCATTATAAAAAGTTCCCTCACTGACTAAATTTATGATAAATCTAAACGCCCAGAGTCTTTTTTTTTACTTTTGGTATTTTATTGAATTCCATTTCTCTGTGTGTTCTGATTTAGATTATTATCTTAAATTATTTCCAGTAGAATCATTGTTTATATTGTGAACTTAAACTTCACTATACAAATATTAGTGTTTGTTAAAATGAAACATTTTGTTATTTTAAGAAAAATGGGAAATATAATAAGAAATAAAAAATAAAATAAAAAGGAAGTTACAGGATTATATTTAAAATTGTGAGTTTCTGGGAGGAAAAGTGTGATTGCTCTTAAAAATGTTGCCAGTTTTGCCCATGGCATCACAGCATATGGAATTAAGTAACATTACCTCTGCAACAGCAGTATTCACTATGCTTCCTTATATTCCACAAAGGCAATACAACAAATACTTAGGTAACATTATTTAGCCATCTAAGGCAATTGGCAAGTTTTTAAGAGTGGCGGTTGTAAAGGTAATCCTTTGACTTCCCATATTGTGCCCACTATATATTAATTTTTGTAGTCTTTTTTTTTTTTTTTTTTGGAAAAGGGAAAAATCCAGTATTGATCACATCTCTACTGACAAACATTTGTATTTTCTTAAACTATCACTACTTTATGATTACTTTAACATCAGCAGTAAAACAGTTAGATTGTAACATTAAAAAATAAAGACATAACATGCGCTTCCAATACACATTATTTAAATGGAAAATATAGTATCTTTCAGTAAATAGCCTGCTTTCCTATACCAAAAGCAGTTAAAACATTATTTTTCCTTTTAGTCAGAACATACCAACTTACTAAACAGTAATATGAAATGTTTATAAAAATTACCTTTCCTTTTGACCACCAAAATTAGCATTTAGCATCCAAACACATTTAGAAGCATTCAAAACAATGTAGGAGATCTTAACCAGAGTCTGTGTTTAAAAATCTTCAGAATAACAAAAGGAACTTCCCCGCTGTGGTTCCTGTATCCTCCGTCAACTTGAGACTTCACAATGCTGGCCCACTTGCTTTGCTGTTGGCTTTTGGAAAAGACACTGTTGTAGTCTGATTCCTTGCAGGGTGAATTATTCCATAGGAATTAATAATAATAATAAAAAAGAGCCATTTGAGGCATCATAAATGTGCCTGGCATAGCTTTAGACATAATGAGAACACAGAGATAATCAGCTTTGTGAAGACAGTGAACACTGAGGTTTTACTTTGGTATGTTTGATTCATCACCTGGACATTCACTCGTACATTAACTTATTATTGATGTTTTTTAGGAGCCCAATCCAGCAGCCCATATTCAGGCAGAACTAGAACTGACAGGAAAACCTGGAGAAAGTCTGCATTATAGGGTTCTACATTTACTGCTAACTCATTAGTAATATCTAATGAATCATTAAACATAAAGAAAGTCTTCCACAAAATGAGTCTTTGAACCTCTTTTAATTGGTGCATTGGATGGATTTTGGTAACCTTTTCTAGTATGTGAAAGTTTAATTTAATGTACTGTACGGAAAAAGTACCCGATTATTCAGAAATTAAATGGCCCTTTACGACTTTATATCTGTTTGCTTGTAGATGTTGTTGCAATAACATCTTCACGTTATAACAGATTTATCAACCATTTGTTATTTAATTATCTGTTAGTAATGTGATACTAATGCATTTTGTAATATGCATTACAATAAATTATTGAAGAAAGTATTTTCATTTACTAATAATTTAATCAATAGCTATAAAGCTTTTACACAAATGAAAACACCATTGAAAGTGTTGCTATAATATTATATATACAGCATATGAAGAACTAGATTTCTCCTTTAAGCATAGCTCTGAGCAGGCTGTACTGACCCAAAGGAATCTAGATTGCCGTTCAAAAAGAGCCCGTTCCCCCGTGTGCACCCATCTAACTTCGGAGGCCATGGCAGGGCCTTTCAAGGGAAAATGTGTAAGTCCAGCAACATTCTCGGGCACAAGTTGCAATGGGAATATTCATTTACATAAATGCTGACAAATATAGCCCTTAAGCATTCAACAACAAAAACCAAAAAGCCAAAAACCTAACCACCTGACTAGTTCCTGCAATCTGGTATGAACACTCAGATTCAGGTCTGCAGTTGCTTTGCGGCACCAAAACCCATGGATGTAAATTGCAGCCACAAAAGGAAGGCCAGTCTTCTGAGAAATTATCCTGAAAAATCTCCTTCATTTAAAAGCGATGATGTTCAGAGCCAACTGTAAATTTCCATCCCTAGGAAGACAGGATCAGGATGACAGCTTGTGAATTTGGTGTGACAGCTCACTACACTAAAGAAAAATGATCTTGATAGACTATTACCATTAATGAAGCTACATATTAAAACAAGATTTACACAGATGTCTTGCAATTTTCAGTGAATCTACAAGAAAAAGAAATAATATGGTGTGTCGGTGGCTAATAAAATCATAAATCTTTGCATGATGTTCCACAGGGAATAGAAGCTCTGCTCCAACTAGTCTTTCTGGCCCTATGGTGTACAGTAAATAATAAACAATAATAAAAAACTGTAGATCATTGTTTATCTAAAATGTCCATGTTTTTAAAAAACTTAAACACAGCCTCCTAGCACAACTAGACCCTGCTTCTGTGTGGGCAGATTCCTAAGCAATGTATTTTAGTGGTCTGTGAATTGCCATGCCCACTTAAAGTACTGAATAATAATAAATACCACCATATGGGGCATGGATGTATTATTTATCCTTTGAAAAAGATGAGGCAACTAAATACCAGAGGATGAAATCCTGGTTCAAACTAACAACAAAACTACAGTTGACTTAAAAAAACACTCTGGGTGTTTAATTGTTTAATTAAATGTTTAATTGCCTTGTCACGGTTCCAGAAGCAGTCTGGGGCATAGACAGAAATAGAATACTGTTGTCCTGATTTCCAGCCTTACATGTTAACTATGATCCGCCTTCTTGCCCAGGACCCAAGCATAATTTTTTCGGGCTCAGTACAAACTTGTAACACTGGCCCCGTCCCACACACATACCACAATCCCTTATCCCATACATACAATCTCATGTGCCATGAAATTTTTTTTCTTCATGGTAATGGGGGTTGCAGCCTGGGCTGGGTCCCCCAGGTTCTCCGGGCCACGATAAAGTGTACCCTTCCCACCCCCCCCAGTGGGGGCCCTGTTCTTGCCTTATAACTTGGTGGCAGGACTACATGTATGTTTTTGTCTATACATTGTAATTGTACATTTACAATATTTCCAAATTTGGTTGACCAAAATTATGCTCTCAAATCCACATTCAAGACACCAAAATAAAGTCAACCTGATTTGCTGATGACTTGAGTATGCACACTCCCTGTGAAATAACTGGGTCTTCGCAGTTTGGCATCTTTGAAAATGTGGCCATTTAGGTAGATGCCTAAATACAGATTTAGAGGCCTAGCTTCAGGCATCCAGGTTTGAAAATATTGGCCTCCGGTATCATTTGTCCATCTGGTATATTATAGTCATAAAAGTCAAAATGTTTTTAAGTGCAGCATCACATGTTAGCAGAGAAAGGTACATGCATACAAATTCGTAACAGCCAGCATGCAAGTGTATCAGCTAGCGTCAATTTAGGTACAAGTAATTGATTTATAAAAAAACAACTATTTCCATTGTTAACAGCTTTTCAAGTCTATCGCAGAAGAACCAAAACAAAAAAGAAAAAAAACCTAGGAACTGGCTTAAGAACGATCTATTTAAAAGTTGTATACTGTCCCTTATCATCATAGTATCTAAATTCCTTCAAAGTCAAATCAATAGCATCCATTATCAATACATTAATGTAGTATTCTATCCCTTCCCAATCTTTTTAACAGCCAATAATCAATAAGTTACCACTTTGTCAATGGACCCTTTCAGAGACAAAAATATAATAAGAAAAAGTTCTAAAATTGGGGATCCCTTGAGCAAGAAAGGAATACATATACTGGAATTTTATCTTGTGTTCCTCAACAAATGCCGCATAAAATGGCATATGGCAGTTGATGAGGTGAAGACGTCTCCCATGTGTAGCTACCACCAAAATAATCAAATGGTACAGCATACTAGAATTCCCATTGATCCTTGGATAGGATTGTATGGAAGTTCTCACCATCCAGAAAACCTTGGACCATGAAAATGTTGTTGGTTTCAGCTAAGTGAAACACCGTTATTTCTATTATTTATTTGTCATACTGCCCATGAAATGCTAGAGACTTTCCAGACAGTCAAGAAGCGATGGTCATGCCCCAAGGCGCTTACAGTCTGACAGAATGAAAAGTAGCCAGAGGTCAGAGAAAAGGAACAACGAATTGTCTTCAGAAAGATATAACCATGTATGAGGGGGAAGAAATCATGGAGGCAATTTCAGAGACTGACAAATATGTGGAATATGGTAGGAATCTTGGCAGAGCACAGGGTCCAGGAATCAAATAAAGTCTCTGTGAAAATCTTAACTATCACACATAAAAATGTGCAAAATGTAAATTCATAGCTTTCCAGTCCTCACTGGAGGTTGAATGAGAATGTCTTATTCAGTAAAATCCTCAATCAATAAGAATTCCCCATTGTTCTTAGAGCTGCAGAAAATGCTAAGAACAAAATAATCCTGGTTGCTGAATAATTGGTGAGGTAGTCATGGTTAGTATTATGAATATTTGTTTCGCTCTTCTGTTTAGCCTGAACTTTACAACTATTTAATGTTCAGAAAACTGAAATTGAAAATCTGGCATTGTTTCTATGATTAAAGCCAAAATTCTGGGGTTTATCACTCAACTTTACAGTCTTAAATAATTCCTGGAAACAAACTACCAGTAGTGTTAATTTACAGTGCTTTTGCTAGGAGTGAGGCTGGAGCTCCCAAATTTATGTTCACTTTTGTTTTAAGATGATGTAAATTTGAACTCAAGACTCTAGAATATTGAAGATTACGAATTACTTGTGCCATATGGAATAATGTACTTAAGCTTTTTTTGAAACTTTTCAAGCTTAATGATGTGATTGTGCTTGCTAATAAATTTCTGGATTTTGTGTTAAAGGTAGTATCGAACTCCTTTTTAACCTTTCTGAAATCATCATTTGTGAAGAGCATTCATAGATGGAGAACACGCTTTCAGCACCCTGCTAAATCAATATTTGTTTGTTTTCCCACTAACTTGCCTATTGAGAGATTGCTGGAATGGATCAACAAGATAACAGATCTGTTATATTCCACCTTTCAGTATACCAGTACAGAAAAAAAGAGGATTGGGCTGGTTCTAGAGAATATATAGTTGTGTTATAGTTTTACACAGAGGAGACCATAACTAATTGCTCATCCATTAATTGTTTGCAGTGTTCTGGGTAAGCTCAAAAGCTTGTCTCTTTCACCAACAGAAGTTAGTCCAATAGAAGATATTGGACCCTCTAATTGTTCTCAGTGAGACACAATCTGAAACAAGTTTGCAGTTTGAAAATGGTGCTGCGTGAATAATGTTTCCATAGTTTGTCTGTAATTACCAGAATATGGATCTTTATATAAAGTTCATTTGAGCAATTTGATTCTGCTATTTATTAATGTTTCATCATTAAAGAATAGTATAAAGTTGATCTGGAGGAACTAGAAAGTTTCCTTGTAAGACAGTGGGGATGGGATTGGCTAGGATTGGCTCAGGGAGAGGAAACCTCTCTCTCTGATGGTGGTCAGAAATTAATTGCTCCTGTAATAAGAAAGGTTTCCAATGGGAAGGATGTTCCCCCCAGATCTTCAGCCAATAATAGATACGTTCTCCTGGGGTATTTGTGATTAACCTCAGGAACTTGAAATAAATGGGTAGCTATGACTTTTTCAAAAGATATTTTATATGCTAAACTGGGAAAGTAATTGCAAGGCCTGTTAGAAGCCAGACTGCATAAAATTAAACCACTGAGTCTGTCATCAGATCTGTGCCATATCACTTGAACAGTTGATGTACTGAGCAATATTATCAAATTTCCAGGATTTGTCTTAATCTCTCCCCCCACACACCCACCCATTAAAATTTCCATTCTTAGGATAGAACAAATTGAATCAGAAATCAAGGCAAAATCTGGCAGCAATCAGGGCCTGTAGTAGAGCCAGTCTCCTGGAAACCTAATGAGCACAGCTGGCCTGTAGTAGGCTGCCTGATTGGTTGTAAGAGTCAGCAGACCAGTTCTTAAACCCAGCAGCAGCAGTTCAGTGGCTGATAAAAGTATTCAGCCATGGCTGCAGCAATAGCACCTTATGGTTGCTCATTTCCAGCCAGGTTCCCACCTTGTTCCAGCCCTGCTCCTGCCTTGACCTCAGTCTTACTCTGCCTTGGCTTATCACTCCAGGTAACCTGGTCCTGATCCTCAGCTCTGATTCCTGACTGTTTCTCCATCTCTCATTTATGATCTCTGACTCTTGGCTCTGATTTCTGGGCCTGACTTTTGCTTCAACCAATAAACACACATCCTGGTCACTGACAAAATCAGGGATTGGATTGAACCAGAGCATGCCATGCTGGAGATCTGGCACTTTTCTGAGGTTGCTTGGAAGTATTAGCTTTCTTCAAAATTCCTCATGACTGAGAAAAGCATGAAAATTTGAATGATTGTAAACTGATGTAGTGATGCCTGGATGTGCAGAAAGCCTGAAACAATAGCTGAGAGAGGCATCAACTGCCCCATTCTTTTTGGTGTGGTGTTAACTCAGACACCCAGTGAAGATATTTTACATGTCAAACCTTAAGTATTTCAGTGTTCTGAAAACATACAAGGAGAGGGATGAGCACAATCTGAGTAGCATCTCATTTTGTTGCCACAAGTAAATGGAATTTAGGAGATGACCTCTATTTCCCTATGGCCTATCCAAAGCTGTATCAACCCATTTTGACACCTCACATAAGTTGACTTTACTGGTGGGTGAAGTTTGGGAACGTATCATTACTTTTCCTCTGACCCTTATTTTGAGAATTGGGCAAAATTGGCTTGATTAGGTTACAAGATCACTGATGGAAGTTCTTAAGAACACAATGCAGTTCATAAGTGTACCTACAGTTTTGGTAATTAAAGTAATTTGAAAAGAAGTGGAGAGAAAAATTGTTCTGTAGTAGGGTGTTTTATCTGCTTCTATTCACAATGGCTCACAGGCTCTACCAAATTAGCAGTTTGCATGTCCAATATCTCAAGTACATTCTTTTGGCAAAAGCATGAGCCACATGAGCTTAATCTGTGAATTTCTTTGAATTTAACCAAAATTATCAGAAGAAAAATCCATTCCCCAAACTGAATAAATGATAGGCCATTTTTAGCACTGGTTTTTTAAAAAAATATTGAAACAATCTTGATCTTCCAGGGTAGTCTGATTATAGTCAGTGTGCTCTGAAAAGGGTTAAGTGAAGCGGATATCATCCGTGAACATATGACTGTCTTTCTTAATAAGAAGATAGATGCCTTTGACTACTAATGTGGCCTATTCATATAAGATAAGTCTTTATAAAGAGTGTTCTGTTTTTCTTCAGACTCACAGGATCACTGCTCACCCATTTTAGAAAAGTTATACAAGACAAAGATGTGGGTGGAAGCACTGGAGTAGTTCAGAGAATTTGACAAGATAGCTCCAGAGGAGACCTGTTCACACAACTGAATTACAGCAGGAGCAGGCACACAATGGAGAACACCTGGAGATAACAGGCGTTGAAGTTCCCCCTCAGAACAATGGCCCTATCCAAAGTTATTTGCTCATGAGGTCTGACAGAATAGTATCATAAAGCGGTATAGCTGCTGGAAAAAGGTTTTCCCATATTGTGATATTTGCCATTCATTCATCAGTAGAATTCCTTAGCAAAGACAGTTTCCTAAATATTTACTGAGTCATTTATATAACAAAACCTCAAAGTGACTGAGGGCTTATGAAGTGTATGTATTCACCAGATCATGAATTCCTTTTTAAGTTCATCATTCCACCCCCATCTCTCCTCTTGAACTATTAACATTATTTATTGTTGTTTTTTTAGATTGCTTTAGCCTGCCATTGGTTTTCTGTCAGAATGTTCTACTCTCCTCTGATTCTCCTTTCAAATCATAATGCTCTCCGCTTATTTCTACTTTTGGTTATTTTATGTACTGAAGCACTTTTACAGCCAAAGCCTTCTCCCTCTTGGGTCTCATTGAATTAAATGGTAGCTGCAGGAATATGAATGAAATGATGTTTGTAAGGAGGATAATAAAGTGGTCTCAACTGGCAAAAGAATACTAGGGATCCCTTGGAACAGGACAAGTAAAAACAAAAGCCTGACTTAAAATGGGGTATGGAATAAAATGGTAAGACCAGAAAGAATGTAATTAAACAAAGGAATGAGAAATACAAGATGTCATGCTACACTCCTTCCATGCTCAGGTTCCATGACATGCAAGGACAGGTTCTGATCTCTTAGGGATCTTTGGCCGTTTTCATCAGTTCAGACTGATGAAAGCTGTTGCTGTAGTTTGACGTGGGGAACCCTGAACCTACCTGAATTCAGATGGTCCCCTAAGAATTTCCAAGGGAAGGGTAAGCTAGAGTGAGGCACACTGTGGTAAGGATGCTTGATTTCTATATGATCTGTACTCTATTTCTTGTGCAGTAAAGAGCAATGACATTAGAATCCTGTGCAGTGTCTGTGTGTTTCATGTATTACTCTTACCACACATCCCTTGAAAAAATACTGTAAAACAGAAGGCTGACACATTTGGGTGGGAGAGGGTGTTTATAGGATATCAGGGGAGTAAGAACCAGTGCTGGCCTCTTTACGAGATTGCAGCTCTTAGAAAGGGTGCTAGATAGAGGATCTGCATTCTGAGCATGTGCTTAGCAGCTCTAAGATAGGGACAGTGCCTGGACTCCTTTCAGATTCTGTAAAATTAAAACATCCAGGAATTTCGTGGCAGGATCTCTTCCTCACAGCAATTTGGTGAGTAGGCAAGATGGGGTGCTCAATTGGACCTGTGACATGAGGTCAAGATTTTCAGAAGTGACTTGGTTTTGAGTGCCTCAATTTTTGGGTGCCCAACTTCAGAAACCTAAATGGGGCTTGATTTGCACAAAGTGCTGAGCCCCCACTCTCTGAAAGTCGGGCCCCTTTTAGATGTCTCAATTGCAAACATAAAAACTGAGGCACTCAAAATCACTAGTCACTTCTGAGGGGAAAAAAAATCTAATTTTCCAACCTGAAGTTCTTCAGCAGATTCAAATCAAATATATTTTCAACAGAGCTTTTATTGAATATGACAGGGAATGTAATCACTACAGTATCCCCTGTGTTATTACATTTAATTTATTTTATGCTGCCTCTAAATACTTGTTTTTCAATGTGCTGCAGAATTGTGTATTGAAAACAACTGCTTTGCAGAAATTGTCATGGGGGAAGCTGGAGGTTTTGTCAGGAGACAGCTGTGGCTTTGAGGTCTGTGAAGGTCATATGTGCAATACTCATATTCACATCCTGCTTTGACAGCACATCACCTTGACAGATGCCTTAGAGCAGATTTCAGTATTCTTGATGTATACAGAAAAATATTACTCAAATCTCTGTACACTAACACAATACACATCTCCCAATAAGTCATTGTGAAGTGCCGTGTCATAGACCTAACAGTTAGCATCACTGTATTTCATAATGGCATGAGACACTGAACTTGGCATAAATCATTTCTTTTAGCACTCCGACATAGGCTAATATGCTGGCGTGTGTTTGATCTTTCATTCCATATTTTAAATTTTCTTACCATAACAGCCTTATTTAACCTCTCTCTTCATCTCCTCCTCCCAATCCCTTCAGCCCTTCAGCCAATATGAAGGGCCAACTTCTGCCCTTAAACATGAGTGCAGTTTCTACTGAAATGGATTCAGGTTACATGCACGTATCAGAGAACAGAATTTAACCAAAGAGAGTAACACATGAAAAAGATAAAAGGAAATGGTGAGTCCAGTTTTTAAGGCATTTCTTATCTCACCACCTTATGTGAAAAGCATCCCATGATGTGTAAGGTATCACAGCAAGAGAAGTTCACAGACCATACAAATTGTTGGCCATCTGTGTTGCAGAATCCTGCAGGACTATGTTGGATGAGTTTTTCAGTAATTACAAAATTATTTCCCTAGCACATATATAATGCTCAGTTAGCAGGCTGACAAAAGCATGATGGGAGTTAGGTTTCCATAATGGCATAATGCTGATAAAACCCGGTGTGAACATGTAGAACAAAGTATATGTTCAGTCCCACTAGATGAAGGTTTTCGGCACAGGTATGTACCTGGTTAAAATAAAGTGGCCTTAATTTGGTTTGTGAATTAATTTGCAAATTAAACTAAATCAAATTAAGGGCACTGAATTCTGAGAGTGTCCATACAGGGATTTAATGCAATTTAACTAATCCACATTAAATTCACACCTTTATTTAATTCAGATTAACTTTCCTGAGCGTCCCCATGTAGACAAGCCCTAAGTGGAATTCAATTTGATAAACAGGATGAAATGAAAGTTTTTACTCTGTTCATATTCTAGATCATAGTAGATTTTTCCAAGGTCTTTGTTGTTGTGCCTATGTGTTGTATTGATCCCTTCTTATTGCTCACCTATATTTGAAATAATTTTGCCTTTCATTAGCTGTGATTGCCTGCAACTGGTATTTGGAGTAGGATTTTTTTTCTTATTTTTCTAGATCACTCTTAAATTTTAATGTACTGTAATTAGGCTTCTGAACACTCCTACTACTAAATTCACTGGGACACACATATCTGACTTTTTCTTCTGTATACATTGGGGTTCATATGCCCTTACTCCTATGCATTATTCCAGCCTTTCATTTGTAGAAGATTCCTGGCTCTTATTTATATGGGTCACTAAGACACATCTTTGAGTATAATTGTAGTCTTTATTTATAGTGTTCTTGTGCGCTTATTTCTATAGCGAACTCCTGCTAATGTTACTATATATAGGTCATGCTCATCATAATATAGAACTTTTCTATTTCTCTTTCTGTGGGGATGCCCGATTCTAATTCTTTGAGACATTCTTGCACTATATCTGTTGGGGATTTCATACTCTGAAATCTTGAGAGCACTTCTAGCCTTATTTACATTGCTCACTTGTATCTTTATTTTTTGGTATCACAGTGTTTCCCTTAGTTCTATGGAGGACCCAATCTTTATTTATTTTTAAATCCAGCTGTAACATAACTGTTTCCTTTAAGGTAAACCTATAATTTTCAGAATTTAAGCACATTGTGACAATTCATATAATTTAATAAGTTCTGTGGTCCATTACCTTCAAAGATGACTTAGTCCGAGGTTCTGGTTTCTGTCTGGTAAGCGTGTTTTGAATAAGTAGTGACTGATCTGTACGAGAATCATAATTCCCATGTTCTGAATCATCTGCATATGTGTCTTTGTCTTTTCCTATATCTAAGGGAAAACAAAACAAAACAGATGGGCTCGTTGAAATTATAATGGAGACATGCTATTATAGCTATAGTTGAGATAAGAACATTCCCTTTAAGCACCCACATTTGTGGCTTATAATATTCCCCATTCCCTACAACAGACTTTTGATCTGAAATTTTATCATGCTTGCTCTCAGTTTAGATGTGAAGCTTTTTGGTTTATTAGAGAGTTTACATAAAATCTGCTCTGCAGCATTGGAGTTATCCAAGTGAAAAAACAGGATTTTTTTCAGCTGTTTAAAAAAATTGTTCAGAGGCTCTTGTGCTTTCAGATAACTCTACGATAGTTTGGACTTGACACTTCCAGTTCAGTGTACAACCCACATACAATGTGGTTTTGTGAACAGGGCACTGGACCTGGATTCTATTCCCAGAAGACCTGGATTCTATTCCCAATTCTGCCATAGGCCTGCTGTGTGACATTGGACAACATGTTAACAACACTGCCTCTTTCCACCATCTGTAAAATGAGCATGTTATTTTCCTTAACAATTGCGTTTTAGGAGGTATTTAGCTCCCTCAAGGGGTAGTCAAGAGGAGCTGAAGATATTTGGAACATTGCAGGAGGCACTTCATACACCTAAGGGCTTGTTCACACTTACCCGGAAATTTGGTGGCAGTTGACGGGAGTTATGCAAACTACGCAGAGTAATTTGCGTAACTCCCGTCGACTGCTTCTGCGCACTGTTCACATTGCACTGAGCCGACGGGAAAAGCGTTCCCGTCAGCTCAGTACTACGCTAGTTGAGGAGGTGGACTTATTAAGTCGACTCCCTCATCGATTGAGCGGGTCTCACTAACCGCTCAATCGATCATGAAAGAACGATCTGGCGGCGACGCCACCGCCAGTGTAAACAGCCTAAGTGTTGTACCAACTGTGATTATCCATTACTCAAATATCTTCAGCCTAAGACAGCCTTGGACAGCTGAGGGCCTACTCCACAGTCTGATGAACCTTCCTCCTTTGCAGGTCACTTGCTACCTAGTACCACCATGAATGGGCTTTTTAGAGGAAATAAATGAGAGATGGGAGTCAGAACTGGAGTTCTAATATTAACTGTACCAGTGATTTGCTGGGTGTCCTTGGGAAAGACATTGTACTTCTGCATCCCCTCACCCAATGATCAAAACAGGGAGAATGCTTATCATATGTAACCCACAGAGATATCGTGAGGGTTAATGTTCTATACAGAAATTGAAACATGTAAAGCACTGAATAAGTGTTGATTATTGTTTGTGTTATGGTAGCACTTAGAAGCCACAGCCAAGATCAGGGACACATTGTAAAAACATGGAGCAAAAGATGGTCCCTGCCCCAAAGAGCTGAAAATATAAATATCACTGTATCTTTTCTTCATACGTGTATCCAAAGTAGGGAAGGGCAGTCTTCCTCTAGGGCTTTTCTGATTACCTCCAATTTAAATTGTACATACATTTGGGACAACTCCAGTGTATGTTGCCCATCCAGTTTGACAGTTACAAGTGCGCATAAGGATAGTTTTGTGGTTAAGTCACTGAACTGAGATTCAGGAGATCTATGTTCAGTATCTGGCTTTACAATGGACTCCTTGTGTAGCCTTGGACAAGTTACTTAATCTCTGTGCCTCAATTCCCCACTTCTAAAATTGGGCTAACCCTTCCCTAGAAGGATTTGTGAGGAAAAAATATTAAATATTTGTCAAGTACAGAGTACTTGTAAGTACTTAGAAAGATAGGATATTAAAATGGATAAAAATTACCTTCCCATTCCATCAATAACATTACATATATGTTTCTTACTTTTCTGAATTTGCCTTACTTTTCTGAATTTTTCATTTTTAAAAGAGGAAGAAAGAAATTGTTCATACTGCAACTGCAATACAGCCATATTGCAGATATATAGACATATTTTAAGACATCAATGTTACCACTATATACAGTGAGCCAAGTTCTCATCTCAGCTTTCACATCAACATGTGAAAATTCAGAGTAACTGAAAACAAGGATTTAATCCAGTAATTATAAACCTTAAATATGTACCAAGGAATGATTAATGGTTGCTGTGGGAAACAGAACCAGGGCTAGATTTACAAAGGTATTTAGGTGCTGAAAGGTGCAGATGGGCATTTAGTAGGATTTTCAAAAAGCACCTAAGCTGGTTAGGTGCCAAAGTGCTTTTGAAAATGTCACTAGGCACTTACCTACATCTATAGGTGCCTAACTACCTTCATTAATCTGGCCCTCACTCTTTCAAAGGGTGCAGATTAGGTCTTTCAAAGGGAAAAAAAAAAGCAAACAAGCAACATTAATGTCAATGTTCAGTACATCTGGAATGTTTACTGGTTAGCAAAGTATGCCATGTTATTAGATGTTTCCTTGCTCTGCAGAGCTGTAGTCCTGCCACTGTCCTTATGTCCTCAAACACAGAGAAGCTCCCAAGGAAAGCACAGGCAGTGAAGCTAGTGTTTTTCCTCTTCTGTGTGGTTTGGTGCTTGTGCACGCTATTCAGTTCTCCTTGCTCCGCACTAGGCAGTAGAAGAGAGCATTTGATCTGTGGTTATTATAAGTGAAGGCAATGCATATAAATAAAGGGCAAAGTAGGAGTGGAAGTGGTTTAGTACTGAGGACAGAGCAGAATGAACACAAAACTCTGCTGTCAGCCATGTAAACAACACAATTAAATTTTACTCGTGTGTGATGCAGTTTTGAGTGCAATGGTAAGAAGCTTATTAAAACATGCTAATTAACATTAATTTTGCCAGCTCTTATCAGCCCATTAGAAAGTACAAAACATGTTTTATAATAACTACTGTTATCTAAACGATACAGAGACTGAGAAGAGGATATTTGGGTGACTTATTTATGGAAATTCAACTTTACTTCAACTAACAGCATTCTTGCTTCTGGAGCCAAAGGTCCCCAGCTGAAATCCCTAGAAGAGCAAATTCCCACCCAGATTCACAATTAAACTGAAAAATAATTTGTTAAAAGTTTGCCTTTAAACTACCTAACTCCCACTGTGAAAAGTTCCAGAGGGGTAGCCGTGTTAGTCTGTACACAGCAAAAACGACAAGAGTCCTGTAGCCCTTTAAAGACTAACAAATTTCTGCAGGTGTAAGCTTTTGTGGGCTGCAACCCACTTCGTCAGATGCATGAAATGGTAATCACAGATAGGGAGGTATATATATACATCCAAGGGTAAGAAACAACAATGGGGAGGGTATGTGTTAACAAAGTCCATTCAGTTAGAGTAGATGAGGCCTATTCACAATCGTTGACGATTCCCTCAGACAGAGACAAACACTTACAGGATCTCCATAAAACTTTCTTAAAACTACAATACCCACCTGGGGAGATGAAGAAACAAATTGACAGATCCAGACGGGTACCCAGAAGTCACCTACTACAAGATAGACCCAACAAAGAAAACAACAGAACACCACTGGCCATCACCTACAGCCCCCGGCTAAAATCTCTCCAACATATCATTAAGGATCTACAACCTATCCTAACAGATGATCCCTCACTCGCTCAAGCCGTGGGAGGCAGACCTATCCTTGCTTACAGACATCCCCCCAACCTGAAGCAAATACTCACCAGCAACCGTAAACCATACAACAAGAACACTAACCTAGGAACCTATCCCTGCAACAAACCCCGTTGCCAACTCTGCCTGCACATCGACTCTAGTGACACCATTACAGGTCCTAACCACATCAGCCACACCATCAGGAGCTCATTCACTTGCGCACCTACTAATGTAGTATATGCCATCATGTGCCAGCAATGCCCCTCTGCCATGTACATTGGCCAAACTGGACTGTCACTACACAAAAAAATAAAAGAACACAAATCAGACATAAAAATGGTAACATCCATAAGCCAGTAGGAGAGCACTTCAATCCCCCAGGACACTCTGTAGCTGACTTGAAAGTTGCTATACTTCAACAAAAAAACTTCAAAAACAGACTTCAGAGAGAAACTGCAGAGCTGGAACTCATATGCAAGCTTGATACAATCAGGTTGGGTCTGAATAGGGACTTGGAATGGTTCTCATTATAAGAAGTAATTGTCACTGTTCACACAGTCTCACCTTCTAATCAACGGTTGTGAATAGGCCTCATCTACTCTAACTGAATGGAATTTGTTAACATTTACCATCCCCATTGTTGTTTCTTACCCTTGGATGTGTATATATATATATATACCTCCTGCCTGTGATTTCCATTTCATGCATCTGACGAAGTGGGTTGCAGCCCACGAAAGCTTATGCCTGCAGAAATTTGTTAGTCTTTAAAGTGCTGCAGGAGTCTCGTTGTTCTAACTCCCATTGATGAATCCAGCTTCATTATCTTTAAAACTAAAGATATTTCCTCTACAGGCTTGTGTTTATGTACAAACCCTCCCTTGATTAACTCCCAGATTGACTATCTTACTTCATCCTTGTGTATTAGTATGCTTAAAAAAAAGAAACCAGTAGTTTTATCAAGTATTTCTACCCCTTGTCTGAAATCTAAAGGTGATGTGATGCTTGATTATATGCTGACAACATGGAGGACTCAGGTAACAGATCAGTGTAGGTACATTGTTGCTATGGTTCTAGAACTAAAACCATTTCTTTTGTTAATGTGATTTTCTACATTTAGCTGGCTCAGTTCACTGGATGTGGCTTATTTTCATTAAATTCAATTTTGCATTGCTTGACACAATGCTTTGTGATACAAGACAAATGGGCCAGATAGTCAACTGGTGTAAATCACTATTAGCACCACGGAAGTCACATTTGAGTTCACCTACTGAAGTCAGTAAACTATAGCAATTAAATACAGCTGAAGAACTGGCCCAGTAAAGCAAAAGGGCCTTATAGGGGAAAAAAACATGGCAGAAGGCAACTAAAATGCAATACTAAACATATACTTTTCTCCCAGACTGGGCTTGATTTCCAAAGACACAAATTGTCGTTAAGTGCTCCAGTTCCCATTGTAAGTCAGTGGGTGCTGAGTGCCTGAGCCCCATTAACATGACTTTGAAATCTATTCCAGAATGTTTATTGCAGGAATACCGGACTGACATCAGTGTTTTCTTTTTGTTTATTGTGCAAGCATTTTAAAAAAATATTTACTTATTCTTACAGTATGTGGAAAATGAATACTAAAGGAATGAGAATTCTTTCTTTACTCACTTTTTACCATTCCTTTTAGACTGTGCATAATAACTATGCACAAAATTCTGTGCACACGTATGTATAAAAGGCTGGTTTAATGCACATATGATAACATATCCTTTAGCATCAGGCATCAGAAGTACTATCTGTTCACAGCCAGATGAGTTGCACTCTAGTGGAAGATGGTAGGGTTTAGAGCACTCGTGATCTCACATTTAATCCTCACCATTGATCAGTTTTCTATGTGTTTGTGGCCACAGTTCGCAAAATGTAACATTTCTCACACATGCTAGCTGGTGTACTGGCTCTTAGTTGTGAGCTGCCCTCTTCAGAAAGATCACTGAAGGCTAGAATAGGCCCCAAAGAAAACACTGAGTAATCAAAAGCCAGGAACTTTTCACCAATAGCATGCATGAGTAGCAGGATGAGGAGAAGCAGTGCTAAAGTTTGATGGTCAGACTAGCAGCTCTAACAAGGAATGGAGAGATTGGTCAGATCTCTAAGCTTATCCCCTGGGAGTTCCTGTCTCCACCACTTACACAAGGATCCTCAGACTCTATATGCTGCCTGTGAGGACCTAGGGAAAATAGCTGACCAGAGACCTAAGGATGAGGTACTGCATGATCCTGTCGTCAGTGTAGGAGCACCTGGTTCAGTACTCCCAGCTAGAGGGTTCCCTATCCCTGCAACAAATTTAGGGCCTTAGTCAAAGCCCAGTGAAATCAATGAGTCTTTCTATTGACTTCACATGGCCTTGGGTCAGAACTTTAATTATTTTCTCATGTCTTCATTTGTTCATAGCCACCACTGAAACTAAGGAAGCCACCAAATAAAATGATACATCTTTAAAAAAAAAAAAGGCAGTTATAACGCTGCCTAATTAAAAATTTACCCCACTCACTTAATTCAGTGCTATCTTTAGTGTTCTCCTAGGGCAGCTGTAAGAGGTTCACTGAGAAAATGAAACCAATTAATCAAATGAATTATGCAAGCTTCATCAAAATGTACTAGCACTACTAAAGCATTTAACAGTGCTTTGTCACTTGTTTAGAGATCAACAATTTAAAAGCAAGATCCTTCTGCTCACTGTTTTTCAGAATGAAAAGGAAAAATGGAGTCTGTAATCTTACATACTTCATGATAATATGATACTTAAAAAAATATCAGTAAGAAAATTGCATTTTAAAGCTTATTAAACTGATTACTTTGATTTTTATTTTTAGTCACACTTTGGATTTCTCGTGTCCTTTGTTAAACAAATCTGAAAGTCTGATTTCTATTTTAAAATGATTTTCAGTGTTTATTTTTGGATTCTATTTTCATTTTCAGTGTTTATGTTTGGATTCTATTTTCCATTTATAACACTTTCTTCTTGCTTTAAAAAAAAGAAATACATTCTACTCTCAGTTACATGGCTGTGAATTCAAAGCAATTCCGTGGAATAAGACTGGATATACTCCACTGTAACTGAAAGCACATTTCAGCCCAGAGTGTGTGGGTAGGTCTGCTGACTACATGTGCTGAGCAGGCAGCATCTCACCTCTGATACTGGGCAATATCACAACAGTAACTTAATCCACAGCAACCAGGCCCCTTAATTCTTTCAATGAAGGACTGGTCTGCACGCAGTTTTTGTACTAATTAAACTGTATCTATTTAGAAACAGATATCTTTAAATCCATGCAGTCCCATAGGGTGGATGCAGGTATACTGGTATAAAGGTGCTTATTGGCATAGCATATTTCAGTAAATTTAAACCAATATATAAAAAGCACTTAAATTATGCCTGGAAAAGCTGTAAGAATCGGTTTCTGGAGAAGCTGAAGAGGAGCTGGTTACTAAGAGGTGAATGCAGCCATCCAGAAGTTACCGAGTAGGAAAAGACAGAGTAGGTCCCCAGTGGATGTTGGCTGCCTTGTGCATCTCAAAGAGGTTTAATCTCAGATGCCCAGTGATGACAACAAATGTCAAGAGTGCTAACTATTTCATCCTTCGTCTATAAAAGGCCAGAGAAGGTAATGGATCTGCACAGTTTACCATAGGTGACATTTTATTTTGATACCATAAAGTGGGTGGTAATTAGGGAAATGCCACCATGGGTTTTTTTTTAACCAAATCAAGAAGCCAAGTCTCAGGATCTCAGCAGAGCCCATTGGCATACTATTAAAACAAAATCAAACATGAATTTTAAGCCAATCTCATAATTTTTCAGCTCGAGTCATGGTTTTGGAACATTTAGGGATAGCAATTTAGATTGGTGTAGTTGCTATACTGCCAGGAGGCAATGAGCCAACACTCCTACTCTGATTTCCACTTGCCCCTTTCAATCAGAAGGACCCACCTAACTTCCTGAGTTCTATCTTTAGGACAATGAGAGAAATCAATACTGAAATATTTGGGTGATGGGAACTAGAGAAATGCCTCTAATTTAAAACAACAACAACAGGAGTGTGCATGAAGGCTGAACTGTTACGGGAGTATGAAGCTGTTATTTTTATATAGTCATTATATTGAGTGTGAGCAACAGAAGTTTTTGTAAGAGCTGTGTAAGCTACATCCACAAAAAACATGTGTTTGTGCTCACATAGATAATTGCATGTGTATGCTGTTCAGATATTTGTTGTAAAACTGCCTGTATTGTGTATATCAATATATATTTTACACAGTTACTATCTGTGTGCGTGCGTGTGTATGCATGTCCACTCATTTTATAGGAGCACATAAGATGCCTACTTTTGGTAACGTGTCTAGGAGTGATTTCTCCCTCATATTCCTTGATCTTCAAAAAAAGATTAAAATCACATCATTACTAGGACAAATATGCATAGTATATATTTGCAAAACTGCAATAACTTTTATGTCTTTTTTTCTAGACTATAAATGTCATTCTTTTCTGGAAAAAAAACACCAGTCCACAGCTATAGCATTCATGAGCCACCCTAGATCATCATATCATTGCATGTGAACAAGAAACAAATACTAGCAAGAAAACTAATTTAAATTGTAAACTTCTGAAAGATCATATTATAAACTATAGTAATAGAAAAAAGTTCATGAACAAGAAAACTATCTGGTAAGAGTGCAGGAAATTCTAAAATCTACACATTTATACCTTAAATTCTATTGCTTACTCTCTAGAAACTCCATAAAAGTGCTTTCCATTTTGGCAAAAGAAAATTAATAGACACACTGTCTCTTTCTATGCTTATTTAAAAATATCAGAAGAGAGGAGGGAAGGTAGGACCAGAAAGCTTTATGGAATTTCTATTAATTATTTTAGGATGTACATGAAACCATATAATCAATTCTCTTCCTTCAGCAACTATCTCCTCTTGCTGCCTTCTTACTGAAAATCTTTCAAAGTTTTCATGAAACAAATTAAAAATGTACGTTCATATATCGTGTGTCTGTGTTTCCTTGCAGAAATGTCATCTGCTATTTTGCAGATATTATTTTTGCAAGTTTGGTATCTATTTCCAACTTCAAACCCTCTTTTATTATAATTAATATACTCTTTTAGAGTGAACGAAAGGAAATGTCAACATGCATACATGAATTTTTAATGAACAAAAATGCCTATACAACATTTTGAAAATAATCCTCATGTGTCATCATTTTAAGTTATCAAGGTCTGACTTTTCACACAAAAATTAGAAGATCAGCTTCAAGAATGGAGATTTCAAAACTGAGAGGTAAACAAGAAAAATAATTTCGGAAAATAACTGCCACTTGAGATAACAAAGATAAACTCACCTAAAAATGGATCACTGTATTCTGTATTAGACAACTTGACTAAATTGTTTTCCAGGTTTTCCATCACTTTAGCTGAAATAAATGTAAGATTCCATCAATGTAATCTTTTTGTGTTGTAAGTAACAGAGACCATTTCTGGCAGCTATACAGTCAGAACGGCCAAAGTAAGGTATTAAATGTATTGATTAACTTCGTAGAGTATTTTCTGCTAGTGGTAACAGAGCATCATGGTACAAGCAGTGCCTGTAATTCCCTTCCTGCTTGAAGCGTAAATTCATGTTCAGCTATTATCACATTTGGAGGAGAATGGCTCAAAGAGTTTGGTAACAAAAGTTGGGCAAATTCTTTATCTGTTCCATTTTGCAATATTCTTCCACTGCTGTAAATTATCCAATGAATAATTGTTATAATTATAGTTCTATTGGTAACTCTGTGGAATTTCACATTGGCATGGCACTTACTGCCTGTAAACCGCTGGGCTCTCTCACCAGCCCAGGGAGGACTCGTTCCATATCAGAGTCTGTTTCAGGCCCTTGCCTCAGGCCTGAGTTTATTGGTTAAACAAAAACATAAGCAAAATACCAAAATAGCTAGTTCCTCTGCCCTACATGAGCTACCGTTCCCAGCAAAGGCTTCCCCTCATCTCTCACATGTCAGTGCCATCCAGGTCCTTGCTCTGATCCCAGGACTCCTGCATGAGCCTATCCACTTCCTGCTGTTCTCATTCCTCGGGCCATCCTGTAGTGCAGGGGTGGGGAACCTTTTTTATGTCAAGGGCCTGATGGTGGCCCTGGCGGCGGGGGAGAATTCGGTGGCGGCACGGTTTCACAGCGGCGGTGGGGGGCGGGGGGCAGTGCACATTCCATGAGCTAATAAAATCTGCATCAGTCTGTGAATAAATACATACCTCTTCCATTGTGCTCTTAAATAACTAGCAATTAGCAGCTTCTAAACTTGGTTCTGGAAATGGTGCCAAAAACCAATACATAAAAGCCACAGTCCCAATCATGCTTTGTGACTGTTGACCCTTATGCATTTATGGAGGCTCATTTATTTCAATGGGGCTCTTTTGGGGGGCTCTCTTTCTCTGTGGGGGGCCAGTTTTGGGTAGAAGGCCTAAGATATCCATTATCCTCCCTATTTACAGGTTTGCCGTTGTCAAAGGTCATGACATTCCTAATTGGGTGCATCATGCATTCATTTCAAGGTACAGGTATAGATATATATATTCAGTGAGGCCAGGTTTTCATACAATATTTTCAGTATGTATTCTAAAAACCATAACTTGAGATCAAAGATCAGCTACCTCCATTTCTCTATGATCCCCTTAATGAAATAATTACCAGGCATTCTTTAAACATTAAAAAAAGTTATACAGCCGCACACAGATACTACAGTGATTCATCTAAGTATTGTGTAGTCTGTAAGTAGGATTTTATTTTTTACTTATCAAATCCTGTAAGCCTCTCTAGTAATACTACTATGGAAACTTTTCAAGATCAAGTTTCTGTAATTTATTATGATTTCACAATTTTCCCAAAAATAAGCATTACAAACCCAAGCAAACCAGAATTTAGGAAAACATATTTGAAGGAAGATGGTGTTAACATAGGGCAATTACTCACCTCGTTCTGACACTACATTGACTGTAGCTGTTGAAGTCCCTGCACTTAGAGGCCGAGGATGTGGTTGGACCCGATTTGGCTGAAGAAATGAAGAATGTTTGCTCAGACTGTGAGGATGTGTTTGGCTCTGTGCTAAGCATGGCATGGATCTTCTAGACGGCTTCAATGGAGGCTCTTTCACTGTCTCACTCTTGCTTGTGTTCATACCTGAAACATCCAAAATATACAGAATTATGTATTTTTATATAGAGTATTATGTGTTTTAAAAGAAAGAGAAAGGTAGCCATTTTGGGTTAATGAGGAAGATTCAATAATTTTTTTATCTACCAAATAAATAATTTTTCAATAATAATATTTTGCACTAATACTAAATAGACCATTGCATCCATAAATATCGAAGTGCTTTCCAAGTGTTAACTGAACCTCAGAACACCCCTGCGAAGCACTCAAGTTGGAAGTATTTTTGTACCCTCATGATAAGCGAGTAAATGAAGGTGCAGAGATTAAAGGCTATACTTTCAGCAGGGCAATTTCCTTTCCATAGGTGCAGTTGAACCTGCAAAAGTCGTACCCACATTTTGGCACTTGCAGGTGAAATGTAGTTCAAAACTGGGTACTTGTTCCTCTAAGGACCTGACTAAAAATGAAAATTAACCGAGAGGTGGAAGTTCTCTATCTTGCCTTTGCAATTCAAGGTACAAATTTTCCATGACTGCAGGAGGGATGAAAGGTTGCCACTTTATTTCTATATCTGAAGGCCTTCTCATCCAAAAGAGGGGGTCTTTCAGTTTTGAAGGCAACTACTAGCTTTCAAAACTGGAAAGTTAACCTTACTGAGCCACAACTGCACTATTTTATTGTCTTTGGAACACATTGCTAGACCAGAAAGTCAGAGTGCAAGATATGAACAGAAACAATATATAGACGTAAACCTCACAAAACAGAAACTTCCTGATTAGGGCATTGCATTTGTCATGGAAAATGACAGACGAGTCACAGCAAGCTAATGAAAACAAATCACTAACTTTTTGACAAAATTCCCCCCTCCCCCACATACACACTCATTCACCTGTTGTATGTTGTTCCCCTAACTACCTAGGAAGATCAGCAGATATTTCACCACCATCAACATGCAGGGAGATACTGGGAAGTCATGGAGCTACTATTTATGCTAAGCACAAAGGTGTGCTAAGCACCTCACAGAGCAAAGTTTAGATGTGGTCCATGGCCACAAGAATTTACCATCTAGAATTAAGATGTGACATAATGAATGAGGACAGGAGCAACAAACTGTTAGAGAAAGGTGAATTGGGACAGGATAACAACAATAAAATAATGCAAGAATTCACACAGACTTTTCAGTGACAATATTTTTCTTTTCTTGTTTGCTTTTTTCTAGTCTTATATGCTTTACACTAGACATGAATTATTAAAGCATATTTACTTGAGTGGGGTGGATTGGATTGACAAATAGTTCTCCCAAGAACATGTAATCAGAATCCAATTAACAAACATATTGCCTTACTCAGTGTCCATTTCTTTAGTCCTTATACACTGATGTGAAAATTGTTTCACAATGTGTTCAACAACTTAGAGTAGTGTTTTCTGTCTGTTTATATAACTTTCATCACTGAGGTATTTAGACATTCTAAAAATCAAACGTTGTCCTTCAACACTTACTATTTATGCTTTAGATCTCTGTGTCTTTTAGCTTAACTCTTTAGCAGTCAGGCTTTTTGCTTCTCTTCAGAAGTGCGAAGCATATTCAGTAAAGCCCTACTCTGTTATTTATTTGTGTGCCATTAACTCCTAAGGGCCCCAACCACTTCATTGTAATCTCTTATTTATCAGGAAGTTCTCCTTATGAAAACATACTAGATAATATTTTCAACTTGCTCTCACAGATCGTAATTAGGAAACATTAAATCAGCTTTTGAAAACACAGCAAGAAAACTGATCTTTCCTACTGATCCAAATTCTTCCCTGCAAAGCTTGCTTGCTATGTTTTTTTTTCTTTACTGAAATATCACAGTATGAGAGTGTTGAGTGATTTAATAGCTCTGACAATGAATCAACTGCAGAGCACTTTTGTTAAAATGTAGTATAAGATTCTAAACGTAAATCAGATGGCCTTATGCCACCCCAGTTAACAGTAATTCCCTTTTCAAAGCATACTTTGGTGCTATGACTAGTGCACTCTGTTCTGAGAAGAGAATGATAAAATATTAATTATTTACCCACAGAAGATATAGACCTTTCCTTTTTAGAGTGTAATTTTACCACTACTCATCTTATTTCCCCCTCCCCCATAAAAATGTTTTGCTCAGTGTCCCATGTCCTCAGATGACTGACATTTCAAAGCCATTCTAAAGGCTTGAGTTTTTCAGCATAAAGCTGGAAATGCATATATGCTTGTAAACAGATACCACATGCAGTTACCATAGTTCAATAAACTCAATCAAGGCTCCATTTTAATAATGGTAATCTTCACTCATCATATATCCCAGATATTGTAAAACTCTCTAAATATTTCAGAAAGTGTAAAACATGTCTGTACATTTTAAATGAGCTATAGGAACTAATGGAGCATTCTCAATCAATGAGATTAAAATTCATTAGCATTTTAATAAGACTTAAATCCAACATTTTTATAATTTTCAACCAGGTCTGGGATATTTGTCATACTTCATGGCAGAAGAGTGAATACAGAAACCCAAGCCCATACAGACCTTATAAAACCCAAATACATGAAATTCACTCTCTTGCTTATGTGCCCAGATGTGCCAAAATGCTTTAGCTAGGTAAAAGATGCCAAATTCATGCCAAAAAACACTAAAAATGAATTTGATGCAGGAGTCTTCTGACATGGCAGAATTTGATTTTTATATTGGATACTTTAAAGTATTTAGGGTTGTATTCCAGCTTGTTGATAAATTGTATAATTTCTTGCTTGACCACACCTGGTTCATTATGAAATATACTCAAGAGACCAAATAACCAGTGTCAGTCAGGTTTATTAATATAATTATTATTATAATAAGAACAAGTTTCTATACAACATAGTCTCCATAAGAGAAAGTCCCATGCATCTATGTTACATTCACCTTACGCAGAAGATGTGCTCCCCAAAGTTACATCCCTAAAGTTTTTTTTATACCCCCCCCCCCTTTTTTTTTTTTTTTTAACCAGTAAAAGGTACTATATGTGTCACCTGAAACTGTAGTTAATTAATCAGCTTTTTACCTTGTTTATGGTATCATGGTGTACCCCTTTATCTTTTTGTTCTGAACCCATGCATTCCAGGTATTAAGGGGCGTGAAGTCACCTCCTAGGCCTATACTGGGATCAATAGGTTTGTGAGGGTAACTTCATTTCAGTTGCTATGAGGAAACAATTACATGTCTATCTTCACATGGACAGTTTTCCTATCTACTTAATCCAAAATTTACTTCAATTAATGCAAGGCATTATGGGATACTAAGCATAAGTGAACAGAATTATAATAAAAGTACCAGGCTATTTGAGCTATATAACTGCTAAATTAATGCTTATTAATATGTATACTTAAATGCTTGGAATATATATTGTGGGTAGTATTATCAGCATTATATAGATGCTAGACAACATATATTAGTCAACAAGCTGGTCTCTGAAAACATTTAAACATTTCAAAGGATGCATTAGCCTGTGGTGTGCTCTTAGGAACCACATTATTAAACCTATAAAAGAGCAAACACCATGGATGAAAGAAAGCAGAGCCTTAAACAAGTTTAGATGGGGTTAAATCTGTTATCTGTCTCTTTCAGTCTGAACATATTGCTGGGATTCCTTCCAAGACCTCCACTTGGCCTCAGTTTCAGATTTTTCCCCAGCCTCCCCAAAATCTGTGTGGCCCTGTCTATCTTTGTGAAAATCATAAAATTATAGTGTGTGTGTGTGGGGGGGGGGGGGGGGGAGGGGGGGAGGGTGTTATTTAAAACATAGATTAAAAAACTTGTAGAATAAATGTAAATAGGCCAGGCAGTAAGGTGAGCCCTGAGTGAGAAAGCTTTAAAGCACTATAATAAATCAAACCCTATGGGATTACACAACAACATATATGAAAATATGTTGAAGATTCCCATTTATATAAACACACAGTTTTCAGGTGCTAGGTAAGAAGTTAAGAAGATGCACAGGATGTGTTACAGGAAAATGAAAGTTTATTATGCTACAGAAATGCCTAATGCTCATCTACAATATATATAAAAAATAGGGTAGGTGAATCAACTCCAGTGATGAACAGCTTGAACTCTTCTCACATTTTAGAATCAAACTCAAAACATTTTTTTTTTGAGAGTCTAAATATTTCAGTTTTGGCCAGGGCCAGAAGAATCAAAAATCCAGTGAGAAGGGCTTTTCTAGTTACACTGGCCAATTGTAGGGGAGTCAACAGAATTGTTTTCTAATTACTGGACTGATCACAAATATATTTTGGTGCACAAATATAACCAGGGTTGCACAGGTGTCACTAGGAACATAATCCAAAGACAAATGTAACTGAATGAAGGATCTTGGTTGCATAAGGAGGAAATACCCCAGTTTGACTCTCAGTCTATGTCTACACAGCTGCTGGGAGGTGCGATTACCAGCGTCGGTAGCAGATTCATGCTAATTCAGCTCAAGTGGGGCTCTGGAGGGGGCTCAGGCTAGCCACCCAAGTCCTAGCTTGCCCGACCCCTTGGATCTGAGCTTAGGTGGCTGGCCCGAGTTATCACCAGTACCGCAAGGTCCACCTTAATATTTTTAGCAGGCTAACTGAAACTGAGCTAGTGTGAGTCTATCTACCCACCCTGGGAATCTCACCTCCCAGCTTCAGTGTAGCCATACTGGTCAAGGAGCAGGACATAGGTGTGAAATTTCAGAGGCGGCTTTCTGAGAGCAGTAATTAACATATCATGGGAAGCCAGGATTATTAACAGCCTAATAAAACTACAATTACTTTTAGTATCATGGTATCAGTGCACTGAAGATATACATAATGGACAGATCCCATTTGTGAAGGTGACAAACGTTTATAGTATATAAACCAAATTCTATAATTGACACAATAGAATAAGGTTGGAATATTGGTTTTCATGCATGCTGTGTGACTGCATTAGGGATAGTGGTGGATGGAAGAACATTTTGCACTTTGGCTACTTTGCAACTCAGCTACCCCAGAATTAGAAACGGGACCACTGTGTATGTTTTTAAGGAGCAGGAGGGAGTTTGCATATAGGAGGGAAGCAGAAATAATGCAACCAACCTAATTCAAAACTGAATAATGAAATCAACTATTGCCTTCATTAAGTGGTAATTTGAAGTATGAAAGTTGTGCATTAAGTTTAATAATAGATTTTTCTGTAAATAATTAAGATTATGTGAGTGTTACACATAAACAAGATAAAAGAAAAACAGTCTTGAATAGATTAAATAGTTATAATCCAACATTATCACAAAATCATTAGCAAATTGTTAATGAACAACCATTTGGTGCTCAAAGAGCAATTTTAAATTAACCATTAAGCAAAAGGTTCGAACACAGCATCTTCTGAAACCCAGATTAAGAAATCTCATTTCACAGGAAGCATTTACTAAAACTAGAAAAGAGCTAAACACTAGAGTCTGCTATTCTTAAGCACCTGTCTTTAACAACCACATTAAGACAGACATACTTATCCTTTGCAGCTGTACTTCTATGAGACAACAGATTGCTAATCCCCTGGAGAGTTAGTTTATTCCCTATGAATATTCCAAGACATAAATTCACTACTCTAATTCCTCTATTTAAATGCACTTGAGAATTAAAATGCATTCAAGATATCAGTTGGTAAAGCATTTTAGGATTCATTCCATTGACATTATAAAAGATCAGGGTGTGTGCACACATATCTAAATACACACTATATCGCTGGTCTATAATCAGACTACTATATATGTAATATGTATGCTTATATCTCTGTGTACTGAGCACTTCTGCTGGTGTGTACAGTATCAGCTCATTTTACTAGCTGAACTCGTATCAGCTAATTTTACTAGCTGAACTGTGCAGAGAATCAAATGGAAGAGCATGGATTTGATTCTCATTGGTAATCAATAGCTGTGAGTAATCACTAGAGCTGGGAAAATCTTGATGAAAGAATCTGCAAATATTCAAATTTTTAAATAGATTCACTTAGGCGGTTTTTGCACTCCTTTTTGGTATATTGCTTTTCATGAATATAGTGTGACTGAGCTTTATTTTCCACTCATTTTCCACTGAAGTCAATGGGATTGCATAAGTGTAGTTGCTCTCAATTTATATCGATATGAGTGAGAAAAGAATCAGGGCCACAAAGTGAAGGTTAATCTCACATTCTAAAATATTCACCAAAGAAAATTAAAAATCACTTTCTGCAAGCTGTCACACTAGAAGAGTTAAGCTCATCCAGTCAAGGAAGAAAAATAATATGATGCGACTTATGTGACTAGTCACTAATAAGCAATTCAGTTTTGCCAATAGGCCATTGTGTAAGTGGAATTCCTAAAACAGTTCCTCAAACAATTTCAAACATGTAAAAGACAATCATTCTTCACAGACTTGCAGCAAAATCCAGGGCAAAATTATGGAAAAAGCTAATAGAGGATTCAATTGATGAAGATTAAAGGATAGGAAAATAATTAATAAGAGTCAACCTGATTTTATGGAAAATAGATTTTGTCAAATAAACCTGATTTAATTCTTTGAAGAGATTACAATTTTCTTTGGTAAAGTAAATGTGTAGATGTAATATAGACTTTTCTAATGCATTTGTCTTAGTACCACATGACATTCTGATTTAAAAATTAGCTCTATACAATATGAATAAAGCATACCTTAAATGAATTAAAAACTGACTTACTGGCAGATCTCAAAAACTAATTTTCAATGAGGAATCATTACTGAGTGGGGTTATTTCTAGAGAGATTCTGCAGGGACTGGTACTAGGCCTGATGCTATTCAGTATTTTTATCAACGGTCTGGAAGTAAATGTAAAATCACCGCTGACAAAATTTGCAGATGACAAAGCATGGAGAAGTAGTAAACAATGAGGACAGGGCAGTCACACAGTGATCTAGATTGCTTAGTAAACTGGACCCATTCAACAAAATGTGTTTTAATACAACCAAGTGCAAAGTTATATATCTAGGAAAAAGGAACATAGGTCACACGTATGGAAAGCGGGTTGTATCCTGGAAAATAGTGACTCCAAAAAGGACTTAGAGTTTATAATGGATAAGCGACTCAACATGAGATCCCATGTGCTGTGGCAACAAGGATTATTGTGATCCTGACATGTATAAACAGGGGAATAGAAAGTAGGACTTTTAACTCTATCAGTGTATGACTACTTTGACTATGCTTTGCATTCAAAAAGGTGTCAAAACATTTTGACACCTGTGCTTCTTAATGCTGGCCAATGCCAACCTACCTATCAGTAAAACTATTGTATTGTACAGAACCAATACCATGTTTATTATTTTAATGTAGTTTTCTCAACAGTTTATCTACTGCAGTCATGATTAACTGTCTCACTAAAGCCATATAATTAATATCGAAATATCACAGTTATTTCCAAAACTTGTACAGAGTACCACTAAAATCTAGGTTAACTATTGGATGTGTGTGGCTATCCCACAGTGCAACTAGCCGTGGAGGCTACTGGGAAGATTTTCATCGCCCCATGATGCCATGCGCCTTCCTCCCCCCTTCTTGCCCCAAACAAACAAGAAACCAGTTTTTGCGCCGTTTGTATATGCCGCGCGTTTGTCATTGCTGCAGAGACATGGAACCCGCTCAACTCTGCACTATTATTGTTAGCATCACAAATACATCGCAGCTTATCCTGGATTATTTTCAAAGGCGAGAGAGAACCCGAAGCACAGACAACAGCGATGTCACCGAACCTGCCCTGCTACAAGCCACAGAACGGAACAACTCCCGATT
The DNA here is from genome assembly GCF_026122565.2 of Emydura macquarii macquarii. Classification (NCBI taxonomy): domain Eukaryota; kingdom Metazoa; phylum Chordata; order Testudines; family Chelidae; genus Emydura; species Emydura macquarii. The sequence continues at coordinate 6,957,128 of NW_027133377.1, forward strand.
GCTGCAGGCTGTTATGCATCATCTGCAGTCAGTGGAGCACTGGTTCTGTTCCCAGGAAACAAGCACAGACTGGTGGGACCGCATCGTTATAAAGCTGTGGGATGATGACCAGTGGCTGCAGAACTTTCGTATGCGAAACGCCACTTTCCTTAAACTTTGCGCAGAGCTGTCCCCGGCCCTGAAGCACATGAATACTCACTTGAGACAAGCTCTGACAGTGGAGAAGCAAGTGGCCATCGCTCTGTGGAAGCTGGCAACCCCCAACTATTACCAGTCAGTTGGGAAACAAATTGGAGTCGGTAAATGGTAGCAATACTCTCAGAGCCAATTGCGGAGCGCTTCGCCTTCAGGAAGCATTGAAAAACGGGTTCTGCAATGACCCGCAGTAATGTTTTCTGCATGTTTTGTGCCTTTCTTTTCCATCCCCCCTACCATCGATATCAGAACCCTCCAAAATCCCTCCCCAACAAAGGTATGAATTAATAAAGACATGTATTGAAACCTTGCAAATTTTTATTTATGAACATTCTGATGGGTAGGGGAGGGGGTTAATTCACAGTTTAAAGTGATACTAAGCAAGTGTGGTTGCTTGTAGTTCAGTTCTCAATGGGGCTGCCGCATCTTTCTGCTTGCCTCCACCGGGGTGGAGTGCGCCACATACTGCAGCCTGCCCAGTCTCCTCCTAGGCTGCTTGTGGGTGGAGGAGGGCAGCAAAGCAATAGGCGGAGGAGTGTTCTGGAGGGGCTGCAGAGGGACTCTGTCCTGCCGCCGTTCTTCCTGTATCTCCACAAGACGCCTGAGCATGTCTGCCTGATCCCACATTATTTGCAGCATTTCCTGCTGCGTACTGTGCTCCTACTCCTGTGCAGATCTTCTATGCTCCATGTCCAATTTCTGAGACAAGGACATCCTCCATGCTTGGAGCTCGGTCTCTGAGGCTTCATAAACTCGCCAAACATGTCGTCCTGCGATTTTTTCCCCCTCTTTCTGATCTGGGAAAGTCTTTCTGCAGCAGTTCTGGCGGGGGGGGGGGGGGGAGGGTGGGGGGACCCGAGGCCGAATACTTCCGTTCGTGTGCACAAGGATAAGCTAGACCCGCATTCCATTCTGAACGTCTCACAAGGGTCAAGTTGCTCTGCCATTAGAGATGGTAAGCCAGGGGCCCTTTAATCGTTTATAGAAAGGCTTAATTATCAATAAAAACCACAGTCCAAAATTAATGTGTGTGAGGGGTGACCGGGCGCCTTGGTTATATTCAGAGGAACAGTTTGGGAGGAGGTGGGCAGAGATGATCAAAGGACACTGCGGGTTAATTGTATCATCGTATACTTTTGGACAATTATTGAAATGACTCAGTATGCCCACAGAAAGGGGACTAGAGGAGTCTAAGGTATCGATTGTATAGCTTGGGTACTTTAAACATGTGCTGTCTTCCTTAGGTGACCATGAGTGATATCAGCCTGAGGGTAACTCAGGAGGAAACGGAAGATTTGCTACACACAGTGGGGTACAGGCCTGGCCCTTATGCTGCTATGCTGTGTTCTGCCATGATTCCGGCTCATTTGATTGTAGCGTGGTGCAGAAAAGTATCCTACCATGGCGGAAGAAACAAGGTTGCCCCTCCCCCAGAAACCTTGTGCAAAGAGTAACAGATTACCTGCATGAGAGTTTCCTGGAGATATTGACGGATGATTCTTTGAGCATACCTCTGCACATAAATAATCTGTTCCAGGAGTAACCCTCCAGTCAAGTCCGTTAACACCCAGAAATCCTGTTCCCCCTGATTAAAAAGGCCATTTTAGACCTTATCAAGGACATAACCGCGAAGAAGAAAAAAACCACTCACCAGATGTGCCTTCCGTGATCCCAATTGTTATTGCTGTCCTGTGAGTTGCTGGACTGCTCTGGGGTCAGAAATAGGTCATGGCTGTCTGCAAGAATGGACACCCCACTCTCCTGCACCCTGCTCTCCTCATCCTCAGAGTCCTTGTCATTCTCCCTGGACTGGGATTCAGTGGAGGTATCGATGCTGCGTGGTGGCACTGTGGTGGGATTGCCGCTGAGAATTGCATGCAGCTCCTCGTAGAAGCGGCATGTTTTGGGTGAGGAGCCAGAATGGCTGTTAGCTTCCCTGGCTTTCTGATATGCCTGCCGTAGCTCTTTGATCTTCACACGGCACTGCTGTGCGTCCCTGTTGTGCCCCTTCTCCAACATGTCCTGGGATATCGTCCCATATATGTCCAAATTTCTTTTGCTGGCTCTAAACTGAGCCATAATGGACCCCTCACCTCATCCCACAGACCGATGAGATCCAAGACCTCTGGGTGACTCCATGCTGGAGCGTGTTTGGGCCTTGCAGTCGCCATGACGAATTCAGCTACAAAGCTCTCCACGCTGGCTACACAGGAAATGAAAATTCAAATTTTCCCAGGGCTTGAGGGGAGGAGCTATTTCCTGTTTGCATGGCTACGTAACAGCAGAGAGCAAATGTCCAGAGCCGTCACAATGGGTCATTATGGGATAGCTCCCGGAGGCCATTAACATTGAATTATGTGCTCTGTCTACACCGATGCAAAGTCAACCCATGAAATTTGAATTATGTCCTACGCCACTTGCGGAGGTGGTTTTATTAGGTCGGCTTTTACCACGCTTTAAGTCAACGGAACTAACATGCTTTAGGAGTTCGACATAAGCGACGTTACGTCGACCTCCATCGCCAGTGTAGACCAGGCCTTAGTCTGTGAGCTATTTGTGACAGAGATGGTCTTATATTAGGTGTTTGTACAGTAGCACAATGAGGCTCCAAACTGTGTTGGGAGCCTTAAGAAATGACTAATAACAATTATACTGAAATTCTGAATGTATTGCTCCATTCACTCCTTCGAGAATTTGATAGTTTGCTAACAAATCATACATTTTAGGAATGTAATTATTTTTGTTTGCATTTTTACACCTTGTCTCTGTACCAACTGTTACATTGGCTAGCTTCAGATATTTGAAGTTATTAATGTCTGAAATGATAAATGTTACAGATTTCACTCTGATATAAAGAAAATGATTTTGAATACATTTTGGATGTTAAATAGACCTAATATCTCATTCAGAGAGAAGAAATTTTAAAACATGTATGTTACAAACATTGCTTTTTTCTAAGACCTTTGACATCTTAATTCTGAAAGGAAAGACAGAATGGAAGCTGGATTTTAGAAAACATCTAGAACGTACAAGGAAAAAAAGAGAAGAAGATTTAAAAAATAAAGTTTTACAGCCTGAAGGTACAGTTACCAAGTAACTGGAAGACAGCTCCAGCTCCTAGTGAAGACAATCTTTCTATCACCTGCAATAGGAATTGGAGTAGGCTTTATTAATTGGGCTTTTTTTCCCCATTAGGTAAGATGTAAGTTAAGGGAAAAAGCAGACTCGGTGCACCAAGCAGAACAGTGATACCAGGTTTACTTTCATAATGATCATTATGGCTATGCTTGTGCAAGTGGTGAGTAGGACCGTCTCACAGTAGCTAGATACAAAGGTGTGCAGATGTCAATTGATACCTTGTAAAATCAACCACAGTACTTAAAAGATTACAAATCACTTTTCAGATTTTCTGCATGTTTATGTTATTTGTACATAGAGCTTTTGTTTCCTTTTCTCCATTTTAAACTCTAATAGTGCTCAGAAGTAAATTGTTTTCAGTCTCATTCTGGATCACTCCCTTTTTTCCACATGCCTATACCGGAAAACCTACCGGTAAAACATGAACACTATGGATCCCTGTGTCTGGGTGTTGAAAAAGCATTTTAGACATCTTTTATGTACTGTCCATATCATCATCCAAATATTTTTGTAAAGGAGTATATTTTATTCTCAGCTAATAAATATGATTCCCAAATAGTTTTAACTGTGGGCCGAATTTGTCTTACACAATACAATATTTCTCTGAAAATTAAGGAATGAATATGTAACGAGAATAATCCTTTTGCTAAAACTGCAAAAGGCATTTTCCTACTTCTAATGGAATCTCCAGTTTCCCTATAGTGATGATACTTTTCATTTCTATGTTGCTTTTCAGGCTCCAAGGTTCTCAAAGCGCTTTTCAAACATTAATTAAGCCTATGTCCTCAAGATACTGCAGGCAAATATTATTCTGTCCACATGCATATTAGTAAACAGAAACATTGAGTCAGTGGCCAACTAATGAGCAGAACTCAGGAGTCCTGATGTCCCTAGTGTAGTTATAGGACCACACTGGCCTCTTATTTGAGGAGCTGCAGAAAGACATCTTCGGCTCTCTGATATCCTGGGACCGACATGGCAATACCACCACTGCATACATCTTCAGCTTTGGAAGACATAATAACTAACTCTCTCTAAAATGAAATTACTTTCTTCTGAACAGAGTGAAAGGGAGAGAGATGAAATAAGTGAATTGTACAGGAAAGATTACTGAAGCTGTAAGAGTCCTTAATGTTGCCAGATCTCCTGGGCCTCTCAGCTTCAATCTAGAAATATTTGCTAGGCTATGTTTTAACATAAATGTACTTAGCAAAATATGATAATTCTTATGCTTCCTCCATCTTGGGAAGATGCCTTTTTACTTCAAAGCAGAAGGTCAAATGCCCAACAGAGAACAGTATCCTGAAATGTCTAAAAGCCAAGTAATAAATGTGAATTTGTGTTACTCAGTTTTGGCCTCTAGATGAGAAAAGCAGTATATGAAGTCTGACAGTGTTATCAGAGACCTGTGCAATGTCAATAAAAATAAATCCCCTATCCTATCTTACCAACTGAAGGAATTGCAAGCAGTCACTAAAACTCAAGATATCTCACCTCTTGATTTCCCACATGCCACACTCTGCTGCAGTCAACCACGCCTGGACTCCATCAGTCTTCCCCTATCCTTATACCAGGACAACCACCTCAGCCCTTCCAACTGGACTGGAACACCGCTCTTCCCAATGGGAACCCTTCACAGCCTCTCTGGTGGGACCATCCTTGCCGGGGAGCATCCCCCACTTTCCCAGCATTTTCATCATTCGCCATGCCCAGCTCTCTGGCCCCAGATATGTCAGCAGGTAAGCTGCTCTGCTGCTCCACTCCTTCATCCCTCTCAGAGCCAGCAGGGAACACTCTCTGCTTCCTTCTGATACCTCCTCCAGTCTCCCTGGTCTCTGGCAGCTCCCATCGGCCCGAATGAACCACTATACTCTGACTCACTGAGACTCCCCCTCAGTGAATTTCTCCCTGATCCTTCATTGGTCTCAGGTGCTGCCCCGCCATCTTAATTGGCCAAATGAAAGCATTTGTCTTGGCACAGGGGAACTGGATCTACTTCATTTCCAGGGGCCAGAGACCCTGTGACAATATTCCAAATACTGTTTATGAAATGAGTACTATTAAATACATATGGTGACTACAGCATAACAGACAAGCTGTGTAAATGTATAAAAAATAGATAACCTAAGGCTCAAAAGTTATGCAAGTAATTCTATGTGCACTGGATTGAAAAGGTGCCAGGGTGAACATACATATCATTCAGTGATGATTTTTTAAAAATACACAGCTACTACGTGGAACAGATCCCCAGGACTGTCCATTTAGCACCCATTTGAGAAGATGAGATACTACACAGTTGGGTCTAAACTTGGGTTTTTTTAAATATACCTTTTCAGCAGTTTCATGGACAATTGTTTTATGTAAAGTTACTTTTTTCTTTATTTACAGTTTGAATATTTATTTAAAATGTTGCTTTAATAGGAACAACTCAAGTTTGCTTCCTGTTAATTTGATAAAAACTAGAGCTGAGCAAGTAATTAATAAAACAATACATTTATTCAACAAATTTCACCTCTTGACCTGCTGCAAATTGTCTGCAAACACAGCACAATTTTTTCAAACACCGGCAGGTCATTGAGGATATTTCATATTCAAATGTGGAGCTATTTAGATTAGTCACATAATGTGTTTCTTTTCCCTAATTTGATTGACATTCTCTCTTATAAATCAAGTTTCCAGTGCAAATAAACATGCTTACAATGCCACTATTTATTTTCAATTTTATACTAGTTCTGCAGTTCACCTTTGAACAGCTAACACATTGCACCCTAGAAGGGGTTGTGTGTCAGTGATGAGAAAAATGATTTGTGTACACATGGATCTGTGTTTTGGAAATCCTTTGAGATACAAGCTAATTATATATAAAAAGATAATTGATTAATAATAACCCATTCATGGGTACATATAATCAAGGTAAGGGGGACATTTACATGCTTTACAAAAACAGATGGAACTTATTTTCTATTTTACACTTATTCTTAAAGCAAAGCCTTGTTTCTAAATCTGACTCTCATTGTGATGGAAATACATCTCATGTACATTTCAGCTTTTTAAAAATTCTTCTAGAGCCCATTTCAGTGAAAGGAAGGGGTAGCTTGTACATTTTCACAGCTATGAATGGCTCTTAGCTGAGAGTGGATTAAAATCGAAAACCAATTATAGGCACAATTGCTCTGAACCTTATGCAAAGAAACGTCTCTAGGCTTTCTTTGTAAAGTACCTTAATTACCATTACATGAATTTTTAATTTAAGATATATATATTTCTGAAATGGTAAAGATATTGGCAATAAGGATTGCCTTACCTACAGGATTGCTGCAAAACTACTGCAGAAATTACGTTACAAAAATAGCTGAATGTAATAGTTGACTGTAGACAGTCAGAATTCTTGCTGCCAATTACAGACCCACCAAAAAGAAATTAAGTTGTAATTTACTGTAATTAGTGGTGCAATTTCTGTGAAACAATAACAACTGACAAATGTTTAATGTCATAGAAATAATAAAGGACTTGAATAATGAAAATAATTACCTTCCCCAGACACTTGCTGGCTGAATTTTCAGTATCTAACAACGCTTGAATAAGCTGTTCAGTTTCTCATTTTTTGTCATGAAATCTGAATTACTTTTTAATGTACAAATAAGAATTTCTCTTTTTATATTTCATAGCATACAGAGTGGAGACACTGACTTTCCTTGACAATTTTGCTCATTTTCTTGTAAGCACAAATATGTTTCACAGCCACAAGTATTTTGTTTCTAAATTAACAAAACAGAAACAAGTGGTCCTCATGGAGGGAGGAGAAAATGTAAGGCAAAGATAGTCATCAAACTACTCTGTATGGTTGGAGTATACAATTTTCTAGCCGATCATGAGTGCCCATTGTTGCAATAGGAAAAGTCAAGTTGCACATCCTGTGTGACTACATACATTGAACATTATTAATATTCTGTAGTTTGTTATTCTGTACCTCTGTGGGCAATCACAGGAAATGTAACCTTTTTGATGTAACCTTTTTGCCAGATATTTGGTGGGTATATTATTCTTTTGGACTGAAGAAAACAAACATGACCCTGGGTGACTAGAATGCCATATTCATAGAAATAATTTCTTAGTAACCTTTCTGTCTTAGAATCATAGAAAAATCATAGAAGATTAGAGTTGGAAGGGACCTCAGGTCTTCTAGTCTAACTCCCTGCTCAAAGCAGGACCAACCCCAACTAAATCATCCCAGCCAGGGTTTTGTCAAGCTGCACCTTAAAAACCTCTAAGGATGGAGATTCCACCACCTCCCTAGGTAACCCATTCCAGTGCTTCACCACCCTCCTAGTAAAAAACCTTTTCCTAATGTCCAACCTAGACCTCCCACCCTGCAACTTGAGACCGTTGTTCCTTGTTCTGTCATCTGCCACCACCGAGAACAGCCTAGCCCCATCCTCCCTGGGACCCCCTTTCAGGTAGTTAAAGGCCGCTATCAAATCCCCCTCACTCTTCTCTTTTGCAGACTAAACAAGCCCAGTTCCCTCAGCCTCTCCTCATAAGTCCTGTGCTCCAGCCCCCTAATCATTTTGGTTGCCCTCCACTGCACTCTCTCTAACTTGTCCACATCCTTTTTGTAGTGGGGGGCCCAAAACTGGACACAATATTCTAAATGCGGCCTCACCAATGCCGAATAGAGGGGAATAATCACTTCCCGTGACCTGCTGGCAATGCCCCTCCTAATGCAGCCCAATATGCCATTAGCTTTCTTGACAACCAGGGCACACTGCTGACTCATATCCAGCTTCTTATCCACCGTTACCCCCAGGTCCTTTTCTGCAGAGCTGCTGCCCAGCTCGTCGGTCCCCAGTCTATAGCTGTGCATGGGATTCTTCCTTCCTAAGTGGAGGACTCTGCACTTGTCCTTGTTGAACCTCATTAGATTTCTTTTGGCCCAATCCTCCAGTTTGTTTAGGTCACTCTGTATCCTATCCCTACCCTCCAGGGTATCTACCACTCTCCCCAGCTTAGTGTCGTCCGCAAACTTGCTGAGGGTGCAATCTACCCCATCCTCCAGATCATTAATAAAGATGTTGAACAAAACCGGCCCCAGGACCGACCCCTGGGGAACTCCGCTTGTGACCAGTTGCCAGCTAGACATGGAGCCATTGATCACTACTCGTTGAGCCCTATGCTCTAGCCAGTTCTCTATCCATTTTATAGTCCATTCATCCAACCCATACTTCTTTAACTTGCTCCTCCTAGTGAAAAAGTTTTTCCTAATGTCCAGTCTAGACCTCCCCCACTGAAACTTGACACCATTGCTCCTAGTTCTGTCATCTACTATCATTGAGGACAACCTAGCTCCATTCTCCCTGGAACCCCTTTCAGGTAATTAAAGGCTGTAATTAAATCCCTCTCACGCTTCTCTTCCCTAATCATTTTTGTTGCCCTCCACTGGACTCTCTCCAATTTGTCCACATCCTTTCTGTGGTGGGGGGCCAACTGGATACAGTACTCCAAATAGAGTACCGAATAGAGGGGAATAATCACTTCCCTTGATCTGCTGGCAATGCTCCTATTAATGCAACTCAATATGCTGTTAGCCTTCTAGCAATAAGGGCACACTGCTGACTCATATCCAGCTTCTTATCCACTGTATCCCCCAGGTCCTTATCTGCAGAACTGCTGCATAGCCAGTCGGTCCCCAGTCTGTAACAGTGCATGGGATTCTTCCATCTTAAGTGCAGGACTTTGCACTTGTCCTTATCTAACTTGTCTTAATAAAACGTTAGATTTTTGAAGTAGCCCATGAAGTGTAAAGCAGCATGTGTTCTGCTACACTGCACTGCAGGAACCAGATGTATAAAAACTGATGCAGCCTCATCCCTACTTCCACTGCACCAATCTCTGGTGCTCCAGCAATTAAATGCCAAGTGAAAGGGACTGGAAGCAATGCAATCATCAGCATGAATATTTACCTCTTGCAACTGAATCAAAGTTTGAATGGCTGTTGCTTATGCCACACTGCTAGATGTGTATTTACTTAAGTAGCATGCTGAAGTCCAGCTAATTTTGTTGTATGTGCACAAATAAACATTTCTGTTTTATTTTTTTTTTAAATAACAGGAAACCTATGTTTTCCCGACTCCCTCCTCATTATAATAGGTGAAGGATTTTGTGCCTACTTAAAAAACCCTAAAAGTATAGAAACAAAACAAAAATAAATTGCCAACTGATCAAGCAAGGAAAATTTCATCCAAAGAGGAACATTTCCCAAAAAGTTACCAGTATGATAATGAACTGGAAAGAGAAGGCTACAATGGAGGTGCCAACCTAATATTAAAGATGACCTACAATGATAGAAAGAAAATTGGACTCATACCCAGTTTTGCTTCATGTGTAATGAAGGCCTGAAATGTTTAAAATGTGTGGGTTTTCTACACAATGCATATGCTCCAAGGGGTCATTCAGTAAAAGCAAGAAAGCCTAAACAATCCTAACATAAAAAACCAAGCAAGTGATGAGGGAAAATAATCTTTTTTAGAAAAATCAAACAAACCCTTCCACCCTAACAGGCCTTCTGTGTACACAAGGGTAGCACAAGACCAATATTTTAAACATACTTTGTAGGTTACCTTTTAAAAAGATTGTTCACCACAAATAGAGCAACATAATATATCCATATTAAATATGTTTCTGATTTAACCAGTGGATGGGTGGCATGAATGGGGATAGTAGTATGATTTAGAAGGGAAAGGGGAATGATATATTTATTGTCTGTACCTTAATCTATCAGGGTTGATCATAAATCATTGTGATGGGTATTTTTCATTTCCATCCTGTACCACAGATAAACACTTTCATAAATCAATTTTATGAAACACAAGTTTTTTAAAATTATATGATGAAATATTTATTGACCATGTCTGTCTTTTCTGCATTATTATTGACAATTCTACCATTTCCATATAGTAATGGATCAAAACCATAAGGAATCTTTATATCCAAATACACAAACTCCTTTTTACTGTCCTTAACTCTGCTAGGCATAGATTTCAGCTTGTGTTCTTTTGCTGCCCTTAACTTTCTACAATTTCTAGATTCAAATTTTACATTCATTAATATCAACTTCCCTTTTTACTCATTTGTTTTATATATTTTTTAAAAGTTTTATAGCTATCTTCTCATCCCCTATAAGCCGGGTTGCTTTTTTTAATCAATATAGTCTACTTTCTGGATTGCAGGACTGTGGATTTTTGGGGCAGGTAATATAGTCTTAAACAGTTCTCAAGTATCATTCATATATTTTTGTTCAAATTCTCTCCCCCTGTTGATTTGGCTCATAATTATTTTCAGCTTTGTGAACTTGAACTTTTAAAAACAAAAAAGTATATGTATTACTGGTTGGAATCCTTCTTTGTTGAGGCAAATCCTGTCACGTTTTCCAACCTGCAGTCAGGTGCAGAAACTGGAAGTGCCAAATGCAAGTGCAAATAACCTGAGTCCGCAATTCTCTTTGCTGCCATTGACACAGAAGTGGAAAGATTAATATATAAAAATAAAAACAAAATACTCTGAGAGTGCATTTTGTCATTTCTGGACAGTTACCTAATTGCTGAAATCATGAAAGCAGTGATGAAGATCTACAGTATCTTAATTTATTGTTAGCATTTTCCAATACATCTTTGTAAGCATTCATTCTCAGCAATCAATTGACAATCTTCCACCTCTCCTGTCTCTATAAACTAAAAGGCAAGAACAAATAAATAAAAGAGTACAGTTGCTGATTGTTCAGGAATAGGGGAATGAAATGACAATGGGGAGATACAGTACTGCATCTTTGTTTTGTAACATACACAACAAACGCTTTCTGGTTCACCAAGACAGCATCTCCTCTCTCAGTTCAACCCCCTTTTAAAGACTCACTTCTTCTGTCATGCTCACAAGAAGTGAGCCAACAACAGAACAAAAACATTGTGCACCACAAGACTCTTGGATTGTCCCTCTTATTTCTTTGGGGCAATGCATAAAAAATGGCTTTCCAACATGGAATGCAACAACGTTCAACAGCCCTCATGGTCATTATTTGTTGTCTTCTAACTGATGGCTTAGGCATTTTAGGTATTCCCAACACAACCCAGAATCTCACTAGTACTTCCATAAACTAATGCTACTGGATATACAAGACAATAATAGAACTATATTCTGAATAGTGCAATGGACACACACACCCACAGAGCAAAACAATTTAAGTTAAAGATGCACTTGAAGTAAAACCCCAGACTCTACTGCCCGCTACTCCCCCTACCCCACTTCCTTTTCTAAATTTTGGAGAAATTTGATTCCATGTCCAAATTTCACGGTTCAGGATTATCCCTATAATGGATGAGCTATGGAACACCAAATCCTACCACTTGCAAGTTCTCAGATCAGATCTGCATCTGAATCCAGATTCATTACTATACTTCTCATATTCTGTTACAATGTTAAATAATTATTAAAGCAGTATGAGAGATGAATTAAGAAATATGGGCAAGAGTGACAAGGTATGTTTTCAGATGCAAATTAGAAACAGCCAGCTTAAAGCAAGTAGAAAGTTTCAGGAAGGCTGTTCCAAATGGCAGGAGCTGCATAGGAGATTGTTACACCATCACTAGAGAAGCATGTCAGATCAACAGTGATCAAAATGTGTGAAAGGTAGGGCTGGTCAAACGTTTTTCCATCAAGACTGTTTTTCAATTGATAATGGAGTCTTTGGGAAAAGTATCTGCTTTCTATGGAAAATTTCCACTTTTTTGAAAACCCATGAACCGAAAGCATACCTGTTTTCATCTGAAAACTTACCTGACAAAAAGTTGAGTTTTTTTTTCCACTGAAAGGAAAAAACAAACAAACCCCAAAACAAACTATTTTCCCCAACCAGCTCTAGTGAAAAGATAGATATGGGGCTAGTGCTAAATAACCAAAGGAAATGGGAAGAGGAGTTCATGAGCAAGGCTCATGCAAGTCCATGAAATGTTTTATAAACTAGAACAATTATGATCTGGATCCTAAAATGAGGTAGGCTGGTTTAGGATGGGGATAAAAATCAAGCTTCATGTACATACTAAGACATGTGCTTATAAATATTGAATATGGGCCTGTTGGGACTTCAAATGGAAGTATTTGAAGGGTATTCAGCACCTTGCAGAACTATACGTGTTAACATAGCATACAATACTAAATACTTTGGTTCTAATCCTGCCAGTGAGAGGGCTGCAAGACTGGGCTCTGTACATATTCCATGAAATAAATCTTGTTACTTGTATTATCAACTGGTGATCTGCTCTTAACCATTAAAATTAACAGGGACATACTGGGAAGTATAGTACATGATTTAAAAAAACAAAAAAACAAAAAACATTAATAAAGCAGGGCTGATTCCAAAGTGACTGTGTTATGGGTTGCTACTTGGCTGGACTTAATTAAAGCTACATCTTCACTGACAGTGGCAAATTTGCCGCCGTCAGATCGATTTCTCTGAATCGACTGAGCGGTCAGTGAAGACCCACTCAGTCGATCCAGAAATCGACATACTAAGACCACCTCCTCAAGTAGCGTAGCGCTGCGTCAACGGGAACACTGTTCCCGTCGGCACAGTGCAGTGAAGACGGTGCACAGAAGAGAAGCCAATGGGAGTTACGCAAGTTTTTTGCGTAGCTTGTGTAACTCTGGTCGACTGCCGCCAAATCTTGGAGGTAAGTGAAGACAAGCCCTTAGAGTCAACTGATTGCTTGGCTATTAGAGAAAGAAAATTAAGTTGTTGTCCTTAGGGCACATGAGCCAGGTGAGCTGATTTTCAAAGGTGAGGCAATGAGTTGGGCCTTCCCCAGGCAAAGTTAAGGAAGGAAGACACCCACAGACAAGCAAAGGTAAGAAAAAGCAGCCTAGAACAAGGGTAGGTGATTCTCCTGGCAAAGGTTTTCCACCATCCAAAAAACAGAGTTAATAAAATAAAGAGCTAATGGAAGATTTGTAATGTGATGTGATTTTTCATGTTAAAGTATTTTTTCAAGTAAATGTTTTAAAGTTTACCACAATATTTGGGTTTGAGTGATTTAAACTTTCATTTTAATGGAATCTGTGCCTGAATGCTATAATGTCGCTGCAATAAAAATAAAGCAATATTAGTGCACTTAATTTAACATGGGAATTTAAAGACTCTGGAAGGCTGTTGGCTAGCCTGGAAGCGCGCTGAAATTTTAATAAGCACTTTGCTGAAAGACAAACAACAAAATAATATAATTATTATATTAATAACTTAACTAATAATAGTAAATCTCTGCTGAAAATGCTTTCAAGGGACCACCTAGAAATAGCTAGCGAGACCTGTCAAAGTGATGCTTGTGTTTAATAGATCTAACAGCAGCGTCTTGGGACATGGTGTGTGGGGGCCTCCAGGGTGAGTTAAATGAATTCTATGTGTGCATTACTGCTCTCTAGTGGAATAGAATGGTAGTACCCACATATAACACTAGTAAGAGTTAGCTGGGGTACTATTTCTAGTTTAGAGGCAGATTGTAGCTTTTAGCCACTCGCCTAAGTAAGGGGCATGGGCAACTGTACTGTACTGTGCCATGAAAAGCCCAGGGAGACAGTGTACTTTCAGAATGCTGCAGCCTATTCCCACTGGTGCAGTCAACCCTCTCCACCTCTTTCCTATCTCCTTTGGAGCACCATGCACCCAAGGCTCATTGGGATATAAGTTCCTGCATAGAGCATGCATTTACGACAGACCATGCAAGTGGGAGAATGTTCCTTGCTCATGACCTTCCTTATCCTATGCCTCCACATGGAGGTATCACAACATGACACATTTAACTGAGGAGAAATAGGGCTCTGTTGCCTAAGGGAATGAGTGGTCATACCCTTTTGCATGACTGGGACTGCAAAACATTAGGTAAGAATTCCAGATAGACAAATTTTGAGTCAAAAGTAGTTCAGGAACAGGACCTCAGTTTAGTTTGCAGCTGTATTTCTATCAGAAACTGATAAATGACACAGATTATAAAACCTGAATGCATGTCTTTAAAAGACATCATGAGAAAGAGGAGATTACTTTGGTATCTTCTCAAAGCCCTGCTGAGACAGAATTTGGAATGGGTTATAGTTGAACAATCATGTGATTAGTATTCTCAGGGAAGAACCAAAATGTTTTAAGGGGGAGGATCTGATCCATCTGAATGGCAGATGGATAGGTACAAAGAAGTGGATGTGAAAAGGGGACCATGTTTAAAATTACAGAGAACCATGTTTACAGGGCAAATGAATAAAATGGTAGATGAATTTAACATTCATTGGTACCACTCAAGAGAATAATTCTTGTTTCCTGTATAACTTGATATTCTGCAATAAAATGTAAGTAAAAATATAAAAAGCCAGAGCAAACAGAGTAACAGGAGTTTATGAACGGATATTTAAGAGGGGAAGAAAAAGGCTGCTCCGAGGGTCCATCTCCTGACCCACTCCATTGCCATTGCAGTGTAGCTGCTCCACTGACAGCCGCAACATGAGGCTTATAGTCAGGGATGCTGGAACAGTTTGTACAGTGGGGATGCTCAGAGCTGTTGAACCAAACTGTAAACCTTGTATAAAATGGAATCCACTTCAAGCCAGCGGGTGCAGCAGCATTCCCTGCATCCCTAGCTCCAGCACCCATGCTGATAGTTAGTAAAGAGGGCTTTGCAATATCCCTCCAATGTCACAGATGGTTTTCATGGATAATGAGATAAGACATCATTATAGGCAGATCTGAGAGATAGTTACAGTGAAGGTTGCCCAACCCTTTCCATCTTAAAAGCCTGTTTTCAGTTACTTATAACTTTGTCCATGCCAGACATTTATATAGACAATTTATAACTGTTTTCAGTTGCTTATACAACTTTGTCCATGCCAGACATCTGACTTAGGCTGAATATTTTGGAATGTTTCAGCAAAAATGGTTCAGCTGTTTTAGAAAACAATGTTAGGAGAAGCAATAGGTTTTGCCAACGTTAAATTTTTCCAACTGAGAAGCTGCATGTTTTGGAACAGGCCCTTCAAATTTGGCATGGGGTCATCCTGTGGTGAAAAAGGGAGATATGCTGTGTTGTCCCTATTAAAATACACCCAAATATGACCAAATTATAAGCTCCTGAAAACCACATTTTGCACATGTTCAGTAAAGGCTTGTAAGAGTTTGGCAGCTAATTTTCTTCAAAGATTCCATCTGTACTGAGCATGCTCCAGCACCACAGAATTCCATCCTAGCCACCCTGACAGAGCTTACTGAGCATGCTCCAGCTGCAGGTTGAACAAGAATTTTCCTGCAAATGCTACTCCTGGCTGTCAGGGGCCAGTGGGACAGGAGAACAGACAGCAGGGAGACTGTCTCGTCTCTGCCCTTACCGTTCCTTTAAGCTGACACCCATGTATGATGGAGGCGGAAGCCATCCAACTGAAATGCAGAGGGGTGAGAAAGACCGGCTGAGCAGTGGAGTGAGGATGTTAATGGGTGGAGAGGAGCAGGACAGGAATAGACATAATTTCCTATTTTAAAAACATGTTAACATGCAAAGTCAAGCCTGTACAACCTTAACTTCCAAACATGTGCATTATAATATTGTCTTTAATAACATACTAGTTTCCCATAGAACATTTGCCTCAGTTAGTCCAAGGGAGGTGAATTACAGTTGCATGAACAACTTTCTATCAGCATTTCTTAAGTGTTTGTCAGGCTTAGTTTCAACATAGATTTTAAAATATATATTTATATATGCTGAATGTGTTTATAAACTATAATATATTACATAATATCTGAAAGGATCTCCTTTCATATTTGCTCATAAATATAATCCTATATTGATTCTTATAATTACAACATGTAAAACATTAGCTATTTGTTTAGTATAACACACAGAGTTTATTTTTTGTTTATTTTTCTCCCCTTTGGAAAGTAAGTTGCTAGAGCATAGTATGAATATTTGTATTTTCCTACTCACTTTTGTAAATACATTAAAACCATGAATCAACACTATTCATATTCTGTAAAATTCCTATGCTTCAGTTCTACATACTGAGATCACAGATATTCCATTTATTTGGTATTCTAAAGCTAATCCCATGATGTTATTTCTTACAGTTCACATCACACAGATAGCACAAGAAATTCTTTCAGCCTTTCCAACTCAGAAGTACATCAAGATGTTAACTGTGGTGATTTGGAGAAATACAAAGAGAAACCAGAAAAGGCTATCCCTGCAGATGCATTAACACAGCCCCTTTTAGGGTCGAGAATCTTTAATACGAGCACAGCCACTGCTGCAAATGGACTGGTTTGTACAATACTTCCATTAGTACCCACATATGCAACATATTTTAACTCATCCGTAAAAACGTGCTATGGGCTTTAACTTGGCTTTTCTCAGTTCAGAGACAAATCATTATCCAAGACATGCAAACAGATGTTAGGAGGTATATTTCATACCCCACAATGGAGAAACAGCCAGTCTCCCTTTTAACTACCATTTTGCATATCACGAGTCCCTATTTTCCAAGGAAGCAAATGAGTTTGCCATAAGTATTATGAGAAACATTACCACAGTCAATTTTTTGTCACTAAAAAATTTATATTAAGTTTTAGCATGAGGTTTTAATGCACAAGGCACTCAGCATGCAAAGTAGCCAAATCTGTGGACTGAGGAATCCTTAAGTACTCATCTGCAAGACCAACACTAATGGCTTCCAAACTCTTTGTGAAGTCTCTTAATAATTATTTATATGGCCATCTGCATTTCAAAATGCCTTAATGCTATTATGTGAAAACAGGGTTACTTACCAGTAACTGTTGTTCTTTGAGATGTGCTGCTCATATCCATTCCATTATAGGTGTGTGCGCGCCCTGTGCACAGATTCCCGGAACTTTTTTCCCTTAGCAACACCACAGGGTCGGCTCAGGCGCCCCCTGGAGTGCCGCGCTCATGGCGCGGTATATAGGGCGCTGCCGACCCTGCGGGCCCTCAGTCCCTTCTTTCTGCCGACTCCGACAGCGGGGATGGAGGGTGAGTGTGGAATGGATATGAGCAACACATCTCGAAGAACAACAGTTACTGGTAAGTAACCCTGTTTTCTCTCTTCGAGTGATTGCTCATATCCATTCCATTATAGGGATTAAATAGCCACACCTTGGAGGTGATAGGAGTCAGCGTTGAGCCGCCCTCGCCAGCACGGCTCTGCCGAAGCCCGCATCCTCTCTCGCGTGTTGTACGATGGCATAGTGGGATGTGAAGGTGTGGACCAACGACCAGGTCGCTGCTCTGCAGATGTCCTGCAGGAGGGCCGCAGATGAGGCCTGGGCTCTGGTTGAGTGCGCTGTCACAGCTCCTGGAAGCGGCACCTTCACCTGCTCATAACAGGTCCTGATACAGGCGGTGATCCAGGTGGAGATGCGCTGGGTGGAGACAGGTGAGCCCTTCATCCGGTCCGCTACTGCCACGAACAGTTGTGTTGACTTCCGGAACGGCCTGGTCCGCTCGATGTAGTAGGCCAGGGCTCGTCTGACATCCAGGGAGTGCCATCTCCACTCCTCCTCCGAACCGTGCGGTTTAGGAAAAAACATGGGGAGGAAGATATCCTGGTTACAATGAAACTGAGACATCACCTTAGGCAGGAAAGCCGGGTGGAGTCTCAGTTGGACCTTATCTTTGTAGAAGACTGTGTAGGGGGGCTCCGAGGTCAAAGCTTTTATCTCAGAGACCCTCCTAGCCGATGTAATGGCCACCAGGAAGGCTACCTTCCAAAAGAGGATGAGCAGCGGGCATGTAGCCATGGGCTCGAAGGGGGGTCCTGTCAACATGGTGAGGATCAGGTTTAAATCCCAGGGAGGCACCGGGTCACGGACCTGCGGGTATAACCTCTCCACCCCCTTGAGAAACCTGACTGACATGGGGTGAGAGAACAGGGATCGTCCTTCCATAGGCTGGTAGAAGGCCAAGATAGACGCCAGGTGCAACTTCAGGGAGGCCAGTGCTAGACCCTGGAGCTTTAGATGGAGCAGGTACTCAAAAATCGCCTGTATGGGCGAACTGCTCAGTGGGATACCCCGGGATTCCGCCCAACAGGTAAAACGCTTCCACTTGGCCCTGTACACCACCTGAGTGGAAGGTTTTCTGCTGCCGAGCAGAACCTGCTGGACCTGCAAGGAGCAGGCTCTCTCTCCCTCTGTCAGCCACGGAGTCTCCATGCCGTCAGGTGGAGAGAGGCCAGGTCCGGGTGCAGCAGGCGACCCTGGTCCTGGGAGAGCAGGTCATAGCGCCTCAGGAGTGGGATCAGTGGATCGATGGACAGGTCGAGCAGCATGCTGTACCAGTGCTGCCACGGCCAAGCTGGCGCAATCAGTATCATGTCCGCTCTGTTCCTCTTGATTTTCAAGAGGACCTTGGGCAGGAGCGAAATGGGGGGGAAACACATACGTGAGGGTCCCCGTCCAGTCTAGAAGGAACGCGTCGGGGAGGGAGCCCGGCTCGCGACCTCGGAGCGAGCAGAACCTCAGGCACTTCCAGTTCCAGAATGATGCAAACAAGTCCAGTTGGGGAGTTCCCAACTTCCGGAAGATTGAATCTACCACCTCCTGGTGCAGTGACCAATCGTGGCGGTGTAAGAACGACCTGCTGAGGCGATCCGCCTTGTCATTCCTGACCCCGGGGAGGTGAAAGGCAGAGACATGGAAGTCGTGCCTCACAGCGAAATCCCACAGTCGCGTAGCCTCCTGGCATAAAGCCGAGGAGCGCTCTCCCCCCTGCCTGTTCATACAGAACATTGCCGCAGTATTGTCCGTGAGGACGTGAATCATCTTGCCCTTCAGGAACCTGAGGAAGACCTTGCAGGCCAGGTGGACTACCCTCAGCTCCCTGACATTGATATGGAGGGCTCTTTCGTCCAGTGACCAGAGCCCCTGGGTGCTCAAGTCTTGACTGATGTGGGCCCCCCATCCCACATCTGAGGCTTCTGTTATGAGAGTCACTGACGGAGCCAAGTCTCTGAAGGGGACACCCTTCAGAACTTCCCTCGGGTTCCTCCACCAGTCTAGGGAGGACAGTACCTGGGTGGGAACTGTGATCACCCTGTTCAACGAATGTCTGGCTGGTACATACACTGAGGCCAACCACCCTTGAAGAGGCCTGAGTTTGAGGCAAGCCAGCCTCACTACATACGTGCACGCCGCCATGTGTCCCAACAGCGGCAGGCAGTGCCTGGCTGTCATCGTGGGGGACATATGCAATTAGTTAATTATGGTGGCCATGATCTCGAACTGAAACCGTGGGAGAAAGGCTCTGGCCTGGGTAGCATCTAGGGTGGCCCCTATGAAATCTATGCGCTGCACTGGGGTAACCGTGGACTTCTGCTCGTTGATGAGCAGCCCGTCTGGTGCATGTCACGCAGGTGAGTGTTAGGCTGTTCCTCACATGAGCCCTGGACCTGCCCCAGATCAGCCAGTCGTCCAGGTATGGGAAGATCTGGACTCCTCTGCGGCGGAGAGAGGCCGCTACAATGGCCATACACTTCGTAAAAACCTTGGGGGCCAATGAAAGGCCAAATGGCAGGGCCGGGAATTGGTAGTGGGAGCCCACTAACACGAACCCGAGGAACCTTCTGTGACTGGGGAGGATAGAGATATGGAAGTACGCATCTTTGAGGTCGAGGGCAGCATACCAGTCTCCTGGATCTAGGGTGGGAATGATGGAGGCTAGGGAAACCATGTGAAACGTGATGCGTCTGATGAATCTGTTCAGACGATGGAGGTCTAATATGGGCCTCAGACCCGCCTTGGGGATTAGGAAGTCTCGTGAATAAAATCCCCTCCCTCGTTCCTGTGGAGGAACTTCTTCTACCGCTCCGAGTGAGAGGAGGGAGCTGACCTCCTGTATGAGCAGCTGCTCGTGAGCGGGGTCCCTGAAGAGGGACTGAATAGGGAGAGAGTCCGGAGGGAAGGCCGTAAGCTGAAGGGCATAGCCCCTGAGGACTACGCTGAGGACCCAATGGTCCGAGGTGATGGATTCCCATTCGGCATAATAGGGCCGAAGCCTGTGGGTAAAGGGTCGGGAGAGATCCAGGGGCAATGAAGGAGTGCCACCCTCATGCTCACTGTCAAAACCGTTTATTCCCATTGTTGCCCTTGCTTGGGCCTTGCTGGGGCCCCGCCGACGACCCCTGGCGGTCACGGCGATTGGGCGCTCTGAAGCGATTCCGACCCCTCCTGGGTTGAGCGGGTCTGGGGCCTGGCCTGGGAGGCGGCGGTGGTTGTCTTTGGGCCTGAGGCCGAGATTGACGTCTCGTGGCCTGGGGGGTGTAGAGCCCCAGGGACCTAAGGGTGGGCCGGGAATCTTTTAGGGCATGGAGCTTCTCATCTGTCTTTTGAGAGAAGAGTCCTTCCCCTTCAAATGGGAGGTCCTGTATTGCTTGCTGGACCTCCTGGGATAATCCTGAAGATTGCAACCAGGAGCAGCGATGCATGACGATGGCCGAAGCCATCACCCTGCTGGCGGCATCCGCTGCATCGCTGGCTGATTGTAATGCTGTGTTCACCACTGCCGCTCCTTCCTGGGTCACAGTGGCAAAGTCCACGGCCTGATCTGGTGGCAGCCCTGATTGGTACCTTTGTAGTGAGGATCACAAGTTGAGGTTGTACCTCCTCAGGAGCATCTGGTGGTTGGCGACACGTAACTGTAGTGCTGCAGTGGAGCAAACCTTATGGCCGAAAAGGTCCAGCTTCTTACTGTCCTTATCTTTTGGGGCGCTGCCCTGGCCACCCTGTCGGTTGCGCTGGTTGACAGTGTCAACAACCAGTGTACCCAGGGCAGGGTGGGTATACAAGAAATCAAACCCCTCCTTGGGGACATAATATTTCCTCTCCGCGGCTTTGGAGGTAGGAGCCATGGAAGAGGGGGTCTAATACAGAGCCTTGGTGATTTTCATAATCCTCTCATGCACCGGGAGGGCAACACGCAATGGCCCCGCGAAGCCAGATGACCTAAAGAGAGGGTCTTCCTCCTTGGACATCTCTTTGAGGTCCATGTTGAGATTGTCCGCCACCCGCTTTAGCAGGTCCTGGTAGGCCCTGAAGTCAAAGAGGGGGGCCTTACTGTCCCTAGCCGCCGCCTCATCTGGGGAGGAGGAGGAAGACTGTGGGAGGGGCCCTGTGGAGGGACCCTCCTCGGGGTCTGAACCCTCATCAGAGGGGTGACGCTCGTCCGGTTGGGCCGGAGGCGGGGGTGCTGACTGGGCCATCGAAGACAGTGCCCTGGCCCATCTGGGTACCCCACGGCCCCCACTATGGCCACTGCTAGGGGCCTTGGGGCCACGCCGTTGCCTGCATCAGTGCTTGCAGAGGCTGGCGTGCTTGAGATCTGGAGCTGCTAGACAGTTGTTTGCGGCCCCGGGTTGTTGAACGGCCCCTAGATGATGATGAGGAGCACCGGTGCCGACGTCTCCGATGTCATCGGGGGGATGAGCTGCTGGAGGAGCGGGATGTAGAACTCCCCCTGCGTCTTGATCTTTTCCGGTGACATTTCCCACCTTGGGAGTGGGAGCGGTGCCGCCTATGTCTCCTCGAGATGGAGCGAGAGCGTAGCCTACTCCGCGGTACCGAGGCAGGCAGTGCCGGAGCAGGCGGTGCTGGTGCCAGAGCAGACGGTACCGAAGCCAGTGGTGCCGGCGCAGGCAGTGCCGAAGCCAGTGGTGCCGGCGCAGGCAGTGCCGAGGCAGGCAGTGCCGGCGCAGGCGGTGCAGCGACCTTCGCCCACGTTGGAGACGGTGACCATTCCAAGCTACGCACCGGAGCTGGGGATCGGTGCCGAGCGAGGCTCCGCACCAAGGCATCGGAACTGGAGCTATGATCCGCACATGAGGCAGAACTGGTTCGGCGCCGCCTGGCGCGTTTGCCTCTCGACCGCCCTCGGTGCCGCAGTGTCGAGGAGCTCGACAACTCAGAGTCAGAGCTAGGAGGGGAACCCGCACTCTCGACCCTCCTTGACCGTCTGGGGGGAGATCTCAACTCCTGTCTCCTCCACCCACTGGGGCAACCTAGCGCGGGTTTACCCCAAGACGCCGGTCCCGGAGCCCTTGGCCGAGGGGGGGGGGTGGAGGCGTGGGCAGGCCCATGAGGGCGCGTGCCGCCATGAAAGCCTTCGGCATCGACAGCCCTTGAAGGGGCGCTCCCCCACCCTGAGGAGTTGGGGGAGGCTCCCTGCGAGGAGATGCCGGTGCCGGAGTAACCTCCACGGCATGTGGCTGGGGCATCTCCTGTGATGCTCCCTGCTGTACCGGTCGCAGGGAGGAGTCCATATGTGCGGCCTCGGGCCGCTTCTTCTTCTTCGGCACCGCTGGCTTTGGTGCCGGTGCCGTTGGGATCACTCACGGAGAAAACTTTAGCACACATGGTGCAGGCTTTGAAGCCAGTGGAGCCAGGCATGGCTCTAATGTAGCCCCAAAGGGCGCTTGTTTACTATCTACTAAAGAGTTGTAAAATATCACAATCAACTAAACAAAGAAAGCACTAAAATGCTAAGGGAGGCTACTTGCGATATGCAAGAGGCAGACGTTTGAGCAACCGTCACAGGCGGAAAGAAGGAACTGAGGGCCCGCGGGGTCGGCAGCGCCCTATATACCGTGCCATGAGCTGGCACTCCAGGGGGCGCCTGAGCCGACCCTCCGGGGCTGCTAAGGGAAAAAAGTTCCGGGAATCTGTACACGGGGCGCGCACACACCCATAATGGAATGGATATGAGCAATCACTCGAAGAGAGAATAAGTTTTATAAAGTACATTGAATGTATATGATTGAGACCGGAATCATTATGACCTATATTAGGTGTTATACAGGAAATTAATGTTTAACAAATGTATGAAGAATTAATCCAACAGATTTGAATAGACTTCTTCTTGTCTATTAATATGGTGAATAAACTACAGAAAAGATACTAACATTTCTCAGAAGCCTCATTCACTCATCCAGCTGAAATGTGAAGTAACATAACCTGCGTCCATTTTAGCAGTGGACAGAATACTGGACCGGGACTCGGGACTTGGGATTTATTCCCAGGCCTGCTGCATGACTGTGACCTCTGTGCCACAATTCCCCCATCTGTAAAATGGAGATAAGGATACTGACATCTTTTGTATATAAAAGATAGGTATTACCTGTAACATAAAGGAAATTACTTTCCTACCATGGATTTAATGCTATTCCCACTGAAGTCAAAAACTAAACTCAGTGATTTCAATAGTGTGGAATCAGACCCCATATTAATACTACACAATACATACCTAAGTATTGTGACGGTTTGTTCATTGCTTGGGAAAACAAAACAATTTGGCATCCTTGGACATGCACTAGGAAGTGCTTTTTAATGATGAGAATAACACTATTCCCAGAATCATATATTATGTAATGTTTTATAGTTTGCATGACATTAAAGTTGCATGCTTTGTCTTCAGAGGTTATTATAATGGAGGGTATTAGAATTCTGATTGGTAGCAGTAACCTTTTAAATCTAGATATGTAATAAATTTTTTCTTCAAAAGGAGAATTAAAATCCCAATTTTTCATAGACACCATGCAGTAAATAAGTAGTTTTCAGTGTCCTTTATAAAATATTTATAGAGACAAATGCTGTTAAATATTACAAGATTATGATCATAGCAAGATGGTATATATTTCAAATAAAGGAAAAAATGGCTTGATTTTTTCTTGACTTGATCTGCCCATGGGTTATAGCTGTTGTGCAGTCCCTTTTGCTAGGACTGCAAAATAAAAGAGCATCTTTGGGAAACCTGATTTTTGTTTTAATGTGTTAACAGCCTTTTTTTTTTTTTTTTTTTTGGCCTAGAAATGACAGGCACATTCTAACTGGCACATTGCACGTTAAACTAAGGTTTACAGAGTTCTCTTTGACCTTGAGCCTGCAAAGACTTAAATACACACATACATTTATGCATGTTTAAGTCTTTGCAGGCTCAGAACCTTCCAAATATGGTGAAAGGAGGCCAGTTGTATTAAGGGCTTGTACAGATCTGTGCAAACTTAGGATGGAATGTGTAGCAGAAAAATAATGAATTCCATGGCAAGGGAATGGTGGGCTGCCCCACGTTGAACTGCTGACATGAGGCTGCTGTAGGCCTCCCCCTCTCCACTGGTAGCATGTTTCTGCAATATTCAGACTACCTATTTATGTGCTGAATCACTGTATATATTTAGACTGTGTGACCTGCCCTAGAGCAGTGTTTCTCAATGACCAGTCCATGGACTGGTGCTGGTCCCTGAGATCTCCCTCACAAAGTTTAGGAAGGCAGCAAGCCAGTCCCTGGTATCAAAAAGGTTGAGAAACACTGCCCTACAGTTTGTGGCCAAGCAGGAAAGCAGATTGCTTCATAATCTGCCTAAGAAAAGGTTCTGCATGAGCCATTAATAAGCTATGAACTGTGGCTATAACTAAGCCATCACAACCCAGAAAGCTCTATTAACCCACAGATTGTTTCTGCATCTGCGGAGAGCTGTGGATCTTGGGTATAGACAGTGTTACTACTTTGGTTGCACTTTCTCACTCTCTCCAGTCCAATTCACATCACACAGTGACCAGCGTTAATATTTTCATGGGGACCAAGGGAAGAGGAAGTCTGAGGATGTGCAGTAGTATAGTTCTCTCCCAATACTCCAATATCAGTGTAACGGACAGACCAGTGTGTACGAGGAAAGTGTATTGCCAGAAGGGAATCTGGGAACCAGACAATGAGAAAAAAGCAAAAAACTACAGCTTAAACCCAATTCACATCCTCTTATCCAAAGAGTGGAATAATAGTCCCTGCAAAGATAGGCCCTCTCTACAACACAGAATAACAGGAGACCCTCCCTCGGTGAGACTCTCAGCAATATTTTCCTCTCCAAACAACTTATCTTCCTTTGTCATAAATGCCATCCCCTCTCTCTAAACCTCATATTCTCCCTTCACAACTCTCCTTCACCTCTTCCTCACACAAATACGCCTCCTTCCTTGCATAGGTGTAATGACTACACAAGGTGAAAGACAGTGACGAATATGTCTCAGTGAATTTCCAGGCTAGTTGACTATTGAATTTTTTTTTTTTTTTTTTTTTTTGGGGGGGGGGGGGGGGGGGGGGTGCGTGGGGAGTGAATGGGTGGGGAGATGGAAGAGAGGGAAATTCACTTAGGCTGAGGAAAGTAGTTCAAGATGGGGTGCCTATGTTGAATTGATGAGGAGGGAAAGATCTTGTTACCTCATTTATTTATTGTTTGATTACTGTTTATCACCTGCAACGGAAATATAGCCTGGATTGTTTTTAAAATCAATTATGCCTGCATATTTTTATTCTTTTGTTCTGAGCGACGGATTAGCGCATGGAATCAGATGTGTGTGCATGTGTATGCTCTCCAGAGACTAAATGAAAGTTGGTGTTTGGCTACCTACCAGAATATTTTTAGATTCAGTTCTTCCTCTTGCAAATATTAATATGATCCCTAAGGTGGTTTTTCTTACACTGACTATTAATCACTGCTATATACTTCGTTCTCCCTTAGTTGTTTTCTATAATGCTTTTGAATAAAACAGTACTGTTCAGCTCCTTTGATACCTAAAGAGAGGATTATACTTATTCATTTACATAATCTTTTTTGCAACTTTCCTTAACTTTAAACCAGTGATAGCCTGCAGTTACATCCTAGTGTGTAGGACAGAGTACTGTTACCCTTTTGGCCCATGTGGTTACCCAATTCTCAGGGTCCTGAAGGTTGTCTTGGTTAGAAGGGAAATGGATGATGGAGCCAGGTATTTCTTTGATGCAGTTGTGTTTATTCACAAAGAATTTACAAAGTCTGGTTTCTGTACACATAGAAATCAAACAGCATGATGATACACCTCCTTTTGCTGATTAAAAGAGGCTTAGAATTGTGAACAATTAGCCCCAAAGCTCTTCCTTTTGGCTTTTTCTTCAGTGCCACTGTTTCAGTCTCCTTGGCTTTCTGCTCCTTCTCTGTGTCTGTTTCTGTGGTGTTCCTCGTTGCTTTTCCCGTCACACATACAGGTTTCAATCCATTCAATGACCTACTCCTGAGTTTATCAATCACAGCGGAACATCTTTTCCCACATGGCTAACTTCTTGCACAAAGCTTTGTTTTGGGTCCAAGACCCCCATTGTTTCAGTTATCTATTCTATAAAGGAACTTAACTGAGTTTTTCTTTTAAAAAAAAAAAAAAAAAAAAAAAAAAAAAAAAGGAAATTTCAGAAAAAACACTCCACAACATTCAAACACAAAATGGGGAATTTTAAAATGGGTACTATTAATACACTGGGAATAGGATAGGGTCCTATACTATTGTAACATTTATCCCTTGTTTTCTCTCCCCGCGCCTCCCTCCCTCAGGCTTCTCTGTCTTGGATGTGAAGCTTTCAGTTTTTAAAAACTATTCCAATGACATGCATCACACCCCACCCTTTTTCAATATCTGTCCAACCAAATGTTACCTTAACTTCACATTTTATGTAAAACTGAAAATAATTCGAAGAAACAAGAGTGTCTCTCTAAAGTTGGCTTTTTGTCTTTTTTTAAAAGCATGTTAAAATAGCCAGAGAAGCCCTTGTATCAGTGAAAACCACCCGAAACAAAGTAATATTGAAATTAATCTTCCAGATTAGAAGCCATTTACCTGTTTGGCCCAGTCACATGATAACTATTTCTTCCAAGTGAGACAGAAATCCGAGCACAGGCCTGGTAGTTTCCTGAGTTCTAAACCCAGCTTTGTCATTAACCCACTATGTGATTTAAATCACTCAACCTCTCTGCATCAGTTTCCTCATCTGTAAAAGGGGAGTACTATTACTTACACCTTAAAAGGATGATGTGAGGAATGCGATTAAACAGATATGCGTGCCCTCCTGAAAAATCCATCCTAATTGGAGCCAAATTGTAAAGAGAGCCCTGCCCCCATTTAGACACCTTATTAAGTGGCCAAATTTCTAGAAGAAGCCAGCTTTTTGAAATATGAACACTTCTGAAAATCTGGCCATTTATTTTGGTGCCTAAACGAGAGCTGATCTTTTAAAATTTGTTCACAGTTGTGGGTGCTGAGTACATGAAAATCTAGCCTTGAGCTCTTTTGAAAATTTGTCCTTTAATATTTAAAGCAAGCTATGTATGGACCAAGTATTACTCCATATTTTAAGACAGAGCCATATTCACCCATTTCTGCACTATATGAGGTTGGTTAGACACAAAATGGGAAGGAAAAGCTCTAAAACATTAAGTGGGAAACCAGTGCCCTCTGTAGCATTCTGACCTAGAGGCCATGGACATGCATATGCTATGCTATGCTAGAGGCTATGTATATGCACGGAACAGCATCTACAGAACCTTGCCAGCGGAATCCTGCAGGGAATATGAATGGATCTAAAATCAGCATTATTTTAGGATGTTTGCCTCTCCCACTGGGAAATGAGTCTGGGGTGGTATGAGGAATTCAACCACACAATGGGGAGAGACAGGAACCAGGAACTAATGATAGATGGCTTTGGCTTCTGTGGCCACTTCAGGATGTCCTGAGAACCCTACAGATCTTAGAACAGCCATGGTTTAGGGGGGCAGGCCTTCTTTTCTTCTTGTGTTTCTCTCACATTTAGTGGATATTTTTCCCCAGACACTTAAGTGAATCAAAGGTTTGGTGCAGTTCAGAGAAGATTATAAACAGGCTGGAAAGCTGAACATTTTTCTTGGGATTTCTTGGGATTTACAGTAATTCTGCTTCCTTCTTGGCCAGAAATCCTGTGAAAGCCTCACTCATGTTATTCCTACAATTCAGCTTCCAGTTCTGGCTAGAAATACAGAACGTGAAAATAAAAAAATGTATTAGGGAAAGATAAAAACTAAAGTTATCCCAGTTTTTTCCTGTCTCAGAAAAAGCTCTGTTCAGGTTCAAGTTTTGGTTGCAGGTTTAGGTTGGTTATTTTATTTGTACCAATATACCCAGCTCTATTGAGAGTGCTGTATTTTTTGTTGTACATGTAGCTGTTTTCCCTGATCAAGGCACAATCCATCCATGAGGGAACCCAAACCGAACCTAACTACAAGTGTTGGGTCCAGGACAAGTGAAGTGGAAAGATAACCAGACACACTCGGGCTCAGGTTCAGCTGGCTCTCCTCCTTCTGCCTATAGGGTCGGCGTGGCAATCACATGCAGCCCCACTTCTGTCAGTTGCTGCCACTTTGCTGTGAGTACCACAAAGACAATACAATAGGGAGCTCTGGAAGGCAGGAGCAGGGCATGCAGCCGTTGCCATGCCAACCGTATGGGCAGGAGGAGAAGAGCCAACCCCCCAGGGAGGAGGGAGCAGCAGCAGCACTGACTCAGGTTCGGTGGGAATGGTTGGGTTGGAAAATGACAATGCTCTCAGGCTTGGGTTGGGTCTGATCTGGGTCTGAGTATAAAAGTTAGGCTTGATCAGACCTCTATCTGAGAGCTCCTCCTGAAGCAGTGCAGCTATACACTGCTCTCTGCTTGGGCCAGTGGCTAAATATCTAATGAATTATGGCTTATAATACTATTTTACCTCATAGTAGTGTTATCTCCATTTTACGGATGTGAATCGGAAGCAGAGTGATTTAGGACCAAGTTTTCAGTAACATATACTAATGTGTGCCCAGTTTCAGACACTAGTAGCTACAGAGCATGCAAAAATTGAGACACCTAAAATTAACTGATTTTTTTTTTTTAAGTACAAATTTACGCAACAGTTATTTGCCCAAGGTGAATCTATAGCAGCATCAGAAACAGAAGCCAGATTCCCTAACTCCCAGTCCTGGGACTTAACTACAAGACCATCCTGTGTCATGGAAATTGTCAGAACAATCATAAAAGACAGTTTCTCTAAGGATTTGCTTACATTGTTTCTCTCCTTCAGGCAGCGCTGATTTTATTCCCCCAAGCCCTCAACAATGAGGGCGATTGAGCACAAACTACTTCGTTATTCTTGCTTGTTATAATGGCAGTTATGGTGCATTTGAAAAAAAATAAATCAATGCTAATTGGAAAACTAAATTTAATCCCTTACAGAAATGAATACTCTTTTCCACACGCTGTACAGAATTAGCTACACAGGATATTTAGCTGAAAATTGCTAAATACCTTAAACTGCTGTAAATATGTTGCACAATTCAAACAGGTGTGCACAGAATCAATGCACAGCAGAGACTAAATTAAAGGGATTCTGGGGGAATTCTCTATCATAAAACTGTTTATGTGGCAAATTGGTGCAATGCAGTGCACAGGAAAAAGAACAAGCCGTCATTCCTTCATACTAACTCTGGAACCTCATGTAGGACATACAGAACTCTGGAACCTGCATGTAGGACATACATTTCAAAAAGAGTCTCCTTGTCTACACAAACACTCATTTTATTTTGAAGTTCTGTACAGTTGTGCTAGTAACAATAAGTTCTCATGTCCCATATTTCCGAACATTTATTTATGCTACTATAATTAAAAATATTTATTTTCTGTATGCCACCTAATATATGGGAAAGAATGAGATTTAAAAGGTAGTATGCAGAAGAGATACACAGCCATATGAAATCCACTATGGAAGCTGAGGGCATTTAGCACATTGCAGGTCCAATCCAGAAAAACACTAAACCAAATGTCTAATTTGAAGCAGAGACTAATCCTATTGAATACAATAGGACAACTAACCTGCTTAAAATTAGGCACACACTCTATGTACAAAGAACTGATTATCACAACTCAGTCCCCTGTAGAAAGGTGTACATAGCTCACAAATACCATCACTTTTGATACTAATTGATATCCTTGCATAGAGGGCAAGGGCCAGGTGAACATGAGAACTTAACTACTAGAACTGTACAAATAATCGTACAAATTGTCAATTTGCTTGCAGTTCTTACAGGGAAAAATCATTTTGGGTCAGTTCCAAGTCAATTTTTGTTTTCAGAATTACTGTCAAATTAAAAAGTCAGAAAAAAATTCATTTCTCATCAGTAACAGCCTTGGTCACCACCAGAGTGCCCCCGCATAGCCAGAGGTCACTCTACAGCATCCTATCTCTGTTTTCCCCCTCTTCAGGGCCCTTTAAGAACTTAATGCCCTCAGAGTTTAAAAAAAAAAATCACCTCTTAGGGTCCACTTTGAGACCTCTGATTCATTCTGGCCCTCTAGGCCTCATGTCCAGTTCAGTACCTCTCCCCTGATTGACCCAAGACAACATAAAACACAGACTCACAATCTTCAGCTTAGCTGACCTTTACACAGTCTTTCACCTGCTTGAGCAGGACCTCTCCTAGGCCTCCCTGTGGAGAGCTTTCTCCCGCTTTCTCCTGCTTCTTCAGCTTTTTCACTGTTCACTCAAGGCCCTGCAGAACCCTTCTTTCTCCCTGCAGTATCTCCAATCACAGCAGCAGTCTCTTGAACTTCCACCCTTTACTGCCCCCTTCCTGCTCTTTTTATATGGGAAGCACTTGATTCAACCCAGGTGCAGCTCATCCTGTAATCAGGGCTGGCATAGCCTTGGGCTCGCAGCCCATTAGCAAGCAATCCCATGACCAGGTCAAACCAAATGTTTCATTCAACCCAAAATTAAATGTTTCATTACATTTTGGGAATTATTAAACTTTAAAAAAAAAAATTAAAAAAAATAAAAGCAATGTAAATTAAGGGATGAATTTAGGCACCATTCACAAAACTAAGGAGGAAAAGGAGTCCCTTTTATACCCTAGAGCCCAGTGGTTACGGCACTCACCTGGAATGTAGGAGATTTGGGTTTGAATTGGAGCAGGAATTGGCACTTGAGTGTTCCCCCTCCCAGGTGAGTGCCTTAGCCACCAGGCTATAGAGTCATTCTAACTCCCTTTGCATTAAGTATTTCACATAAAATGGAACAGCTTCAACAAGAGAGATACCCACCTGTGACTACCCAATAGACTGGTGGTTAGGACACTCATCTGGGATATGGAGACCTGAATTTAAGTCCCTGATCTGGGGTGGGGGGAACTCAAACCCAGTCTCCCAGATGAGTGCCTTAATCACTGGGCTATGGCGTGTTAGAGAACCACCACCACCTCCTTGTGAATGATGCTTAAGTCCCCTTGTGAATCTAGCCCAACAAAACAAAACATTTCATTCTGAAAATGTCCAAGATTACTGTTTTGACATTTCTGATTTTTTAAAATTATTTTTTGACTGAAAAAATTCATCAAAATTGACACAAATTTGTGAAACATTTCGGCAAACCCTAACCTGTATTTAAAAAAAAACAAAAAAAAAAACCTTTGTCTGAAAATATTTGTCCAGCTCTGTGAACTACTCTTTTACCCCCCTTCACAGAAGTGGCTTCCAGGCCCCAGCACACCCACACTGGTGGGGCAGCATCAGGGAGTTTACATTGCTGCTGCTTCTGCGGAACCTATGGATCAGTAGAGAAGTTCAGTCTCCAGGGCCTTCAAGCAAAAACTTTGCACCCGCTCTAAATTCACATTTTAAATAAAAGACTCATGATGAATTGACAGTTGGCTTTCTGGTTGTGATGTTAAATTCACCATTTTTTAATAGGTAACTGAAATGCTACAGGGTATGTTTTCATCCCTAAAAGTTTCTGAGGGAAAAAGATGCAAGTGGAGGGAAAAGGGATTACACAGAAACTGCAACTACAAGGTTAACAATAAGAATCAGAGATCCGCAGCCCAAAGGGAATATAATTTCCTGCATTACTAATGTGCATCCCAATTAACTAGCTCATGAAAACAACACTGATTTTCAGATGAATCATTTCTTGAATAAGGAAAACTTTCCATAGCCTTCCTACCTCTCCCACACACACTGCAAACAAAGAAAAGAAAAGTGCAATAGAAATGTTTGAAATACCAACCTCAGGGCACAGAAAGAGTTCATAGAGGGAGTCTCAACTAAATGAGGCTTTTGGTTTTCTATGTCTTTTTAAAATGTATTGATCTATCAATGGAGGCAATTGGGTCCAATAGGCAGGTTGATGAATTGGGAGGCAGGACACTTTTGGTTTTAATCTGTCTCAGCCACCAACAGGCTATTTGACCTTTGATAAATTACTTTACCTTTCTCTTCCTCAGTTTCACAATTTGTAAATAGGAATAATAATTCTATCCTCTTTTTGTAACATATTTTGAAGACCTATGGACCATGAGTGCCAAGTATTATCATAAAAATATAGTCATCAGGCTACACAAACAGACCTGATTCTGGGATTATTTTAACTGGACATTTTGTAATTCACAGGCCACCTGTGTAAAGTGAAAATCAATGGTAGACCCAGTATACTGGATTTGACACAACAGAATTGCACCAGAGTTAACAAGGCCTTTTCTCAAATGCCTGTGTGTTACAATTAGAAATGGGCTCTCATGCCACTCAATTCAAATCTGGACTTCTGTTCTCATTTTATAGACTGATAAACCACAGTGCATATTTGCACAGCAGATTATGGCAGAAAGAGAAGCATCGAGGAGTCTTGACACCCAGTACACTACTTTAATTACAAGAATACAGCCCAGATCTCTTCGATGCCAGTTTGCCACTATAAAAGTATAATTTGCTTATAGTTCTCCATCACACACTAAAACCCGGACCCAAGACTAACAGACTGAAATGGGGGATTTTGTTGCTTGTGGGCTTTATCCAAATTGCCAGCACATGCTAGAAATGCATTTCATCTTTCTGCAATGCATCTTCACCTGAGGAAGAGACCTGTAAACAGCCACAGTAAGTGGAGCTGCAAAGCTGTATTTTCTCTGCCAGCTGCAGTATGGCTTCCCACTGGTACTCACTGTTTGAGGAGATTGAGCAAGTGACAAAGCCCTCATACAGCAAGATATGATCAAAAGACTGGTAATTATACAACTTTCTTTAGTCTCCTTCAGCAACCTTGGTAACCAATCCAGAAAGTCACCTGTATCCGTACATCATGCCTACTTAGACAGCTCAGTGTGTCTTGAAACGTGCTGCGGAGGTGTGCAGAGCTATTTTTAATTCTATAATTTTTATAATTTTCCTAAATTATTAGAAAAAAGGGAAGATCTTTACTAACTTATTTAAAAAATCCAAAGGTTACATATCTGAAAAAGTTAGCAGTGCTCTTTTAGAGCCTGTGGTTTAAAGAGAAAATAATACCCTTTCAACATGCACAATTAAACTTACTGTACAGGACTAACAAAGAGCCTGACACATCATTGCACCTGAATTAGACATGTGTTACTTAAGTAATAATTCTCTGAACCTCCAGAATAATGCCTTTTAGCTGAACACCTCAACGTCTTTAACAAACTTTTTTTTTAAATTTATAAAGCAACAAAGTTTCTCATCCTGAGTATAATTTGTATTTCTCAATATCAAATATAAATCAATATACACCAAAAGCATATAATAGACTATCCTTAATCTAATAATTACCCACTGAAACCTTTTCCCAGTACATACATCTCTCAAACCATCCTTATCCCAAATGCTAGGGGGGACTGAGCTTTGGAGCATGTTTTGGGAAGTGAACACATTCATGCTCTGCAATGCATGTTCAGTAGGTGAATACATATGAACCAGAGGGAAAGGAATTCCAGAGACAGGAGGTCTTCCATGAGAACCCCTTACAATAGCCATTCCCTATCAGTTAAATATATTTAAATTAATTAAAAATAAGCCTGACATCAGGATCCCATTTCCTGAGGCACAGAGAGATTGGGTAATTTAGCCCATGTCACAGGGGATGGCAGTGGTAGAGTTCAGAAAAGAACCCAAGGGTCACCCAACTGACTCTTAAGTAGTAAACCACACTAAATGACTAGGTTTTGCATACTAAGTAAACTATATAAGAGAAGAAGAATTTGTAAGTTTACCTGGAGAAACTAGATAATAAATGAAATAGTAATTTGTAACTCCTTGTTTCTTCCAATTTTATCACAGAGACAGCTTAGCTCTGAACAGAACTGGAACTTTGTACCTAAGACAAGAATATATCAATAATACTATAATACTATTTGAAAATGGAAGAACACCACACAAACATGTACTATAGATATGCATAGGGCTGGATTAACACAAATACTGTAGGGTACTCGTCTGGTGAATCAGATGTTGGAGTTATGCGACGAAGTCAGAATCATTACTTCTTTTTAAAGTGAGTTTTTAACCCATCTGACCTGAGTGTAACTACTGCAGCAACACCTGCGTCTGCAGACAGCCTGAAATATAGCTCTGAGAGTGGCAACTCCTTCATGCATCTCAGTGGGTGTCAGACCTGCTGTTCTGAGAGTCAGTCAACACTACCATAACAGGAGAAGAGTGCAGAGGGACTGGCCCACCTACCAGCTGTTGAAGTAAGCACTGGGGGGAGAAGGGACCCTGTGGCCACTCCTGCATCTCTGAAGCAGGATGGAGGGGCATTGATGGAAAAGGGACAAAATAGCTTTATTTGTCCTGAGATGATTGAAAACATTCTTCCCTCTTTAGCAGGTCATAATTAGGATTTGTTGGTATCATAAATGTCTGAGACATTATGTCAGTCATCCGATGAGCAGTTGGCACAACTGTCAAGCTTTCCTACTTGAAAGGCAGTTTGTTGTTGTTTATTAGGCACAGCCCTGCTTGGTACAAAATTCCACAGGAAAACCAAAGGTGGTGGGAAGTGGATTTTCAATTACACAGCCAACAACAACTGTGGTAGTAGTTGAGGAGGTGTGAAAATACAAAACCCACAAGACTCTAAAATCACTGACATTTGGAAGATATGACCTGACATGAGGCGTAAGCACTAACTGCACAGTTTATTGATTACACTGTCATTATAGGAAGATTCCTCAGCTGCATTAGTTGCAAATAAAAAGATAACTGTGCTGTGACTTGCATTACGAACAGTACATTACCCTGTTAGAGATATGGAAATCAGACTCCTATGGCAAATGGCAGAGACTAAACACATTAAATAGGTAAAGTCAGACATACTCACCACACAGAGTACATGTGATGGTACTTTTTTTTTTTTTCCTCTCTTTCTATAGTGCAATGTATTTTATACAAGCAAATCTCCCATTCTCCCTAAAACGTTTGCTACTTCCTCATAATCCACATGCTAAATTGCCTGGGGGAGTTCTTTTCCAGCATTTCACCATTAAAATAAATTACGTATTTTGACAATGAATACAGTATCCCAATGACACTACCAACAATAATTCCCTAGTATTTAATAGCATCAGATGAAATTTCATAGATTTTAAAGCCAGAAAGGGTCATCATCATCATCTAGTCTGACCTCACAGAAAAGCACAGGCCACTGAATTTCCCCCTTGTTAATCTTACCCCACTAACAGCAGTTACAAGACAGGACTGTATAGATATTGCAATAACTCATGAAAGGGTGATATTAACAACACATTCCATTTTCCTACAACTCTGCATGCAGCCAGTAGTACCTCATGGCTCAGGAGTAAATAGATGTTGCCCTGCTTAAGTGGTGTTCATCTCCTCTTTACACTGCCCCAAGTAGTATTCATGGTTGCTATCAGTTTGGAGAACGTTTCCCCTAGGCAAGGTGACAAAGATCAATAAACTCACTGCAGCATTATTAAACACTGAGATGTTCCCAGATAGGAAATGAATGTATACTCAATGAGAAAAAATCATTTCTACAGGGATCTGAAGCAAGGCATGTGACCATTCTGAGCAAGTGTGCTCTCCAAGGATGTGTGTTTGCATTCATCTATATGTTTGTTCAGCAATCTCAGGTACAGTATACAGTGTGACTAGCTGGGATTTGGTACAGTGGGGTTTGAGGCACCTTACTTCTTTCCTATTGTAATTTTAATTTTGGTGACCACAGCAGCATGTAAGTTTTGAAACAACATCCTCTAGTGGATACAGCATTGGACTAGGACTCAAGAGATATAAATTCTATTCTCAATTCTGGCACTGGCCTGCTTGGTGACCTTGGGCAAGTCTATGTGCCTCAGTTTCCCCAGCTATAAAATGGAGATGATACTGAGTTCCTCATAAACTGGTTTGGGATCTACTGATGAACAGTACTATCTAACAACTAGATATTACTATTATAGTACTATCAGAAGTCCAACTCTCTCTCTTAGTAAACATATTATATTTCTTTAAGTAGGTGATTGACTTCAATGGTGAGACAATTAACAGAATTTGTCTCTGAAATGGATGGAGGTCTCTTTTTGCTAATGAGGTACAAATGCCATAGAGATAAATGCAGCTTTCTGCAGATATTTCATTAGATTAATAATTTATTTAATCTTAACTATAAAGTAGAGCATTTCCAAAGAAAGGTGCAGAAACTGTTACTGGAGAGTTTTACAAGGAATCTTCATTATATAGCATATTTATAGTCACTTGAAATTACCTTATGGAATAGGAGGAGATAACGGGGTCATACAAAAATATCAGTTTGTGGATATAAAAACATGACATTATCAGAATTTTTCCCCCAAAAAAGTTTGCAGATTTGACCAAAAGTACAGTTCCATCATTTTCATCACATACACTTCTTTGGGGAAAAAAATCTGTCAAAATATAAAAAAAGGCAATATTTTGCTTTTTAGATGTGGGCTGAAATTTGGCAAACAAACAGTGTTTTGCAAAGAATGGTGAAATGCTGCTTTCAGATGGGTCACAAGCTGTTTTTCTCCCACAAAGCATGATTCCAAAGTGAAGAAAATTCAATTTTCCTCTCAATAACTGGAGGCAAAACTAATACAAGTTTAGGTTTCTCATGACAATATTATTGCTGGTGGTTAGACTTTTTTTTTAAGCACCACTCTAATCTTGTACTATTATCACTTTAGAACTGCTAGAATGTAAATTATCCTTGCATATCATATTATCTCGTGATTTTAACCATGTAATTTAGTAAGATGTATCATGTCACCTACTATATGATGTAGCTTGATTAATTAATTTAATAAAAAATCATAAGAATCACCCATAGCATCTCCTATATCAGTTACATGTCATTGCAGAAAGAAATGTTCACATATTTTCCCGTTTTCTGTTATCATTTATATCAAGTTAACACCCAGAGACTCCAATAAGCTTCAGGACTAGAGCTGGATGAATTTTTTCATATGAATATTTTATTTTGTAGAAAAATACAGATTTGGGCCAACCAAAATAATTTGAGAATTTGGGCAGACTTCAGCAAATTGTTTAAATAAAAATGTAAAAAAATGGAAATGTCAAAATAGTTTGTTTCAGCATTTTGGAAACAAAAGATTTTGATGTTTCATTTCAGAAAAATGTTTTCTTTCAGAATTCACTCCAAAAAAATAGAAAAAGTGAAAAACCTCCAAAAACTAAACACAACATTTTGTTTGACAAAAAATGGTTTCATAACGTCTAAAAAAATTTCATCAGGAAAAAAACCAAACAACAAATTCTTGTTTTGGGTTGATCTGAACTGTTCCCTCTCCCCTCCCATTTTTCTGTTCCACCACCGAACAAAAAAAAAAAAAAAAGTCATTCACACACTTCTTTCAGGACCCCACTATGCTATATGCCAAATACATACATACAAAGGCACAGTCACTATTCTGAAGAGTTTACAGTCTGTGGAATTAAAACACAACCACAAGCAGAAAGTATTCTCTTGTTGCAAACTGTCTAATGCTGTCTGATCATGTGAAAGGCTTAAGGCATCAATGTTATTTATATTGTGGGCCAGATTTAAAAAATACTCATTACTCTTTGACTCGTATTGGTCCATTACTAGATGGAAATGGAAGAATTATCGATAATAATGAAGAAAAAGTAGAAACGTTCAATAAATATTTTACTCTGTATTTGAGAAAAAAAATAGATGATGTAATCATATACAATAACACTCTTTCAATTCCACAAATATCTCAGAAGGATACTAAACAGCAGATACTAAAGTTAAACATTTAAATCAGCAGGTCTGGATAACTTTCTTGCTAGAGTTTTAAAAGACTAGGCTAAGGAGCTTGCTGGACCATTAATGTTGATTTTCAATAAGCCTTGGAACACTGGGAAAGCTCCAGAAGATTTGAAGAAAGCTAAAGGGCCAATATTTTAAAAAGGGTAAACAGGCTGACCCAGGTAATTATTGGCCTGTCAGCCTGACATTGATCCTGAGCAAGATAATGAAGTGCCTGATATGGGACTTGATTAATAAAGAATTAAAGGAGGGTAATATAATTAATGTCAATCAATGTGGGTTTATGAAGAATAGAACCTGTCAAACTAACTATCTTTTTTGATGAGATTACAAGTTTGGTTGATAAAAGTAATAGTGTTGATACAATAGACCAAGACTAATGTAAGTCATTTGATTTAGTACCACACAACATTTTGATTAAAAATATATAACAATATAAAATTAACCATGGCACACATTAAATGGATTAAAAGTGGGCTAATTTAAAAGTCTCAAAATGTAACTTTAATTGTGGAATCGTCATTGAACAGGTACATTTCTAGTGGGAACCCTCAGTGATCGGTTCTCGGCCCGACATTATTTAAACATTTTAACCAATGACCTGGAAGGAAACAAAATAATCATTGATAAAGTTTGCAGATGGCACAAAAATTAGAGTGGAAAATAATGAAGAGGAGATGTCACTGTTTCAAAGTGATCTGGATCACTCGGTAAGCTGGGGGCAAGCAAACAATCTGAGCTTTAAAATGGCTAAATGTAAATGCATGCATCTAGGAACAAGGAACATAAGCCATACTTACAGGATGGGGACTGAAAAAGATTTGCAGGTTGTGGTGCATAATCAGCTGAACACGAGCGCCCACTGCGATGCTGTGGGTGAAAGGACTAATGCAATCCTTGGGGGTACAAACAGGGGAATCTTGAGTAGGAATAGAGTGGTTATTTTATCTCTATTTGGCATTGCTGCAATTGTGGCTGGAATAATATATCTAGTTTTGGTGTCCACAATTCAAGCAGGATGTTGATAAACTGGAGAGGGTTCAGAGAAAAGCCACAAGAATGACTAAGAGCCTAGAAAACATCCTTTATTGTGATAGACTCGAAGAGCAATATCTATTTAGCTTAACAAAGGGAAGGTTAAGAGGTGACTCAATTACAGTCTATAAGCACCTACTAGGGAAAGAAATATTTAATAATGGACTCATCAATCTAGCAGAGAAAGGTATAATATGATCCAATGCCTGGAAGCTGAAATTAGACAAATTCATACTCGAAATACTTCATACACTTTTAACAGAAAACCAATTAACCATTGGACCACAAAGGTCATGGTGGATTCTCCATCACTTGCAATTTTTCAATCAAAATTGGATATTTTTCTAAAAAATATGCTCTAGGAACTATTTTGGGAAGTTCTCTGGCCCGTCATATAGGAGGTCATATCAGATGATCATCATGGTTCCTTCTCACCTTGGAATCTATGAATAAGTACAAAATTTGTGCCAGAAACCTAGGGACAAGGGAGGTAGTGTGGTGGCAAAACTTCCAAGCACATCATCCTGTCTCTTTAGTTAATCTGCAATATCCACCTAGATCTTCAGGGTTCTGGGGGCGTTTTGGAATTGAAAATCATCTTTCTTCCACAGACTGAAAGGAGGCAAACCACATCACTCCTGGGAGAATTTGGAGTATAATCCACAAAAAAATCTCTCTCATTTTTCTTTCAAACCCTCAAATGATCTGGGCTTCTGAATTCTAAACCCTCTTAGCCCATATACTGCTGACACAGTGAATTGTCTTGCTTTATAACAAGATGAGAGTATAATCAGATGACTGGAATATCAGGATATGCCAAATGCTTTAGAGGCTTTATCTTTTTGCTCCAGCTACTAACATGAAAGGAAGAAATTCACCATTGTTGGTTCTATTCTGTTATCAATCTGTTTGATAGAAAAGTCAACTATAGATAATACATTTGTTTATAAAAGGGAGGGGGAACCATGCTTAAAGGCAGAAAAGAGAACTTGCCATTTGATAACTCTTGATAATAGAAAATACAATCTGGATGGTCTGGATCGGGAGAACAAACCTACATAAACCACAGATTAAATTCTGCTATCCATAAGTAAATATTTTCCCACTGTTATTAAAAGAACGGATCTTGGTAACACATTAGAATCCAAACTGCATACATTCTGAATGGCAAAGCATATTGAAAATTACATGTAGTTTTGAACTGTTTCAAGGAATGCCTCAATTCATAGTCAAAACTTTTCTAATACTTAAATTATTATTCTGTCATATCTAGGAATGAATCCATGAAAAAGTTCCAACTGGTACATAACACAGGAGTTCAGCAGCTCATCAACATCCCTGTGATACGCTCTCTTTACTGGCTCCGCACTGAATATAGCCCAAGCCCTTCATGGAATTGGCCTTATGAGAGATTACTTGACCATGACCTACCATAACAACTAATTTCCACTAGAACAATTAAAGTGTTAACCAACAGAAGGAGTCTCATGAGCATAGGAGACCAAACTTGTATAGGAGCTTGATCTTGAACTCCCACGGGGAATAAGAGATAAGGCTTCCTATGTTCAGAATTAAACACAAGACTAATTTCTTTATCTTGGCTTCCCCCAAATACATTATTCTCTCAACTCCCCCATTATAATACACTCACACATTCATGCATGCACACACATACTGTCTCTCAGCTAAGCAATCTATAGCTGATGGAAGCTGGGAAGGATTAGACAGATAGATTGCTGTCATTTATATTTATACACATTTGGAAAACACTTGGATGCTATGGTGATATTGACCATACAGACAGCCTGACATTTTGTCAGCTATTACTCTTTTATAATTCTGCATATTGGGCTAAATCCTACAGTTACACATTAGGTTTAAGATAGTCAGAATACAATTGTAGAGTGACAATGTATATTGAACTGATTTAGCATTCAATGGGTGTGTAACATAAGGGCAACTTAAAACCAAAGATCACACATTGGAAGGGGAATAGAAAGGAAGCAGTTCACAGGAGGAGGAAAGATAAAGCTATATGGAGAATAGTTATTCTGTACCCTCTTTTGTGTTAGGGTTTTCTATGGTGCTTATCACTTTAATATCTAATGCCCCAATACAGAAAATATATTTGCACATATTTAACTTTAAGCACTTGAGTATCCTGTTGAATTCTTCAGTGAGACTATTGACAGGCGTAAAGTTAAGCATATGCTTAAATGCTTTGCTAGATCAGAGCCAGAATGCTGAGCACCTTGAGGAGAGATCATATATTTTATATATAAATCGATGTTTGAATAATTCTTATTTCACTTTGGCTGGAGAAATTTGTGTTATTTCAAAATCTTAGCAAAGATCGCATTTTTAAATATATCAGTACAATAGTATATAAAATAATACAGGCTGCATCTTTTCTAAGCTTTTAGAGCAACACTTTAAAATCCTCCAGTCACAATGGAATAAGAATTACTCAAACATCAAGAAGTCTGTGTGTCTGGCCTAAAATCTAGCTAATTTAACACTGTTTTGATTGGGAACCAACAATGAATGTAGCTGCTCCAGAAGTAAACATGTCAGAGATGCTAAAAAAACCCTTTGAACTTTATTCAAAATGTTATAATGACGACACAGTAAAGAGCAAAAATAAATGTGAACATGTTGAGTGAAATCCTTGGCTGCTAGGAGTTGACATAACTATGCCAATTTATACCAGCTAAAAGATCTGGCCTTCATTTTTCACTGAACTTTATCTGAAACTAACTTCAGTATAGAACAACATAAATGTTGTAATTACTATTACTAACTATTCAGAATTAACTCTGTGGAGTTATTTCCCAGGCATAATTGCTAATTCCATGGTAATATCATGAAAAGCTGAAGAATTTATTCCATCTTTTTTTTTATGTAACTGTTAGCCTTTGAATCACAGAATTATTATTCCTCTCTTAGGGACTGAAATCCAATTTCCAAATTTGGAAATGCAAAAAGGGAAAATAAAACAAAATGAAAAAGAATCTTTAGTTTTAGTTTTCTGAGAAAGTGAAAACAAGCTGAATAAAGTAGTGCAATATAATAGTTAGCTCCGCTGAAACTACAAATCTGATTTATAGTGTAACATCAAATTAATCTGTTTCACTTCACCTCAAAGCTCTTATCTACCGACTTTACCTTGCTTTTTCAATACTTTTGGATAATTTTAGTGAGACACCACTCACCAAAAACTAACCTTAAGTAATATGTTTATTTAGCATCAGATCCTCTTTATAAGGACCCTTAGGGCTCAATCCTACAAGATACTGAGAACTCTGGCGTTACCCAGCAAAGCACTTAAACATAATCTAAACTTTAAGCACTTGATTTTAAACATTTCATTTGTTCCAGTAGCTAAAGTGCTTTTCTGGTTTAGGCCAGCATGCTCAGCATCTTGCAGGATTGAGCCCTTAGTGATGTTACAAGCCAGAATCAAGGGTTTACTTGGAACAGTTCACTATAGTTTAAGTATATTAAGAACTACAGAACTTTCAGCACTGGCATAATTTTCCTCCCTCTGAATTCAGTGATAAAACTCTCATTGAGTTCAATGGGAGAGAAATTCAAAAGTGCTGTGCTCTTTTGAAAATCATATCCTAACTGACCCTTGCTGTACCATGGACCCAAGGTCCATGACAAAAAAAATTGTTATATACTAATTAGTTTGAAAGAAGCTTCCTAAAGTGCAGACTCTGACAATGCAAATGGGTTCAAAATCTTTTCTGTTACATCTCTTTCAATCTGTAATAACTCCACTAAAGTGTGTGGTGATACTCCAGGTTTACATTGGTGCAGCTGTTAGTAGAACTTGCTCCTGATTTTTTTTTTTAAAGCTACACTTTACCAAGATAGTACAATTAAAAAAAAAAAAAAAAAAAAAAAAAAACTTGGGGATTGATCTTCAATGGGGCTGAATATTGACACCTGCCATTGATGTCAATCATAAACAACTTAATACATCAGCTGAAGTAAATGGTGGCTATGGAGGATCAGAACCTATTAAGTTCACGCTTTTAGATTTTAAAATACTTTGACAAAGCCTCATGGGAAACATTCAATTAATTCCAAGACAAGTAAGCATGACTAAATCAGCAGATTTGGAATTGCAAGCTAGCAGATGGAATTGTTTGACATTTGTATACAATTTGGCATTTTGGGTTCACTTAAAAATCTTTCTGGACA
This sequence comes from Emydura macquarii macquarii, assembly GCF_026122565.2. Lineage (NCBI taxonomy): Eukaryota > Metazoa > Chordata > Testudines > Chelidae > Emydura > Emydura macquarii. The sequence goes on from NW_027133377.1 coordinate 7,000,705, forward strand.
TGTCATAGCATTGATATAAAGGGAAGGCTATAGTCAATATCAGACCAGCCTGTAGGCATGAAATAATGAGTAAATGTATACATTTCTTCTTTCCCCTTCTTTCCTCTCGAATATAAAACAGGTTAACATAAATGATTAAAAGAAGATGAGGGAAAGAACTTTCTAACATACTGCCAGGCTTGATAATCTATTTAAAATAAACATGACCCTTTCCACAAAAAGAGAGTGAAAACGTACAAAGCCTGTCTTGCGGTCCTTTTTTGATCAACGTTTTGACCATATATTTGTCCTAAAGGGGAATATTAACAATGTTTAACTGCAAATCATTTTCAAGCATTGATACTTTGTATAAATCAGTGACAAACTTCACTCTGCAAAAATGGCAAGAAGGACTTTCAGTCGCTTTATTTTATTTCATGTGCCAGGCAGAGCACTTTAAGATACTAAAATAAAACACACCTAACCAAAATAAAACAATACAATTTAATTAAAAGTCTGCTCATAGATGGAGGTGTTTAATTTGTACTGAGGGAACAGCCAGACAAGAATTCAGCAACAGATCTTACCCAGAAAGATGATGGATGAGATCCCTCTTCCTGGACATGTCACTTTACACCACATAGAAGGACCACAGGGGCATGGAAAGGGCCATAAAACAATTCTACACAAGGGAGGATTCTATTGATGTAGACGCTGTAGTAGACAGCCACAGAAAGCTGTCTTCTGAAGACTCTCTCCCAAGCCGTGGAATTTTCCCCAGGGCAGAATGGCAGACGCCCTGGTTTTTTTTTTTTTTTTTTTTTTTTTTTTTTTTTTTTTTTAACCTTCCTCAGCAGCATGGGGCATGGATCGCTTGCTGGTGGACTCTCTGTATCCTGAAGTCTTTAAACCATGATTTGAGGACTTCAATAACTCAGTCATGGGTTAGGGGTCTATTACAGGAGTCTGTGGCCTGTGTTGTGCCGGAGGTCAGACTAGATGATCATAATGGTCCCTTCTGACCTTAAAGTCTATGAATAGGGAGCATGCCAGGTGTTGGGCAGGCATTTTGAGGGTAGGGCTGCAGCACATTGTGCTGCAGAGATTCCAGACAATGCTGCCATCCCTTAGAGAGGCCTGCGGAGCTGTCTAAATTATGCTGTAGAACTCTCCAGATCTTGGAGTAGCCCATGTTTGGGAGGACATAAAGTTTGCATAATGCCACTTAATGAATTATGTTAACAATGATTATATGATGCAAGTGACCAAGCACCAACAAAATCATCTGCATTCAAGGTACAGTCAACAATCCAGCTGAAACACAGCAGTCAGAGAGTTGCTAACATACCTTGATAAAAATAAATACATTTTCTGTATAGGGAGACAATCAAAGTCTATTGGGTCAGATAAAATTGAATAAAATATTTCATCCTTCCTATAATCCTTACTACAGAATCCCGTCAAACTTGGAGGTGATTGAAGGATACAGACACATCAGGTAACCAGGAGCTGTACCAATCCAGTCAGGATAGGATGAGGGTCTATCATCTGGTTGTGTTACAGTCCAGAAGTGTTCTGACTTAAGAGAAAGTGGAAATCCCACTGGCTGGTTTCTCAAATTTTATAACTGTGCCTACCGCTTATCAATAAATAAAAAGTGCCAAAGAATAGACTCCCTGCCCTGAAGAGTCTACTGAATAAAGGCTTGGATGGGGTACTATACAGAATAACAATACAGATTAACACAATACAGGTACATATTGTGATGTGCAATGATTATTGTAACGGTAATGCTTCATATTACATGTGAGTTTTCAGCACTTTAGAATGTAAACTCTTTGGGGCATGAATCATCTTTTCATTATTTGTATGCACAGTGTTTAGCTCAGTTGGATCCTAATCTAGGTGCGAATACAATGCAAATAAATTATTAATATAATAAAATAAATAATAATAATGTGAAGGAAAACAGGAAGATAGAGAACTAACCGGAAAACTGTTGCAACATTCCATGGCTGGAATCATATTTAATTAATCCAAGGAGACACTGATAGGATGAAAGTATCCAGGTGAGAATTTGGATCAATCAGAAGCAACTCTGTCAGTCTTGTGTGCTCACCTTTTAAATGGTGCACTCATGCATGCTTAGTAAGGCAGGTTATGAGTTTTAATTCCTCTGATTCACGTGAGATGGTATAAAAAGTGAAGTTTGTGAGCCTTTGGCACAGCTTTGATGTTCAAATGCAGATCTACAAAAGATACCATCTAACAGAAGTCTGTAAAATGCCTAAGCAACCTCGAAATCTAGTGTCTGTTTCAAAATAAAAAAAACAACCAAGTTAAAATGCTGGCAATCTTGGTAAAAATAAGATGGCTCAGAAGTTCTAATGTATGCTTTCAACAATGTGGTTTACAGTGGCACAAGTTACAAATAATTAAGCAATGAAAACCCAGAAACCTGATTTCCAGTGAGAATCATTGAGAATATATGATCTTGTGTCAAGAGTTCTCCAAAGCAGAAGTGAGTGGGGACAACAAGTTAAGGCATGCCATTATCATGCATTTGTTAGACTTCTCTGAGGTAACGTGGGAGTAAAAGGATGAGGAATTCAACCTATACATAGCCTGTAAAGAATTTGTATATAAAGAAAACTGCACCCTGGAAGTTAGGATTTCAGGTTAAGAAAAAGTGGTGTTGGAGTTATAAGGAGGACAGTTCCCTCTCATACACACACCGTTCAACTGCGTGTTTCTAAAATTTTTGATATATTTTATTTCTTTAACTTTGTCACATAGTGCCTGGCACTGACATTTTGGGCAATGCTTGGAAAATCTGACAACAGTAGATTGGAGGGAGGTAAGGGCAAAGGGCTTTGGCTGTAGAAATGTACAGGATGCTGTAAATCAAGGGAAGGAAGATCCTCTGATGTCCAGCATCGCACTAATGATATTCCATTAGGAAACTTGTATACAATTGTGACCCCCAAGAACGTAGCGGTGATATAGCACAGCCTCAGAAAGTTGAAGGCATTTATAGGGCTGACCTGAGGGTCTGAGTTGCAATGAATACATGATTTTATTTAGTTTATAGTGCTTAAATGAAAGGAGACAAAGGGTATAAAGGAGAACCTGAAGGAAAAGGAAAGATCGTTGCCAAGAAGCCAAATGAAATGGTAACTAATAAAAAATGAGACAATTAATTGATATTAAGGAAAGATTAAGTATAAAGCTTAAGGAATCAGGTCAAATTTCTTGACACAAAAGATAGCAGAAATATGAATGGAGAGAAGAATGCATACGGAAAAAGCATAGTCCAGTTTAGGAATGAGAAGAATGTGATATGTGAGTCGCCTGAATTAAACTGGAAGAAAATCATATTAAAAATATTCTCAGCTATGATAGTTGGAGCACAATGAAAGTGATCCTATAACATACTTCAAAGTGACAGAATGTCTCTAAAGCCTCTGCATTTTTCCTCAGCTATAAAACAAAGGTTTCTTTAATTGCACACACTACAATGCTCTTAAATGCCTTAAGCTCTGAAAAAAATTAACAGGTAACATCTAACGCAGATTGAAATGAAATCTAGATGAATTTGTGCTGGAATTTAAGTTCTATCGTCAGGATGCCTATCTGAAATCTCAGCACCAGTTTCCCTTCTTTTTCTGAGCCAAGATAGTGAGATAGTGTGAGTATACGTGATTGGTCAAATATAAATCTGATCATGCGAAACAATGTTTATTGATGCATAAGACTATCTTCCAATGTAAGCTAGTGACAGCATTCCACTACAGCAAAGAAATTCAGAACTTCCCAAATGCAACTAGTTCTTTTCTCAGTATCGCTACTGCATAGATAGTGAAATACTATATTTGAACAACAGTTTATATTCAGTCTGACAAAATTAAAATAGTCTTATAAAGCATTTGCTAGGGAACCAGATGAAATGCTTTCTAGTGCAATGATTCCAATGGTCTGGCTACATAATCTTATCACATTTGATTTCAGACACTGTTTCCAGATGCAAAAGTGAATATAATCCTGATGATACAAAACCACTGCCAACTAGCATTAGAAACAGTGCAATAAAGCAAGCATCTCTTTCTCACTACACTGGTTAATTTTGATTACCTACATATTGGGCTGTTGGATGCGAAATGAAAATCAACATTTATTACAAGAGAGACAAATATTAATGCTCTTTTTTCCTCATAGTGACTAAAAGATACCACTTGAAAGAAAACAGTATCACTGTTCTTGAGAACTAAGCTAAAATCAGCAAGCTATAGGGTCAGATTCGCAGTTATACTGACTAAGGCTAGGAAAAGTTGATGGGGATGAGTCACAAAGAAGCTGTTGGTTATTTCATGATCCTGAGGCCTTTCTTATCCATCTATGCAGCTAAAACTCATCCAATAAAGCCCATCAGTTATGGCAATATCCTTCTTGAGAAATGCAATCTTGCCCTGCTCATATTCATTAAGAATAGCACTGCCAAGATCATTTTCCTAGACTGTTGATTTGACCATGTCACCTTTCTCTTTGAATCCCTCCACCAGCACCTGCTTCTCTATTGCATCAAACATAAGCTGTTTGTCTGCACTTTAAAGTCCCTTTATAGTTACCTATCATTCCTCATTTGCTGTTGAACTGTCAACAAGCATCTCCAATTGGTTCATGATGCCAGCCTCCATTCTACTTGTTAAATTTTCAAACAAGCATCTTCATGCTTATTCCTATTCTTCCCTACATGCTTGGGAGGTGCTCACCATAAATATGCAAAGCTACCTCTCCGTCCACCTTCAAATCCCTCCTCTAAACTCTTTTTACTCTGAGGACTATAAAATGGTCAGGCTCTGGTGCACATAGACCATTGCCTGTTGTGCAGGCCAATTTCATCTAATTGTTTCCTTGTATTTTAATGGTCTGTATCCATTTGTTGTCTTATACTTTGATTATCAGTTTCTTGGGGCAGGGGCTGGTTTTGTTCGGTTTGTACAGTGCCCAGCACAGTACATTAGAATCATAGCATCATAGGACTGGAAGGGACCTCGCAAAGTCATCTAAGTCAAGTCCCCTGCACTTACGGCAGGACCAAGCATTATCTAGATCATCCTTAAGAGGTGTTTGTCTAACCTGCTCTTAAAAATCTCCAAAGATGGAGATTCCACAACCTTCCTAGGCAATTTATTCCAGTGCTTAACTAACCTGATGGTTAGGAAGTTTTTTCTAATGTTCAACCTAAACCGCCCTTGCTGCGATTTAAGCCCATTGCTTCTTGTCCTATCCTCAGAGGTTAAGGAGAACAATTTTCTTCCTTCCTCCTTGTAACAACCTTTTATGTACTTGAAAACTGTTATCCTGTCCCCCCTCAGTCTTTTCTTTTCCAGACTAAACAAACTCATTTTTTTCAATCTTCTCTTATAGGTCATGTTTTCAAGACCTTTAATCATTTTCGTTGCACTTCTCTGGATTTTTTCCAATTTGTCCATATCTTTCCTGAAATGTGGTACCCAGAACTGGACACAGTACTCCAGTTGAGGCCTAATCAGCATGGACTAGAGCAGAACTACTTCTCAGGTCTTGCTTACAACACTCCTGCTAAGAGATCCCAGAATGTTTGCTTCTTTTTTTTTTTTTTGCGCAACAGTGTTACATTGTTGACTCAGTTAGCTTGTGATCCACTAGGACCCCCAGATTCCTTTCTGCTGTACATCTTCCTAGAGAGTCATTCCCATTTTGTATGTATGCAACTGATGATTCATTCCTAAGTGGAGTACTTTGCATTTGTACTTATTAAATTTCATCCTATTTACTTCAGACCATTTCTCCAGTTTATCCAGATCATTTTGAATTTTAATGCTATCTTCCTAATCACTTGCAACCCCTCTCAGCTTCATATCATCCACAAACTTTATAAGTGTACTCTCTTGGGCTCCTAGGTGCTATAGTAATAGAAATAAATAAATAAATTATGTGGAGTGCAGAATATCAGAGTAGACAATTGACATTTGGACCTGAAAGAAGCAAAGTTTGTCCATTTTATTGTAATTCTGCTATGTGACCTATCCTAGCCCAGCCCTGCAGAATCTCTCTTTTAGCTAGAAGACATTGTCAGGAAAAAAATTGCTTGCAATACCTATTTTTCCAGAATTTCTAGCCATGACTGAAGCAGAAATGCTGGAAATGTCACATGAAAATCTCAAGAAGAATCAGTTTTAACACAGTTTTGCAGGCCCACTGCATTCAAATACTTGGATAAGCGTCTGAACTTTTGGATGCTTAGCCTAACAGAAATTGAACTTCAAACCACCACACATTTAAAAACAAAAACAAAAAACCAACTTTGCTGAGTCCATGTAGTAATTCAGCAACAATGGATATATCAGTAGTTGCTTTAAAAAGTCATTCCCTAAATAAAGAAGTGGCATGCTGATCTCAAATTTTAGCCAATTTAAGAAAAATCTTGCCTGTAGGATTGGAAGGTATAAATGGTTTCACAAATTGCCACCTGGAAAGGAAATGATTTTTAATGTTTAGTGAAATTACACTATCAATAAAGTCAGCATTATTGAACATTATTTGGCAAAACAAAACTTAGATTCAGCTTTTCCTTCTACCTCTCTAGCAATACTAATTGATTTCTCTGGTGGCTCATTCAGCACTGAGGGCAAGTCTACACTCCTGGCAGCATTCAGCGGCAGTTGACGGGAGTTATGCAAGCTACGCAGAGTAGCTCGCGTAACTCCCGTCAACTTCGTAACTTTCCTTTAGCACACTGTCTCCACTGTGCTACGCCAATGGGAAATGTGTTCCTATCGACACAGGGCTATACTTTTTGGGGAGGTGGTTTTATTAGATTGACTTCTGAATCGATTGAGCGTGTCTTCACTGCCACTCAACTGGAAAAATTGAACTGATGGCAGCAAATTTGCCACCGTCAGTGTGTACATAGCCTAAGAGTTCTGGTGTTATCACTCTGCAGCACTGCAAAGAGATGACAGCTATATTTTCACAGGTGGCTCATCAAGGAAGGCAGGAATGCTCACAGATAAGTATTTTACATCTTTTTGGACTCACCAAAGAGATTGATTAAAGAAAGGGAGTGGATGCTCTTTGATGCATTTGACTGCCTTCAGCCATTTACACAACTCTATCTCTAAACTCCGTGAAGTTTAATATTTAATAGTCTTTGGTTACTCTTACTTCAATCTTGTAAAACAAATGGTGAAGTCTGGTATTTTTTGCTGTTGCTAGGTGACCCAAACTCCCCATTGCTATTTTGACTTAAACACAAAACAAAAGCATTAGCCATCAAGGTCACAAACGTTTTTTAAAAAATTACATTTTATTTGTAAGCAATGGTCAGTTTCCATCTATCTAGCAACCCCCCCCAAGACTCTCCATTATTATTCATGGTCCAGCATTAGAGGTAATTAGCATTTTGGACCCTTGAAGTCAAGGTCTTCTACATGCGGTTGCCTTATTCAAGAGCTTTACAGACTTCTGCTTCTCAGATTTCTGTTTCAAGCCAGATATTTGCTAGTCCAGATTTTGCCAAATCATTCATCATCAGTATGGAATCAGATATTTTTATGCAAATTTCTTCTGACTGATCAGAACATTTCCATGCTCCTGTCTTCCCTGTAATGATTTAAGCCTCAAACACCAGATGGAAGCAAACAAATTACAATTAGTTTAATAAAGGACTAAATTGCTATTGGCTATTACTGTCAGAATAATCTGTTGAGGGTTTGCAGAGAAAAACCCTGGATTCATTCGATCATTTATTTCTATAACATCCTGCATAGCAACTCCACATGTGCCCTCATGAACTCTTACTCACCAGGAGCTTTAAATCCCTGTGACAACCTGAGGGGACTGGAGTCCCATGTGCAAAGTCACTCTGAGGCTTTAACATGTTTTCGTTAGTTAGCCTTTTGCCCCTCACTTCCCTCCCCTCAGACAGCAAAGGATGAATGTCAGGGTCCTTCCATGTCTGAGTCTACAGCCATTGTACCAAGCACAGTCACCTCTCTTCATCCTCATTAATTAATTCTTGTCCTTGATAATGGCATCTTTTATCCTGCTGGATAGAAAAGCTGTCTTTTCAGAAGAGAACACATGCATATGGAGGCTTTAGAAGCAGGCCTTTCAGATGACCCCTACAGTGAGCAGCAGGGCCTTTTTAAAAAAAATAAAACCTGGCCATTACATAGTGAACAACTGCATGAGTCAGATCTGTGGGTTCAGAGACCTAAGAAGAGCAGTTTAGAATTCTGCTTCCTCAGTAGCTAAGAGGCCATATACACAACACACCGGGTAATCTGTATTCTACTAGCAGGACGCCTTAAAGCAATTGGATTGGAGGTCATGAAAGCAGCTGTGTTGCGTAGGAGGAGGGTGCACTACAAATTTAGGAACACTTTAAAAAAAAATAAATTCAAGCCTTCTGAAACTGGAGCTCCGGTAAAAGGAGGAACTGGAACTGAGCTACTCCTCAGAAGCAAACCCTCAAGAGAGAAATAGAGTAATGAAGGAACACTAAGGAGGGAAGACAATGGGTTAAAAAGTGGGACAGATGGGGTTTAAAATGAGGTAAATAATGGAAAATCAGGAGGGGGGAGAATAGGCGGGAACAGTTGAAAGACCCAAAAAACCCAAAAAGGGCAAGAGAGAGAGAGAGAGAAAGCAGAGAAAAGAAAAAATTCAAGAGGAGCATTTCAGAAAGAGAAATAGATAGATAAGTGAATAAAACTTACCTCACCTAAACCAGCAGTATGGATCCATACAATCAGCTTTGCTTTTGGAAAAGCAGATTATGGATTTAGGAAGTGGCAAGCATGTCAGAGGAGAACTGAAGCACCTGAATTTTGGTTGGCAAATGGGGGGGGGGGGGAAGGGGAGGGAGGCGGAGAAATCCATGAAAATACAGCAGACAAAGAAGTAGGATCTTGAATATCTTCTGTGGCATAACAATGCTTTCACTCATCTATCGAAAGTTTTCTGGGGAAAGACCACCCCCCATCCATCACACCACATCACTACGTTTGCTATTGAAACTTCCAGCAATTTCAATTTCTTCCTCTACACTTCTGATAACTCGGTCTTTTCAGTTTTAATTGGGGTGTGGGGGAGTCACCCCTAACAAAATAAAAATCTCCGTCTCTTTGAATTAGGCTAAAGGGATCCAAAAAACATTCTTAGGTAGTGCAGCAGGTTGCCGCTTAGACTGGGCATTATAAAACTGCAAACTATCTAGGCACGAAGAGGTTACAAATCTCTGGAAGCCCCGTTCTTAAGAAACCTTGATCTGCCTTTCTAATGAAAAAATCAAAATGGATTCTGTTTGACTAGCAATCTTGTTCTTGCAAAGGATGGTTATGCAGACATAAGTGGATCTACAGGGATAAACTCTTCAGGATAGTCTGTTTCCAGAAATTGCCCACTACCAGTGTTGCCTGCATCAACTTTTGTGTTACAAGATCATGTGCCAGCAACAGCATGGCAGTGATTATTATTAAAGGTGCAGTTACTCTGAATGAGAACCATGGCTTCCCTGCTGGCTGACAACACTGTGCAAATCTCATTTGTGTTACTGTAGAACTGCATACTGTACTTACTTAATGAGAAAAAGTATGTGCTGCTTTTAGGGTAGCTAGATTCTCTTTCACAGTTTTGTGTCCAATCAAGTGGTAGAAAAATTGACATTTAAGAAAGGTTGAAGTCAGTTACATTTTTCCTACAGTGCATACAAATGATGTACTGAAATAGGGACTATAACTGTACTATAGTTATTGTAGGTTTCCTATCACTGTGGCTTCCAAGATCTCTCTTTCATACAAAAAGTGAAGCTCATATGCAAATTTACCTCTTACTGACATTATTTGGATTTGCAAAGCTGCTTTGCATTAAAATGAAATGTAGACAGAGAAAGCTGATTATGAATCAATAACATTTTCTTGAATTAATAACTCTTGATCAGTTTTGGCATCATACCAAAGAGACCATGCTGTTCTTTTCTAACCCTGAAAATATTTTCCAAAATGAGGGCGATAGCATTTATTCAGCATGTACTGGGAATCTTGATTGTGCAGAAATAAGAACTAACTCTTACAGTGAGACGCTCTTCTACTAGATGTAGGTTCTTGGATGGAGGCCAACAATATTTTAATCTGAGTCTGCCTCCATGATGCAATGTGGTACAGTATTTACCTTATGGAGATGTCTAGATTAGTGGATTATAAAAGAAAAAAGATTAAGCAATATCTACAGATCCCACACTCATTTGGACTCATCAGAGCCACCAATATTACAGGATTTTAAAAAAAATTATTAGAGCCATAGTTATCTACATTTCATTATTATTTTTTTTGGCAAGGGATGAAAATAAAACAATTTTATAGAAAAAGAGAAACGATGCAATCTTTTCCTCCCTCTCACATTTCTGTAAAGTGTTTTCATTTCTACAGAAGAGAGATAGCTGCTTAAAACAATACAATATACAATAAAGGCTAGCAAGTACTGGGGAAAACATGCATACTGTGACTTATAAGTATCCATATTCATCTTAGCCCTGTTGAAGTCCAATAGCACCTGACTTGAGCATGCTTTGACCCCATTGGCTTTAGTGTTTTTGCATGGCATGTTAGTCAGAACAGAATTTAGTTTTAAAATGCTTTATAAAAGCCTTTGTGTCTGAGAATTTGGATAAAAAGTAGGCAGTTTGTCAATTTTCTGTAGAAAAAACTAGAAGCCAAAGGCAACAAACTTGGCAATAGAGTAATAAGAAGTTTAGATTTTCCTGAAAACAAGTTGTCCCAATTTGGGACCAAAATTAAAATTCTGGAATTCTTTTTGGGACAGAAAATCTGAAAAATTCCATTTTAGAAGATCCAAAACAGAGGTTTTCAGCTAGTTGGATGCCCACTTTGAAGATGTTTGTTCAATGTTTTAATTGAATTATTAAAACTATTTAAAAAAAAAAAAGCAGTAACTTAGCTTGGGAAATATTCATTAGCATGATATATCACTCACTAGTCAGTGAAGACGAATCACTAGGGCAAGAATTTTTATATTTATTTATTTTTTATGAGGTATTCCAATATCTGAATGTTTAGGAAATACTTAGTCAATTTAGGGCAGGATCAAAAACAAACAAAAAATCCCCCAACAAAACAGATAAAAGCAGAAAGGCACAGCCAGGGGAAACAAATCTACCTCATAAAAGAAAGGGTAAAAAATTATCAGAAAGCTCTGCAGTCTAAAAAGTACCATAAAATAAAGGGACATAGCTATATCACTACCAGGATGTTTATGATCCAGAGCCTATTTTTCCATACAAAACAAAAATAAAATCAACTAGAAATAAGACATGTTCAACTGCTTAAGCAAGGTAGCATACTGAGAGATAACTGAAGTGGAGGAAAAGTATAAAAGCAAAATTCCGAAGAAATTAAAACAAACAAAAGAGACAGCAACTCTTCTGAAAAACAATTAAACTGAGACTAATCTGGATGAATTTCACAAATCTCTGTTCCAAACCACCACAATTGTTGTGTCCAAGGCATTAATGAGATGTTAAAATGCCATAAGAAGAACGTAATTTATTACTATTGTTAACAACATCAACAAACAAACGAAAACCAATAACAATCCTAATTCCTTGGACAAACCCATCAGGATCACTAAGGTCTGCATGGCTCAACTTGGCAATAATATACCTCATCATGGAGTTAATCTCAGTAAGAACACCTCAGAACTAGGCTCTTCTCTAAACCTCTGTCATTCCCCTGACCTCTCTGGCTCAGGTCCTTCCTGATACTTTCCTCTCCCCAGCTCCCTTTCTCCAAAGAGTCAACCCTGAGTATGTGCCCTCCTCTCCCCACCCCCCAGATTCCACCGAGACCCAGCTCCTCTCCTCCTCTTTTGACTCTTGCCCTCCCCAGACCCTGGGTCTCCCCACATGATCTCCCACCTTATGCCCTCCAAAGGTCCCCCACTCTGTATCTGCCGCCACCCGCTGCCCCCCGTTCTGCTTCCCTACTCCTATTTGGACCTCTTTCAGGAGGTATAGAGCAAGTGCAGGAGCACTTTGGAGCCCAGGTACCTGCCTGCCCTCCTCTGCTCCCAGAAATGGGGGAGTGGAGATGGGAAAAAGGGGGAAGTTGTGACTCCAGAAAGTAGGCTTCTGGCTTCCCAACAGGTGGTCAGAGCGAGCGCAGTGGCAAGAAACTGCAAACGTAAACTTCTTCTTGCCCCTTACACTATTCAATAGCTGACGGGCAGGGGATGGATGAGAAAGTGCTGAGCTGCATAAGTGACATCCTCCGCTTGCTCTCTCCTCCTCCCTCTGCAGCCACTCTTCCTTCCCTCCAAGAGGCGGCTGAAAGTTAGGCATGAGGAGAAAAACAGTATTGTCCCCCACATGATGAAAACTGGGTGGGAGTAGGAAGAGATGTCCAGCTTCTTTTTCTCTCTCTCCCTCCAATGAAATAAAATTACATCCAATGCTTTGGGTACAAGAGAAGGTATCATAAGGATCATTGGGATGAATATGAGCAAAAGAAAAGTTCAGTTGACTATCAGGAAATACATTCTTACAACGAGGTCTATTAGTTCATGGAAGGCTCTCTAGAGGAGTGGGTCAGTCTCCGTCAGTATAGACTTTTCATAGCAGACTGTAAAAAAGCACTGAAAACATATACTATAGGGAATAATCCGGAAGGATTACTAATGATATTTAGTATTTTTCTTAAAACTGTAGTTCCTGGACTCACGTGATAATGTGAAAATCTCAGCCTTCATTTAAAACAAACAAACAAAAACAAATTTCTAGCTCTTGTGGTTGTGGAGAAAAGCGTTAAAGCATGAACCCCAAAAGTATTAAATCAGAAGGCAAATAAAAGAACCAAAGATTTATTATTTATAAAAATCTCATGCTTTTTTTTTTTTTTTTTTTTAGGGCTCAGCTCGTGAGTTTTGATTCCTTGGGGATGGCTATACTGTGAACCAGATCTCTATATTTCTTTGATTCCCTGATACTGTACTCAGTGTCTCAGCACATATACTTTCCTGTTTCTAAGAATCATAAAGAAGACGACGACTGCTGGTGGTTTAGAGATTTGGTCAACAGCTTTATGCTAAAAACTTAGAAGCAAACGACATGTACTTTATTTCCCAGATAACTGGAGGCTGAACACAACATTTGGGAAGAAAGCAATTCAGGGACTAGCAATAAACTCACTAAAGCTGGTCAGAAAATGTCCAAATTTTGATTCTTCAAAGAAAAATTCAGGTTGTAATGAAAAATGGAAATAGAATTTCTACTATTTGTTTTCTCCATTTTTAACACGTTTCTACAAACCTGTCCCACAACCACAGCTTTTCTGCATGCTCTAAACTAAACAAGTACTGTGAAAATTGTTATGAACAGAAGTGACAGAGGAGAAGCTAGGGGAAAGATTCCAACAACAACAAACCACGATATCCCAAAGAATCAAAATCATGATATCCCAATTACTCCATCCTGATACACTCTTTTGAGTTAATGTTTTAAAATCTGATTCAGCTTTCACTGAGAGCTACACAATTGAGTTCAGTGGGAACAGGACTGGTTTCTTAGAAAAGTGCTTGTCAAAAACAAAGGGCAAAGACCAAGTCTTCAGCTGAACTCGTATATTTGTATACTTTTCTCCATACTGGAGTACTCTAACCATAAGACTCATTTAAAAAAATAAACTTATGAGAAATTAGCACAGTACTATGCTTTCTATTGCACTTCTTCCACCAACTTTTTCAGCATTAAAACAAAAGTGCAGAAGCTGGAGTGCCATCAAAGTATTGATTTTATAAGGTGGATTTGTCATGTTATATGGCACACAGGCAGGCTTTATTCCAAGGAATGTGTCTAGTTCAACAAGTTTCTACAAACCTGTTCCACAACCACAACTTTCCTGCATGCTCTATAGTAAACAATATTCTGGGCAACAGAATGGCACAGGAGAGAAATGCCACATCAAACCTCCTTGATTGGTTCAGCGGAAATGGTTACTACAGTATCTGAAACCCAAAGATGATTCTAGCATTGACAGGAGGAGCTTGTAGGAAGCCAGTGAGAAGAAAGGGGGACTGTAACTAGAGAGGATTGGGTACAGTTTGTTTTGACTTTTTAAGCTTGGATGTCCAGGTAGTATCAGTTTCCCCAAATGCCATATTTCACCTTCAACTTTCTAGGAAACTTCATCTCTTCCTATGAGATGAGGAGCAGGCCACAGTAAAATATTTGTCATCAGGATTCCTGTAACTCATTGTGAAGCCTATGCACAGGCTCCAGCTAATACAGTATGGGGCTGCCTACCTTCTCCATGGTTTTGGCCATCATGAGCACAGCAGACCTGGCTCTCAAATCTAGCACTGGGTTCCAGTCAGGTTCCAATGCAAGTTCAAAACCTTGGTCCAAATTTTCAAAACAATTAATGGAACAAAGACCGATTTTCAATCAATGACCCACCCCACATGACAGCTGCATTCCCCGGGAACAATGCGGATCTCAAAGCCCAGGTCAACACATGTGAGAGATGGGGACACAGAAGTCTCTGTGGAGGAGATTCAGCTATGAAATAATCTTTCAAAGGAGGTGAGTGAATCAGAGTCTGACCACCTATAGAAAATGTTGCAAAGCCTTCCTCTTTGAGAAAGCCTTTGCACCACAAGTGTCAAACAATCTGAACACCTCTTTTACCACCAAATTCCCTCCAAAAAACAAAACAAAAACTACCCTAAGCAGAGTTCTGACCCCAAAGGGAGAAGTGTCAGAAATTCCATGAAGTCCACCAAGAGCTTTGCTATTGATTTTATGTGAAAGGAACTCAGATACTAAGAGGATGGACAGTAGAATAAAACTCTCAGATCAACAGTTAATAGTTCAAAAATTGGGTGAGATTCTGAATCAGTTCTTTGGTTCAAATGCATATGCATATCACTATTGACTATTCAACTCTGTTTAAACAGATTTGTATTAATTTCAGTACAAACAAGGAATAGGAAAAAGGAAAGAAAACATTCAACGTTCAAGCATGGCAAATTATTTAGAGTGTTGTGGGTGTGTGACAGATTACAAAACTGATATAAAGACAGTGATTCTCACTTTAAGTGCTTACAGTGCAAGCACTTAAGCACATTATCCAGACTAATAATATAGATGGGACCATAGTTCAAAAGAAACAAGTAGGTACAGAGATATCATTAGTTAAAAGGTCAACATAAGATGGTCTAGAATTTAAAAGGATTGTTATTGTTAATTCTTATTAATGGAGAGAACTGATGACCTAATCCCCACGATGGTAAAAATATAGAGTAGAGTTGCTTATAGTATCTGGAATTTAATTTTTTGAGGATACATTACTTACTAGAGCTAGTAAAAAAAGTTGAGACTAATTTATTGAACATTTCAACATAATTTTCTATTAGTTTTCACAATGGATTGATGTTTTTGAGTTTTGTTTCCAAAATAAATAATTTAAATAAATAAATAATTTAAAAGACGCTAATATTTTAAATCTCAAACATGAAGATTTTTTAACACAAATATTTTGAAAGTGTTGCGTGACTAAGCTGACCAGTCAAAATTGCTTATGCTACTACCCTCAAAATCCCAAAGATATTGTCAGGACACAAACAAAGAAGAAAAGCATACCAGTCACTAAATAAATAAGAGAAAAGTTTAAGAACAAAAAAATCCAAACCAAACCCTAAGCAACCACCCAGCACCAAGCGCAAGAGAAAATTTTTGATGACCGAGAGTGAGAAAATTCAGCTTCACAAAAAGCTGGTGCTGAAAAAAAACCTATTTTTCAACAAATTTTGACTAGCTCTGTTATTTACTGATGCTCCACGATTAAAAATTATAAATACAAGTAATTTTAACAGGTACATATGTAAGGCATAACAGGTTTACACTCTAAAATGTCAGCATGTATTCTAACCGGTGAAGTCATCTTACTTATTCAAATTGGCAACTAACCCTCCAGACATAAATTTAAAAGCAAATACAGAGAGATCAATTTAACAGTCACCACCCACATGTTCAGTATTATGGTTGTGTCTATGTTTTAGTCAATCCACTGAAACTAAATTAAATTTTCCTGAATTAAGTCTTATTGAGCCAGATTCATCTTCGATGTAATTCCATTGACTTCAAAGATGAATTGGGCATTGTACAATACCAGTCCTCTATTTTGTGGCCTCAGAATACAGCATTATCTTATCCACATTACTATGGTCCATGTGTTACCATTGACATTAAATGGAATATCATGAATGGATCAGTGGCAAGGCAATCTGATATGTGTTGCAACAGAGCTTAGTAAAAGAGCCCAAAACAACCTCAATTAAGTTGCAATTAAATCTTTCCTACTGGTCATCTGCTAGTTGAAGTCAACTGTCTTAATAGCAAGTGAAACTTCAGTCCATGCATGCTAAATTCAGCATTCCAGGATCCATGATGAAGTATTTAGGGAGTCATGGTAGATAACCAAATGAATATGAGCTCCTGATGCAATGCTGTTGCTAATGGGCAAATGCGATCCTCGGTTGTATAAGTAAGGGGATATCAAGTAAGAGTAGGAAGTATTATATACAGCATTAGTAACACCATTAATAGAATACTGTGTCAGTTTGTGGCATCCACTCTTCCAAAAGGATTTTGAAAAATTGGAGAGGATTCAAAAAAGCTACAAGAATGATTTGAGGTCTTGAAAACATACCTTATAGTGAGAAACAAAAAAAGCTTAATCTATTTACTTTATCAAAAAGAGAAGGTCAAGAATTATCTTAATTATAGTCTACAGGTACCAACATGAAGAAGAGACTTCCGATATTAAATGGCTATTTAATCTAGCAGGCAAAATCATAACAAGATCCAATGGCTAGAAGCTGAAGTTAGACAAATTCAGATTAGAAATAAAGCACACATTTTTAAATGAGATAATTAACATTTGGAACAACTTACCTGGAGACATAGTGGATTCTCCATCACACCCACTCTTTAAATCTAGACCAAATATATTTCTAAATGACAAATTATCTCAAAAAGTTACAGGCTTGATGCAGAAATTATAGAGTGCAGTTCCTTGGCCAGTGTTATGTAGAAGGTCAAACTAGATTAACACAATGGTCCCATATAGCTTTTTATTCTGGGAATCTATGAGAACGCCCCCCCGTTAATTGCACCATTTTATGCAGCTGCCTTTATAGGACCCAAATCAGCACAGTACTTAAGACACGTGCTTAAAACCCATTTAGGATAATGGAACAGCTTTTTCAGTGGAAGTTAAATACATGTTTGAATGCTTCATTGAATCAAGCCGATAAAAAAAAAAAAAAAAAAAAAGCTATTAATTTCTTTGTTAGTTGTCATTAATAGGTTTCATTATCTTGGCACATTTGTGAATTTCAATATTATTTCACTGAAACTTTTTTAGGTTAATTTCACTGCAGATTTTTGCTGCAATACAGTTTTATTTGTCAAATCCCAATATAACAAACCAAATCAAAAGATTTTGAATTTCTTTTCTTAAGTTATAGTGCCATTAAAATACAATTTACAAATTCCTAAGTACCATTAGAAAGTTTGTTCGTCTGTTTTATTAAAGCATTACATTTCTATTCAAGTTTCCAATATAAAAAGCTTATTTCAGAGGTTTATAACTCAGCCATGAAAACTTTGTGTAGATGCTCACAGGCAAACAAGTTTAAGGAGCAAAAAAGAGTAGGGTGGTTTTTCTAATTAACAAATCAAAAAAATCAATGTAAATATTGTAAGGCTTCATAAATGTTAAAATTGCAAATGCTTTTGATAGCTTTGAGTATGTATAACGGAAAACCAGATTTCATTTAAAAAGAAAAAATATATATGGTAGTGCTTTAAACATATTTGTTGTTTAAAAAATAAGAAAGGAGAGCAGCAGAATACAGACCCTGGACTTCAGAAACCCAGACTTTGACTCCCGCAAGGTACTGATGGGCAGGATCTCCTGGGAGGTAATTAGGAGGGGGAAAGGTAGCCAGGAGAGCTGGCTGTATTTTAAATCAACCTTATTGAGGGTGCAGGAACAAACCATCCCAACATGCAGAAAGAATAGCAAATATTACAGATGACCAGCTTGGTTTAACAGAGAAATCTTCGGTGAGCTTAAACGAAAAAGGAAGCTTACAAGAGGTGGAAGTTTGGATAGATGACTAGGGAGCAGTATAAAAATATTGCTCTAGCATGCAGGGGTGAAATCAGGAGTTATAGCTAGCAAGGGACATGAAAGGTTAGAAGAAGGGTATCTACAAGTATGTTAGCAACAAGAAGGTGGTCAAGGAAAATGTGGGCCCCTTACTAAATGGGGGAAACAACCTAATGACAGATGATGTAGAAAAAAGCTGAAGTACTCAATGCTTTTTTTGCCTCTGTCGTTACAGACAAGGTCAGCTCCCAGACTACTGCACTGGGCAGCACTATATGGGGAAGAGGTGAACAGCCCTCAGAGGTGAAAGAACAGGTTCAGTACTATTTAGAAAAGCTGAATATGCACGTCCATGGGGCAAGATGCAATGCATCTGAGGGTGCTGTGGGAATTGGCTGATGTGACTGTACAGCCATTATCTTTGAAAACTCGTGGCAATCGGGGGTCATCCCAGACGATTGGAAAAAGGCAAACATAGTGTCCATCTTTAAAAAACAGGAGGAGGAGGATCCAGGGAACTAGAGACCAGTCAACTTCACCTTAGTTCCCAGAAAAATCATGGAGCAGGTCCTCAAGGAATCCATTTTGAAACACTTGGAGGAGAGGGAAGTGATCAGTAACAGTCAGCATGGATTCACCAAGGGCAAGTCATGCCTGACCAACCTGATTGCCTAATATGGTAAGTTGACTGGCTCTGTGGATGTGAGGAAAGTGATGCCAAATTTTGATATGGTCTCCCACAGCATTCTTGCCAGCAAGTTAAAGAAGGATGAGTTGGATGAATGGACTATAAAGATGGATAAAAAGCTGGCTAGAGCATTGGGCTCAATGGGTAGTGATCAACAGCTTGATGTTTAGTTGGCAGCTGGTAACTAGTGGAGTGCCCTATGGGGAGGTCCTGGGGCCAGTTTTGTTCAACATCTTCATTAATAATCTGGATGTTGGGGTGGATTGCACCCTCAGCAAGTTTGAGGATGACACTAATCTGGGGGGAGTGGTAGATATGCTGGAGGGTAGTGATAGGATACAGAGTGACCTAGACAAATTGGAGAATTGGGCCAAAAGAAATCTGATTAGGTTCAACAAGGACAAGTGCAGAGTCCTGCATTTAGGATGGAAGAATCCCATGCACTGTTATAGACTGGGGACTGACTGGATAAGCAGCAGTTCTGCAGAAAAGGACCTTGGGGATCCAGTGGACAAGAAGCTGGATATGAGTCAACAGTGTGCCCTTATTGTTAAGAAGGCTAATAGCATATTTGGCTGCATTAGTAGGAGCATTGCTAGCAGATTGAGGGTAGTAATTATTCTCCTCTCTCTGGCATTGGTGAGGCCACATTTGGAGTACTGTTTCCAGTTTTGGGTCCACTACTGGAGAAAGGATGTGGACAAATTAGAGAGAGTCCAGTGGATGGCAAAGAAAATCATTAGGGGGCTGGGGCACATGACTTATGAGGAGAGGCTGAAGAAACTGAGCTTATTTAGTCTGCAGAGGAGTAGAGTAAGGGGGGATTTGATAGCAGTTTTCAACTACCTGAAGGGGAGGTTCCAGGGAGGATGGAGCTCAGCTGTTCTCAGTGGTGGCAGATGACAGAACAAGAAGCAATCGTCTCAATGGGGGAGGTCTTGATTGGATATTAAGGGAAACTTTTTTACTAGGAGTGTCGTGAAACACTGGAATGGATTACATAGGAAAGTGGTGAAATCTCCATCCTTAGAGGTTTTTAAGGCCCAGCTTGACAAATTGCTGGCTGGGATGATTTAGTTGGGGTTGGTCCTTCTTTGAGCATGGGGCTGGACCAGATGACCTCTTGAGGCCCTTCCAACCCTAATCCTCTATGATTCTAACACCCCTGAAAATAATGAAACTTAAAAATTAGTTGCTCATTACATAACTCACAAACAATATTTCCCAGGAGAGTTAAATAGGCACCTTTCAACCTTAATTATATACATAGCAGTTGGGAAGAACTTCTTGACTAACTTAATTTCCACCTTCTCTCCTAATCTTGCTGCTTTATATCTGTCAAGCCCAAGTCCAGTGATTGGGAATGCTCTAATGATCCAATGGAAGTCTTCCAGACACAAACACGTCTCCATGCTGCTCCCTGTGTTGGCTAATTAAATGCTGGAGCGTACAGAATGCCAGGCAGCTCTCATGTTTATCTCTAACTATCCCATAGTATACAGACACAGGAAGTTAGTGATGGAGAGGTCTATTAGACAGTATATCTTCCAGGAAATGCAGGATTGGACATTGCATGTTGTAAATTTTTCTAGTGTTTTGTCTAGCCTAGATTTAAATATCCCAAACAGTGGGGGCAGGGGGGAGCCCTGGTGACAGTGTTCTATAGTCCAATCAACCTTACTGCCAGAAAGCTTTTTTTTATAGTCATCCAAACTGAAAGTATTAATCTCATCCCATTAGTCCTAGTCATACCATTAAAATAATTCTATTTTTCTTACATTCACTTACATCATTCAAATATTTGTACAATAGATGGTTATTATCTCCCTCCTCACTCCTTATTTTGTCTTAGCCCAAAGCAAAAATAGAATTTTAACTTACCATCTCTGTAATATAAAGGCAAATACTTTATCCAGTGGGCTACATGACAAGACACTGTTTCTAAAGTCTATAAGTGAAAAGTGGTCCACTAGGAATCCAATTCTACCTGCAATTATGCCCATTGAAACCCACTGATGTCAATGTGTATATATGGGGTACAAGGACAGAATATACCCCCAGGACTTTTATGAGAGATGTAAGTATGCTCAGGATATTTATAGGCCAAATCCATCCCTGCTGAAACTCCTTCGTCTCCACATGAGTTACTTCAAGGATAAGTTTGGCTATATATGTTCAGCTAGTGTTTATAAACATATTTACGTAACAGACTGTAATGGAAATTTAGAGTCTGGATTTTTAAAATAAAACTAATAAAACTGAAAAATAAATGAAAAAAATCAAATAAACATGAGATATTTCTGTACAATGGAAATGTTACATTAATGGCAAGCACATGGCTAAACTCCTGTGGATTATTCATATTATTCCCACAGGGGGAGTCAGGGGTTTAGTTGCCATGCAGGAAGTCAGATTAGATGATCTGACCCTGGGGCCTTACTCTGTATAACTCTATCACTATTATTGCACCCCATTTAGTCAGTGGGAGTTAGTTATTGGGAGTTTTCTGCCTAACTGCCATTTGAGCCTTTGAAAATCTCCACTGCAATACCATTTTGGATTTTATCTCCTGAGGGGAAATGATCCTACCCAATTGTGTGCTTGTACATAAGGAATTCCAGTCCTAGATGGAGTGTTTGAGTACTACTACAACACAAGTAAATAATAATAGTGGTAGTTGGAATGTTAAAGTTTCCTCCTTCCATTGGGGGTATAAATTAAGTCCTTGGGACAGATTCTGATAAAAGTTACACTGGTGTAAATCTGGAGTAATTCCTCTTAAAGTAATGGAATTATTCCACATGTGCACTCATGTGAATGAGACCTGAATCTGGTTCAGCCACTCCAATTATTGGAGTTTTATAAACTATGTAATCCAAGGATTGATAGATTTGGGTTCCCAGTGCTGCATATATTCAAAGAAAGGTTGTCAGAATGGATTGAAATTATGCCTCCAGTGCCATACGTTTCTTCTGACATACCAGCACAAATTTCTAAAGTTACTTTTATTGGTGTTAAAACTTTAAGCATTTTATTGACTTTGCAGATAAAATGCATGTTTAACTAACCTCCAGAGTGGTACAAGTTTATAAAAGGGAAGTCTTTTTTACTAAGTGACAATATTCAAAATAAATAACTATATAAAAGTATTTCAAAAATTGAAAAAGATTTCTCTTCTACTGGAACGCATTGTAGGACTCCACTTTTAATCTCAGTTGTACCAGCAAAGCTTGCACTGCAGGAGGCAGGAATTTAGCCTCCAAATCTCACCAAGACCAGTTAGATTCCAGCAAATAAATTTCAGTACAAATTGAAATAGAGCATAGTATCAGTTAAAGCAATGTGTTGTAAATAAAGTAAAAAATAAAAGATGTTTATTATCCAAAACAGTTTCATGCATAGTATAATGCAATCAGGCACAGCTCTTTTGACATCAGTCAAGTTCTTGTTTACATCTGTGGAGAATCTGGCCCTACGTAATTTTTAAACACCATATTTTTAAATTACCTATCATCTGTAACACCCTCTCAGTGGTTTGAGAAATGTCTGTCTCTATCGCTTACTTTGCCATTTTTCATTTAGCAGTTGCCCCTTTAAATTAATACTCATCATTAAAGCTGCTGTTGCTTACATGGCTCTCTGTGGAGGGGGCTTTGGTGAGATAAGTTGTGAGTCTCTGGCTTGCAGACCTGTTTAACTGTAGCTATAAAGGTACATGGAGAAGATTTTCAGGAACACAAAAGAGGGTCCATCCCCATTCTGTGGTGTTGTGGAGGATGAAAGTCTCTGGGAAGGAGAATATTAAGCTGGAGCAGAGGGAAACAAACTCATAGTTGGGAAACCCTCCTTCCAGATGATGTCAGGGAATTCTCTCACACTGAGGATACCCTTCAAGTTATTAGGAAGAGACAAGTAACAGTAATGGGGGAAAATATTATTAGAAATATAGATAGTTGTGTTTGTGATGGCTGAGAGAACTGCACGGGAATTGCTTGCCAGGTGTGAAGGCTGCGGATCTCTTGAGACATGTGGATAGACTTATGTACATGCTAGGGAGGAGTCAAGTGTCATGGTATATATAGGTACCAGTGACATCAGGAAAGGTAGGAGAGCTGTCCAGAAAGCTAAATTGCAGATACTAGATAACAAATGAAAGTCCAAGCTTCCATGATAGCATTCTCTGAAATACTTTCCATCCCGCATGCAAGGCCAATTAGACAGGCAGATCTGCAGGCTCTCAGTGTGTGGATGAGACGACGTTGGGAGGGGCGGGGGGAGGGAGACGAGATTTGGGTTAATTAGGAACTGAAGAACCTTTCAGGTAAGGAGCAGCCTATACAAGGAAAATGAGCTCCACCCTTAACCAGAATGAAACCAGATTGCTGACATGTGAAATTAAAAGGTCATAGAGGAGTTTTTAAACTAAGGGTTGGAGGAAAGCTAACAGATTCAGAAGAGAACACAGTTTGGACAGATATATCTTTTAGGAAAGATTTATTCAAGGAGATACTCTATATCCTAATAAAGAGGAGAGGATAGAAGTTGATAAAGGACAGGTAGAAACTAAAGAGAAACAGTCAAATGAAAAAGAGTCCCATTCAATTACATCTCATGAAGGCAGACAACTAAATATTGACAAATTTTATAAGTGCTTGTATACAAAGGCAGGAAGTCTAAATACTAAGATAAGTGAACTTGAGTGCCTGGTATTAAATGAGGATATTGATGTAATAGGCATCACAGAAACGTGGTGAAACAGTTATAATCAATGGTACACAGTAATACCAAGATACAAAATAAGAATGACGGAACAGGTTGAGTTGATGGGGAGTGGCAGTATATGTGAAAGAAAGCATACAATCAATTATAGTAAGCATTTTAAATGAATCGAACTGTACCATAGAATCCCTGTGGATAAAAATGTCAAGCTTGAATAAGAGAATAGCAGCAGGAATATGCTATCAACAATCTGACCAGAATGGTGATGGTGAATGCTCAGGGAGATTACAGAGGCCACAAAAACAGAAACCCAATAATAATGGGGGGGAATTTCAGCTATCCCCTTATTGACTGGAGACACCACTTCAGGACTGGATGTAGAGATAAATTTTTTAGACACCGTTACTGACTGTTTCTTGGAAGAGCTAGTCCTGGAACCACAAGGGTTCAGTCCTAAGTGGCTCACAGGATCTGGTCCAAGAGGTGACTATAGCTAAACTGCTCAGTAATAGAGACTATAATGTCATTACATTTAACATCCTTGTAGGGATGATATTACCAAAGAAACCCACCACAGTAGCATTTAGCATCAGAAATGGGAACTACATAAAAATGAGGAAGCTACTAAAATGGAAATTAACAGTCTAATGAATGAAATGCCTGCAAGCTGCGGTTCAAACTGAATGCATATCCCACACACAAAAAACCCCCCTCCCCCAAAATAAAAAAAAAACCCAGTAAGAGGACCAAAAAAAAAAAATGCCACCATCCAGAGTAAAAAAGGGCATCCTTTAAAAATTAGAAGTCTAATCCAAGAGAGGAAAACAGAAAGGAACATAAACTCTGGCATGTCAAGTGTAAAAGTATAATTATGCAGGCCAAAAAAGAATGTGAAGAACAACTAGTAAAACCCACAAAAACTAACTACATACCTCAGAAGCAGGAAGCCTGCCAAACAATCAGTGGGGTCACTGGACAAAGGAGCACTCAAGGAAGACAAGATAATCTGGAGAAGCTAAATTAATTCTTTGTATTGGTCTTCACTGAAGAGGATGTGAGCCGAAGCCATTCTTTTCAGGTGACAAATCTGAGGAGCTGACCCAGATTGATGAGGAAATAGAGATGGTTTTGGAAGAAATTGATAAATTAAACAGTAATAAGTCACCATGACCAAATGGTATTCACTCAAGAATTATGAAGGAATTAAAATATAAAATTGCAAAATTACTAACCACGGTATGCAATCTATTACTTACATCAGCCTCTGTACCAGATGACTGGAGGATAGCTAGTGTAACACCATTTTATTTTTAAAAGGGTACCCGAGGAGATTCTGGCAATTACAGGTCAGTAAGCCGACTTTTAGTACCAGGCAAATTGGTTAAAACTATAGTAAAGAACAGAATTATGTGACACACAGATGAACACAACGTGTTGGGGAAGAATCAACACGACTTTTGTAAACAGAAATCATGCCTCACCAATCTATTAGAATTCTCTAAGGTATCAATAAGCATCTAGACAAGGTGATCCAGTCAACAGAGTGTACTTGGACTTTCAGAAAGCTTTTGTCAAGATCCCATACCAAAAGCAAACAGTCATGGGATAAGAGGGAAGGTTCTCTCATGGATCAATAACTGGTTAAAAGGTAGGAAACAAAGGGTAGGAATAAATGGCCAATTTTCACAGTGGAGAGAGGTAACTAGCAGGATCCCCCAAATTCCAGCATATTCATAAATGAGCTGGAATAGGAAGTGAAAAGTAAGGTGGCCAAGTTTGCAGATGATACAAAATTACTCAAGATAGTTAAGTTCAAAGTTGACTGGCAAGAGTTACAAAAAGACCTCACAAAATTGGTGACTAGTCATCAAAATGGCAGATGAAATTCAATGTACAAATTAATGTACATTGGAAAATATAATCCCAACTATACATACAAGATGATGAGGTCTAAATTAGTTGTTACCACTCAAGCAAAAAATCTTGGAATCATTATGGGTAGTTCCCTGAAAACATCTACTTAATATGCAGCAGCAGTCAAAAAAGCAAAGAGATAGATAATAAGATAGAAAATATCACTATATTATTCCATGATATACCGACACCTTGAATACTGTGTGGAGCTCTGGTTGCCCCATCTCTAAAAAGATGCATCAGAATTGGAAAAGGTGCAGAGAAGGACAACAAAAATGATTGGGGGTATAGAACAGCTTCCATAGGAGGAGAGATTAAAAAGACTGAAACTGCTCAGTTTAGAAAAGAAATGAGGAAGATTGAATATGATAGATGTCTATAAAATCACGAATGGTGTAGAGAAAGTGAAAGTGTTATTTACCCCTTCACATACCACAAGAACCAGGGGTCACCCAACAAAATTAATAAGCAGCAGGTCTAAAACAAACATAATGAAGTATTTCTTCACACAATGTACAGTCAACCTGTGGAACTCATTGCCAGGGGATGTTGTGAAGGCCAAAACTATAACTGGATACAAAAAGGAATTAGAGAAGTTCATAGAGGACAGGTCCATCAATGGCTATTAGTCAAGATGGTCAGGAACACAACTCCATGGTCTAGGCGTCCCCAAACTTCTGACTTCCAGAGCTGGGACTGAATGACAGAGGATGGATTATGCTGTTTTGTTCAGTCCCTCAGAAGCATCTGGCACTGGCCACTGTCAGAAGACAGGATACTGAGCACAATGGAAGTTAAGACGTCGATGGGAGTTACGCAAGCTACTCTACGTAGCTTGTGTAACTCCCATAGACTGCTGCCAAATTTTAAGGTAAGTGTAGACCAGCCTTCTCTTCTGACACAATTCTTATGCAAGTAATCAAAAATTAATCCCATCTGAAACATGTCAACAGATAAACAATTCAGTGTTAAATAATAATGCATGAGATGGAAAATGTATACCTTTGGGAATGTTACTGAATTTCTTTGCTACAGACAATACATCTGCACCTTGTGACACAATGCAGATTAAAAATAGTGACAAAAGGACTGTCCAGATGGCTCAACTGATCTAATGCACTACCATGCTGTGGACCTGGATTAGTCTAATTTTAGGACTATTGTTCTTTTTGACAGGGATAGTTTCAGTCATTTGGAGTGGGACAAGGCAGGGGGAAATGAAACATCCATTCCTTGAACCTCTGCCTGGCTTTAGAATAGATTCTTTTTAACCACTCAGCTGATAATGTAATACTGTGCTATAATGCAGCTTTTGAAAATTGTGAATATTCATTGTGTATATGATTTGCTTTGGACAGAGGGCAGGACAAAGCCATGCTCTGATATTCTAATGCCAGCCTCCTGCTCTGGACCCATTGTCACCACTAAAGGAAACAGAGCAAGGAACCAAAACACAAGATCAGAGATAAAAATGTATTTTTCTATTTTTTGAGAGATCCTAGATTTCCAAGCCTCACTACAATATGCCAGAGAACTTGGATGTTCCCTTTCAAGCTGTGCAAAGTAATGTAATTAGAGAAAGCTGAAGAAACCACCACTCATCATCTTAGCCATAACAAAATGTTCAGAGTAGTAAACCAAGCAGTTAAGGAAAACAAACACAATTTTCTTCAAACCAATGAAGGTCAGATTGTAAAAGTTAACCTCTCTCTATTAAATCAGTATGAGTATTATGTTGCCTGATACTCAGTGCACAAAAAAATGCATTCTTATAAATCCCTTTTTATGACACATTCCTCATTTTGTTTGACCTACAATTTAACTCTACATTGGGGATCCACAAAGAAATAATTGCTGAAACTATCCACAACCCTCTCTGCCCAATATAGCTTGCTCTTAATGCAATTGAAGCATGGAGAGCACAGCTGTGATGGGCATTTGGCCATTCTACAAGGATTATCACTGATTTTGTAGAAAATAGAATTTAGGGCACAATTTTGCTTACAACTATAAATAATATATATAGGTAACATCAAGATAAACATAAAGACAAGTATATGCAAGGCTGAATAAAAATCACATACTGACATTTTGATGTTGAGAAATCTACCTCCATAGATGTGCACAGTGCTAGATTCTCCAGTATATTAACCCCTTAAATATCAACTGGAATTTTTTTTCTTGCACTTAATCTTCTTTCTGTGGGTTTTTTTTTCCCCACGGGCTTTGTCTGTGGTTTTTTGTTTTGTTTTGTTTATTCTTACAGTGACATTTAGACCAATCCTGCCCACTGCCACCCCAATGGCCCCAAAAGCAGTAGGACACAAGAAAATCTGCTGTCTATGACTTGGACAGCTCATTCAGAGTGTGTTGGCACTCTGTACTGTTCAGTCATGCTATTGTTCAGGAGATCCCTGGAGAGGAGACTTGCTTTTTTCTTTTTGGTCCAGGATGCTACTGTAGTTCACATACAATAGTATCCATGGGTATGTGTGCTCCATGACTTCTTTAGAGCACTCCATTCCACTTACACCACTCTACTGTGGCAAGCCAATTTACTCAGATTTTGCACAAGGTATAAGGACAAAATGATAATCTGTTTCTGAGTATATAGCTCATTCCACAGACCGTAAGAGAGGTAATTCATTATTAAGTTCTGTATGCTTATAACCTTTCTAGAATATACTACATAGTTCATCGTGGCTCTGTTATCGACATTGCATCCTGAAACTAAGAAAATATGCAATTTTAAAATCGAATTGTTTTAAGAATAGTACAGAATAGAGGACCTTTCTAGGTATTCTGGAGTTAGTTAATCATTGACCTGATGACTCAGAAGGTGCTGCACAGCTGTCATCAGTCCATGTGCTTACAAATATGACATGAGAAAAACAATTTCCTTTACTTATGCAATATCTCACTTTTAAAATGAATGAACTTGACATTTTACAATTCAGAACAGCAAAACCAGTTAGAGAATATAAGCGAGGAATTGGGTGCGATATCACTAGGTAAGTTAAATTTATTTTGGAATTACAGAAGTACAAACATTCCTCAAACTTTTCAGCTTCCACTCACAGACGTACGCTTGAACAGATCATTTTTAAACATTATTTGGTGGACATAGTATTGTTCCCAGGATGAATGCTTGAAACTTATAATGGAGTCTAGGCTGAAATTTTATGGCTTAACGAACCCCAGGACATAGGAGTTTGTAGTAGAATAGAAATGCGGACAGTTATGCTACAGTTACACTGTAGCAACACAAATGGACCCACTGTAACAATGGAAATGTTGATCCCTCCTTACTTATGAAATACTAATATTGCAATGACAGTGAAACCAGAGGCATGCAAACAAACAAAATCTAACCCTCCAGGAACTTTTAATTTATTTATTAGATCTTAATTGCACCATGTTAACAAGAGATTACAATGATTAATAAATTTTTCAATCACAGTTGCTAACAGACATATATTGAGAGTCTTTTTGGCAATAGCCAAAGATTCCAATATTCTTGATGTGCAAAAGCAGACAATGATCAAAGTTAAGTATTTTTGCTTTTGGGGACTGATGTGCTGAAACTAGCTATGGTTATTTTCTTCTTCTGTATGGTTGTACTAGAATCATGATTTTAGTAATGTATTATATAAGCTACCAATAAAAACACTATTACCAAAATAAAAGAGAACAGAAAACTGGAGGGAGAAAAAACCCTGAAGTCTGTGTCATTTTCACTTAAAGACATGACAGTACTATTTATTAGAACAGCTGAATAACACCAAGGAAACGTTTCAAAACTGAACAAAGTTTTCATGAAAAACTAAAAGTATTCCATCAGTTCTATGGTCAAACATCATGCAGCATTAACACAGGGATTGTAAAAGCATGTTTGTAAAACAGCAACTGATTGCTTGTGATCTTCAACCTTTATAAAGCAAATACCATTTAACTGCAATGAAATACATTCATAGCAAAATCCTGAAGCAGTGAAGTTCAGCTATGCAAAAGAACATTTTTTCTTCCTCTGCACTTCGGAATCTTTTAAAGGACAGAATATGTGCTTAAAATCAAAATCTTTGAATGCTTTTTAGATTGTAAAATAAACAGCCATATTTAATATACAGTCAATATTGTATATCCTAGAGAATGTTACTTGTCTGGCAATGGTAGAAAAAAATGTAGCCATTTCAGGGACCAAACTGATGGATAACATTTTAACTTACTGCAAGAGTTTAAACACATCTGCATCGCACATAGCTCTGGTATCATGAGCAGCTGGTGTACTGATTCTTGTGCATACTGCAAGGGCATG
This sequence comes from Emydura macquarii macquarii, assembly GCF_026122565.2. NCBI lineage: Eukaryota > Metazoa > Chordata > Testudines > Chelidae > Emydura > Emydura macquarii. The sequence goes on from NW_027133377.1 coordinate 7,030,553, forward strand.
CAGACCTAATGATTTAGCACAGGATGCTAGAGACAAAAATATTTCTACTGACCTTTTTGCTGTCTAAAGGATTGAATAGAGCCCGAATGGTGAACCATCTTCATTCATGGGAGCTTGACAATATTCACTCACTGAGCTTGAAGGAATCAAGATGTTTTAAACAGGAAATGGAAAGGCTCCCTGGCTCCATAGACTCTAAGAGCTTCTGAACAGCTATGCAACCCGACACCTGCTTTAGCAAGCACTTAGCTTGAAAGACTCTACTCCCCACTGTTGTCATAGAAACCAGAAAGGCTGGTCCAGCACCACACTCCCCTTAGCGGATGCTTAAGGAATAATTCACTACATCAATCTAAGAGGTAAATGCAGCAATATATTGTTTTTATTGAAGGTGAAAAAGTGTTTTGTTGCTTGAAGCATATTTTTCAGATAAAGACAAACTCAAGCACATTCCCTAGTTCTAATTATCACTGCAGAAGCAAACAAACAAATAACTGCTTTCAGTCTCTAGCCATGGGATGCCTCCAACTTGCAATATTGTTCAGAAGTTCATATGGTCCTGAGCATCAGTATATTGAAGTCAAATGTGTTTTATAGGTTCAGTTCTACAAGTCTTTCCCCCAAGTGATATGCTGTTCATTTATTTCTTCGGTCCTTTTGTCTTTCCAGGCTCCCTAACTTTGTCTAAAAGAAATCATCCAATAAATAATTGACTTAAGGACAGATGGACATAGCTGTCACCTACTTTGTCCACTTATACATTTTAAAAATTACAAATGTACATATGCATATGAAATTGTATATTTGTCATTTCATATGTCACTTCTCTTAAGATTGCAAGCTCTTTGGGGGGAAGCAGTGTTTCTTCATATGTGTTTGCACAATAGAAAGCCCTAATCTCTACAGGGGGCTTCTCCGGTGTTATTCCATAAACATGGAAAGCACCCAAGGTTGCACATCTATTTATATAGGTTCTGATGTGGCCCTTATCACTGACATTCTGATGATTGCTTTTCCTCCTCTCCATGCTCTGTAGAAAGAGGAACATTTGAGTCAATGTGGTCTTCACATTTATGGGGAGACTTAATGCTTGTTAGGTGTTTCCACCCCACATGGTCTATATCGTACAACTTTCATGGTCAGCAGCTTTCAATAAATCATCACTCACCTTTTTTGTTTTTAAACTGCTTCATCTCCATCATCTTTTCTCTGGTCTTTCTAGGTCAATGGTTCCCAACCTGGGGGCAGGACCCTTTTTGTGGGGTGCAAAAGATTCCAGGGGGTATATGAGGCATCAGTAATACTGAGGTCATTTAGCCCCTTGAGCTCTGCGCTGGGTGCAGCTGCCTTGAGCTCTGCGCTGGCTGGAGCCGAAAAGCAGCCCTCCCAGGCTCTGTGCTGGCTGGAGCGGATGAGAAGCCCTGCCAACCCCATACTGGCCAGTCACCCGGATAGAGAGAAACAGCTTCATGCCAGTGGTGGCCTGGAGCAGCCCTGGCCAACCCACCAGAGCCTGCCTTCATTTTCCTCAGTCCATGAAGGATGGGAAGAGGCGGGGTCACATGGGGCATACTGTGGTGAATGCACCAGGGAAGGCTTAGCTTCTTACTCAGGTAAGAGGAATGTCATATTATGTAATTAAGGGTTATTATCATTGTGTGTGTTTATAGGGGTTATATGTGTTTATGGCTGGTGAGGGAATGGGTCGGGGAGGTGGAGAGGCATGAGTTTTACCTAGTGTTAACTAGTGGGGCTTTCACTCAAAAAGGTTGGGAACCACTGCCCTAAGTTTACAATCAATCTTCTACTTTAGCAGGTATTCCAAAAGGAATGGCACACAAAGAAAACTCAAACTCCTCTTCTATCCAATTAGAAATACACAAATCAGCTCACTTAAAGTAAGAAATAACCAAAGCCCTTTTACCAAACTTGAATCAAACTTTTAAGAGGCTGAATGTTGTGTATTTTGTGTATTGCCTAATTGCCTAGGTTGCCATAGCAACAGAGCTTAGCTTGATGCCACAGCAATAGTTAGACTATCAGGGGATAGCTCAGCCAGTCTTGGCTGGTTTTAGTGTTAGTTCAAAAAAGACACTCCCTATGTTGCTTCTCTCTGTGTTCCTGTCCTGGTTTCTCTCTCTGAATACAAGCAATTAAAAGGATTCAACATAACACTGAAGATGTTTGGATAATCTTCATTTATTCATGCTTCTCCACCTCTTCTGATCAGGAGATACCCCAGACAAGCACAAGAAAAAGGTTTTTTTTGTCTGTGTCTTTTTTTTTTCTTGCTTGATTAGAAGCAGGAAGGAACAGAAATTTCATGAGAAAACCTGTCCTCAAGGGATTTTAGCCCAGTTCTGTATAAATTGCCCAAAGTTTACGTGCTTATCTGAACTCCAAAACCTTTGCTGATTTCTTGTGCTGAACCTAATAGGTTCTCAAATGTCTATATACATCTTAAATCCAGTTTCCAACCTCAAACAGTAGAAATTTAAAACTGCCAAAAGAAAGGGTATTCTCATATTTTCAGACACAGCCAAAAGCAGATGTGCTGGAAACCTGTTTTCATGAGTTACTCAGGCTTTGTTCAATATATAAACTTCACACACACACACACACACACACACACACACACACAATATACAAACAATATATTAACTTGTTGGTCCTGCCTCAGTGCAGGGTTTGGACTCGATGGCTTCATAAGGTCCTTTCCAGCCCAACAGTTCTCTGATTCCGTTATTCTATAACTCTCAGCTCAGTTACAAGAGCTACAACATTTTGTAAGTCCCAAAGATCTCTCACTTTTGTTCCATTTAAACCCAAGAAAATGAAGGCATGAAGTGTCTAAACCTTTCACTTATACTTCGCCAGTGCTGTGTAATCAATATTGCCTGTGCTGCAGAGCCACTGTATTACAGTGGGATTTCAAACCCCTCCAAAACCCACACTAGCACTTCCAGTGCTAGGTTTTCTCAAGCATCTCACTGATAAAAGGATGCACAGCAGGAGACACTGTAAAAATGACAAACTAGAGAACCACAGCTCCCAGCTGACCTCAGCCCCTCAAATGGTATGATAGGGTTCTGGGCAACCTTACTCTGTGCTGACCTGACAGGCAAGCTGTGGAGGAGCCATGCAAGTGAGCTGGCAAGAACCCATGCAGGTTTCCAAAAGAACCCTGGGAGCCCTGCCCCACGGCAGCTCATGAAGCAAGCTGGAACCAAGGAGCCTGGGAATTTAGAGTCAGGGTTCCTAGGCTCTTGGCTTCCTGTTGGCCAGAAAGAGCTAGGAGCCTGAGCAGCAAGGCCATGAGTTGGACTGCCATAGAGCAAGGCATGAGAGAGCTGGGCAGGAAAACAGGCAGGAGCTAGCTTTCTGACTAGATCTATCTGAACAGCTGAGCCATAAGGAGAACTGGGAGCTGGAGCCAAAGCTCTGCTCCCTCCCCTTACTGTCAGACCCACCTGCATGGGGAGGAGACATAGCAGCTCTGCGGATCCTGGATCCCACCCCCAGCACTGCTTCATGTGATTAGGGTACTTGGTGCAGGAGCATAACCTGAGCCATGATTCCTACATACTACAGGCCTAAATGAGACTACACAACCAACTGTCATTTAAACACATACACCACAAAGAATTTAAGTTCTAAAAAGTTCTGAATACATCCAAAATTATTCCCATATCCCTACCACATTAAACAATGCAGAGAGTATGAAAAATAGGCCAAATTATGCTGAGCTACACTGGTGTATATCCCAGAATACCTTTCTCCTTTAATGTCAAAAGCAGTTAATCCTGATTTGCACTAGTTGTCAATGAGATCATAATCTTAGCCAGGTATTTTAAAATGTGGACTGGCATCAGTGAAAGTAAGAAGGAATGAGCAGATGCAGGGAAACTTTTCATTTTTACAGGCATCAGGAGCACTACCCTTCCCTTAATAAATTTCAGATCCTGCCTACAACTAATAAATTGAAGTCTGAATTATTCATTCCCATGAGTGACAAATTCCAGGACAATGGATGGCTTGGAACATCAGTCTTACTTCCTACAAAATGAAGGATACATCTGGTCCTCAGACATATTTCAAATGAGGGTGTAGGCCTCTGCAAAATGATGTGTTTTCAAGATGTGTACACTAAGATCATGCTATAAGATTTTTCCTCATATGTTCTGCTGACCAGATTTTTATTTCCTTTAAAATGAATTCAGTGACACAGACAGGCAACAGAAAGACAACAATATCAAAAGAAGGCCTCTACTTGGGCCAAGAACAGACACAGTTAGTTTCCCATTACTGTTCCACCAATGTGGATCCGGTCTGACCTGGAAGTGATCATCTGTGAACATGAGAAATTAGTGCAGCTTCCATAGCCATTCAGCACTTAATCATTCCACTGATTAGGAAAACATTGATTGTTTCGCATCTTAATTCTCAATGGGGAAATATATTTTATTATTATGTAAATATGGATTGTGGAATCAAACAGTGCAAACTGAACTATAAATGTCTTTTAAAAATCTACATCAGCACGCAATATAGATAAAGAAAAATTCCTTCTTCCAAAAATCATTAGTAATATTAGCTAATCCTCAAAAACCCTTCTAGGGACTATTATTATCCTTAATTTCAAAGGAAGATCAAAATCAAAACTTTGCATCTGAAATCCAAATCTGGATCTGAATTGGATAGAGCTATCAAAGAGCAGACAAAGTTGGGGGTTGAAAATGCACACCTGAAGTTTCCCCCAAAGTTTTGAGTGTTCTGTTTGGGCATTAAGATTTGTTTCATTTCAGAGACAGCTCTGATCTGCAAACTCAAGTGTAGTGTTTTATTTCAGGCCTTTATATTTATTTTACAGTGTCAGAATTGAGACAGAAGGGATTAGCTACAAGGACAATCAGTCAAAACAGATTAGTATGCAGAAGTTCCTAGTACCCAGTCTGATGGTGTCTCTCTGTAATAATACTAATGATTTAATCATAGATTACTTTATTGCAATGGAAATATTGTTTGATTAAGGACTGATGGGTTGAGTCCTAGATCTACTTCCAAAGTATTTCTTTGTATATATGGAAAGAGTTACTTTATTTGGGAAAATGGATAAATAGGCATTGTAAAGTAGACATGTTTTGCAGTATAAAACATTGTGCTTTTGTAGCACCTTTCATCTCAAGATTTAAATAGAGTCTTAATATTCCTATGGTAAATGATTTATACAGGTAATTTCTCCTATGAAAAAAATGTAACCATCTCTAAGGTAAAACACAGCAACTGTTTAACAATTTCTTGTGGAAAGCAGGGGTTTAAAAAAAAAAAAAAAAAAAAAAAGAGGCCTAAAACAGGCTGCAGTTACACAGAGTAGTAGAAAGTTATTATCCCATTTCTGTATGTAGTTCTGTTTAAGGGTTTATCTTGAGACTACTGTGTTTGTCAGCAAGATACTCCATGGTACCAGGATTAGAAGGCACAGCATACTGGAAGACCCAACGAGAGAGCGAACATTGCTATCCTATCATTAAGCTTGGCAGAATTTGATTTTTCTTCATAATCTCAAAGGATTACATCAATATTTATTATTAAGCATTTTTTTTCAATTTCAATTTTTATAGTTGCAGGAAATTATGGGGGAGGTCAGACAATTATATAACAACAGTAGACACAGATTCAAAAAGTTAAAGTTTTATAACTCTTAAAACACAAATTGTCCACAACACATGTAAAACTGTAAAAAGTAAATAACCTTAAATCAAGCTCTAATAATTTCTCAAGCAGCATTTTCTTACTCTATCTGTAAATTTTGACAATCATTGATGGAATTTTTTGTTGGTTTGTGTGTGTACGATAAAATTGACTTTTACCAAAAAATAATCTAATCCTTCCAGGCCTAACTATATCTAAATCAGCAAGGGAAAAGTTAACGGAAATTAAATTCACCAAGGACAGTTCCATGGAAAGCAGGAAACAATGCATGATGAGGGAACCAGCACGAATGTAGGAAATACCCAGCATTCATGCAGATATGTAGAAACTGTAATAAATACAACCATTATGCTAAAATGTGCAGAGAAAGCAGAAAAGTACATTTAGTAGTGCAGAAAGGGATTCCTTAAGTGAAGAGGAAGAGCTCTTCTTAAGGACAATAGTGGAGGAGGCTGAAAACGCAGAAAAATGGCCAATTGAAATGTAAACAAATGACACAGTGACAAAAGACACTGGGGCATAAATAAATGTAATAACAGAAACTGAAATAAAGAGATTCATAAATTCAAAGGCCAGAAGGGACTATTGTGATCACCTAGCCTGACCTTCTGTATAACACAGGCCCTAGAACTTCCCCAAAATAATTCCTAGAACCGATCTTTTAGAAAAACATCTAATCTCGATTTTAAAATTGTAAGTTATAAAGAATCCACCATGATACTTGACAAATTGTTCCAATGGTTAAACACCCTCACTTTCAATTATTTACGCCTTATTTCCAGTCTGAATTTGTCTAGCTTCAACTAGTCACTCCTTCTTTGTTAGGCTCAATAGATTTAGCTCTTTAAGTCTATCATCATAAGGCATGTTTCCTAATCCTTTAATCAGTCTCGTGGCTCTTCTCTGAATTCTACTCCTACTCGAGATTCCCCCGTTTATGCACCCAAGGATCTCATTAGCCCTTCTGGCCACATCATCATGCTGGGAGCTCATTTTCAGCTGATTAGCCACCATACCCCCGAAATCTGTTTAATCAGAGTCACTGCTTCCCAGGATACTGTCCCCCATCCTGTAAGTATGGCCTACATTGTTTGTTGTTAGACGTGTTCATTTACATTTAACCGTATTAAACCCATTTACCACGTGATCCAGATGACTCTTCATTATTTACCACTGCCCAATTTTTGTGTCATATGCCAACTTTATCAGTGATAACTTTTTGTTTTCTTCCAGGTCACTGATAAAAATGTTAAATAAGGTACGTGAAAAGAACCAGTCTCTGCGGGACCCCATTAGAAATACATGCACTTGATAATTATTCCCATTTACAATTACATTTTAAGGCTTATCAGTTAACCAGTTTTCGATCCATTTAATGTGTGCCATGTTAATTGTATATCATTCTAGTTTTTTTTGTTTGTTTGTTTTTTTTAAATCAAAATGCCATGTGTTACCAAGTCATAGAAAGAACACATAAAAGTGGAAGAGTCAAAAGTGTCTCTGAAAAACTATAATGGAGGAAACAATTCCAGGGTAGGGAGAGTGCACACTGACACAAAGGAAAAATGATCAAACAAGAGCATGTGGTGGTACACAGAGGCCTACATGCATGTGAGACGCTTGGTCGTGTTAAAAGGATGTATATCAAAAAGAAAAAGAAAGACCACATAGAATCAGATATGAAAAGTATTAATAGCACAATATTTCACACGAAATGGGTGCCTTCCAGGAACATAGTTAAAAGAAGACGCAGAACATATGGTACCTGCTACACAATAAGTTCCACAAACATTAAGAAAGACAAGGAAAAAAGCTGAAAGTCATAACAGCAAGTGGTGTCATTTTTAGAATAGAAGAACCAAAAGACTATGTTCACTCTAACAATGTGAGGGAAAGAGGAGGGGGACTTCAGCTGTGTATGGACCCTAAAGAGCTAAAAAAAATACAAAAAGAACGGCTCCATCTGCTCTTAAGAAGTGAATCACTGTCTGAGATGGCAGGAGCCAAACTCTTCAGCAAGTTAGGTGCATCAGTTGGATTTTGGTAGATCCCCCCCCTTAGACAATGAGAGCTCCAAAATTTGCATTTGTAATATACCATTTGGCAGATACTGCTTCATAAGATTGCTTTTCAGAACATGTTTAGCTCCAGAAGTATTTCAACGTACAATGAGCCAGATGCTAGTGGGTCTAGCAGGTGTGAAAGTGTATGTTGATTACAATAATTTGGGAAGCACTGCCACTGAACATCAGGAACAACTCCAGAAAGTACTGGAAATTGTGAATGAGGCCAAATGTCAATTTTCAAACAATGGAAATAGCATACTTGGGAGAGAGACTAATCTCCAAAGAGACTCTTGCCCAGTAAATCAAAATTTCAAGCAATACTGAACATGTCAAGACCTGAAGATAAAAATGGAAATTCAAAGGCTGCTAGGCATGTTCAATTATGTCAGCAATTTCATATTTAACTACATAACTTGGACAACTCACCTAGGAGAGAGCTCCCACAAGTTCACCAAATGGGCAAAGATGCCCGAGTATGAAAGAGAGCACAATGATTAAAAACACATTCTGACATCAGCTCCAGTGATGCAATGTTTTGACCAATTGAAAGACATCAGACTTTCCACATATGCCTCAAAAGAAGGGCTGAGAACAGTACAGCTACAGTGTCATGGAACTGATTGGTTGCCAGTCTCATCTGCATCTAGCGCTATGACAGTTGCAGAGATGACAAATTGAAACAGACACTAAATGTGGCATATAGTTGTATAAGATTTCACTACTTTATGGTAGTAGCTTCAAAGCAGAAACTGATCACAGACCACTGTCTGCAACACACAAAGGGACTTGGAGAAGCATCACCAAGGATACAGTGATTACGTTTAAAAATACAAAAGTATGAAGTGAGCCTGAAGTTCCAGCATGGATGTCATTTAGTAAAGGCAAAGACACTCAAGTGCATATGATCCATCTGACAGTACACAGCCTGATCATCTGGAACAAGTAATGGACATACATGTGAACATGATAAAAGTGTCACATGGCGTTTCACCAGGCACATGGGATGAAAATTGGAGACAAACAGTTCAAGATGAAATGCTGCAAGCAGTGATACAACCAAAAAGTAAAATGTGGCTTTTAATACCTCCTCACCTCACAGCAGTATTGTGAAAATATGTTCATTAATGTTTGGGAATCGTTCAGATACTATGGTGACAGCACAATGGGAAACTTCATGAGGAAACATAATTCTGTATTCAACTCATGTTTTGAATAGTGTGTAGTAAATAAGGCATCGGCCACATGTTGAACAATGAAGACAAAATAAAATATTGAATATCGAATGCTTATTTGGTAAAAACTGTACCTTTTAAAATGGGCCTAACATAATTAGGAACCCAACTCCCATTGACTTTCAACAGCAAGTGGGTGCCTAGTTGGCTATGAAAATTTCAGCCATAATGTTGTCGTTGCACATGCATATGCAATAATTGCATATTATGTATGATATGTTATTTAGATCTCCAAAATCTGAGCGAGGGCTCCCCCCATCTCTAAGTAATTCAATTTCAGATTAGAAATAAGGCATAGATTTTTAACAGGGAGGGTGATTAACTAATGGAACAAATTATCAAGGGAAGTTCTGGAAGTACTCAAGCACAAGTTATGCATTAGTTAAACCCAAGATATTGGAGGTAACTGCATGTAATGGCCTGTGATTTACAGGTGGTCAGACTAGAGGATCTTATTTATGGTCCTTTCTTATGGTCCTTAAACTCTATGAATTAAGTCCTTCCCCATCACCACTTTATTTGTATACACATCAAGTGTGGATTCCAAATGTTCTGCCAAAAATGTTCTAAAGTGTGACTAAGATCATCTCTGCAGTGCAGCACTGTCTGTGGGTATTTTGGACAATACCATTCACTATTTCATGCAAGAAAATTGTTTTCAATGCCTTAAGGAAGATTACTTAAGATTTTTTCCATTAGTATTTGTATGAGTTTTGCCATTTCACCATAACTTTAATTGTCAGCATTTAGGCTGAACATTGCCTTTTGTAGTCCTGCAAAATTATTGGTGATTTGTGTTTGGTGAGAAAAGAAAGTAATGTCCCCACATTTTTATTATTCTCTTGTACACATTAGACCAACTTGGTCTAACAGGAGTGGCATACTAAGTATTCCATGGCTAAGAATTTGGCCTATTGCTTCTACTTTTTGGATTACTTACCAGATTAATATAGAGAAATCATTGAAAATTCCTTAAAACTCCATCTCCCAGTAAATATGAAACCAAGAATCATTGCTCTAATTGCAAAAGAATGAAGATTAAATGGCACTCTTGTGGGTGACTTAACGTTTAAGTATGTCCTGGGCAAAAGAACATATGGAAAATGATGTTCTGTTCCATAGCATCTTCGAGTATGTTGTACAAAACAATGCAAGTGGCAACAAGAGAACATCTATCAAAGATAAAGACTGGCAGTAGAGAAATGGCAGATTTCTAAGAACAAAGCATAAGCTTTCCACCAACTGTAGCTGATTTGGCTTCAATTAAGATGGAATGATTTATCAGACCCTAATGTAGTAGGACAATTAGTTTTAAGAACAAAACAGAGCATATGAACAAGGGAGTCAGGGACTGGATTAATCAGGAAAGAGGAAGCAATGTAAAAATCTTGTATAATAAAACTGGCAAAGAATAATGTGACAACTAACTCTAGGGAAATTAACAAGAGATTTTTAGAATACTGTGTGACCTTTGTTGTAATCTGATTTCTTCATTCTACGACAAATTTAGGAAGTTCTTGCAGAGACAAATTAACAAGAAAGGCTATGGCGATACTGGAATGTATACCTGTGGATTTAAAAAAAAACTTGATTGAACTGCTAATAAAAGAAATTACATGCATTCAGTTGAGTATTAACCAACAGAAAAGGGAGCAACAGCTGACCTATTGCAAATGTACTAAAAACCTTTGGATTGCTTTTTATGAATCAGTAGCACTATTAAAGCAACGATGATTCCAAAGTTTTGGTTAAGAGCCATGGCTGGAGATTAGACTAAGATTAAAACTATTACATTTTTTAAAAAAAATCTACCATGGTGAGCAATACTGCTGGCCCCAGTCCAGATAAAAGAGGAGGGCTCTGCAGTTTAATTTGCAATCCATACAGTTAAACATTAATACAACAGAAACAGTTGATTTAAATAAAAATTTGAGGACAGTAGGGGAGATGGAGCACAAAACTCGTATATGACAGATCTCAGTGAAAGCCAAAAGGAAACTGAGATCTCAAGACACTGAATCCTGATGACCAAATCTGTAACTAAAGTAGGCACATGGAATGTACATACTTACATAGTACAGAAAAGCTGACACAGGTAACATAAAAATGAAAAAATACCACCTGAACATACTGGGCATCAGTGAGATGAGATTGACAGAGAGAGGCAAGATGGTGTTTGATGGTCTACAAACTTTTACTCAGGAGGAGAACACACAAAAGAGATGTAGGAATTATGCTGGATAAAATCACAGCAAAGACGCTGATGGCTTGGGAGCTAGTGAATGACAGAACAGCCAGGCTGCAACCAATACATGTCAAGCAGGGGCATGTGCAGAATTTTAAATTTGACTCCTTTTGGAGGGGCAGTTTCTGTGCCTGTCCCCCCTGGCTAAAGCTCACTCTTCCCTCCCTCCTTTCCCCCCACCCCAGCCAGAGCTAGTTCTTCTGGCCCCAGCCATGGAAGGAGATCACTTTCTATGCCCCCGGCCATGGGGCCAGAGCAGTTCTGTGCCCCCAACGGTTATGGGGGGACTGTGCTCCTACTTGTCCCCCCTTGCGCACATCCCTGATATCAAGAGTACAATAATAATCCAAGTACATGCGTCAACAAACAGCAGTTGACAGTGAAAAGGATACATTCTACAAACAGGTCCTGCAAGTATCGGATGATGTGCCTAACCACGACGTCAAGCTGATGATATGTGACATCAATGCACAAATCGGCAACAACTCTACTGGCTGGGAAGGAGTCATGGACACAGCAGTGAAAAGCATGCAAACTGATAATGGCAAACAATCCTGAATCACTTTAGCACAAACACGCTAAAGACAGTGGCAGTCTCTTCCAACACAAGAGGATTCACAAGCTCACATGGAGATCATCAGATAACGCAATGGTCAACCAAATAAAACAGTGTGTATATAGCTAAGAAATGGGCATCATCTTTTGAGGAATGTCAGAGTCAGCAGAAAAGCAGATGTTGGCTCAGATTATCATCTTTTAGTGGCCATGTTACAACAAACTAAAAAAAGATCACAAAGATAGACATAGCAATGGAGAAGTTCATGGGCAAAAATATGCAGCTCATATTCCAGATTGAACTTGGTAATCATTCCAGTGTTTTACAGAACCAAGCTGACAAAAGTCTGTAGGACAGAAGGTCAAACTAGAAGAAGATGATAGTCAAGATATGAGAAGAAGCACTGAAAAAGAAGCCTCTGAAAAGTCTGAAAAAGTCTGAAAAAGCCTCTGAAAAAGTTGACAGAAAGATGCATGCATTACATCTGGAACATGGGCAGTGATTGTTGAGCAGAAAGCTCTGAAGGCAAAACAGGAACAATAAAAGACAGGCAGAATTCTTAGGATGGATATAAGATACAGAGAAAAAGACAAAGAAATAAAGAATGAAAAAGGCAGTGGGTGAAATATTTTGAGAACAGGATGAATTCTCTCCCAAGAGATCATGTTGTAAACAACTACTCACTCCACAAAAGATCATAAAAAACAGGTTCTGCTTGGCAAAAACCCATCTTAACCAACTTTAAGTTTAAAAAAGTGTTCAGTTGTGTTCACAGAGGAACCCTACAGAATATTGCTAGAAATTATGGGATGCCAGACAAGCTGATCAACATAATAAGAAATTTATATGACAGACGTAGATGCACAGTAAGATCGGATACCAGGCTGGGTGAATGGTTCGATATTGTGATTGGAGTTAGGCAAGGGTGTACCATTAATGTTGATATAAAGAGTATTGGACTCTGGCCTGGTCTACACTTACCTTAAAATTCGGCAGCAGTCAACAGGAGTTACGCAAGCTACTCAGAGCAGCTCGCGTAACTCCTGTTGACTTCTTAAATTCCGTTGTGCATGGAGTCTTCACTGCACTGTACCACTTGAGGGGGAAGTTTTAACAAGTCGACTTCTGAATCGATTGAGTGGGTCTTCACTCACCACTCAATCAATCCAGATAGATCGATCTGAGGGTGACGAATTTGCCCCCGTCAGTGAAGACATACCCTAAGTGATGAAGTGGGCAATAAAAGGCATCATGGACTGGGTAAAATGGGTTAGCAGAGATGAGTTACATGACTGAATTTGTCGATGACATTGTTTTACTAAATTATGATACAGAATGGAATGATTGCTCTTACATCAGAATTAGAACAGAGAGCAGCAAAAAATGCATTGAAAGTAAATGCAGAGAAAACCAAGATGATGAAGGTAGAAAACTGGAAAACAGATGCAAAAGTATATGTGGATGAAAAAAAAAAAAATCGAACACACAGAAGAGTTCTGCCATCTAGGGAGTGTGATGACAGTTAAAGGTGGCTACAATCAAAATATTAATATGAGATTAGGAAAAGCAGACACCTCTTTTGGAAGGAAGAACAATATCTGATCAGAGGTCTTCACACCAAACTAAAGGTCAGATTATACCAGGTGATTGTACTGAGCACACTACCATATGGAGCAAAGACTTGGCTCATGGCAGTGGCTAACAAAAAAGACTGGAGGCTGCCATCGCAGATATCTGAGGAAGATATTACACATTTCTTGGAAAGACAAAACAACAAATATGAGAGTATGGGAACTGATAGAGCAGGACATATTGGAGAATATCAAAGAAAGAAGGCTCAGGTGGTTGAGACATGTATGCCTTATGGAAGGAGGAAGACATGCTAAGCAAGCATTGTTTTGGGTAACCAAGAGAGGAAAGAGAAAGCAAGGAAGATCAAGAAAGAACGGTCAGATGACAATGACAGAGGAAGAACTACCGAAATTGGCAAACGACCATAATCAGTGGAAGAACTGGACTGCCCAACTTGTCAGTGGCACAGAAGGAACTAAGGTCTAAGTTAAATCTCATTTTATCAAATTTACCTTATCTCTAAAAGATTGAGATGTATTCATTATAATCTACCAGCATTGTAATCTGTTGGAAATAATATTACAAAGACATAGTATTTCCCTTCAGGGATATTATATCTAGGGAGGAACATTTTATAAATTTGCCAAAAAAATTGTGCGCCATGATTCAAGTATGGCAGTAGATGTCAGTGATTCCCCTTCACAATTTCTACTTGCCCAATCATCCTGGGCTAGTAACTTTTTGTTTGGTAGGAAAGTAAAATTGATTGGATGAAATTCTGGCTTCATTGAAAATCAAAGGGAGTTTTGTCATTGATTCTAGTGGGGTCAGGATTTCACTCATTGGCTTTCTGATGGTTGTCAGTAGTCATGGGAAGTGCTGACAAGTAGATTTTGTGGCCAAGATGATAAAGCTGCAGTGGGATTGATCAAAAGGGGGCATCAGTATGCAGGCTGCATGAATTACCCTGGAAAATACACTGAGATAATAAACTTTAAAAATGTATAAATAATTAAACATAGAAAAGTTATTTTACATTATTGCTTAGAGGCTTCTAAAATTTGGTTAGTTAGTGTTTTCCTCTCCCTCCAAGGTCTGGTCAATTATAGTCATGATACTGAGGGAACCTATCTTTACTAATAGAGTGAAATAATACCCATGCACTGTTTATAACGCTTTTAAAATTGTCTGTGAGATATGTGGCATTATTGGGTCCTGATTCAAGAAAACACTTAAATGCATGCTAACTGTAAGTATGTGCTTAAGTCTCATTGACTTCTACTGGATTTAAGCAGATGGTACTTTCCTGAATAGGGCTACTTTGTGCCATATAGAATATATGAATATGGAATTGCAAGGTTACAATTATCAGTCTTGTCAAAAAAAAAAAAAAGGCCTTATTAAAAGATAGATATCTGGCCATCCTAATATTATGTTTAGTTAATGTCTCATTCAACATCCATTAAACTCTATGGAGAGACTCCCACTGACTTGAACAGATGCTAGGTTGAGCCACTATTCAGCTGCAAATATTAGACATTTGGAACATAAAATTTTCTGCAGGAAAACCCAGCTGTATTTGCAATAAAACAATAAGCAACTAATAATGGAAAACGTAATTCTGAGGCAAATAAAGCATTAAATGTTTCAATAAACTGTATTAGTAAGGGCTTTGAACGAACCTACAAGGAATTTAAAAAGCAGGGGATTCCAGATTGTAGCCAGATGATTATTTGCAAATGATTATATCGAATAATAATCTTGAAATATTCAACAACATTGAAATGGGTTGAAACACAAGGGGACAATTAGCACGTAGGTGAGCAAACAGATCATGAAGAGTTTAAATCATTGAGATGGTCAGAGCTGGTGTATAAAACATGTGCCAGGCCATAAAAAGCATCTGTTTCATTAATACAAACAGCTAAAAAGAGAGTTCATAATGGGCTGATTGGCAGTAAATATAAATAAAAAACAAACAACAATGTTAAAATGACAGAGGGCCAAATTCTTTGCTGGTGTAACTGTATTGAAGTCAATGGAGTTACATTATCAGAAAATCTGGCTGTCTGTGTCTAGCTAGAATGACAAACAGAGGGAAATTTTAACTTTATACATGTAGAATGTGATTTGGATTTTCATAGTAAAGTGGCCGAATTCAGCCCTAAAATACATGGGTATAAATCTCAGTAAGTCACAGAAGAGCTTCATTTGTATACCTGAGCATACATTTGAACTCAGAATGTCTCTTGCAAGCATTAAGTATGTAAGTTAAGGATGGAGTTTCAGAATGAATTCCTTAATGTTCTGTCCCATCATCCAATCTCTTTAGGTGTTGCAGCTCTCACAGTTCTGAAGCCTTTGAGAAGAGGAACGTATACTTTTGGTTTACAGAGCAAGTTTAAGGAGCTGGGGCCAGATTCTGTTGCCCTTTCTCAAGTGAAACTCTCACTTGACTTCAATGAGAGTTTCTCTCAAGAAAGGATTGTAGAATGTGGACCTTCTTCATAATCCACTGCATAATAGGGTAGACAGTTTAAAAAGTAAGTGTTGACATCAAGAAGCATAGGTAGCGGGAAAAACAGAAATACATTAGCAGCAGATCAAAATGATCAATATTGCCTTGTGAGGCAAACTCTTGTACAGCAGGTCTCCACACTTTCTGGTATTACCTGTCACATGCAGGAAATTAAGATATACCTGTTCCAACCTCTCACCTTTCACTTTAGATCAGAAGCAAGAAAAATAAACTCTCAGTTAGTGCTAAGGTTCCAGCTATCAGTCTCCTGCAAAATCCCATCATTTTTAATTAAACAGACTAATTAGATAACTACAAGAGAAAAATTAAACAATATTTGATGCTGAAAAGTTAATGGCATCAGTGAAAAACTATGGGTATTGCTTAGTCCAGGTTTCCCCAGTTCTAAATCTGTTTTGCAAATCAAAGTGTCATTTCTTTGATAGCATATGCGGTGGCTGGGTTGCTCAATGCAGGAGCCTTGGGAGTTACATAGCAGATGCCGAAAGTCTTGGAAACAATCCACAAACACAGGCTTTTAGTGGGTTGTCTAGGTTCACAGTAAAAAAAAATGCAACTAATGCTACTATTTAGGCATCTGTCCCTGGGTTTTCTGCTATTTCTGGGTCAGCCACCTCCCCTCTATTGCTACTTAGTGTACTTCTGCAGACAGCCAAGTACTTCCCCATCTTGATTTTTTTTTTATTCTGATTGTTTGTATTTGCTTGGACACATTTATTTTCCACCGTCCAGCTCCAAATGCACATTTTGCACAATGAAGAAGAAGAAAAAAAAAGACAACCAATTAAAATTGGAAAGAGCAGGAGGGAGATAAAACAGTAAGAACATGTATGTGCCTCTGAACACATGCTCTTACCACATCTCTCCACCACATCAAATAAAAGCTCCTTACCTTTAAGGCCCTTTACAAAGTTGCCTTTCCCTACTCACCTACTTTGGCATGCTCTCACATTATTCCCCATTTTCCTCCCACTGGAAATGACACCATTTTGTTCACTTTTCCTAGAAGCTCTCTTCCATGCCACCATTTGTGCTCAGAATGCCCTTCCCAAACCAGTCCACAATGCCGTTGTCCTTCAAATTATATCTCCTCAAAACACAACTCAGGTGTCTATAATAAATGGCTAACTGCCAGTAGGTAGGTAGAGGGCCAGTAGGCAATTTTGACACTAATTTTGCTTTAAATATCCATCTATCTATCTGATATGATTTGAAACAATTAAGATTAGTGTCTGAATTCCCTACTGACCCTCTGCCTACCACCAATTGGCACAGTGGGGAGATGAAACAAAAGAGTAAAAATGAGGTGCTATGGGTAGAATGAGACCAACAAGATAACCTTAGCCATACTGTTTAAATGGACCTGGAGGAGCAAGTTGGACTTGTTAGAAAGACAGGGGATATTTGTGTTCCCTTGGCAAGAATACTCCTAAAAACTGTTTGACACAAAATAAACTATGAACAACTGCAGAATGCTTTTATTCTTTTTTATCTTTTATTTAATTTATGTATTTTATTTTTATCTCCTGCTTGCCAGATCTGCTTGCAAGAAGCAAAGCCAGTAAAACTAAAAATAACTTGCACTGCTACCCATGACATATTCAATGTGTAGTATTCCGTGGCTTACTCCTAACCTATTTCAACCAAAATGTAAAAAGTGCAGTTGGCAGCAGTTGGCAGCAACGTAGTGCCACTGCATGGACAACATGGTTTTGCCCTCCCAAGCCAATAAGAAAGCAGACTCCACCAGCTCCAGACAAACTAAATTGACCACTACCAAAGCACTTTAAATCCCTCTCTGGGCTTCAGTCTCTGATCCCTCTTGGGCTCCTTTTCAACTCTCTGGTTTTTTTGCAGAACACCTGCCCCAGGACTGCCTCCTTGGAGTCTGGCCCTTGCTCCAGGGTCCACCACAGGACTTACCTACACTCCAGTGGCTCTCCTCTCCAGCCACAACCTGCTCCACTACTCTCCTCTACAGCCAGCTCTGAATGTGTTCTCTTACCCCTTTTTATCATGAGGCCCCAGTGTTCACCTGACTTCATTAGTCCCACCCCTTCAGACTGGAATGCAGTTAATTACAGTCCAGATGGGGCTGGTCTGATTTACCCTTAAAGGGGCCAGTCACCTTCTGACAGATGCCTAGGCTCTGTACTTCCGAGTTGTCCTCTTTCACAGCTGAGCTTTGTGTACACTCAATACCTCGGGATCTTCAGTCTTGAAAGACATTTTGCACAAACAGCAGTGGCCACTTTGTCTGCCGCCTGCTTTGTCTTCCCTGCAGACAGACACAGCCAAGAAGAGTCATGTAACATAGCTCCCTATTCTCTTTAACTAGAGATAGGTCCTAACAAGACACCTAGATCTTAAGTACTTCCTAATTTTCTGAAAGTTTGGAAAGAGTGGGTGATGATGATGATGATTACTGTTAAAAGGCACAATAAAGATTGGGATCCCATTGTATTGTGTGCTGCCTCCTCTGGATTCAAGTCCAAATTTCATGGATCTAATGATACCTACAGAAAGCAATATTAGAAGAAGCCATATACTGCATTGCTTTTTTTCTTCCTCTCCAGGTCCACACACCCACCCACACACCCCTATCTACATACCTCTACAACAATATTTGAACGTGTGCCAGCCATGTGAAATCCTAACTGTGTTTTCTAAATAATTCCATCCTTCTAGCTTACTTCATATTATTTGTGAATAAGTCTGAAGATACAGATACGAAAAGAAGTAACCAGGCAACAACAAATCCACTTATAGAAACTTGTAACACATTAGAATGCTTATGTAATATGTCATTTCTGCTTCTGAGCATCTGAGATTAGTATAGTACATGTCAGACTAGGCTGATAGGACTCGTAGCTGAAGTTTTCAGCATTTGGTCATTTCACTGGTTTCTTGTATTACACACTCCTTTGTAGTGTGACAATCTATACAGAGTATTTCAGGACTAATGTTCCATTTCAAATGTTCATAGAATCAAACAATTATGGTTGGAAGGCACCTCAAAGGTCATCTGGTCCAACCCACAGCTCAAAGCAGGATCAACCCCAGCTAAATCATCCCAGCCAGGGCTTTGTCAAGTCACACCTTAAAAACCACAACCTTAAAAAGGATGGATA
The DNA here is from genome assembly GCF_026122565.2 of Emydura macquarii macquarii. Lineage (NCBI taxonomy): Eukaryota > Metazoa > Chordata > Testudines > Chelidae > Emydura > Emydura macquarii. Next base: position 7,049,606 of record NW_027133377.1, read on the forward strand.
TTCCACCTCAGTATCAACATTACTGATGATACTTTCTGACTCTTCAGTCACTCTCACCATCATTTTAAAACAGACAATATGTGGACGTTTTTAATTATGGCTGGCATATCAGCTCTTGTTTATTGACAATAGCTACTTCCATCTGACACTATCATTAGCTCACGCCCAACATATACACTTTGTAAGGAGGTTTTAGAAACTCCAAGATTGAAAATCTCAAGCAAAATTTTAACCAATCTGCCTAGAAAATTTACACAAAACTGTCAGTATTAATAGGAATTGTGGGCCCACATCCCTTAGGTTCCTTTGAAAATCTCATATGCTTTTATGGTTTTATTTAATAATGTAAAGGAAAACAATTAGTTTCTATTTAAATATTCATCTAAACCTGCAACCCAAATGTAGCAAAATTGCATTAATGCTAGACAACCAGAAAGTAAAACTAACTAATCTATTAAAAAAAAAAACCCCAAAAGCAAATGGCCAGACAGATGGTGAAAATCAAATTTAATTTTTAAAATAGTTCCAGTCATACTAGAACCTGAGCTCTATTTCACTGTTGAGCAGTCAACAATGGATCCTGTCCTAACCCTCCAGCTTCTGGCTGAGCTGCACTAGGAATTTAACCACTTTCTTCATATGGCATATATATCGACATCAAAGCGGTTTTTGATTCGGTTGACAGGTCAGCACTTTGGTTCACACTGAAAGGAGTTGGTATTCCAGATTTTCTGCTTAACCTGGTGCATGATCTTCACACCAATATGAGTGTGCTCATTGGCTCATGGCTTTCACTGTGTTTCTACACCACCTCAATAGTGTGACAGGGATGCGCTCTCCCCCTGGCACTATTCTGTCAAGCTATCAATGAAGCTGCCTTTCTTGTGGAGAAGTCAGAGAATTTCACACACCCACCTCCAATGTCTCCAAGATGACACCCAAGCTATGGGTTTGAATGTCTCATGGCAGAAGACAGAGGTCCAGAACCTTGGAGCTGGCTACCAGAACCACTGGTGCAGGTGGGGTCAAGGACTGTGAACAAGCATTGATGAGTAAGGCAACCTCGGTTGCAAGCGCAGTTCAAACGATCACACTACAACAGATGTTTGACGAATAGGTCTCGTTGCCTCCTGCACAAAGCCCATGTCTCACTTATGGATGCAAAAACATGGATGAGACAAACTTCAAATTCTTTCGGACTTGTGTACTAACTGTATTGATATGCGGGTCAGAAACCTGGATCCTCTTACAGGCAGCCTTGAAGCAGATAGAGGCATTCCATATGCGCTAAATCCTGAGCATAAAGTGGTTTGCCTTGTGCAAAATGTCACAATATCACAGAGATCTGGCCTTCCTTCAGTCAGTGTTAAGTGCTCTTTGGCCAGATTGCCAGGATGGACAAAAAGACCCCAGCAGACCATGCTCTCAAAACTATGCATTGATGTATGAAGGGGTACACATCCTGACCTCACCTGGCACCACTCACGGGGCTACACCAGAGATTCCTGGAGTCACAGGATTGAGCCACATCTAGAAACTCCCCTACATGACACCTAGTACAACACCATCATCCATAGTTCAGTCTGGCTGGTGCAGTGATCCTCAGTAGATTATGCATTTTTGATGATGATGATTACAAAGCCAATTAAACCCATAAAGATTTATTCATGTCTATGCATGTAAAATATGTTCCAAGTGAATTTAGTATTGACAAGATATGAATAAATTACAGCTGTCTAAGGCAAACATATTACACACCAAATGCTTTTGTATAAAGCCACTGGAGCATGTACTTATGATATATTGAAAAATGTGGAAAAATTACAGGCTGTCACTTTAAATCTCAGGGGTTTTCCTGCTCCCACTTACAGGGTAGAGGGCTCTGTAGGGAAGTTTGTGTTCTGGACTTAGTAGTAGTAAATCTGTAGACAGACAGCCTAGAGTAAGGTGGGATAAGTTGTGCTTCTCTGTTTTATGGAACATCCTCCTTTGTCTCTCTCTCTGTTTTGGAATTCTTGTGTGTTATCTTTCTGAATTCTAAGAAATATAGTAATGTTACTTTGCAACCTTCCATCATGAATATTCCTTTTTATCTAACTTATCTGCTTATGGCTTATACATATCAGTAATGTACAATGCTAATGAATATGGTGCAATAAAGCAACCCCCAACAATTGTGCATCCTCCAGATAAACATTTTAAAATCATTGTATCTACCCAGTCATATGAAAAATAAACAAAGATTTGTTTCTTTGCATTTTGGAGATTATATTTTCCTCTTTTCAGTTTGAGGCAATATCTGCCCCCATTTTTAGATATTTTTATTGGTTCTCTCATCTGGAAACATTTGTATTTAAACACTACCACTTACATAGGAATTTAACATGTGTTTCCACAGAGCCATGCAGTTAGTCCACACAGCAGCAATAAGCCTCCACACTGCTACATGCATAAGCCTCTGAGCTTTTGTGGTATAGGAAAATCTCTCTCAGGCATTCTTAGGCTAATTTAAACACTTTAAATATATTAGAGGTGGCTGGAAAACTTTTTAAATGTTCAAAATTTGGAGCAAATAGGGAAAAAGCTTTTTTCTCTGTGCATGTGTTTTAAACTGAGAAAAATCACTATTGCTTTCTGACCAGCTCAAATATACAGATTCCTTCCTGTGATTTTGCTTTTGCAGTGGAGGAAAGGGTGCAAAAACCAGTTCAAATTCTCTTTCCTTAGGCAAAGAGAATAATAGGCCAAGAAAATGACCTAAGAGATGGGGGAGACCACCTTCAGAGGGTTTGAAACACTGCAGTTCCCTATTTTTCACTGTGTGAGAAGGGGCGAGGTTACATATGCACATTGCCGGACATACAGTGGTCAATGAGTTGAGCTTCCAAAACCGACAGTTCTTGGATGATCTACCAGAGACCAGGGCTGTTCATCATGCTGCCAGGGACCACCCCCTTACTAAGTGGATTCCATGTTGCACAGAGACAACTTACAATATCGACTCAATCTGAGCTTTGTAGTGGAAGCCCTGCTCTCCCTATTTTGAATCTCCAACCCTACTAGGAGATTTCTGCTGCCTGGGGGAAGTAGCAGAGAGGAGCATTTTGGGGTGAGACTTTCAAGAGTGTCTGAGGGATTTTGGACCACAAGCTCCAGTGGAAGTCAATGAGACTTATGCTTTGCAATCCCTTGGGTGCTTTTGAGTATCTCCCCTTTATCACTTAAATCTCCCCGTCACTTACCGAAGCAATTTACAACACTGAAGTTATAGATGGAAAAGAACTATTGAATAATCTAGTCCATCCTGTACCTTAACTCATCCTAAATTTTCTTATTAACTTCACCTCATTACTCTTAGTTACACTCCTTTGTGCCATCCTAAATATATCCTGCCTACAATCCCAAAGAGACCATGAACAAAAAGCTACAAATTTCAACAATTTTCTTGGATTCTGTAGACTAAGACAGCCCATTAACTTTTTGAGCTTGTGGAGACACTGGGGATGGTGTTTGTGTAGCATCAGCATTTATTTCTAAAAGTTCAGTGTTAAGTGAATTTTCAGGTCCTTGTAAGAAATGTGTATGTTCAATACACACCGTCAAGCAGCCTTGACAAGTTTGATAGTTTTCTGTTCATGTGGAATTGCACACTTTTGACAGTCTATAAAAAGATTTTTACTTCAATTCAGCAATTAATTTTGCATGCATGAAAAAAGATCCCTTGGACCCACTTGAATAAGAGCTTTTTTCAGCATGTAGGTTCTAACCATTAAAAAGCCTCTTCAGAAATCGCAATGATTCAGTAATCCAACAAATAATAAATGATTGGTCTACTAATGTTTGAACTAACATCATCAGACTTAGCAATGCTTCATTGTTTTCAGTCAATAATTATGGTTCTGAAATTTTGGATAAGCTAACTAGCTCTCAAACTCAATTTGACCACAGAACAAGAGCTTTTCTCAAATTATTTGTTGCATCTCTTTGAAATAAGTGTTTATCAACTGTCATGGATGTAATTCAGAAAAGTAAACTTCTGTGTAAACAAAAATAGTTTCATTTCTGCTTTGCCTATAGGTTAGTGGTAGTGCTGGCTGCTCTTACAACTTAAGAAATACCACCACATAGTCACTATTTTATCTATCATTAGTTATATTTAATAATTATTTCTTATTGAGGCTGCTCATCATGTTTTACGGATGGTAATAATTACTTCTGCTTTTGCCATATTCATCATCAAGGTTCTGATTCTAAAAGGTACTTAAGCATGTACCTACATCTAAGCACATGAGTAGACCCATTGACTTCACAGGCTTGAAGTTAGGTATGTGCTTCAGTAGCTTTCTGAATGCAAGCCAAAGGTTTGAACTCAAAGCAAGCAGTGTGTGCTTGCAGCAGCAGTTATAAGGGACTGCCTGACTTATTGGACATTATTTGCTGCACCATGTAAAAAATACAGAACTTGTGAATTTCCACCACCTGGTAAAACATTCTTCTGAAACGTCACATGTATATCAAAAGAACTGAAAGCAACTTCAACATGCTCCTCAAAGATCATAAATCAAAAGATGTATACAAAAGTTGTGTGCCTGAAATCAATATCAGTAACTTGTTTCTGCGAATTGGCAGTGAGAGACTTATAGCCCTTCTAGGGCTTGACATTGTGCAAGTCAAATTTGTGAAATTTCTTGGTTCAAAGTCTGCCAGTTCACCTCAGTCACCCTCATATACACTTCTTCTTTCAGTATTTTCTGGGCTTTTTTCCAAGTACAAATTGCCAGCTGTGCAAAATTGCTCAGTGGTTCTGTGATGTGGACAATCATCCAGCGGGGACCAATTTAAGACCAGAGTCAACTTATCTGTAAACTAGAATGGATGTGGATGGACCCCGTTCTCCAGAGATGAAAGTGTAATGAAGCCAAATGCTCTTAAAAAGATAAATACTAGCTAAATCACACCCACCCATCCCTGGTGCACAAGGATTAGAACCCTGGCCTTTCTGTGCCCAAACCACTATTGCGAACCGTAGCAGTAGTATGTCCCTTATTAACGTTTGTAGGTCAGCAATGCAAGAGTACCTCACTCACCCACACAAGACTGAAAAAGGAAAATAGTATACGAAACAATTCTACTACCTACTTTAAGTCTTTAAGAAATAAAGAATGATTTCAAATACAGTCAAAAATAATTAGCTGGAAAACTAGTTTTGGTGAATAAACCAATCATGCTTTTATAATCTAAGTAGGTTTGACTGAAAAAAGACATGCTGTGAACTAGGAAGACCAATACTATCACAACAGATGTAATGAGGTATTATCCTAAACACTGAATATAAATATTCTAATTCAATGTTTTTATTAGCATAATTTTAGCTTTAAACAAAAGCTATAAAAGAACCACATCTCCACATCTCCTGTGGAAGTTTTGGGTGGCCTGTTCCTTGATGCAATCTACTTCTCTGGCGGAGCGTCCTTGTTAATGAAGGCAGCTTTGATGTGTTAAGGTGTATATTCCAACTTTCTCCTTGGAGCATATTCTGTGATACTGCCTTTACCAAACAAGGACACTTGTCTAGAGAAGTAGATCACATCATGGAATGGACCACCCAAATATCCCAAGAGAACCTGCTTCAACACAGAAATAAAACCCACACTGTCTGCACATCTAGTTGTCACCTACACCCCACACTGGAACCCATATAGGGTATAATCAAACAACTACAAGCCATACTTGATGGGGACCCCACCCTGAAGGAAATCTATCCTGAACCCCTTCTGTCCTTCAAATAATCCCTCAACCTCTCCAAGCTCATCATCAGAAGCAAGCTCCCCTCAGACCAGGACACACCAACTCAAAATGGCACCAGACCCCTCCAGAAAAAACAGATGCAACCCTGCAGAAATATTTCCACTGCTACAATCAACACCTTCCACAACACACCTTTCAAGATCCATGGGTCCTATACATGCCTATCACAAGATGCGGTGTGCATCAACCAGCACACTAAATGCCCCCATAGCACTATGTGGGTGAAACAAGCAATCACTACACTCTCCAATGAACTCTCAGGAAAATGATAAGACAAAAATCTTCACCTCAGCAGTGGATGAATATTTTTCATAAAACTCTCTCTCCATATCTGACCTATCACTCCTCAACCTCAAATGAAATCTTCCCAACATTTTCAAAAGATGATCCTGGGAGTTTAAATTCATATCTTTGTTGGACACTTAAAATCATGGACTGAATAGAGACATTGGATTTATGGCTTATTAACTCCACCCACAGCTGCTTCTCCTTCCCCTTTCCTCTCTATGACCAGAGGAGCCTTAAGGGATCACTTCATCTTGAATGGTCCTGTGAAATATGTGTTAACTACTCATGCTAAACAACCTGTACCACTTTGTATTTAGCAGTGACGCTCTATAATAACAGTTATTTTCTCAGACCTGAGGAAGACTGCTGTGTAAACTCAAAAGCTTGTCTCTCACCAACAGAAGTTGGTCTAAAAAAAGATATTACCTAACCCACCTTGCACCCCTTCAAGGATGAGGCAGAGACTAACCCTTAGACTGTAAATTCATCTGAACATGGACTATGTTTATAGAGCAAACAGATTGTTAATATTTGATAAAAATAATTCATGAATAATAAGAAGCTTTAGGGGCATTGTTCCTTACCAGCTGACCCCTCTAAAACTGGATGGGGAAAAAGTCACCCACCTGTTGATCCTGAAATCTCAAGAAATAGCTAACTTGGATAATAAAAATGTTGAGATGACTCAAAGAATGCCAGACCACCATTTCACCTAATCCTCCTAACTTTCCTTCCCTCCCTCTATTGGTTCCCGCCTCATATATGTCTTCTATTTTATTACTCATACCCCCCAACATAACATTATGTCTATGTAGTGTTGTCTGGTCTTGCAGTTTGACAAGTTGTAAAATAGCATAACTGCATGATTATAATCTGTTCTTGTGAAGCGTGTGGTATTTGGAAACACATACAAGTTGTAAGTGATTTACCTTTTTGTACTTTTCATTGCCTGTCTTTTTTTTTTTTTTTTTTTTTTAAAGAAAGAAAGAAAGCCAACTTACTTCATAGGGTAAAAGTAAAGTGAGAGGAACCATCCCTATCCTCCCTGCTCCAAGAACACAACAACAAGCCCGGACGCAGATCCCCCCATATCTCCAAGTGAACTGTGGAGAGGTTGGCTGTATGCTAACCCTTTGAAAAAGATCATGCAGGGCCCAGGCCATTTAACACATCAAACCAAACAATTGCAACTAGACATTTAAAATAAAGATTTTCCTTAAAAACATCACTGTCTTTTCCCTGCTTACTATATTTAGCTTTATTCCAGCCACTTAACATACTCAAATGAATTTCAATTCCCCAGTCCAGTCTAAAGGCCTGATTCTGCAACCCCTACTCATGTGAATCATTTTTATTCATAGGCTTAGTCCCAACTGGATATAAAGATTACTTGCATAAGTAAGGATTCAGCCCTCAATGACAGATTCCTTGAAATAACAAAAGCATAATTGTTATGAAGAAAAGAAAACTAAGTCTTAATATGGGGAGAAATATCCTAAACAATCTTCTAAACTGAAATAGCTTCCCAGCGGAAGATGAGGAAGTCCCATTTGTTCAGTAATTTTAAATTAGACTAAGTAAATGGTACATGGTATAATGTAGGGAACAACCTTGCACCAGCCAGTAGGTGGAGTAGGGTATTGCATTAATTTTCTCCATCTCCAACTTCAGTGATTAACAAGTATAACAGTTTATTGAAGAACATTAATTTTACTTGTTTGCTTCATCGAAATTATGATTTTATAGAGTCTGATGAATGATTTTCAGCCACATTTCTGATATAACAGTGACATCCACAGGCCAGTTTGGATATTTATATAGTATGTAGTTCTCTCCTACTGTTGTTCCTTGAATAGATCACCAATACTATGATGACGGAGCCATTAAAATAATCTAAACAGATTAATTTAAAGGTGAGTATCTAAACCTGACTAAGAAGTCTCCACTGAAGCTTGGAGCACTTCAGAAAAGATGATGCCACAATAGCATGAATGTATTTTAAAACTCATTTTAAAACTCATTTGGGATTTAAATAATTAAATAAAATCAGACACAGCAACCAGTCAGATATTGAAATGAGTTTTCTGATAAATTATGAGGAACAAGCAAGATAGAATTTTTTTTGTCATAAATCACGGAATACAAAACTTGCCAATAAAAAAACCTGGTGAGCTTGAACCTACAACTTCTGCCAGAAATCTACATTCTAGTCCTTCAGACAGAGAAGGTGGGTGGGGTAATATCTTTTATTGGACCAACTTCTTTGGTGAGAGTGAGTCAAGCTTTCAAGCCACACAAACCTCTTTTTTAGATCTGGGAAAGGAAATCCAACATGACTACAACTACACTGCATGCCAGTTGTTTTAAAAGTGATATTGTAAAAGGCCCTTTCTTAACAATGTTGCGATCTGAAGATTCCTTTTTTATTATACTATATTCTAGGGCATGTTTATCCCCAGAGTACAATAAAGACCATCTTGAGTAGAAGCAAAAGAGTTCTGGCTATTGCATTTGGATGTGAGGCGAAAGGGAAAGGCAATCTCTAGAGATCAGCTTCCACTTAAACATGTCTTAAGCGCATAGTTAGGCTACCTTCCCCTTGCCAAGAAGATTGAGTCAGGTAAGTTTCTGCAGGAGGTCAAGTGGGGAAAGTAGTCATACAGGAAGCAGAGAGAGCAAAGCAAAAAATTAGTTCAAACCCTGTTAGCTGATGTTCCGTAAGAAACAAAAGACTACAAAAGAGAAAAGCAATATTTGCCAGCAACCAGAACAGAAGCCACAAATATAAGTGTTTTCGAAGTTAGAACAGGGCATTACAAAAAATAAAGTAAACATTAAAACAATGACATACACTTCAATCCCCTCAACTTTTGAATTGCGATTTTCAAAGGGGCCTAAGAGATTTAAGTGCTCCTTTCAGTGAGATTTGGACATTTCCTTAAGCCCCTTTGACAATTTGAGCCATAGTGTATATTTTGTGTTTGTGATGCCTGAAGTACCTGCTGACTTAAGTCCTGTATTTGTTTTCTAAGGAAAGTCACAGTGTACACTGCCCAAACTGCCTAGTTTACAAAGAACATACACAAATAAAAATAAAACCCTAGTGTTGTGAACATCATGATACCTAGAACACTTTTCTATACTTGCACATCAAAGCAATTCAGGTAACATTTGGATGAAGAGAAAAGTGTTATATTGGGGTTTTTTGACCAGTCAGATCTGCAGCTGATCACAATGGAAAGACCGTCTAAACTGTCCAAGACCTGAGTGTTCAGATGGTAGGAAAAATAGCTAATGTAACTGAACTAAGTGCTGACAATCATTTTCACTCTGCTGTCAGTGTGGGAAAGAGAAAATATGCAGAGACAATTATCAAGTATGGTGGGGGTGGGGGTATAATAGCTGAAATCTACCTAAAGCAGCATTTTGTATAAACAATTTGAGGTCCAGCCTTTCAAACAAGATATTCTTGTCATTTTTCATGCCACTGAATTGGCAGAAGTACAGATTCCAGAGGAGACATCAGGAACAGAAAGTAGGCTGCTATTTCCCAGGGTACTGTGGATTTTACTTTCAAACATTCTTGGATTCATGTTTGTAGTCTCTTCAAGACATATATCACAATGCCTCTTCTTCCACTTTCTTAGACAGAATCAAAACCGAGGCAAAACAACAGTCAGCCACATGCCGAAAGTAAGTGGCATGAATACTACTGCTCCTCAGCAGGTTTCAGCAGAAGCTGTCTATGTTCTTATATGGTCCCATCACTGTAGTATCTGAACATCTTACAAACTTAAATGAACTTATTTTGCACACAACTCAGTGAAATATTTAGTGCTGCCAGCTCTGGTGATTTAATCACTAGTTTTGTAATATTTGCTTTATTTGTCAAGCCCCAGCTCCTGGAGAGACATGATTAGGTAAAAAAATCTCACCTTTCATTTAAAAAACAAACAAACTACATTTCTAGCCCACATGGGTGTGGGAAAAAGCTTGAAAGTATAACTCAAGTGCACCCTAAAGAATTAGAAGCCACAAGGCAAATGAAAAGAACCCTGAACATTTTTTTCTTTAATACAAATCTCATGAGTTTTAAGACAATCGTATTCTGAGGCCTGATATATGATTTCTGGACTCTTTGCATTGGCAATTCTGGTTATTATCCTCTTTTACAGATGGAGAATTTAGAGAGAGAGAGAGAGACACTGGGCTCCTTAAATTCACACAGGAAATCTGTGTGAGAACTAAATCCAGATCTCCTGAGGGATTGACTGGGACTTAGCTAACAGAATACCCTGAATGTAAACTGAGGTTATCAACTAAAAATGAGCTAAAGTTCAAAAGAAAGCATTAAAATTAAATGTAGTTATCTGAGCAATGTAACACTTAGTATAAAAATAAACAGGTTTGTTATCTGACATTAGCTAAAACAAATACAAGCGAAGCTTGGATAATTCAGTGGTCACTGGATAAAAATACAGAATAATGGACCAAACTTTAAATAGTAAGAAATGGTGAGTTAGGCAGGAAAAGCATGTCTGCTACAACAAAATTTATTCCTGGTACACTCTTTTTGAAAATATCCTCTTCATAATGTAAGTAGTCACATAGCAAAAAAAATTAATTGTCTTGCACTGAAGAAGCTTTGGCTTTGATCTACCAACAATTATGCACTTGCTTAAATTTAAAAACACAAGTAGTCTCATTAAAGCCAATGGGAGAACATATATGCTCAAATATATGCATGTAAGTGTTGACAGGATCAGGGTCTTTGATGGATGAATGTAAATTATTTACTTAATTCTACTGCTTACCAATTATGTATATTTTTATAAATTGCATTAAAAGAAGTTATTACACTAATCTGAGTACCAAACAGAAGATATATTCCACGTAAATTAAAATGTAAAAGTCCCAGGGGGAAAAATTTCAGTGTAAACGTAAGCCAGTATTACAGTAGGAAAAGAAAACAAATTAATATAATGAATCAAAAAGATGTAATGCTGCAGCATCTATCCTCAATTATCACCATCTTCTGGTCTGATAAATTTTATTTATTGTAAGCAAAGAAGAAAAATATAACTAAGCAGAGCAGATAAAACCACATGGGAATAATGGGATTCTCCAACTGACACCAGTAGTGGTGCTGCTACAGTTTGTATCATTGTGACTCAAAATACCAGGTATTCTGTGCCTCCACACTATCGTAATAATCTTGGTACAAAATATGCCTTGTGAGGTATCATTTGAAAACTAATAACTCACACTAGTCAATATCGTGGTAAAATGTATGTAGCAAAATTATATTTAAAATTATGAATTCCTCCTGTATGATGTTACTTTTAAAACCAGACAGCCCCGCCTAAGCATAAGTTGTTAAACAGGCCTACGCTAAACAAAGGAGTATGTGTGTTTATTTCAGTTTATGTATAAGTAGCAAGCAGAATCATCAAGATAGCAGGGGGAACAGATTGCAGGAAGCCATTAGGTTCCCTGTACCCTTACTGCTTGAATAAACTTTAAGTGGTCATCTTCAGAAGAATCTATTTTAAAGTTTCACTGAACTTATAAAAGAAAGGGTCAAAGAATCTTTTTTTTTCACCCAAGACGACAAAAGATCCAGTACCTTTTGGCCTCTGGAAGAGGCCCTGACTGAGAAGGTGGCTCTGCCACCATCTTGCTGGAAAACTGTGGGAGCCATCTTGAACACCTTGAACTAAACCTCGCTAGATTAAGTTTTAGACATTTAGATGTGTGTTTTCACTTTTATTTGCTTGTAATCATTTCTAACTTCTTCTCTTGTATTTGAACTTACTTAAAAAACAATATTCTTTTCTTTAGAAACTTGTTTTAGCATTAATCTGAACCAAGAGTGTGTGTAAAGAAAACAATGTGGCAAACTGGTGGGTTTTGTCTTCTTAAAGGAGTGAATGGATCATATTATTCCTCTGAATGTTGCAGGAGAAGACTCGACATATCGAAGCACATGGGTCTAGGCAAGTTTGGGACTGGGGACGTGTTGGGGTCTCCTGCTAATATTAACCAAGACTGATGAAGACAAAAACGTGTCTGTGATAACTTCTGGCAGGCTTTGGAGTTAAAGTGGTTGAATCAGAGCTGTACAGCATACTGAACATGAAGTGCATGCTGGCTGCGTGTATGTCCCAGGCAGGGAGCTACAAGTAGCAGAAACATTTTGAGGCACTTGGAGTTATAATCGAAGTGGTGACACAACCTTTCACTGGTCTGAATTGCACCCCGGAACTTGACAATCATTAATCCTATCCCAGTGTCTCCAAGATAGGACCCTCCTGTAGAATCTTATATTTTATATATAAAATTTGATAAAAATATTTATGTTAGATTCCTTTTTTTTTCTTTAATGGATTGTATGCATGAGAAGGAGAAAGCATCAGGCAATCAGCCCCTAATTTTTTACTCCTCTTTCCATTATTACTATTTATTATTTGTTAGAGTGATACTCAGAAGCCTCAAATGAGATCAAGACTTTACCATGCTGTACAACACATATAAGTGACATCCTGTACCTCCAAGAGTTTACAACTAAAACACTTCCTGACATTGATGCTTCAGAGGTGGTCATTTTTGCTGAAGCCCAACTCCTAACATTAAAACTTTGGGCCAAATACTTACCCATCACAGATGAACCCTCAGAAAGTAAAAGAGGTGTTAACATGGACCACATAGATCACACGGGAAAAAAATAACTTGCCCCTTACCCTTGGGGAGAATGTGGAGAAGGGGAAGGTGACATGGTCTTAGAATTATGTGGCGTAAAAGGACTTGCTGCGAATTCTGATTTCTACCCTCCTCTCCCAACTCCACCCCAGGTGTCAGGGTTACTGTACAAGTGAATGTCCCTCCACGTCACGCTCTGGTTGCCTAACAGGCTTGGTGGGTCCTACTACCATGTCCATGCAACACTGCTCACCCCATTCTCTAAGAGGTGTAAAAAAGACTGATCTGAAATCAGTTGTGCAGAAAGCATTTGTAAGTTACCTGGGGATTTCTGCCTGAAGTTGCATAGATTTCCCAGTGAAGCATGCGATCTAGAGCGACTTTCCCCTGCTGTGCCAGCAGGCCACATGCAGTTAATCCTCAAGCAGAGTCTTCCACTGCCTCAGAAGAGAGAAAAGGAAGAATGTGACTATTAGGGTATGTCTATACAGCCACTAGACACCCACGGCTGGCCTATGTCAGCCAACATGGGGTTGCAGGACAGTTTCATTGAGGTGTAGACTTCCAGGCTCAGGCTGCAGCCCGAGCTCTGGAACTCTGCGAGGTGGGAAGATCCCCGAGCTTGGTCTGTAGCTTGAGCTTGGAAGCCTACACAGCAATGAAACCAGTCCTGCAACCCGAGCCCTGTGACCCCGAGTCAGCTGGCATGGGCCAGCTGCAGGTGTATAGCTGCCATGTAGGAATACCCTTACTGCCCTTTCCCGCTACACCTCCTACCCTGTTTGTGCATATGTATTGTACTGCTGCTCTTCTCCACAATAGGCAATAGAGGGTAGAATGACTTTACAACTACAGAAATCAAGAGATCAATATGTACGAATTAGGAAGTTACCACAACTCTCCACATCACCTGAGCAGAAGTATTTTTAATTTCTGAAGATACACAATACATCCACACACTATTAAACTTTAATTATTAGTTTAATTCTTTCATGAGTACATGCTGTGACTTGGCAAAAGCCAACTTTTTTTTTTAAACAAGTGAACCATCTCTTGTTGAAAAATATTTCAACTGCAAAATAATAGGGTAAGCAATACAGAGTCTCTTCTGCTGTTTATAAGTCCCTTAATCAAGCTTCTTTATTATTTAATGAAAATGTGATGTTGTGCATTGTGTTTTTATTAGAGAACATGGAATTATTTATCAGAAAGTCTGTCAAAATTTGGCAAAAACTGCAAAATACCAACTACTCTACCATAAATCTCTTGGCCAAGAAAAGAACCTTACATGAAACCTGTGAAAATCATTTTTTTTATGGTATTTTTTTCCTCAGAAGTTTCCGTTAAAATATTATGGTTTGGTGGGGAAGAACTGGGATACGCTGGAGGGGACAGGACAGAAGAGGTCCTGCACTGGGACGAGGGTGGGGAATGGGCAGAGAAGTCTGTGCCCCCCAGAGACTATTCCCCTCCCTGTTCCAGAGTCTGGAATAGAACTCAAGATTCCTGAGTCTCATCATTTCTCTGCTGTCAGTGAAACTTTCTGGCGAAATGTCTCTTCACCCTCTAGTACTGGTCCACATGTAGGATAACAAAATACAAGTGATATCAATTACGCCAAGTGGCAGATGCATGTGTGGTGTTCCAACCCACCAGTGACAGGTAGGTGTGAATATTGGACCACATGATGAAATTTTTGTTTTTCAGTTTGCTTTTTTAAAAGCCCATTAAAATTATGTGTATGTGTAATCATATATTACAGTGTAACACTGTTCAAAAATGTATTAGTAAGAGTATTTTAAGCAAGACCCAAGAAGTTATTCTTCTGCTCTACTCCATGGTGATTAGGCCTCAACTGGAGTATTGTGTCCAGTTCCGGGTAAGACATTTCAGGAAAGATGTGGACAAATTGAAGAAAGTCCAGAGAAGAGCAACAAAAATGATTAAAGATCTATAAAACATGATCTGTGAGGGAAGATTGAAAATATTGGGTGTGTTTAGTCTGTAGAAGAGAAGACTGAGGGGGGACAGGATAACAGTTTTCAAGTACATAAAAGGTTGTTACAAGGAGGAGGGAGAAAAATGTTCTCATTAACCTCTGAGAATAGGACAATAAGCAATGTGCTTAAATTGTAGCAAGGGCAGTTTAGGTTGGACATTAAGAAAAACTTCCTAACTGTCAGGGTACTTCAGCACTGGAATAAGTTACCTAGGGAGGTTGAGGAATCTCCATCATTGGAGATTTTTAAAAGCAGGTGAGACAAACACCTAGCAGAGGTGGTCTAGATAATGCTTGGTCCAGCCATAAGTGCAGGGGACTGAATTAGATGACCTTGCAAAGTCCCTTTGAGTCTTACGATTTTATCATTACACACACAAAAAGCATGTTAAGAGAACATCTTAAAGGTTTCAATGTCAAGAACTTCAAAAAGTTAGGGAATGTCAAAATTAAGATTGCTTAATGTGCCTCATTGTGCATATAAATTATGATACAGTCCCTAAAAACACACTATTTTCCCCTCGATGACAAGGCCCCTACTTCATTTTAGTGCACAGGACGGAGCTGCTCTAGGGATGAATTAGGGTTATATAGTGAAGAGTTTGTTAGAAGGTATGTCATGAATGAGGCAGGAGATGGGATGAAGAGAAAAGATAGTCTCAATATTATGAGAGTTGAATGTTGCCCTGGAGAATTTAACATAGGGTGGTTTTTGTATGTATGTGTAATCATATATTACATACAAAACTCTGCATTAATTGACTGTTATTTAGGTTACAAAGCCCTCAAAAATTAGTTGTAGCATTTCCTAAGGTTGCCCACATGCCACACAGGTGCTGCAAGTTACTTTAGGCTTTTGATAAATTTGTGAGAATGATCCCTGATGAACGCCGAACACTTTTTTACTGAACAGAGTATACCCATTTATTTAAAAGTAGAATCCTAGGAAATATTGTGATCCCCAACTGTATCTCCTGTACTGACACTACATAAAGCATAATGATATGGAACAGCTCTCAAGTATATTAAAAAAAAAAAACTCCAAAACAACAGATCACTTTCCAACCTACAGATCATGTTCTGCTGGACTGCATTCTCCATAGCTGTCACCTATAGCTGGCACTACCACTGAACTCAGTGCTGAGGGCAGAAGTCCTAATAAAGGTGTGACACACAGCTGAGGTCAAGAGGCTAGATTTTATTTCCTGGCCTCAGTCACCTGATAGGGTCAGGGTTACAAAAGCTTAATACTCTCATCCTGCGAGAGGAGTCCGAATCTACTAATTATTGTTAGAGGAGTGGCAGTATATTCAAGCAGAAGCAGCCACGTAGTTCAATCAATATACTAACCAATTTTTCTGAGCCTCTCCCAAAAGAAGTTTATATGTAGCTCCAATTAAAAGCTTATTAAACTTTAAGATTCTCTTTTAATCTTCACCAACTTTATCATACAAATAGCTGTATCTAAAGGATGTATTCTTCAAGCCTTATGTTGATTTCATTTATCTCACATTTTGAAGCACATGAAATACTAATGTAAAAATGTGTTATTTTACACTCTAGCCCCAAGAATTAGACATTACGTTGTTTTTTAAACACAACATAGTTATTTTCAGATACAGTAGTTTTCCTGTACTCAGGCCTCCATTCTACTGAGAGACAACAAAAACTCATTGGGAAGTGGCCATTTGAGATTTCTGGGTTTTAACCCCACCTCACTGGGTTCTTTTGTGTCACTTCCTGATATCTAACATCTTGAAAGGTCATGAAATTTAGAGAGCTAACATGTAAAAATGATAAGAAAAATCTAAGGGAGATACCATCCCTTTTGGTCACTGCACATTCTATTTTTCTCTTCAAAGTATCAAAAACATTTTGAAACAATGAAACACCAGGGAACACTGGACCATTTTTTGAAGAGAAAGTTTGCTAGTCATGGCTTAACTCATTTTTCTCTTCTTCTTGGAATTTGTTCTGTTAGTTGAAGAAAGCACTTTATTACTTGTTTTAAAAAAACCCTAACCCATAATATTTGACATCTCCCAATATATCTCAAGATTCCCCTGTGTAATGAGGTTTATGGTGCCAGTTTAGTCTAAAGTGAACAATGCATTTTGTATCACATCAAAGCCAAATTTCATGTTCTTCCAGTCAAAGGAAATATCACTGCTCCCTGAAAACACCCTGAGAATACAAGAGTAACTCCACCATCCAGTATTGCTAACCCCAAGTGTTCGAAAATCATGATTCTGGCCTCTTAAACCTTGGGATTTTAAAATAATAAATGGGGGGTATTTGTTTTCTGGTGTTTCTGGCTTTTGGGGTCACATTTTCAAGCTTTTCTCTGTAGTTGTCATGGCTAGAAACTTCCTTACTTCCTTTAAAAAAAAAAGATTCTCCTATAATCCTATCACTCCAAGAGCTGGGGTTTAAAACAAAACAAAAACAAAACATACTACCAAATATTGCAAGAGTTGGCAACACTGCCCTCACCAATATTACTTCATCTTGAAATAGCATCTTTTGTCTGAGATGTGAAAGTAATTTGCAACAGTGGGAAAGAATTATCCCAGTTAGACAGTATCAGTATTAATCAGAAGTCAAGCCAGAAATACATCCTACACCTTCTGACTCCCAGTTCTGTCTTCCAGCCACTAGACCACAAGTACCTCCCACCTCAGATTTCATGGAAATTAAGAACATCTCAGACTATCAAAGCACAAAATCAAGAAGACTGTCCTGGAGCAGCTCTATCAAACTTTCTCTCCTCACAAAATCACAGGCTACAGAGATGTAGGCCTGGTACGCCATCTAGCCCTGGTCTACACTTACCTAGCAAATTGGTGTCAGTTGACGGAAGTAGCTAGCGTAACTACCTGTGCTGTGATTCCCTTCTGTGTGGCGTCTTCACTGCACTGTGCCAACGGGAACTGTGTTCCCGTCAACTCAACGCTATGCCACTTGAGGGGGTGGTTTTACAGCATTGACTTCTGGATCAATCATGTGGGTCTTCACTGACTACTCAGTTGATCCAGAAAGGTCGATCAGATGGCGATGACTTTGCTGCCGTCAGTGTAGACATACCCTATACTTTAGTAGCATGGTGTGACTAAAAAATATCCTTTGAACTATTTATAGAGGTTTTTGTTCATCTGCTGATGCTCAGAAGGGCCTTTTCTACAAGGGAGAATCTAAGAAATCAATCCTGTAAAGGGCTTCCTGAGGGTATCCCACTGCTACGATGACATCAGTGTGTCTTTGATCCTCCATACCGTTCTGTCCCAATGAGATTAAACACTTGTGCTTTTGTTTACTACCTGTAAAATCACAGACAAGATTCACAAGACAGATTAAAGCCTCTTTGTGCAACATGAGGCGATAACCTAGACAAAAATGCCCAGCAGGGAAGTTCTCTATCAGAGGAATTGCCCAGCTGGTGCATCTTCACTGAAGCCAAACCCTGCCACTGTGACATCCTGCTCCTGGCACAGAGAGCACGGTTGGCAGGAGAGGGCATAGAGGAGCATTGCTTTGTGACGGAAATTCTTAACGGATTTGGGGATAATTACCATGGCACATCTTATAGCTGCCTGGCAGTAGCTTTAAAGTTGTATTGGAGTCAAGGCTGGCTCAAAGAATCAAGGATCCAGAAAGCGCTCCCTGACAACTTACTTTCCTACCCTGAGCTTTGCTTGGCAAAGGGGGGAATTTAGCCCAGTGTTTCTTAAAGACTGATTCTGCACATAACAAGGAGAACAATGTGCTCAGTGTTTTCGGCATTCACATTGATGTTTATGAGCATGGTAGTTAAAAAGCAATGGGAATAGACATGGTGGTAAGCACTATGCTCAGTGATATTTGCAGGACTGGACCCTAAGATGCTGATCCTATCATTGACTCCATGTAGATGCACCACCACACTTGTGTGAAGTGCACTGAAGTCACTGATCATCACAAGCCCAGTGGCACACCAACACACAGTCAATTGCAGGATCAGGGTCTAAGTTTTCAAGGGCTAGAAAAGCGGTGAGGGATAGCTTTTCAATTTCTTTTTTTAATTTAAGATGAACAGATTTATACATGAAATAGATGATGTAGGCTGGCTTTCCTGAACAATTATATCAATCTAGCCAGGTGAAACTACCTAGAATTCTCAATTGCACTAAGGGATGTTAGATTATAATGAAAGAGATAATAGCAAATGGCAAACCAGATTATTCTATTTCTTATTATGAGCTTTGACTTAAAAGATTTTCTTTAATGAATGTACTTGCATTAAATATAATTTAATTCATTTCCCTAATTAACCAAATACAATACAGTGACCATGCTAGACACCATGACTATTTAATAGTTAATTCATGATTCTCACCTAAAGGTAGCATTTAAAAGGGTCAGATGATATGCCTAATGTGCTTTACTAGGCATTTCACCTCTTGTGAAAACTACATATTAATCTTTTCCATAAAAATAGGACAAAAACCTATTTAAAAAATAAATGGAGCACAAATGCATTTATCTTGATTGCTTATGCTTAATATCCTTTCTGAGAGTGATCATTATGTCTCCATCCAATACAAATCCAATAATAAGATATGAGATTGGACAAAAAATACTGCCAGATTTGTACTAGGCTGTCACCTCACAATCAGTAAATGACAGAATCAAAGATGCCTTTCTAGGATACTGCATGATCTGACAGGATTAATAAATTGTCTATGTGAGATATGTGGAATTTTAGATTATTTCTAAAGGTGGTTAGTGTTTAAATACTGAAATCAGAATCTAGCACTGTGTAACATCAGTGTCAATCAAGTGTGAATGAGATCAGCATCTGGCTCTGAAGTTTAATTTAATTAATCCAGAGGGTTTTGGCATAAAAATATAAAAAACATGCTTATTTACATTCAGGCAGTCACTAGGATTATATCACCTAGAAAAATATTTACCCATAATGTGTATTATAACAAACTAACCCAGAGAAGAATTAAGATCAAATTAGTGCTTTAAAATAATTAGCTTCAGTATAAAAAAAGTACAGTACTTAAGGTAAATGAAAACACTATTAAAATGTGCTAATTGTGTAGGATGAGATTGTACCCAGATAGCAACTAGAGGCTCACACCAGATGCTGCTATCCAGGGGCAAATGGGCGTGGATCAGGTAGAACCATCCCCACTACTCATTGGCCAAAAGAGTTTGGTGCCCAAAAGGTGGGGAGATGAAGCAGAAACTGCATCTCCATAAGGGGCTATTGCTATTTACCCCTCCTACCGAGTACAACAGGTGGTACCATGAGAAAAGGTTTCCTCTCTGAGGCACTATGCCTCCCAGGGCTGCCCTTGATATGGTGCAGTGCGGTGCAGTGTTTTACTTTGGGTGGTGGCTTAAAAATACAATCCAGCTTATGATGATTAACAACAGAGACTGTTTGTGCAGCTGACATCACAAGTAATTCCATTTCCAATTAGCAATTTAAGCAGAGCTTTTTCTGACCAACTAGAAGGAGTTGATGGGCTAAGATTCACCTGGGGACTTTAGTCTCAGCCAGCCATCAATCCCCAGGAAATGTGCCAAAGTTGTTATTCCTAAAGCCATAATAAACACAACAGAGGAATACAAAGCATACTGCAGTACAAGTCATTTTTCCTGATGCTACAGAGAGTTGCATGACCTTTCCATCTAGCTGATAGGACGGTAATAGAAATAGCTTGGCTTCCTAGCAAGGTAACTATCAAGTAATAATTTTTATCCTATCTGTGGCATTCTTGTGCAGTTTCAACTACTATAACTTGTCCCTGGGTCACCCAATTTTACAACTTTTATAGTCCTCTCCAAAGTAATTCTGAAATGACCATTAAATTTTTACGTGACTTAAAATAAATTTTCTTTGATTTAATAGGATAGTATTTCATATTTATTAGTTTCCACAGAAAGACTAGATACTGTCTTTCTTTTGTATGTCTACAATTAGATCCTAAAGGTACTAAGGCCTATCACCCTTCTTAAGGATCTCAATTCATTATACATTTTTGGGAAGGTGCAAAATTGCTGAAAATCACGTCCAGACCATTAGTGTTAAAGAGTACATCATAGAGCAGTCCTCATTCTTTAATCCACTGCATTTTTTTTTCTTTTTACATACTCATCTTTGACTATGCAAAGAGATTGCATGTAATCAAATCCATGCAGTTCATACACAAAATAACTTGAGGCAGTTTGTGGCTAAGAAAACTAGCACATTGTAATTTTCTGTGCCAGATGAGCCAGTCATGTCTGTCTGTTTTTTCCTTCCAAAGTAAAATAAGATGAAAAGTTTCAGTTCTTCCAGATGGGTAGATCTTATTGACTTCAACAAGAATTCAGCAAATGTTGCATTATCGGATACAATATAGCTATGATGATGTCTCTATTATTGGGACAGCCACCAACAAAACTCAGCACCCACACTCTAAACCCAACTGAAATTAAACCAAGGTATTACCCCACACAGGACATTAAACTATTACGTGCCACATAGGAGGAGAATAGGAGGAGACTCAAATGCACCAGTGCTTGAGCCCCCCACAATGGCAGGAAAATGACTAAAAGTGAGATATACCCAGATAATGCTGACAAGTGACCCAAACCCACACGCTGCAGAGGAAGGCAAAACCCCCCAAGGTCACTGCCAATCTGACCTGGCAGAAAATTCCTTCTCGATCCCACATATGGCAACCAGTTAGAGCCTGAGCATGTGAGCACGAACCAGCCAGCCAAGTACTGAAGAGAGAGAATGTTCAGTTCCACCTCAGAGCCCTGACCCCTCTTGCTCAATATACCCTCTGCAGCTTTGGCAATCCCTGATGCTTCAAAGGAAGGAAATAAAAAAAACAAAAAACAAACAAACAAAACCCCTCCCAGAATACACTGGAGGGGGAAGGGGGCATTCCTTCTGATCCCCTGCTGGTGGCTTGCTAAAACTCTTATGTATGAGATTTTGGAACCTAAGACATACATTGAAAGTGTGCCCTGCCCCCTGCCATCACAAGCAACGTCATCATACAATTGCACTCATAAATTTGACTAGCACTCTCTCAATAATATTTAAGTTGTTTGCACCTACAACTCCTATTGGGAAGACTGTTCCAGAACCTCACCCCTCTGATGGTTAGAAACCAGCTTCTAATTTCCAGCCTGAATTTGTTCATGGCTAGTTTATATCTATTTGTTCTTGTGCCAACACGGTCCTACACCTTCCTTGGTATTTACCCCTCCCCCCACGTATTTAGAGAGAGCAATCATATCCTATTCAGCCTTCTTTTTGCTAGAAGAAACAAGACATGCTCTTCTAGTCTCCTCTCAAAAAATATACCTTCCATTCCCCTGATCATCACAGAGGCTCTATGAGTTTGTGAATTTGTATCTCAACAGTCCTATTATACTGTCATTGATTCTAGATGTCCAGATAGCAGCAGTAACCAAGATTGTTCTATCACAGGGGCTCCCCAGCTGTGGTCTTCATAAACCTTTCCAAGCCAATTTTGCAGATCCCATAATTTTAGATAAATACCCATATCTGTTGGTGCATTGGAGCAAGCTGGGTATGAGAGGGGGTGTTTCAGAGATAGGAACACAAAATATTCTGCTGGTCCATGGCTGATGGAACAGTCCCTAGAGGACCATTATAGATAAAACAAGTTACATCTGAACTCCAGCTGGCCAAAGGTAAGAGGCATAAAGGTAAGAGGCATAGAGCTACCCAGCTCAGGATTGTGTCAGTGACCTGTAAAATACAGAAGATAAACTTTTGATGATTAATTTTTTATTTTTATTTTTTAAACAGGTTTTGTTTAAACAGGGGGATAACTGCTACCACTCAACCCATGTCATCACAGTTTGGTACTTGCATCCTATCTGAAAGAAAGAACCATACTGGTCATTTCACTGTCATAGATAATAAAAGGGCAAACACCTAGGTGTAGTTCATGAAATTATCCATTTAACAATGTTTGATACAGCAGCCTAACAAGCCACAGTTATTTGACATCAGAATTCACCTATACAAAAGCCAACTGAAGCAACGGGGAATGAAGGTAATAACATACATTTAGACTGAAGAACACACACTAAGACTGCACGCTAAGCCAAGTTCAGAAGCGATTAAAGCAGATATAACAGATGAATAACCTAGCAATGGCCTGGGGTCCTTTTTGCAAAATGAATCCAATGATGGGTATTGTATTTCAAAGAACCAAACAAACTCTGTAAATCTAGTAAATGAAAAACTTCTATAAGGATTTTGAAAAATATTTTGATGAAAATTTCAAAAGAAGATTGGCAAAAAGAACTAAAGAAAAATAGGTCCATTCTGAACCATGTGAAATGCAAACAATTTTGCCATTTTTTACCAAATAATGTCCCCGTTTTATGAACAGCCACACACACACACACACACACACACCCCCCAGCTGTACAGCTTCACAAGTAAAAGGTTCTCTGTAAATCCAGTGACAATGACTTGCATGGCTGGACTCATAGCTAGAGAGCAGACAGGAGAGCTGAAGGAGAGCCAGAGATCTATGGAGTAGCAGTCAGGAAGGCCAAGGGAGAGAGAGAGTGGCTTGGGGGATCACTTCGGGAGAAATGGAAAGGAAAAAAGGGCCCTTGGAATAGGAGACAAAGTTGACCTGCCCCCTATTAAACACATCACTGCATGACTCCAGAATGCAGCAACAAACCAGATGAAATCTGATGTCATGTGAACGTCGGGAGAACAGAGTTACTGCTTAAGCACCACAGTCAAATTATCCATTTTTAATACCTCCCATCAAGTGAGGGAGCGCTGTACACATCCGTTCCTGTAGCTGTGCATTTTACAACAAACATTAAAACAAACACTATAAGAGCTTGTTTGAAAATAATCCAGTGCTCCAGAAGCACTATCATAACAATGGAGAAAGACAAAATAAATAAATAAAAGGATTTGGAGGAAGATAAATCAAGAAAACAGCTGTGCCTGTTTCAGAGTATAAACTGGAGGAGAAAGCTAGGAATAAGAATGAATATATAGTGGTTGCCATTTAAAAAAGTAAAAATTAAAACAAACATTTACTCACTATTATTATGCAGTTGTATTAGATACACCACAAGATTTACTTAGGCTTACTGTCCTATAGATAACAGTCTTGTGGTACCATTCCTTAGACAACACTATACAGTAACTTCTGTTAAAACGTTGACTTTTTAAATAGCAGCCTCTGCAGTTTCTCAGTTTGTTAAAATCCGATGCCTGTCTGCTATTATCCAAGTAAGTCTGACAAAACAAAAATCTCACTGATCCCTATCTGCTATTTTCCAAACAAGTCTAGCAAAACAAAGTTCACATCTTCATGAACTGCTCTGCATAACATTGCCTATAATACTCTGGTGGCTCACAGCTATTTCCTTGTCATGCTACTGATGAATTTTGAGTGTGCTTTGGATATACTGATTGTATAATTATTAAAACGGAGTTGGGCAAATTTCTTGCCTCACTTTCAGGTTTTCATGTATCTAATAATAAACAAGTTATTATAAAAGTCTCAGAGCAAGATAACAAAATAGGAATGGATGACAGCTGATCATAATCTCCATTAAGCAGAATTTATAGTTCTCCTCTCATTGATGCGAATGAGCAGGGTCAGCCTTCCATATGTTTCTTTCTGGGGGAGGAAGAAGGGGTTGTTCCCACAAGCCTAACTGCCACATCTGGCCAGCAGGATATTTTGACTCAGCCACAAGAGTATTTTTGCCCCTGATCCATGGGTATGTCTCATGCACAAGGGATGAGAACTAAATACAAATTCTCAACTTCTCCCCCTCACAAAACACTAACACAGATTCTCAGGAGCTAGAAAGTAATCTCACATCACCATGGAAAAAAACATCTCTCCTCCCCCCGCAATAACCCAGCTGTGCACAGCAGTAATATCACATCATCTTAATGTCTGCTCCGATTCCCAGTTCAACATCCCAGGATAGGTAGCTGACCCTTAATATTCAGAAGTGTACAAATACCATTCTCTGGAATGCCTACACTCACACCTAGCTGTTATGATGGCACTGTGCCCACTCAAAGGGGGAGGCGGGGTTATACTTCCAGGGCCGTATTATCCATTAGGCACAATAGGCACAGTGCCTAGGGCCTATGAAACTTTCCGGGCCTACAAACATTTTTCTTATATATAATTTATTTTGATTTAAAAAACTATTTATTAATAGCTTAAAATCAAATTAGTTATTTCAGTCGGGGGAGCCTAGGTAAGTGTGCTTAGGGCCTATGAAGGTCTTAAAATGGCCCTCGTTATTTCTATGAGGCCGAAGAAGGCATAATAGATGAAGAAAGCAGTTCAGGAAGGCACAGCTGCTCTGCAGAGAGGCGGTAGAATGGAGCCTAGCTAGGGCAATCCTCTGTAGCATTCCCTGGACAGAGAATTGCACAGGGGAGAGCCCCCTCTGAGTTCAGTAGGATCCACTCAGCAGCCCCCCTTCCTCCCAACTTTGTGGCCTTTGGGAAAGAAACTGCAGAGAGTAGCCAACCAGAGACTGAAGCTGGCAGAGCAGCTGCAAAAAGCAGTTCAAGCAGGGACCAAAGGAAACTGACGTCAGATTGTTCTCCAAAGTTTTCACTCTGTACTGATTAGCTATTTGCTCCTACCCCCACCCCGGGAGCAATGCAAGTTTGTTTCCATTAGAATGAGAAATTAATTATATGATTCAAGTATAATTCCTGGCATAAATTCTTTTATTCACAAAAAAAAATGTACACAATGTCCTTTTTCCCCTCACACAGTATAAACAAACAGGAAGTTTCTTTGCTCCGAAACTGCTGTGTGTGTCACACCAGCTAGCTCTGTGCCCCTGTATTTGCAATCTAGGAAATCCCTCAGTCCATATGACTCAACTTGGGCCCGCCAAGGTAACTATTGTCTTGTGTCAGGGGCATGCATTGGGGAGGGGGCATGCACGGGGTGGGGGGGGGGGGGGGGCAAGCAAGGGCACAGACCTCCCAATAATCAGCAGGGGCACAGAACTTCTGCAGTTCCCAGGCTAGAGAGGTCACAAAATGTGCCCCTCCAAAAGCAGTGAAATTTTTATTGCTGTGCACGCCCCTGCCTTGAGTGGTCACCCCAGTGCTCTACAGTTGTTTTGACCTGACTGCTCCTTCTGGTGTGCCTGAACTAGTGCTTAGCACAGCCATTGGCTTTCATGAGGTCTATGATTGTCTTTGAACTAGAGACCTCTACTGGAAGCTATTAGCATGTTTCAGCATAACAAAGAAGTCACAGAACCAACATGACATTGCAGACATTGCATTGTTCACTCTGCTTATAGGTTCTCTCTCTTTCCCCTACCCTTTGTCTATCTTGTCTATTTAGATTGTAAGCTATTCAGGCCAGGGGCTCTCTCATTACGTGTGTACAGTGCCTAGCACAACTGGGCCCCGAGATGGGGTACACTAACCACACTCTGGAGCTGAAGGGGTTAATGAGAGCCTGTGAGTACAAATCAGCCTTGCCCCACTCCATCTAGGATAGGTGTCAAGCCTGGAGGGAGCTGAGCTGGACTGCTAGCAGACCGAGCCTCCCTAAAGCAAGGCAGGTCTGCAACACGAAGCCCAAGGCAGTTGGGAAGGACAGCAGCAGAAAGCGAGTTGACCCAGAACTCTGCACGCTGCTGGAAGGGCCTGCAGGGAGCAGGAAGACTCCTGCTGGGTCAGGGACTGCCCTGCTATGGGAGTGGAGAAAACTCTCCTGCAGCTTAACAAGCTGCTAAGAAGCTCTGCAATGGAAGAGGTTTAGAAAGAGCCGGGCTTGTACAGTGGGAGCCTGAGAAGTGGCTGAGGCAAAGGTCCCATAGTCTGAGACAGTTTGGTCTCAACAGTCTACTGCTGTGGCAGGAGTGGCCTCTCAATAACTCCCTGTCACTGAATCAAGCAAATTCTCCCTCTCCGTGACGTCTCCTCCCTGCCTATGGGGCTGGCCTCTGGCTCTCCATTCTGTAATGACCTCTGTAGGCTCTCTCTGGGTGCTGTGTCTGCTGACTCATAAGTGCCACTTGTTCCTCTGGATCACTTGGCACTCTTGTGTAGTTGCCTCATATGACCTGGATACTCCAGCCCCCTCTCATGATGCCTTCAGTCCACTCCTTCTGGTGTCTCTGTAATGGCTGGATCCTCACAGGAGTGCCTATCTCCAGGCTGGTAGGTCATAGACTCAGACTCTAAACGAAGGTCAGAAGGGACCATGATGATCATCTAGTCTGACCTCCTGCACATTGCAGACCATAGAACCTCACCTGATCTGTTGCATTCTAATTCCTGCTTTCTCTGACTATTGGTTATCTCCTTCTGGTGGTATCTTCATCTTTCTGGCAACAGGTTTCTCCTCATTGGTGGCAGATTTTTGGTCCTTCATCCCATCAATGCCCGCACTGGACTGTTTTGGCACCCTTTTGATGGGGTATTCCTGTGTGCCAGAAATGCTATAAAGGGGTCAGACCCAGAAGAAACAGGATCAGGACACCCAATCCATTAACATGCTGTGCTGTCTCCCACTTTCAACAGTGAAGCTGATGGAAACCAAAGGGGAATCTATGAGAAAGATAAAGCTACAGCCACCAAAATCTACAACTGCAGGCAAGTTGCTGGTAGCAGATCAACAAAATTGTAGTCCCACATCAGGCCCTATTTTTCTTTCGGGAGACTGAGGCAGAGTAATGTCATAAGTAGCTCGTGGGCCCAGCCAAGCCTATATCACAGAGTGAAAGCTAGAGGTCTGCTCGCCTTCCTTTTCAAGGGACCAGCTGAGCTGTGCTCTTCCCTTTTAACCTTTCCCTCCAAGCCTGACACCTATTGCAGGTATAAAGGGGCAGGGTTGATTGAGCCCACAGCAGTGAATTAACTCTTTCCTAGCCAGTGTAGGGTTTGTATTCCCTATCACAAAGAAAGCAAGCATTATCAGTTATTTTCTCAAAATATGAACATATACTTGCCCAGTGAACACCTTTTCCTCTGGACAAGTTTCTTAAAGCTACTAAAGCTTAATAACTAAAAGAAGAAAAGACAGACAAGATTTAAATTTAAGTCATTCCCTAAGGCACAGCTAAAGTTTGAAATCAAAGAAATTTTAAAAAAAGGAAATTAAACAGAGACATGAGAATTTATATTGTTGTCTCTTTGTTGAGCGGAAGCAAATGTCCAGGTTTTGCTGCTGGAGGATAAATAAGTGATGTGCAGTGCAATTTATTTATTTTACACTATACATGCCAATCTTTGAATACAAGTGATCACAAACAGCATGCTGGGAAATCCACTCTTTCAGGACTCTCAACCCAGCACTAATGCCCAGCTCGCAGGCAACAACTCTGGCGCAAGACTTGACTCTAGACAGAGAGATTAAGACAAAGAGAAAACTCCTTTGCTGCTTGCCACTGCTTCCCATAAAGAAACTGTAGAGAAAACCCCAACACGGCAAACAAGTTCTTCTAAGATTAAAATAATTTGTTTGCTTTCTAAGAAAAAGGTTTAGACTATGTGTAACAAGGCTGCCTGGGGACCGCTCTCATAACAATATTAACTGTTTGCTAACACCATCCTAAAAGCTTTTTGACTTTCACTTTGCAAGAGGTTAATAAACCAGATTTTCTGCCTCCCATTACATTAGTGCAACACCACTGAAGCCACAGCCTCCAGGACGAAGAAGCACACAGGATGAAGAATTACACCTTGAACCATCATGGATATTAAAATGCCAGGGTAAACAGAGGGTGAGGGACTGTTCAATTTTATCTCCAATTTTCTTTCCACTGGATAGAGTCAGAACCCTAATGATATTTTAAAGATTGTTGCATAAAACACACAAATGTAAAATCAAAGTATCAGCATATTGCCCTCTTGTGGCTACATGGACTATTTTAAATGAAAAAAAAATCAAAACTACCCTTCATTATTAGTGCCTCACAAGATTTGATTTCAAATACGCAGAAAGGGAAAGTGTCACTCTTCTGAGTTCATGCCTTAGTTCCTACAAAGAATAAGGAGATATTCTGAGGGAGGAGATAGGGGAGTGGAAGGGGAGTTTTGGTTAACCAGTTAGACAATACTGATCCCAAGAAACCAAATACTAGATGTTGGAGGAAGCCACATACATATGTGCTCTCATACTTCAGTCAAAATACATAGCAATGTACAGCACCTTGAGTTACTAGTTTTTAGGTTTTTGTCAACTTGTTCCATAACAGCAGTTCAATGAAGTCAGTGCAGCTCTGCATGGATGTATTGTTTTGCCAGCACAGACCAAATTGCAGGATTAAATCCTCAGGGTCAGATTTTTAAAGGTATTTAAGGCACCTAACTAGGCACTTAAATATCTTTGAGGACCTGTCCCTTACTAACAGACTTTTTAACAAACAAAAATATTCATAGTTCAAATTATTTTAAATGTAAGTGAAATGAACAATACTATTTTCTTTTCTCCCCCAACCCTTGTCCGTCTTGTCTATTTATACTGGAAGCACTTTGAGGCAGTGATTCTCTTTTGGGCTGCATTTACACTACGAGTTAAGGGTGTAACTCCCAGCTTGTGTACACATAATCAGTGCAATATAAATAGTATAGATGTGGTAGCATGGGCAGCAACAGTGGAGGCATGGCTTAGCTGGGTTGAGCAGAAAATTGCCTGAACCCCATGCGTATGTATTCAGCAAGGCTAATTCATGCCTCTGCTGCCATGACCCATGCTTCCACAGCTCCTCTGCTATTTATATCCATGCTCACTCTCATCAAGCTAGTGTGAGTATGAGTACCCACACTGGGAATCACACTCCTAGCTTGTAGAATAGACATAGCCTTAGTATTTTTATGAACAGCAGAACAGCACTTAGTACTATGGGCCCCAGATCTTCTTCAGTGTCTCTAGGCACTAGTGCAATAATTTTAAATGGGTTTAAATTAAATAATAGGCAAACCACCTACTATCCCTCAATTCTCTCTCCACCCACCCCCCAAATCAAAACAAAAACAAAAGAAAATATTGAGCTGGTGTTAATTTTTATAGCTCCATTAGAGTCAATGGAGTAAGGTCAACTTACACCAGGATCTGGCTTTTTGTCTATTTCTTGATACAAAACAAAGCCAAAATTAACCTTTCTGAAGGATTCCCCTGACTATTCTTCTTTTTCACAGTTGTCTACGCTTTCCAATTCCTGCTCAAACCAGACTGAAGCACCAAAATACCACAGGAAAGGCTTTTCACATGCTACTTGTGATCTGACTTGAAACAGGAAATAATGGAAATCTCATGAGAAAACTATAACTTGGCAACATTTCCAGCCCCAATTTATAGGCTCAAGACATTTAGATATTGTAGTTCAGAGAAGCATCAAAAGTTATTGATGCTTCCCAAGCTGAACCCAACTCTGGAACTTATTTATAAATAGTTCAGAGTTTAAGGAAAAAAAAAAAACCTAACAACAAAAATAAGAGTTTCTAAATTCTGGTGCATGAGTAACAGGAAACAGAAGATGACAACAGCAAGGTTATATAACTGTTTGTTTAAGAGATGTTAAAGTAGCAGATTTTTTTTCTCCACATCCTTAGCAAATACCCTTTCCGAGAAAGGGCTCTTGATTTAGATGCTGCAGGTCAAGATGAAAATTTATGTTGCATTGTTTGCCTGTATGACTGGGTAATATACTTTGCTGAAATGAGATTTCAAGGTCTTTAATAAACAAACCGTTCCTGCAGAGACAAATGTTTTCAGTATCCAAACTGTAAGCCTGACCACCATTAAGAATAGATGAGTGATGTGAAAAATTACATTTAAGTCAGCAACACAGATTAAGTCATAATCATCTCTGGTGTAGCCATTGCTGAATCAGGTCCAGTACATGTTTGCAGTCCAGTACATGTTTGCAGTCTCCACTTCTTTGCTTTAGTAATCACTTCAGTTTTGAATTACTCACTGATGGGATTTTTTTTGAAGTGCTCAGCATTGCATAACTTTGCTCTACTTTGGTGAGTGCAGACGAAGGACAACACTGTGCACCTCTGGAAATCCCACTCTAGGAGTTGGTATTATAGGAACCGAACTAGCAGAATACTTAAAAAATTTCAAATTACGGGAGATGAAGACATCACAGCAGAAAACACAAGGCACTCTAGCCCTTTGACTATAATGAATCTGTAGAAAATGCTTCTCTGAAAGTCAGGGAATTGTACTGAATCTTTTAACATACCTAACAAATTTAGTCAGGTATGCAGTTGGGCTCTTTTCACCAGGCCTGCTGTAATCTCTGGGGTAGATTTCTGTCAATCATCTCTGACAGCTGTCAGCTTTATTTGGTACTATTGATAGTGCTGTATATTAAGATGTTGTTTGATAGGTTAGTTAAGTATCTCTTTACCTAGGAATGCCCCTTCACCCACCTCCTTGTTGATTACTATTTGTTAGTCTCCATGTTCCTCTACTGAGGTGGATCATGAAGGAGAAAGCTAGTTCACGTACTCATTACAACTGAAGTTTTCTGCATATCTGGTATTCTCTCTACAGATCCACACTAAAAATTTCCTTCTTCCCCACTTATCCTTAAAGTCTTCTCTGGTCTCACAGGCAGAAAAAACAAGTAAGGAGTGGTCTCCATGTTTCCCTGCACATTTAATCAATGGTTACCTTTGAAATCCTACTTACTGAGTACTTCAAGGTAGTAGAAAACCAACAGCTGTACTGCTTGTAAAAGATTCTGATCAGCAGAGCTGGTTGGAAATTTTCTGTCAAAATGATTTTGCCAAATATTTCAGTTTTCTGGTGGGAAAGTCAAAAGGAAATATTTTGTTTTGATGAATTTGATCTACAAAGTAACATTTTGGTTTGTTGAACTCAAATGTTTCCTTTCCTTTCAAGTCAATTCACCATTAAACTGCATTTATCTCCACTGCCACAGTGCCTCATGGGAAATGTAGTTAAGGTTCCTTTCTTATGTGTTGTCCCCATTCTCTCCTATAGGCTGGGCTTCCTGGCTAGACTACATCTCCTGTGGTATTCTAATGTCTCCCACTGATTGAACTGCATGGCATACCATGGGAGTGGCAAGACTGGGGTGCATCATGGGAGATATAGTCTAACCGGGAAGCCCAGCCTATAGGAGAGAATGGGGACAAGAGGCATCCAAACTAGAACTTCCATGAGGCCCCATGGCCCCTTAAATAGCTAATGTTTAATACCAAAAGACATGAAATTAAATGGTTCAATTCAATTCAACAAACTAAAATAAAATGTTTCAGTTCACAAGTGTCAAAACATTTCATTTTGATTAAACTGTTTAAGAAAAATGTTTCGACATTTCTAAATAAAAAATTTCTGGGACTTTTTGTCCTGCAAGAAGTTTTGCTATTTTGATTTTTTCTTCTGATTCTAGGTGATTTTTTTTTTTTTTTGGGGGGGGGGGGGGGGATGGTGATGGGAGCAAAATATCAGAATTTCCTGTGGGATGGAAATTCCAAATTTTGCCCATGATTTTTACCCTTAACATCAATAGCGCAATTTTCAAAAACATTTTACTCAGCGTTAGCCTAACTCATACTAAAGTTAGTGCATGCTTTTGAAAGTTCAGCACTAAACCACCATTATATCTTCCTTCTGTCCATGGTGATGTCTGAATCACAGTTACCTCAAAGAGACTTCATTTTTTTGTTTATGGACCTGAGCCTTCAGCTACTTCCCCCCACTGCTTTCTTCCAAGGTTTCACTACATCTTTAGCACAGTCCAAATCCTAATATTTGCTCTTTGGGTTCAACCCATATCTGTCATTCTGCTGAGTTATCACCCATTTCAGCGATGCTGAAGACAACAGGTAGTTTTGTATCAAAACTATTCTGGAGATGGGCCCATATGTCCGTAAGATTCATTTTGACATTTCTTTCTTTTCCCTTCTGAAAAGCCACTCACACTAAAAACCTGTTGTGTGGGATTGCTAATGCATTGATATAGACTAGTGGGAGTTTAGGAGGGGCTCTATCTTCCCCAGAAATTTAGGGATTGCTTTAATCAACACCACACTGAATTTGGAACAGAACTTTATCTCACTTTATTGAAAATGCACAGATATAGTACAAAACTACTCATGGATGATAGTCAACAGCAATTTTATTTTGTAACTGATCCTCTACCCCCAAATAAAAAAAGTTGGCTACACCTTTGTCATGAATCATGATCCAGGAAATGATGCTTATTTAAGGCCTGCCCAACACAAATACAGTCATTTTGGATTGAGGATAAAGCTGGGTGCTAAGAACTTTGAAGAATTAATCCTAGCTTTGGCAATGACTTGCTGAATGGCTTTGGTCAAGTGACAAAAGATTAGCATCTCTGATTCCCATTTTCTCATGGTTTTCAGAACACTTTGAATTCACAGCTCTAGAGAGAAATTTGGAATAATAAACCACCCTTCTCATACCCTCACATTACCGCTTCCAGTATTTAAATTAATTTGCCTGCATTTCATTTTAATTACTTTTCTGTGATATAATGATGAGATGTTTGGCTGTACTTTCCATAGAACTTTCTAATCCAGCATAAGAGAAAATTATTTATTACATTTTGAAAGCTTTCCACTAGAGGGAGCAGTTAGTTTGTTACTAGGTATCTGGAAGGAAACAACATACATTGCAGGTTGTTAAGAGTACTTTTTAAAAAAAAAACAAACA
Organism: Emydura macquarii macquarii; assembly: GCF_026122565.2. Taxonomy (NCBI): domain Eukaryota; kingdom Metazoa; phylum Chordata; order Testudines; family Chelidae; genus Emydura; species Emydura macquarii. Next base: position 7,083,125 of record NW_027133377.1, read on the forward strand.
AGTTTTTAGTGCATATTTTTCCCCACATCCAAATAGCTCAATGAATAAACAACCCACATGAAGAAAAAAACAAGGAGAAGGTGGACTCAGATTCAGCTGATGTTTAAATGGACTTTAGGCAATTACAAAGATGTTTTATTTAAGAAGCTCTATTTTTCTTTTTATGCATACATCAGATATTGTGTTTCAGTTTTATATTGGCACACTAGGCAATCAGCTGTAATTTTAGACTCACATCAGTCGTCATATCTGTCATTAAAGCTCATGATGCCAAATCAAAACATTTTGCTTCATGAAAAGGTTTGAGTTCTTAAAATTCCCAATGAAGAATATGAAAAGTCACCTCAGCTATAAGGGCTCAATACAGTTACTAAATTCAGACACTAAATGTTTACACACATTTTCTCTGTTTGAGCTGGAATACCAATTACATTGTACTACAAATGAATCCTATGGACATCAGTCACTCAGCATTGCTGACTTCTAATATCAAAGATGCTGGCAGTCCACAGTTGAATAACAGAGCCCCATTTGCAGACTGTGACAGTCAGAAGAGATCATATTGCACCAGTGCTCTACAACTTGCATTGGCTTCCCAGCAGTACCAGATCCACTTCAATCTTTTGATTTCTACATAGAGCCAGATTCTCAGATACACAGCACAGAATGCACAGCCCAGGGCGAAAACAGGCAAAAATGGCTTTATACTACTCCACAGGGTAGATGGAATAGCATCACGGCTCCTCTAACTGATGGCAGCTTCCCAGGGCTACCCATGGTCCATGCTGCACTGCACAATTACCTGCAATGCTGAGAGCTACCCTTCTTCCCCCAGCTATGCCCCTTCCTACCACCAATACTCCTCTTTCTTGCAAGCTGGTAGCATGGGGACACTTTTCACACCCTACTTGGTTTCTGCACCAGGGCAACTTTACCCTGCACTCTTCTAGTTCTCAGGCCCTGAATGTCACCAAAGCAGCATACAGAGGCCACCAGACTGGAGGACAGAATTGACTCCACAGTCTTAAGTAGGATAAGACCAAACCATCTCAATAACTGACTCCACTTCAGACTCCCCTTTACATAGGCTGTTAGTAACAAAGTCCACTTACGAATTAGAGTGAACAGGAGGCAGAGCCTTCTCAAGAGCAAGCCCAGAAGATGTCAAGAAGAATGCAATCCTCGGTATTTCTAGGTCGTATCTTTCCCAAAAACATTCCTCAAAGTACCAGAAGCAAAGGGGAGAAAAACACAGGCAGGTCATTCAAGGAGAGGCTGCCGACTAATCCAAAATGTAAGAAGGCAAAGAGACAGCCCTGAAGAACAGATATTACTATTTTCTGTAGCTCACTTACAGCACTTAAATGCTACATTGAAAGGTAATTTAGGAATGCTGAGACTAGATAGAAAGAGGGAGAGCCCCAATTCTTTTTATAGACATCTACATATCTTTGACAGACTAGTTTTATTTACAGATACCATAGTGAATTTGTCTCTTTTACTATTTAAACTTGCGGATGGCTAATCCTGTGCAAGCACATGCAAACAGTCAGGCCGACAGCTATTGACCAAATAAGAATCTCTCTCTATGCAGCTTTGCAAGGACAATCACTCCCCATGTCTCCATAAGCTCCATTACCTGGGTTGTGATGAGCTTTCATTGACATGCTGCTAAATTACTGAACCATACCATTAGCTCTTGATTACCAGGGTAAATAAGGAGAGGTAAAAACAGTTGCAAATGTACAATGACACACACCAAATTTTATGGGTAATACCAAGAAGGCTCCTTCTACATCCGCACCCTTCCAAAAATTATTCGCATACCCTTACACAGAAAAAATGAGAGAAGTCACAAAATAAAAACAAATCTTGCTGAAAACAAATTTTTGGCTGGAGAACGACGAGTGATAATTGCCATTTAACTTAAACCTTTTGGGACACACACATGCAAAGCATTTAAACCTCTGAAGAATAAATTCAGAAAATAGGCCTCTGCTGATAAATCAGACTTTCAAGTACAGAGGGGCTTTTTTGGTTGACCTGTGAGCTAAAACTATCTGAGATTATTTATAAAAGAATTATAAAAACTGAACAGTTTTTTGGATAGTCTCTCTATTGAATAAGAAGTCTGCATTTTCAATGCCCACACATATGTACTTCCATTATGAATAATAATCTGTTACACAGCATTGAGTTTTAAAAGTCCCCTGAATATAAATAAGTATATTCTACAAAACCATTTTCTAATTTTACTAATTCCATTTAAAAAAAAAAAACAACAACAACATATAGCCATTCCATCAATCTGAATGCACACGTGGGTCCATTTTATCTGGGACTCTCTTGTGTGAGTTGATGGCTCCATATTATGGTCAATATTATTCTTGTTTATTATATAAAATGTGGGTCATTGATTTGCACCATCTATCATAGCAGCTTAAAGTTTCTAAGTGTTTCACACTGGCTTCTAACACAAGCATTGGAGGCTATCAAAATGAATCTTCATTGACACAAGTTAAATGGTCAGTTTAATTGCTTCCATGATTGGCCACAAGTGTTGCTTTTTCAGTTGTCTATTCCAGAGAAAAATGGAAGCTAACTCTAATCTGGCTGTTGATGTTAAAAATTTAGCTCTGGTTTATATGTCTCTGTTCAGGCTTCTGTTGCTGCTGCTGGGCCTACTGTTCATTCCACAGCCTCTGCTGCTAGCACAATCTGACCACATACAAAGTGGTGTGAAACTCACTGCTTCCTATGGACTCCAAGAGGACAACACGTAAATGAACAATTTCCACACACCTTCACTCTGCAGCCTTCCTCTCCCTTCCGTTCCCTGGCAGCTGGCTCCATGGCAGCAGAATCCCATTTCATTACTTCATTGCTTCGCCAAATGCCATTATGTCTCCTACACTCACTAAAAGAATTTGACATTGACAGACCTTTAACACCGTCCCATAGAAATAATGGTAATGGCTTAGTCTCCCTTTGGGATCTTCTGGAACAGAAACAAGCATATACATCCCAGCCAAAATGAAAAACAAGGACTGCCCCCACCACACACACACAGACAATTCCCCACCAAGAGACTTCCTAGAATAGGACACAAAGGCACACAGCTTTACCACATCCCTGGGCCAGTTTCAAAATGTACACACCACCTGGGTAGTTCTTCACTATGAACTTGTCAGGGCATTCAGATGGAGAATCACAAGCAACAGCAGGTTTCCCAGCAGATTAAAATTTTAGTTTGTCATCAGATGCTCTACTACCCTTTCTACTTACTTTTAGTACCCTCTTTGGTACCTTTCACTCGCTTTGTCTCTCACACAGAAGTGGGAATTACACCTGTTTATACTGTGGCTGAATTTGACTCAGAATATATGTTTGGAATCCCAATAGTCTGATTTTTTAGGTATACCACAAAGCCTTCTAAAATAACTGAAATATGTGGCTTGTCTATGTAGTGGTGTAATGCACTCTATGGGGCTTAGAACTTAGAATTGTCATGGGGACAGGAAAAAGCACATCCCTGATGCCAGGACAGAATAACCCCCCTCTCCTCAGCTCTATCAAATTTCAAATCTCTTCTCCAATCTAGAGCTTCTCAATCAAACAAACAGTTGCAGGGTTTTATATGTGTGTGTAAAATATTTCCCCCTAAACTCTCATTCTTATAAATGACTGAGCTGTTTTAGCTGGAATTTTCCAAAAATGTAGCCAGAGGCAGACACTCAGAATGGAAAATTTCAGTCCAAATGGTTACAGTTTGGCAGTTATAAGCAACTGAAAATAGGGCTTGTATAATGGGAAGTGTCTAACAGCCTTAACTCTAGATACCATCATCAGCTCTGTCTAGAATACATGAACTACAAAAGACCATGGCCTTGAATTATGTAACAAAATTGACAATATGCTGCTATTCACAGGATAATCTGGAAATTCTGCCATGTTCAAAGATATGCTGCTTCCAACACTGGGTGAGTTTCTCGATTGCTTCCATCACTTCTTACATTGGAAGTAATTGAAAATATGCAGGGAACTTGCCCCTGACTGCATCCAACCGGTGTATGCCACAGTTCAGACATTCCAAATATAGATCTAAATCAAGTGATGGTCATTAATATTCAGGATTTCTACTAGGTACCTGTATGAATGTTCAAGCTCCATCATATTTTATATTTATTTCCATTGGACACCTTAAATGAGCATCCTTGATTGTATTCTAACATTTCAATTTCTCTGAAATTTGTGTTGAGTGGAATCACCATTCAACACTTCTTTTGTAATGGACAGCTTCAAAAATGAATTCTATTATTGGCCTTTGTTATTGAACCCCAGGCATCTTTTTATAAAGCTTTGTCTTTTCATCTGCAGTATTTCAAGGGAGTACAGAGAATACTCTAGAAGTTATTATTTGTGTTGTCTGTATTTTCAGTTAGTTTCTATCACTTTTCATTGGTAATAAAGTTAAATTCTGTAACTATGCATGGCTCATAAAAATTAAAATGATCAAAACATCAAGATTTGACTTAATAATGACTCAGCGTGCTTCAAAGCAGCAAGTTAAATGACCTTGTCCCACCTTTGTCTTGTTTGCCAACAAACAGAAATATTAGGTCTGAAAGTCTAAGCCAGTGTTAAATAAAAAAAAAAAAATTAAAAAATGCCTTCTATCCCCAACTGACAATTGTCAGACGCTTCAATTAAATATCTAGATCCTAGATCTCCCTGTGAATTCTATTGCTACCAGCAATGGGGCTTATTACAAGTGCTGGTTCCATCTAGTTAGTTCCATAATTACATGGAATACACAATATTTTGTTTCGTATATTTTACTTCCACATTAGTTTTCTGACCATTAAATATGTTTGGCAGCCAACTGCTGTCATGATATCTTGGAAAGGAGAAAAGTTTTCTTAAAAAGCTTTCTTATTACAAGCTGAATAAAGTCTACTGGGGGATGCTTTTGTTGCTGCCTGTGACAGTGTTTAATATTGGCACTCAGCCCGAATGCTGACTGTGGACTGACATGTTTTACCATGCGAAAATACTGCAGAATGTTTTCACTGAGCATACATTTGAAATTTAAAAAATAAAATAAAGTTCCTTCAGTCACATTCATGCCCCTTAATGTGAGTCTGTGTTAAATTTGAAAATTCACTTGGCACAAACCTGAAATCAGATTACCTGAACGTGTAGACCATGTTGTCTTGGAACATGGAAATAAAGCACACTGCTGTTAAAATCCTTTACTCCCCACCAATTTTAGATCAACAAATTCTGTGACTGGTGTGTTGCAATAACATCTCATAAATTGTTAGTAAATCCTTGATGATCACTAAGGTTCCTGACTTATGCAGATCAGATTCTCAGCTGGAGTTTTATGCCACTTGAGGATCATGCCAGCTATAACTTGCTGAAGGTGAAAGTATCTGTTCAAATTTCCAGAGCGTTAACAGAACGCATTTTCTATAATATGAAATTCATTTTTAAATTGTTCAAAATAGTTGCTCCTTTACTTCCTTGCCAAAATCCAAATGTAAGAGAGTGGTCTTAAGGGCTGGAGGCCAGCCAACCCAGATTACTAAAGGAACTGCTCAAACCCACCTGTACCAATTTAACAGCCTGGATGGAGGACAGCTGATTTCCCTGTAAAGGGCAGTAGAAAGCTGCAGAAAGGGTGAAGCTCAGGAAGCTGCAGTAGAGACTGTGGAAATCCTCCTGTGGGGAATACTCTGAGAACAGGGGGTTGGAACTCAGAGCGTGAAAGCTGTGTTCCAGCCACATACAGCTGGAAAATGGTGACTGAACTGGGATCCAGTTGTGGGAAGAAGGGCTGGGGACTTCTTACTAAGGGAGAAGAGAAAACACTGAACTGGGAAAGGAGCCTGGAGGACAACTGTATGGAAGAAGTAAAAAAAATTAGATACCTGAAGGGAAGTTTTTAAGTTACCTTTTTGGACTTTGATGTGGAGTTATTGAGCAACCGAGGGGGGGAAAACAGATAGGATGCAGCAGAGTGACCTCTGGCTACAAGGGGGCACTCAAGAGGTGGCTGACCCTGTGACATCTAACTAAAGGATGATGAAAAAACAACAAGAGATCTGAGGCACTTTAAAGACTAACAAATTTAATATTTGCAGACATAAGCTTTCGAGAGACTTCAGCTCTCTTCTTCAGATGCAGTAGATACTGCAAACAATAGCCACAATGCAAAAAAATGCAAGTCCCTGCACTGTTTTAGCACTGCAGCTACCATTAAATGCCACAACAAAACCATAGACATGCAAATTCAGTTTTTAGCAACTACTGATCTTTTCAGTTCACTTGAAGGTCAGTTATGGCATTTGTGGGGTAAAAAAGGAATGTTTAATTATGACTCTAGTTTACAGCAAATGAAAAATAATCCCAACGAGGCTGATAGCCTCTGGTCATTGTTATCTTGTAAATGAATGCATGTGTGTTGAATTTATTTCTTATAGTACAACATCTTTAAGATCTTTTTAATTTTTATTCAAACATGAGGTGTTGATTGGTCTTGTGCTGAAGCTGGGAGATATGAATTTTATTCCAGGTTTTGTCATGAACCTGTTCTGCAACAAAGCAAGCCTTTTAGCCTCTGTGTCCAAGTTTCCCTATCTGTAAAAGGTGAAGCGATCCCTGTCATACAGGGATGAGATGAGGCTGTAAAGGTAAATCTAAATCCAAGGTACATTATTATTATGAATACCCATACTTCCCTTTGATTTTCTATTAAAATTCCTGGGTGGAAGCTGTGTGCTTAGTATTAATGATTTTTTATATGAATAAATGCTTTCCAATACAAATTAATCTGATTGAGCACAAGCCATTAAACTTTTAATGGCTTGTGCTCAGTTATTTTTTCTTACAATGTTTAAGGACAGAAAACACAGACAAATAGTGTAGGATGATTTCCTGTGGTTCTTTAAAGCAAGTATAAACATTAGAAAACGGGATGAGCAACAGGTCAGTTCAGAAAGGCACACTTGGGCCAGACTCACTCAGTTTCTCCAAGGGAGATCTTTTTCCCATGGGAAATGTCAATTCACATTCCTTTAAAATTCAAATGTCAGTGAAGTCAATGGTGTGAAACTGTAGATGAATATATCCCATTTTGGCCAGGTCAGCTGTAGAAAGGAGAGGCTCATTACATTAAATCTAGTTTAATTTGTCTAATTAATTGCTATGTGACATTATATAAAATGATTATCAATTTTGAAGACAAAATGCAATTTCTTGCTAGGTTAAAATCATAAACACAAGGGAACTTAGAAGTATGGTTGGTAATTAGGTACATCTATATGCCTTTGACAAATATTCCTTCTGGTCTATTTGGGAGTCTTTTGGTTCCCAGTTGCTGGTGTGTATATATATTTAAGTGTGTGCCATTACTATGGCATGCGTATTAAGCCTTACTACAGGACTTGATTCTGATGAAAGCCCACATAAACTCATGGGATTCTTTACGTTGATTTTAAGAGGCTTCGTGTAGGCCTGTAAGAGCAGTCTTCTGTCCTGTTATGAAGCACGGCAGCATTTCCCATTACACTAGATCTATTTTAATTCAGAGTTTGCTAATCCAACCCCTTAATCCACACATGAAAACAGCAATCCATCACTTCTCAGAGACCGTCACTAGAATTGCACAGAATCTCTATTCCTGTTGATGTTATGTGAGAGGAAAGAATGTAGCTCAAATGTCAAGTCCCAGGTTGGGTTTGCAGGGCTGCCATATAGAACAGCCCTTGCTCAAACTGAGCACATTCAATCTGACTTCAGTGAGACACAACAAGCATGGAACCTTGTGATGTCATGTTTATAGTTACTGCACAGAATGGAACTGAGCTGTAAGTAGCCAACGACTTGATCCTTCCACCCTATGAAGTTAATGGGGTGAAATTCTGACTCCATTGAAGTTGAATGGCAAAACTCTCATTGACTTCAATGAGCCCAGGATTTCATCCTTGATATTAATAGAAAAGGTGCTGGAGGAGGGAGACTGGAAAAATTGCCAAAATCACGAGAGAGGGGGAAAAGATTAACTAGTCATCCAGTCTCATACAGAATTGTTCAGGGCCATATATTTCTAGTGTTTTATTCAGTCTGGTTTTAAATATGCAAGTGATGAGGTTTCCACCACTCCCTTGGGGTAGCTTATTCCCTGTCCCTTTAACAAATGAATTTTGAAGCACTGCACAATAAAATATAAAATCAGCTACAGAAACAAATCAATACATCAGCAAACATGCAGTTTATTCATTTTGACTGAGTTATAATCTGAATATATTATAAATAGCAGTAGCTAATTGTTTCTCACGTTAGGGTCACAGTTGGAAAGAGTCCTGCCTCCCACTGATTCTCATCAGGACAAATTAAAACAGCTAACTAAAGCAGAACCCCATTCTGCTCCCCACTATTGCTTCTTGTACACCCTTAAAAAATTATCTGTTATCCTAAATATTTTCACCATTCAAAAACTCAGAATCTTACATTCAGCCCTGAAGTGCTTAAACTCCCAACTGAACATATTAAGCTCTTTTATCCTATCCTCATAAATCAGTCTTTCCAACCCCCAATGCACTCTGTTGCTCTCCTCCCACCTCCCTATTTTGATAATGAGAAGCCCCAAACAACAAATAATATTCCAGGTTCCATTTCACCAGACATATATACAAAGAGAGGCAATGTTATGCCTTTGCATATGCAGTCCAGAGTTACACTGACATTGTTTAGCTGCTGCATTTCATTGCAAACCTATCTAATTTGCTATGATAAATAGTTTAGTATTACAACTTTTCAGGCATTTCCTGCCCATTATACAATGCACTTGAAAAATGACTTTTCCTCACAAGTTGTGAATTCTAAACCATAGCAACAACCATCATCACCACTACTATCATCCCCCCAAAATAATACCGGATCAGATCCCCAGCTGATGTAAATGAGTGAAGTCAATAGAGCTATGCCAATTTATAGATTTTGTCCATTTTTTCCACTTAGTTTAGGCACATCATTTTCTTGTTACTTTGGTCTATAATAAAATGTGTCCATAACAAACCTGCTTATAATAGATTCATTCTCTTTTGCCAACCAGAAAAGATGGGACAAACTGATTCCTCAAATTTTGTGCATTGCTTCTATCAACTTTAAAGGCAAACACAACCCACCTACAAGCTGTCTTTGTACTTTTGTATATTTAAGGGTTGGAGGGATTTTTTTTTTTTTTGTAGGACCACCATACTTTAGTTAGCATTGTTTTAAAGATTTTTTTTGGCTGAAGTCCAGGAAGGATTATTTAAACCTTACTCTCGATTCATTACAATTGTGCCTGCATAGACTTTACCTTTGTTCTGAATGTTTTGGTTGCTCACAAATTTGAGGTTTTTAAGAGTGTTGCTAACTACAAGGAATATAGGAAGTGAACAGAAAATGGGGAAAACCACACTGATACATTCCACTTCTTCAATATTTCAGGACTATCATATTTATGTGGTACAGTACACATTATGGCAGTTTACTGTGCAGCAGATGGAGTTATTAGAAAAAAGTTAGACTAGACAAAAGTTATGGTCTCCCTTGACTTGGTAGAATTTTCCCTTGATTTCATATCTGCAATTAAGAGTATTGTTTCTTTTATAATGTACCTCTGAGATATGTTTTCTATTTTTCATTAAAATAAAAGATGGTAAATCCAGATTCACAAGATGTGCTAATTAGACTGAAATAGTTATTTAGATTTATATAATCATGGGATTTTCTTTTCCCATCAACATACATATATAGCTACCATCAACGTTAGTATGAACTACATACATTAAAAAAGACTCACGAGTTTACAGTACCATAGAGAACTACATTTATACGTTGTTAAATCTGACTGCTATTTCAGAGCTCCGTGCTCTGTGATCTTCCAGGGAAAATTGTTTTCAGAAATGCAAAAGTGTTCAAGGTTTTTGTAACCATCTGTTTAAAATATATATCTGTTTATTTCATCAAGGCAAATAAATTAAGCACTTCAAAATAACCAGAACATTTTAGACTTCTATTACAGTGAGCATTTAGAACTCTATGTGAATAACTTCTCCATCTGCATCGTCTACAAAAATTAACATGTTCTTATTGGGACTTCAGTAGACTTGTTGTATTTAATGCCTAAACAGTGAGTACTAGTAATGACTACAATAACTACGATTGCAAATCAGGTTTCATTTTATCCTTGCATATCTAAGAGCATGTAAATCTCAATGTATGAAATTTGGGCTATACATTCCATGTTTGGTCTCCACCTGAAGGAGATTTTATAAAGTATGGATAGGGAAATGTAAGCAAAATCCTTTCAGCAATTCTTGATCTATGAGTAAAATACCCTATGCTTTCTCAGTGTAAGTAAATCCTAACTGTGCTTTTAAAAAAAGCATAATAATGCGGTGAACTTTAAAACTTGAAAATACCATTGTTTATGAGTATTCCTAAACAAGGAACTTGGTTTAAAAGAATTCAGACTGAAATAACACTGGGAGTCGAAGTAGCTTCTACATCCTCTTCACAAAATTGCTATATCTTTTAAGAAAACATGGATGTTGGAATGTGTGGAAATGGGCAGGTAAGGAGACCAGCTAATTTCTTACTGCCAGAATAATCCTTCCACATTCCCTATTGCACCACAACATTTATACTGTCCATCTAACCTTAACTTCGCCCACTAATGCATTTTTTTTTTGCACATTATGGTCAAAGCAACAAATTACTAGAGCCTTGATCCTACAATTTTCTGAGCGGTGATGTACTCATGCAAAGTGATTGCAGGATGAAATTCTAGGAGATCATTAGAAATCTATCCCTTGAACAGGAAATGAAATTTTATAGTCTCCTGTAAACTCCTTTAAGAGGCAATTCTAGGAAAGTGGCATTGCCTTCAATGTCTGGCCTTAAATACACAACAAAGAATATTATCTCAGCCCGAAAAGATAGGATTTCTGATCCACAGAAAGGAAGCTTTCATTTAAAAAAAAAATATTGAAACAACAAAAAGTTACATAAACCAAAATCTGCACTGTTGATAGGAATATTCCAAGACACCTGTTTGCAGTGTCCCTACCTACACACAGGAGAAAAAAAAATCCTTTACGTGCTTTTCCACTTTTACTCTGCATTGCAGATGGCTATTTATGAGGTAGGTCTAAATTTATCTTTGTTAGAAGTGAGTCTGTTTGGCTGATCACCAAGAAGCAAATGAAGGAAATGAGAATCACTCCTAGCTATCTGGTGTCCTCTTCTTGCTTGGGACCCTGCTGAAGATGTCAGGGAGATGCCAGAACAGAATAATTGTAACTTTAAGGTAATTAACTTGAGAAGCTATTTAAAAGGGAAGCCATCTGTTATTCCTAAGCACTTTCAAAATGTTCTTTAGAAATTGACACTAAGATTTTAATTGTCAGGCGCAATCTGAGAGATGGATTTTAATCTTACTAAATGACATTATTGGATATTGCAGGATCCAAGACCTAATTATTAAACCATTCTTCTTCTCTTGTGCATAGCAGTTATGATAGTGTTTAGGCCTGGGCCTGGTCCAGAGCAACCCACAGCATCAATTTCAGGGAAAGATCTCCTGCGCCGCAGGCTCGAGCATGCTCAGTGCAGATGGAATCTCTGGGGAATTAAGCTGCGAAACTTTAGCAAGTCTTGGAACATAGGCAAACTGCAATTTCAGAGGCTTATAACTTGGCCAAATTTGTGGGGATTTTCATGGAAAAAGAGACATCTGACAGAAAGGCCAATGTGCTGTTAAATTTCAATTCCCTGCTCCAAAGAACAAAGGCACTAGTGCTCCTCAAAGAAAAGATGACCAGAATTTTTTTTTTTTTTTAAACATGGGCATAACAGTTTATATTTCCCCTCTTTCTCTCACTTTCAGAAATGGCTGAACCGTTTTAGCTGAAATTTTACAAAAAAATTCAGCCTGAGGCAGACACCTGCTATTTGAAAAATACCAAACCAACAGCCCAAACAGTTGAAATTTGGCAAAAAGATACATAACTGAAAACAGGGTCTTATTATAAGAAATGTTGGGCAACCTTAATAAGTGATGGAAAAGGTGGTACTGCCAATAATAAAAGGCATTGCAGTTTTTCACTCCTTGCTTTACTTAATGAATTTAGCAATTATTTTAAAGTTAACACCATACAGAGTTCCAATTACATTTGAAAACATGCTGATGAATCATATACGATCAACTTTTTAGTTAGAATCACATACTGTCAATTATTTGCAGTTTTAACTTTTTTTTATATTAACCTCTGCTAGCCTATTTAAATATTTTCATAACTAACCCATGAAATTAATGTCTTTGCAATTTACATTTGGCCCAACTCGTAAGGTAGTCACACTAGCAGTGTTAAAATGATATTTATTTTGTTGATTATTCAGAAACAGACCTCTGCATTATATATCCACAAGTGACTCTGACCTTAAAAGGGTAAAGAGTATTTCCAGTTTAGGGGTTTCATGCATGATTCTGTACTCACTGCAGATGTGGAACAAGTTAGAACCCTCTCCCATTCCAGAATATTTAAAAATCTGCTTCATTAAGACTTTACTGGATTTTTGATTCAACAGACATTTGGGTGAAGAAACATTTCCACACGGTGGCATGAGTCCACAAGGAAAAATGCTCTAGGTAACTTATACATGTTACTTTACAGAAAATATCAAACACAGGTACTTACACAGGACAAGATGATATACAGATTTTAGTGCCAAGCAGCTCTTAGCTTTGGTTTATATTATAGCAATCAAGTCCTTCAGGACCAGGATTCTTTACTATTTATTAGGAATATAGACACCCCTTAATGTACGCAGTACTTAGAACATAAGCACAGCAACATAAGTAAGTACTGATGGTGCTGGTCTACCATGACAAACCAGTGAAAACATTTTTGGTTTGGGAGAATTGCTCCATGGAAATAAGCATCCTGTAGGTCCAGGGTAGCAAACCAGTCATTGCGATTTAATGTGGGAAGGATAGTTTATAGGGTGAACCATCTGGAATATAATATCTGATGTATTTGTTGAGCTAGGTCTCATCCCTCCCTTGGGTTTGGGAACCAGGAAAGAATGGGAGTAAAATCTGTATCCCTGATGCTGTGGTGTCCTCTAAGCCAGTGGAAAGTGCTTGAGAAACAGTTTTGTATGGCATAACCCAATCTAATGGCGATTAGGACCCAGCATTCCATGGTAATTGAATCCCAAACACTGTGAAAACAAGCCAGCCTGTCCTGAAGAGAGGGCAGGGAGAAGGAAGGATATTGATGGAGAGGTCACCACTGGATCACTGCCCTAGACCCATAAGTCAAATTGGGTGCTTAGATATGGCCACCCAATTAACAGTCATATTTAGAGAGCCACACCTACAGGTTCATGATGATCATCTATAGCAGTGTTTCTCAACCTTTTAAGTAGCAAGTACCCCCTAACTTCTGAAAATTTTAATAAGTACCCCAACACTCAATTTTCCATGGGATTTTATGTTTACAGGCTAATGTGAGCCATATGTTGGAAGAAGGGCTGAGTATATAAGGTCATGATATGACAGGGGTCAGATTTAGTGTGGGTAGGGTTACCACCTTTACACCAGGGGTGCGCAACTCAAGTATGTATTTGGGCTAGAGGTGATGTTGGCCAAAGCTAGCAGGCTTTGAGCGGCATGCTAATGCTGGGGAACACAAAGAGCCACACCAAATTTTTTGCCATAGATCTGAGAGGAGGAAGGGGTGAGAGAGAGACAGGGAAGGAGGGCAAGAGAGAGAGACACACAGGAAAAGAGGGTAACTGGTAAAATCTGGGGCTGTCATAGCTAAAGCAGTGAAATTGAAGAGTTTTCTGGGCACTGGGCTTTGAGCTAGGGAGGAAGGCTGCCACCTGGGCAAGTTGCAGGCTGCCGCCTGCCACCCAGCTAGGAGCTGGGACTAGGTGGGAAGCGGGGACTGCCATGTGTCTTCCCCAAAACCGGCGGCTACCACCCGCCTCCCAGCTGGGAGCTGTGACTGGGCGGGAAGCGGGGACTGCTGCCTTCCTACCCCTTCAATCTGCTTTTCCCCAGGTATCCCCTGCCTGTATCTCACGTACCCCCCGAGGTTGAGAAACTATGATCTATAGGGAAGAGGAGATATAAATCTTCCTCCCCATCAAGTCCATCCTTTTGGATTCTTTGTTCTTGAGCATAGATTCATACCTTTGCTGTTATGCCCTTTCATTTACTGCAATTATCACAAAAGAGTTTGGGGCCAGGCAAGAGTGGAAACCCTCAAAACCCTGCACAGGGATGAAATAGCACTTTGCTGTGGAAGATGACAAAGTAGGAATATTTCAGACCGCATTTGCAGGCTCCAAGAGAGCCTCGTTTATTGGGAGGGCTACTCTCCCTTGAGCACATAGTTGGAGAGTATCCATCATCTTATGCATATTCTCCTGCAGAAAGTCAGCCTGGATGCCAGAGGTAGCAGTCATCTGCCTAAGGAGGTCACAATATACCTTCAGATGCTTGGACATCAAGGCAGAGCGTGATAGAGTTATCTGAAGAGGACAAAGAAACAGTTTTCTGCATCAACAGCGGATTCTGTTCTTGAACCTTAGGATCTGGTCAGGATTACACTGAAGGCGCAAAGAACAGGAACAGCAGTTGTTTGTAACTTCGGTGGTTCAGGAATGGGAGCTGCCAACAGGACTGGAGATCTCACTCTGGATTGGGGTTAAACTGTTTGAGTTGGATTTCCAACTCTGATGTGGTAATTTCTACATCCATATCCTCATTTCTATTAGCCAACCTGCCACTACCCCTAACCTCTTCATTACCTTTATTAAAAACTGAGGCAAAGTATTTGTTAGGCCACACCTAGATTATCTTTGATCTCAGTCCCATCCTCAGTGTTTAGCAGTCCTACTTCTTCTTTCCTTGTTTCTTTTTTATTCATATAGTTGTAGAACCTTTTACTGGTGGTTTTAATTTCCCTTGCAAGGTTCAACTCTGTTTGACTTTTGGCAGTTCTCACTTTTCCCTACACTTTCTGACTCCAAGAGGTTGCTCTTCTTGCTGGTCCATCCCACCTTCCATTCCTTGTAGGCTTTCTGCTTTCTCTTTATCCCCTGTTTGAGATGCTGGCTCATCCAGCTCTGTTTGCAATCCCCCTGCTTGGGATGCAAGCTTCAAATAGTTTCTGCAACTTTGATTTAAAATAATTCCAAGCCTCCTCTATATTCAGATCCTTGAGTTCTTCATTCCAGTCCACTTCCCTAACTAATTCCCTTAATGTTTTAAAAAGTTTGCCATTTTGAAATAAAAGACCCAAGTTACAGATCTATTTTTATTTATCTTTCCATTTAGTTTAAACTGAATTAGCTCATGATCACTTGAACCACGTTGTCCCCTACAACCAGTTCTTCTATGAGGGCCTCACTACTCACCAATACCAAATCTAAAATGTCATCCCTTTTTATAAGAACTGTTTGATGAAGAAATCTGTCAGCTATCACATCCAGAAAAATCTGGACCCTACAATTATTAGTAGTGCTTGTCTTCCAATCTATATCTGGGAAGTTAAAGTCTCCCATTATCACACAATTCCCAGTTATTTTTAATTCAATAAAAACATTATTAAAGAGATCTCTATCCATATCCAAAGTGGATCCTGGTGTTCTGTACCAAACCCCAAGCACTATTCCAGGGGAGCCTCTTTTTTTTTTTTTTAAATTAACACAAGACTTTTATGCATTCCATCACTTAGAATTTCCTTACAGTCCACCTCATCATTAACATACAATGCTACTCCATCACCTTTACCTTTATTTCTGTCTTTCCTGAACAGTACATACCCTTCAGTACCTGTATAATAATTACATAGTTCAATGCTCATGTAAATAAGGCTACAGCTTGTTCAATGAGACTTTGTTAAACACTAGGGCTCACACATGCTGTTTGAGATAATGGACTTCTTTCCCTCCAGAAAACAAGGAGTTTATGAAAATACTGAAAAAAACCAGTGTTACCTCCCACGCCTCTGCCCCACCTCACGTCCAGGTAAGCCCAGGGCAGTGCTCTGCAGGATTCTATTGATTTACTGTCTGGGAGCCTTTATTATTTCAGGCTGAAATACAGTTTTTCACTGACAGTTGAAAGTGAAAGGAATTATTCTACAGCAAGTTCATTGATTTTAAAGAGACATCAGAAGCAGTTGAGAGTTCTGCTATAAAAAAAGAAAAAAGTACAGCCCGAGCATCCTAAATTCTTATGTCTTTTGCTTTCCAACATATATGCATCTTTCACGACAAAAATATACTGGAATATATTTGTTAGATCTCAGTGTTTAAATTATATAAATTTATTCCCCTTAAAAGATTTAGAACCAGCTATGTGCACAAAAGTCTAACACCATATTAAACTCCCACTAGTTTGTTTTTTGAGCATAGAAGCGAAACCACACAAGTTTAGAGTGTGTTGTTGTGGTAGGATCTCTTCTCTCTCTTTTTAAAGAGTGGCCCTTCAACTTTTAATCAAAACTTGAAGTGAGACTTTTTATTTATTTATTTTTGCTGTTTATTGAGAAGCATGAGTTTTTACAAGACTAAGGATCAAATTTAGTCCTGGAATGACAACTGCTTTCACCATGGCTCATTTTGGCTTCAAATTGTGTTTTCATGTTGGTTTTAAATCACATCCATTGAAGTTAGCCACATGTGAGTTTCTCTGCAGTGAACAGATGTTGAATTCTATCCCTTAGGAAATTTTGAAAAGCTTATTTTGAAAAGCATCAAGCTTGAACACTATCCAATTTTTTTTCCCATTGATGTTAAATTTTGCTTTCACCTCACCAGATTAAATGAATCCAAATCTCAAAGCAAAACTTAAGATAAGGGAGACCAAACAAAATTTGCTGAAACCCTGCAGAACTTTACTTAATACCCAAGTTAACATACATTTAGATTTTCATGTTAGTAAACCCAAGCAAATTAATAGAGAAAGTTGCTACTTTTTCATTGTTAATGCACTCATCTTTGAGCCTCTTTTCTTCCCTTCCTAATCCTCTGGCCTATTTGATTACATCCACACCATTCAAATACCTTCTTAACAATTGCATGCCTCTTCAACACAGGATCATTATTCTCTTTCAGTAAATATCAAGTGTTAAGTAAAGCTAGTTGAAATTTTTAATACAATGATCTGCAACCAAAAAGTGATTTAATCAGAAATGTTTTCTACAAGCAAATATTGTTTGTGACAAAATATTCAGCTTTTCAATGAGAAATTTCAAATCAAATGGAAGTATGTTGCATTTTGAACTGAAGTTGGTTTCAGTTTTCAAAAACAAACATTTTCAAAATTTTGCATTTATGTCCCTTTCTTCTCCTTTTCTGCCACTGAATACCATAAAAAGAAAATCTAGGGTTCCCAGCACCTCCCTTTTTCCACTCTCATTTTTCAAAACTTCCTCTACTATGGAAGTTACAGAATAACATAAGGATAAATGAAATGAAACTAACTCTACCACCAGATGTCTTTTCAAAAGTTGAGTAAAAGTTGAAAAGTTAGAGGGGCAAGAGAAAAGGGAGGAGTGGAGGGGATCAAAATTTTGAAAATTTTTCTAAACAAAAATTTTGAATCCAACTGAAAAGCAAATATTTAATTTTATTCTGAAATTTTCTAGTCCAAAAGAGAAAAAAAATAAATTTTGAATTAAATTTTTTTGTTTGACATTTTTTCCAGACTCTTCCAGCCCCCACCTCTCTCTCTCTCTCTCTCTCTCTAAGTAATCATATAATCTGCTGTCTGTGGGAAAACTACCTTACCGAAGAGCAGCGTTCCCCACTTCTTATTATACAGACACTTTCCCTTCCTTCTTCTACTCCTATCCATCATATTATTTTTTTGTTTCCTTCTTCAACTAATTATCTTTGTATCTGTTTGTAAAGCAAAATACACACCTAAGAGAGAAAGGAGAAGAAGAAGAGTGGTCCAGTGGGCAGGGAACTATTCTGTAATGGACACCTCTAACAGAAAGAGACCTGTTTAAATTCTATTCTGATTCCATCCTTGACCTTCATGTTCTTCCAAGACTGTCAAAAAGGGCACCAATTTTTATTACTCTTTTAATACATTAATTGGACAGGAAGTAACCCTTCAACAGATTCTATTTAGACCACCAGCCATCAGATGATCAATATATTTAAGAAGTCCTGAGAGGGACCCAGACTCCTCCACACTTTTAGATGTGGGCCCAACTCTGCTGTGAATTGACAGAGGCCAACTACAGAAAAGTGACCTAGAGATGAAAGGCTCTAGATCCCAAATAAAGTGCTGAGACATCCAGTTATCATGGGAGATAATGAAATTTTAAACATAATTAGCTAAAAGTATACAACAAATCTCCAGTGTAATCTCAATACTTGACATATGTACAGCTGGTTGAATAATTTGATACATTGTGTAATATTTTCTTAATAAATTATTCAGACATGTAATTTTCTCCATTACTCTCCCAGCCCTAGCCACACAGCTATATAACCAATGTAAAAAATTAGGCCATTACTTACCTGTTTGTATGCCTTGCTTTTTCACTGCCTAAAACAAACCCATGCGCTTATCATAGCGGAGAGGAAAAATGAAAATGTGGCTATCTTGCTAATAAAACGTAACAGAGTCAGATAAAAATGTGTTTGTGAGAGTTTGAGATAAAGATTAAGATTGCATGAAATACATGCAATATTATACAAGGATTTTGCTGATAGAAGTTTCTGTTGTAGTTCAGTCAGTATTTATGAAAAAAGCAGAACTGGTCAAAAGCTTCTGATACCCAGAATTTAGAATTTCATCTCCCAGTCTCAACTGCAGAACCCATCTCTGTATAGTAGTTCCCATACATCTCATGTAGATGCATTGATTTATAAACCTCTAGAGGGAGTGGTATTTTCATTCTAATGTTTGAGTGCTTACATAGGGCATCCATCAAAAAAGGAATTAGTTCTCAGTAGAACATTATCTGGGTTTTCAATGGGCTTTTTTGTAATAGTGCTACACCCATACGAAAGATATCAGTAATATATTAGCACACCCTGGGCACTTAGGACACTCACAGTATACCTTTTTTCCCTTATGAATTTAGAATGATTAACCAGAAAGCAGACTTTAGTACTACAGCTTTTAGTGAAAAGTTTTCAGTCATTTGTAATTATCTACAACACAAACCTTTTTTGTGTAAATTCATCTCACTGAGAAGTGGATGGTGCAATGGGATACTTATGAAATAGAGAGGGGCAGACTCTATGTTGAGAGTGGAGACCGACTGTAACACCTCTGATAAGATACCTCCAGCGTGAGGTTAGATTCCTGCTGGCATAGCAGATTCCTCCTAGGCTTCTCTCCCTGGAGGCATGTTGGAAGCAGGGAGGAGGAGTGGCTGAAGCACAGGGAGCTCTAGCCATCCCCAGCTGGCAGAAAGCTTTTTAGCGGCTGTTGCCAAGTGGCACAAGTTATTGCTCACCAGCACCTGGGCCAATGCTGGGCAGAGAATTAGGAAGCCATATTTGGCTCCTCTTTCTGAGAGCCTTCAGGCCATGAATTCAAATCTGGCACAGATCAGAAGTGATCAAAATCATTTCTAGAGGTAGATGAAAAGGCAAGGAAATGTTTGGATATCACAGATATGGGAGTGGTAGAAAAGCCTGACTAGAGGAACTGCAGTGAGATTAAGATTAAATCATTTGTCTTAAATAGGAGAGCTGGCTGAATGATTTGCAATCAATCATTTGACAAATTTCAAATTTATTCATGAAGTGTCAGGGAATAAAGTGCAAAATTCATGCATTGTTCACTAATTAAAAGTCTTTGCAAATTCTTCAGCATGCGCTTTCTTTATCTTCAGACAGAACTAAAGAGTTTGATGTCCAAATTCCCAGTCTTGTGTGTGTGTGTGTGTGTGTGTGTGTAAGTAACATAAAAGTCAAAATTTATTATTTCTGTTTCTTGATGACTGGCATCTCACACAAACAAAAGATTCACTTTTTTTCCTCAAAAACTTGACAATGGCACAACAAGGACTTCCTTTGGGTTAAATGACATATTATTTAATATACTAAGTCAGATTTACAGACATATAATTTCTTTAATGTATTTTTAAAGGCAGACAAACATACTCCATGATGTTAGGACTATAAAACAAACAAGAATAAAAAGCACTGTCATCACTTTGCAGTTTTTCATACATACCATAGGAGAGACTCATGACATTGGAAAATATTCATCAAGGTCCTTACAGTGCAGCATGCATTAAACTAATATTAATGGACTATTACAGTTGAAGTGTTTTGGAGTCTGTCCAGAATACACTTTCAAACTAAGTAAGATGTAACTTTAGGTAATGAAAGCACTCTTTTAGTACCACCATATGAAACTATAAGGGTGTGTGTTATATGTTATGAAGCAGTATTACTTACAGGTTACATTTTCAAGCCATACACAGAGCTTTAGAAACTTCCATTCCCACGTAGCCAAGCAAGTTCCATGGAACAATAAGAGAATACACCCCATCACTGTACCGTATGCTATATTTTCTACAGGGGATGGCAAACTGCACTTTCATATTTGACATATATCATGTTACAGCTTGAAGTTTTTTGAGATAATCCACTGGCAATGATTCTGCTTTCTGCACTTGACAGATGTGAAGACAATTAACAAATAATAAACAATTAAAGGTCAGTACAGCAGGGACAGCCATAAATAGAGAAAGTACAGAGAAAAATCATGAAGTTCTCAGTGAGGCAAAACAGTAATTAAGCTAAAAGGAGTTTTTCTGAATAAGTATTGAGTAAAGAGAACAATCTCAGGATTTGGTCTACTGACTTGAACGAAAGTTTTGTCTGAATGAACAATGCATAAAACTTAAAGGAGAGTTCAGATTTTTTTTAATGAAATTAGTGCAGACCAGCCATGATAAATTGACAGCTTTTGAAGACCTAAGCTGTCTGCTTATCTATAGTACAAACAGTGGCAATGCAACTTTCCCCAGACCAACCAATGAAGACATTTCAGGACCAATCTGAAAGGACAATTTCTAGAGGTGAGGATAGTTCAGCCTCTCTGTTCATTGAATCCCTAGCCTCTTTGCTGAGATGGCCAACCTGGTTATCAATTAGTGCAGCTTGTGATGGTGGCTTTTATTATGTGAACTCCAAGAAATTTCTTAAGAAGTCCTGCCAATATGCTTAAGGACTAGTTTGACACTGACGCCACCTGTCCTCCAAATAACTCCTTGTTGAACATTGTCTATGTAAATCCAAATGGATCACAGGCGTCATGCACCAAATAAAGTCCTAGAGTAGGTAACTAACACAGGCTATGTCTACACTGCTAGCAGTAGTGCCAGCAGTGCAGGATCAATTTTGCAGGTTCGACTGAGTAGCAGTGAAGACTCACTCAATCGAACCTGGACGTCAACTCTGTAAATCCACCCAGGCAGGAAGCGTAGCACTGCGTTAACAGGAGGGCATTTCCCATCAGCGCAGCGCAGTAGAGATGCCATGGTAAGCAGATGTTAGGAAGTCGGCAGGAGATATGCAAGTTACTGTACATAGCTTGGGTATCTTCCGTTGACTGCCACTGAAATCTGTGGCCAGTGTAGACCAGGTCACAGATAGGATAAGACACATTGGAACTCAACAACATGCAATAAGGATTTTGAGCAAATACAACTGTGTGGGAGACCAAGAAATTCTTCCTCTTTGCTACATATTCTGCAAAATCTCAACCTGTGTAACTGTACAAGAGAGTAGTCTGTCTATAATCAATCTATTTTGTCTTTACTCATTTTGATCAACGTCCATCACACGCAAATAACTATCCATGAAAAGATCACTGGAATCAGAGATAGCCTTACCAGATCCAGGACAACAGAATCAAAGAAAGTAACAACATGACACTCATTGGGAGAATTTTGTCCTTTTACTAAAATGGAGGCTCTGGAAACTATAGGGATGCTACCACCTGCCAAAGAGCAAGGTTCCATAAGAAGTGGGTAAAGGCAGTTGAGAAACACTTAGGTCCATGGTGGTCAAAATTTTCAGTGCCATCCTGAAACATGCAAATATCCACCGGTGTTCAAGAAACCAGTGCTGGAGACCAACTACCTTTCTAACTATTCTGTTCTAATTACTATTACTATTATGAACTTTTCTTCTTGTTTTATGGAGTGATGAAGTAGCAGTGTCATTTCATCTACATCAGTATCCTAGAACCTTCTCACTCAGACATCAGCCTTGGAGATGGCATTATTTCAACTGAGAGATGATCTCTTCATTTCCTGTGTCAACAATACTAGACATATCAGAGGCCTTCAGCACAGTCATCCATAAGGTGCTGCTAACTCAGCAATGAGACCTGACTGGGCATGAAAGGATTCCAT
Organism: Emydura macquarii macquarii; assembly: GCF_026122565.2. Taxonomy (NCBI): domain Eukaryota; kingdom Metazoa; phylum Chordata; order Testudines; family Chelidae; genus Emydura; species Emydura macquarii. The sequence goes on from NW_027133377.1 coordinate 7,105,600, forward strand.
TAAGATGGCTTTGCTAATTGTTAGAAACCAGAGGATAGTGATGCATCTCCTTTTCTCTTCAAAGCTTTCTAGCCATCTCTAGACCCTGCCCCTACTGCACATCTCACACCCTCCAGAACAGGTACTATCAATAAGGTCCTTTTGTCCATGATGAAATTCTAGAGAGGTAGGTGAAGGATCTTCTCAGCAGAGGGCCCCTGCTGTGGAAGTCTCTGCTACCAGAAATCAGGTTGAGATTGACTGTTGCCACCTTTAGGGAACAGTCAAAGACTTGTCTCTTTGCACAAGCCTTTCTTCAGTAAAGCAGACTTCCGAATAGTCTGGAGTGTCAATTCAACCATTACCCCACTGTAATCAACATCCAAAGATGATCTATATTTGAAACATGACATATCCATAGGAAGAGTCAGCAGATGTCCTTGTCAAGGAGCAATGATACTTTTTCTAAACCTTGTAAGCAGAACTGGTGAAAATGTGGGGGTTTTTTTTTGTTTTTTGTTTTTGGTTTTGGTTTTTTTTTTAAAAGGAGTGAAAAATCTTATCTTTGCTTTTTTCAAATGTAAAACCAAAAAAATCCACCAAAAAATTCTTAAAGGAAAAAAACTTTTGTTTCTTTAGAAAATTTTAATGGGAAAATACTTACCATTTTACACCTAGCTTTCTTTGTAAGTGATACCTAGATATTATAGCGATGAGCAGATTCAAAACTGATAAATGCTTGTCAACTACAAATGTGACTAAAATTACCTATATATGGGTTTTTCAAAAGTGATCTTGTGACTCTGACTAATGGCAACACATTAAAAAATGTAATGCTGGCACCATCTATATTCAGAGAGCAGACAAAATGCAACACTGACTATGCAAGTGTAAATTGCATTAACCTCTCCAGAGCTATTATTCATGTTAACATTGTTTTGTTAAGAGAACTTACTTTAAATATCCTGTCAGAAAAGTGGGGGGTACCACAAATATTATATATTACAGTATTTTATAACAAACTGATTCTTTACAATAAATCTGTTCAGAGCTACTATACCCTCTGGGTTGAAAGAAAACATTAATACCCTTCCAATAGCTAGTCTGGCATTTGATAGATTACTTTTACTAAGCAGAATGTTCCTGCTGCGGAATTGGGGGGTAGGGGGCATAGTAAAAGTATCAGAGATATTTCTGTTACGAAATGAACTTATGATTCCTAAACCCATAAACTGGAAATGTTATTTTTACTGGTGATCAAGTCTGCAGCATTTTGTTAAGCAGGAAACGTTATGCATGAACAAGCCTGAAGGGGGAGGGAAAATTCAATAATACAATTACAGCCTGATTCAAAGTCCAGTAAAATCAAGGAGAGGCTCCCTGTATCCTTAAGCATCTCCAAATTTGGATGGTGATTACTGGGGAAAAAAGGCTGTTCCCAGTGAAAGGAAGAATTTGGGGACAAAAAGCATTCAGGTGTCATCAGGAATCTTTCCCAAACTGCTCAAAAACAAACATTGTGTTAAATTCATCCTTACTTGGGTTTGGCTTTATTGACAAACATTGGTTCTGTAATTAGAACTTGGGCGACTATTTTGTTGATGTTCAACATGCTAGGTTAGGCTCCCTTCCAGCAATGAAATGGCCTCTTCAAGGCAAACAGTGAACACGTTACAACAGTATGAGAGACAAATATGACTTAAAATACACAAACTCAGTAGGAAGCTCTTGTTTTTACACAGTGCATTAGATTCACCTTGGATTTACACCTGGGTATCCAAGGATCTGGGTCTCAAGTGTCTGAAAGTGTCTCTTGCTGAGAGAAGATGGAAAGGAGGAAAGTGGCTAAACCGGTTAGTTATAACTGTCCACATAAGTCACATGGTATTGTTTCTATTTCCTGATTGAATCATCACAATTCTTATTGCAATCACTTTGGGATGAGGGCTCATGCATGCACTTTTAAACTCGGCTCCCCACTAGTTTGATATTCATTTTATGTGAATATTTGAGAGAGAAACCTGATTAACTCAAATGTTCACAGAGAGTGAACATGGAAGGGACTGGAGTAAGTTTATTTCAATATCCAAGTGAATGTTTGTACATTTATTTTTTGCACTCTTCCCCAAGGCTATTAATAGAGCAAAGGTGAACATCCCATAAAAATTGAAGCTCACAGAGTAAGAACGTTCACCAAAGAGATGGATATGATCAGCTGATAACTGTGCTATTTAATCAAGATGCCTGTTGATATCAGAAAGCCAGAGAACAGAAAGTAAGAGCCAGAGGATGCATGTTAGGCACTGACCTGTGCTTGTGGAGGCATGGAGCTACACCCACTCAAAGAGGTCCCTAGCACACAGGGAGAGTATACCTGCTTCACCACCACTTATAGATAGTTAGCTCCGTTGGCTAGTATAGAAGAGGAGTGAGGGCAGTATAACAAAGCAGTCCCTCTTCTCAGGGGAGGGGAGGGATTTTTATTGTGCCTTCCTAGAGTCATATATTCTTCTCCCCGCACCTGTTCCTTTATGCGCATCCCATCCGTGGCCCCACGAAGTTGCGGGACCTCCTTGTCAACCTGCTCCTGGCCCTGGCCAAATTGGCTATCTACAAGACCAGGGAGAGGAGGTTGGCGGAGGGGGAAGGAGGAGGCCCTGAGACTGTGGGGCCTACTTCCGTTCCCTTGTTCACTCTCGTATCCGGGCAGAGTTCTTCTGGGGGGCGTCCGCTGGCTTCCTTGACACCTTCTAGGAGCAGTGGACGATGTCTGGGGCTCTCTGCTCAGTGTCCCCTTCTAGTTCCTTCCATTTAAACCTGTGATCCTCACGTCCCTTCCTGTTTTTCATTAGTTGTCCCAAGTAATCAGTTGCGTTCCAGGCTCAGTGGCTGCTCCCCTTAGGCTGGGGGAGGGGCCTTTAGCAGTGGGCGGTCGCCTCGTCTGCAAATAGGATCACTTTCCTACAGCTTTCTGCCCTCGCTATATCACACTATTTAAAAAGATTATTCTTTGGAAATAGCGATTTTAAGTGGAAGAAATTTTGTTTAAGAAAAGTTCATATATTCCAAGGCCAGAAGGGACCACTGTGATCATGTAGTCTGCCCTCCTGCCAGAGAATGTCCCAGAAAATAATTTTTAGGGATGGAGAATCCACCATTACCCTTTATAAATTGTTCCAATGATTAATTTCTCTCACCATTAAAAATTTACACCTTATCATGCTTTGCTTCTTGCTCTACCCCCACAAAAGCCCCACCAAAGAATGGCCCTAAAGACACTATTTAAACAATGAAGAGAGATTTGGAAAAGCCCAGTATACTGAAACATGGGGAAATAAATTAAATTTCCTTCACAGTGAAAATGTGTCTTTAAATGGACATAGTATTACAAGCTTTTTCTCTTCAGAGTTTAAATTTTTCTCTAGCTGCTCCAAACAGCATTACATAGACAAGAGAGAGACAATCCAGCATAAATTATAAATCATTTTGGGTGATTTATAATAATAATAAGAGTACGTTACAACACTGGGAGCTCTGCCAGGCCCACTGGACAAGGGCAAATATACAATTGTATGGAACAATAATATAGTTTAAATTAAACATTAAGGCAATGTACATAGCCTTGCTGTTGTTAGGTAGGAATTTAGAGGATAAACTCTAGAGGATAAATTCCTTCCAACAATGATGCCTATAACCATCTACTTCTGTAAATGTTCTTGGGTGTAAAGAAAAATGTAGTTCTTGATGAATCAGGCCTTAAAACACAACTAGAAGTTAGGTTTCTCCTATGATACCAGTTTTTTCTTTGTGAACATTTAAAATTTCATTATTACTAATTATAGTTTGTTACTTGCTTATAATCATTATCCACTTCTGTAATTTTAATTATTCTCTATCTCATCTAATACATTTAATGATAAAAATAGCAATAAAGTAATTGGCATATATAGTGTTTTTCACGGGACAATCTCAGAAGCACTTTCCCTGCATTAATAATGTATGGCACACAGCAACCTCATGTAATAGGAATTACAGCATTTTTACAAATGAATAAACTCAGTTTCAGAGAGGTCAACTGCTTTACTCAAAGTCACTCCTCAAATCAGTGGAACAGCTGGGAACAGAAGCCAGGAAACCTGGTGCTCTATTCTATTCATTAGATCATACATCCTCCCCTTTTGAATGCACCATAAAAACCCAAATCAAAAAGTTACGTAGGTCAGAACTCTAGCTCAAAATTACATTATGAGGACTGGTAAACCAACAAAGTTAATATACTGCCACTTACTGTAGCCACATTTAATTTTGAAAATTAATTTGCAGTAGCATGAATATGTAAATTATACTTTTTTTTTTTTTTTTTTGGGTAAGCATCATCAATTGCCCAAGCCTGAGCTTCTTAGATGAGTATGAGACTAAAACTAGAAGGAATGTTGCCTGAGAAAGGAACTCAGAATCAAGTGCAGCACCTAAATAATTGATCTCTACTTCACTTCATCTACCTCTAGCCTCATGAGTATCATAACAAGGAAAGCTATCACACAGTGCTGGAACGGGTACTCTAAGAAAAGAGCTTCACAGATTCCAAGGCCAGAAGGGACTATTGTGATCTTATAGTCTGACCTCCTATATAATTCCTAGAGCATTATCTTTTGGAAAACATCCAATATTGATTTAGAAATTGCCAGTAATGTAGAATCCACAATGACCCTTGGCAAATCGTTCCAACAATTAATCAACCTCACTGTTAAAAATGTATGCTTTATTTCCAGCCTGAATTTGACTAGCTTAAACTCCCAGCCATTGAATTGTGATATACCTTTCTCTGCTAGATTGAAGAGTCCATTATTAAATATTTCTTCCCCCCGTAGGTCAGTTCATCCCTTAGTCTTCTCTTCGTTAAGATCAATAGATTGAGCTCATTGAATCTATCATTAGAAGGTATGCTTTCTAATCCTTTCATCATTCTTATGGCTCTTCTCTGAATCCTCTCCAATTTATCAACATCCTTCCTGAATTGTGAACACGAGAAGCGGACACAGCATTCCAGCAGTGGTCACACCAGTGCCCAATACAGAGATTAAAGTAACCTCTCCACTCCTACTTAAGATTCCCATGTTTATGCATCCAAGGATCATATCCTTTCTGCCACAGTGTTGCACTAGAAACTCAAGTTCAGGTGATTATACACCATGACCTCCAAACTTTTTCAGAGTCACTGCTTCCCAGGATAGAGTCCCTCATCCTGTAAACATAGGCCTACAATATTTGTTCCTAGATGTATACACTTACATTTAGCCATATTTAAACATATTATTTGCTTGTGCCCTGCTTACCAATTCATTTAATGTGTGCCATGTTAATTTTATAGAGACAAGGTGGATGAGGTAATATATTTATTGAACTAACTTCCTTGGCGAGAGAGAGAAGCTTTCGAACTACATAGAGCTCTTCTTTAGGGATGAATGTCTACATCACAATTTTACAGCCCCAAAGCATGAACCCAAGTCAGCTGGCATGGGCCAGCCATGGGTCCTTAATTGCAGTGTAGATATACTCCTAGAAACTACAGAACCTATAGAAATTACATTTCGCTATTGATATTGTACTTGATGGAGAGGACAAAAGCCAGAACTCAGTGAGGAGGAGATGTTTACATCCTTATCTGACTTAGCTGGGTTATGGAGGAAAATAATGGTATATAGAGGGAAAGTCTTATAGAAATTCATGGAATGAGATTTTATATGCTGATCCCAACACCCGTATCATTTTGGATAACAGCTACAGGTTTCCTGTCTCACCAAAAACTGAGGAATCTAGTGAACTGTTCACCTAGGGACTGAACTATTGCGAGCTGAAAGGAATTCCAGACTTTTATTAGCCAACAAAGGCTAAGTGTTTAGAAAAGAACTGAGTAAGTTCTGAAGAAAATCAGAATCTCAAGTTCTGAAGAGAATCCAGGTAATACACACTACTTGTTAAGGCCATATTATATAAACTGATTCATCTTCTTTCAGAGAGGATTTGAGGGAAATAATGTTTTTATGCACTGAAGTACAGAAAGTTTAACTGTTGTGTATATATAAACTTCAGAAAAATGGTGGACATCTAGATAAGGAACACAGGTAGATTTACTACTTAGTAGCTTTTGTTTAAAAGTTATTTTATCAGCATTCCAAATACTGTTTACAATATTTCTCTGCGTATTAAATGTTTACCAAGAAATTGTATGGTACTCTCCCTCTGAAGCTGACTGGAAGCTGTTACTAAACACCTACATTCAGGGTTTTGGACACAAAAGCTTTGGGATTTGACTGTGAAATACTCTCCAAAAGCCTTGACCTCTGTCCTGTGCTTCAGCAAGGAATTAATTTGAAATGTAGAAAATTATCCCAGCACGTGTGTGACCAGAAAAGTAATAGGATACCAAAATCTTCCATGTTTGAAAAGTGAACCCAGCACGTTAAATAATTAAAATGGTAATTTACAAGCTGTAAAATGAGGGCATTAATACCACCATTTCACAGGCATGTTGCAAGGCTCAATTTTACTAATGTTTCTAATATTCTTTGAGGTGATTGGATGAAAGGTACAACTTTTCTTCGTTACACATCCAAAGCAGTACTACTAGAGCTGGCCAGAAAACAAGAATTCAGTGTCATGAAAAAGTTCAAGATTTCAGAATTTGTTTTTTGTTCTACTTTCAAGAAAAACAAAAGCTACAGAGACACACACAACCAGCCCTGTGGTTGGGGCACTCATTTAGGATGTGGGAGACCCAGGTTCCAGCCCCTGTTCTGCCTGCCTGCAATAGGAAGGGCATATTCTGACAAAAAAATGTTTATTTGAAAAATTCCCAATTTACTTATTCACATATTATTTGAGATTATCTTTATTCTGTTTCTTGAACAAGTGCAGAAAGTAACAACATAGTTTCCAAACAGAGAAAAAACATTGCTTAAAATATGAAAACTTTTTGCAGGGATTTGATAGTATGGCTGTTCTGAGCTATTCACAGTTGCATCTAATTTAAACATCTTTGTTTTACTGTCTCACTGAAATAGACTGTAAGATAAGTCAGGATGAAAACTAGTGGTTGGTAATAGAAAGTTTCCAGCACTAGGCTGAGTCAAAAAAACTGTTTTTTGAGAATCCCATTTCCATTGTTGCTCATAGCCTCTCTCGAGATTGTTTAGATGGCTAACAAACAAATGGTAGAGCTTGCATTTCTAATGGTCACTGAGTAGATGAGAAGGAATGCTCTGGTTTGTTAAAATGGTTACTGGAATGGGTTTTAGTCTGGATATCTTACATAATACTATTAGTCGTAGTTTTCCTTTGTTTCCCTTATATGGGGCTGAAAAGAAACGTGAATAGCTCCAGTGAATATTCTGAGGTCATTAAATTCTCTGAAGAATTACCAGTTTCAGAGACACCACTGCATCCAAGAACTATTAATAATTACATAGGACCTCTTGCAGTGCTATTTACAATATTGGTGTCAATAAACCCATAAAAATATTTACAGTAGAACCTCAGTTATGAACACCTCAGGAAGGGAGGTTGTTCATAACTCTGCAACGTTTGTAACTCTGAACAAAACATTATGGTTGTTCTTTCACAAGTTTACAACTGAGAACAGTATTATTTTAGAGTAATTGCTGCCTTCCTTAAATAGCTCCAAATGATCTGAACTTTGCACATGGCCTCAAACCATGACTCCCCATTCAAGACCACAAGCCTTCAACCTGTAGTATTCTGGTAAAGAGATCATGGAGAAGTGTGAATTGACATATTTTATTATCCAGATCAGCTATAACATGTTTTGTACTATTCCTGAGTTGCTATTGTCTTCTTGAATGGAAGAGTATTCACAGCAAGTAAACAGAATTTTTTACCATGAAGACATAGGAAGAAGTTAATCTTCCAATATAATCAAAACTATATGGTAATACAAGACAGTTGGTGACTGACATCATGGAACAATAATACAAACTAGTCCCAAAAGGTCAGATTTAAAACCCCAAACAGAGAAGTTACCAAAAACACTAGTCAAAGTATAATGTGGTAATCCATGCACACAGTGTTCTAAATTCCCTCTCCTGGAAGTATTCAGTATAGGAAATACTTTTATAGAATACATTACTCAAAATTCTTTATGCAAAGTTGGGTGAGCAAACCTCAATGCCTTTCTTAAAGGAAGACATGATCCCTACATTTGTACAATAGAAAAACCACTGGGTTTATAATACAATTGTTATCCTACATGTACAGAAAGGACTACTCATAAAGGCGATCCCTTATATGTTTAGCTTAAATATTATTAGAAGCAATCCTATTTTATTGGGTCTGATCCAATGCTTATTGAAGTCAATGAAAAGACTCGTATTGAATTCTCTGGACTTTGGATCAGATCCATGAAGCATACCTTCACATACTCCAGTTTTTTTTAAACAACACTGATAAAAACAAACAGACTACTAGAAGGGGGCCAAGGGGTTAATTCTGGCCTTTTTTAGTTTAGATATATTTGTTTTTAGAAATAAGAACATCAGTCTAAAAAGGCTTGAACCAATGAAGACAATGCTAAAATCAGACACAGAGCTGTGAAATGAGTTGTATTCTTTCAAGGAGAGAGATGCAAGTATTAAAACAGCTAGCACTCACTTCCCACTATTGATGGACAGAAATCCCCTTTAATGTTCATACTCACACTAAGGTATTCTTACATGACTACTTCTATAAGCAGATACTGGACTATGAGACTGACTATTACATTGCAACGAAAGGAAAAAAAACCAACCACCACCACACACCACCACAGCATTTAAAAGGCCTAGACATTTTAAGGGAGGAGAGGGAAATGAAATCACTAGGCAAAAAGATGAGCTTAATACCCCACATTGGAGACTTTTAATCATACATTAAAATCATACAAATATATGCATTGCTAATTTGTAGGGTGTTTTTAATTGTGAACTGTGTAACTTCATGGATTTCAAAATTCTCATGTGCATGATGTTACTTAAAAGCCCTACTTAAAAAACACACCCTGGACTATAACTGAGAATGCTCAGTCTGAATTAATATGGTTTTACTTGTTTTTATTTGCTATGTGATGGGTATTGTAGTATATTTAAATTTATTCTCTGTTCATCATAAGTACACCAAAGGCAACAAAATCAGCTGTAAATGAAGTGTCTGTCTTTCTTTCGCTCTCTCTCTCTCACACCCCCCTCCCACACACCTCCATTGTATAAATGAACAACAAATTTCATTGAAACAACTGGAAACAAATGTCAGCATTCCTTTTTCTGAGTCTTTTTGCTTCGCTAGTATCATTTCACATGTGTTATGTTTTACTGAGGAACCTTCTTCAGTAAATTTGAGATGCTGGAGAGTATGTTAAATATTTGACACTTTGAGAAGATTTTTTTTTCACCAAAAAGGTAGTAGTTTAATACAAGCATTTGACGAATATTCTGGACAATAAAAGGGTTTCATTGCCATCAGCACATTGTGAGACAATTATATAGTTGAATTGTTTATGTATGATGAAAAGACATTCACAGAGTATTTTTGGCAAATTCATGACTTCACATTTTAGGATCTCTTCACTGAAAAAAACCCCAAAACACAAAAAACCATCTACAACCATATTTGCATGTGAAAAGCATGCTATGGGGTTCAGAGATTGAAGATGTTTTGTACTAAATAGGGCTCTTAACATCTTTTTTTTTTTTTTTTTTTTGGGGGGGGGGGGAGGGCATTAAATTAAAAATCTTCTTTACCATAAACACAAATTATTTAATTCCATATACCTGCAATAAAATAATGAGCATTCTAAGGTTATTGGCAATATGTAATGAAACGATTCTATTTATGAAATAAATTTGGCATTTAGCAAGTTGAGACTCCTTATCACCACATCTTTGGAATTCATCTCTCATACATTAGTACCTTGCATAGGCCACTGAGACTAGGATTGGCTGGATCACACTATTTTTTATTTTTATTTTTTTGAGAAACAGAAAAAAGATTTTGAAATTTGTTTTTGTTCCAGTATTCTAGGTCCTTCCTGTTGACCACTGACCCCTCATCTGATACGGGAAGATTTATAGTTTTGGTCAAAATATAATCTCCTCAGCATGATTATAGAAATAATGGAAATTATTGAAGCTGTAACAGTAAGAACAAAAAAATATATATTTATTGAAAATAAGCTTGGCTATAGCTCTGAAGCATTAAGTGTTAAGGGGTTAGAGTGAGGTCTAGTAGAAGTCAGCATAAGTACTAGGTGATTGACCAGAGGTTATGAAATGATGCATGTTTGACCAAAGGTTATAAAATTTAACTATGTATCTTGTGATAAACAGGTAAACCATAAATGAACAGATGGTAGCAATTTGAGGGCATTTTGCAGTAAGAACTAACCACACTGAGGTATCAAAACTATTGGGAGAGGGACTCATGCGAATGGCTAAATTGTCAAAAATGTAATTAGGGTCAAGCGAAATACTACATATGGACAACTGGAACCCTAAAATTAATTTAATGCAATACCAAATATAAATAGGGGTCTGAGATTTGATCAAATGTAGTCCCAGATGTGGGGCTATGTTGGTTACATGGAAAAAGATGTATAAAAGGTTCTCAAACCCATCCCTAGTTGGGACGTTGGGGTGATAAGAAGGCTGAAACCTGGACTGTCATTTCCACTGGGTTCCATCAATTCTGAATATACACAATGCAATGCTGGGGGCTAACGGTGCCTTACTATAATTATGTTCCTATACTTAGCTTGCTTTTCTATAATTATTGTATATAAATAAAATCTTCATCTCTCTGTGTGTGTTTCACCCATCACAATTAATATCATCTTACGTAGCTGCAAGAGTAAAGAACCCGTGATTGGTGCACTTTTCCCCCTAGATTAATCCCAAACTATATGCTTTCAGCACCGGGGGATGAATTAGAATGACTTTTTGATGTCTCTTCCAGCCCTACATTTCTATGATTCTGTAAATAAGAGACTGTTTGAAATTGTATGTAGGAAATAAAAGAAGACAAATGGGGGCCTAAGATTGGGAGATCCAGGTTCAAGTCCCTGCTCTGAATCAGGCACAGCAGACTCTAACCTTGAATTCCTACATGCCACACAAATGTCCTAACCATTGTGCTATAGAGTCAGCCAGAGAGCCATAGTCTCAGCCCTCCGCCCCACAATCTCTCTCTCCCCTGCCTATCCTCCTGTAGTTGGAGCTTGTGACACAGAGGCCCACTGGTGGTTCACTAATCTGTGTCAGCGGCTTGTTGGTCCTGACATACTCACTACATATGGTCATGCTATTCATGCAAAAGTTAGCATTGGAAAACTAACAACTCACTGATCATTAATAATTTCTGTGATGTATGCACAGGAGGTGTACATAGAGATATAAATATATGCTAGAATTATGTTCTTAAAATGTGCTTAGCAAGCAATGCATACACACACACTGCCTTAGAAAAAGGAATTTTGTCTGACCAGCCTGGTCCTCAGGGAGAGATGGTGAAGGTAATTTTACATGTAAGGTAAACAAAGCTATCAAGCAGGTGAGAAAATAGGATGGCCATCAGCACCTCAGCAGGAGAGAGACAATTTGTTTGGGTTTACTTTTCAAAGAATACATTTCAAAGGTTTACTGAACGGCAAAAAGGAGGAGGAGGAACCCCCTAGTTTTTCATTATTGGGCATATACAAGACACCAGGGCTCTTCCACACCTGAGAAAAGGGGATTCCTTCAACCAAGGGGGAAGGGGGAGAACTGTGGAAATTGAATATAGGTGAGAAACCTGCATAGGCAAAAATTATAATTTGCTGAAGTTAAGTTTTAATCTTAGAAATTTATTTTTACTTTTGTTGTAACAATTTTTATACCTTGCCATTGTACTTTTCCTATCACTTAAACCTATGATTTTTTGTTTTTAATAAACTAATTTTACTTTTATGATAAACCAATTCAGTGCTGTGATTGAAATGCATGCTCTTCAAACACCAGTTAAAATAACGATCTGCAGTGTATTGACTATCTAAAGGGAGCAACTAACTTAATTTCCGTGAGTGTTCCAGGAGAGAGCTGGACAATAGAGGCAAATGGTTCTTCGGAAATTTGGGCCTGGGACGATGTTGGGGTCATTGCAAAAAGAAACTGGGTAGTGGAAGACAGAGAGTGTGGTTTGCACGCTTGTTGTTGGCATCAGCACTGTGAACCACAGCAGCATAGCATTTAAAGCACCCAGAGTTTCAGAGCAAGTGGTGACAACCCCTTAATGGTCTGGATTGAACCCTGAAACAACACAGAGCCGTTCCACTTTGTATAAATAATTGAGTATTTCTTGGTCAAGGAGTGAAAATAATCCTATGACGCAGTGGCTAAGGCCCTTGCCTGGGCTGTGAAGACCCAGCTTCAAGTCCTGAATTTGGCAACATGGGGACTTGAACCTGGGTCTCCCACATGAATACCCTAACCACAGTGCTATAGATTGTTCTGGGATCTCTTCCTCCCTCTTTGCTACATAAATTCCATTCTGGGCCTGAGACGCCTTCACAGAAAAGTTCATCAAAACAAATAAGTTTCTCCAAAACATTTTGGTTTCAACATAACGGCATTTTTCAGTGGGAAAAAGTTTCAGAAAAACTTTCAACCAGCTTTGGTTTAAAAACACATCATCACCAACTTACTTTTCATAATATACACTCTGTTTAATATACACGCACACATATATACACACACACGCACACATATATACACACACACACTCTCTATGTATATATATGAAGCCACTGACACTATATAGTATACTTACTTATTTATTAAAATGTGTATAAAAAAAGGACACTCACAGCCACCTCTCAGGTAAAACCATCAGCACATCATCAACATTGCACATTTCCCCCTACAAAAGGAAACAAAGAATATCTTCTCCAGTTGAAGCTACTGAAGGGAATTTAGATAGGTACACTGTCATTATTCCAAACGGAGTTTGGTCAAGATACTTTTACACTATGAAAAATGTGATGAGATCTTATAGTGACAGTGGTCAGGAGCAACATTTTACATGTTATCTAAAAAAGCAGTATCTGCAGTGGCACATGATTCTGTAACATGATGATGAAAGTAATTAAATACTGAAGCTGTGGCAAAAATTCCTCATCACCTCAGGAGTTGTGGTGCTCAAAACACCACATCTATACAGAATTTTCACATCCTGTTCTAAAATTTGGACTACATTTTGGTCATGTTACATTCTCAGCAAAATTGTTTGAAAAATTACTGAAATTTCATGAAAAATAAGCAAATTTTAAAATCAGCAATTTTCATTGGGGAATTAAAACCCACCCAAGACCCTCTCAAGGAATATCTCACCGATTAAATTTTATAATTTATTGCTAGAAATATGCAATATAGTAAATTTTGACTGATCAGGTAACCAGCTGTAGCCATTCATACTGACTGTTATGACAGTGTCTGTTACCCAATGGTGTCAAATACTAGGGTGATAAGTGCAATATAAGAACCAATATGGAATATAAAAAAAATCATGCTTACATTCTAACCTATAAACAAAAGGAGAAATATTCTGAAATAAAAATATTCATAGTTTGAATATGATCTAGTAGAAAAATGCCTTTTAGAAGTGCATAATACAGCACAAGAACCATAGCTTTATAGACAATGAAAGTCCTGGAAGCTACAGATATTCGTTCTGCACTATGCTGATGTCCAAGGTAAGCTCAGCAGTGGTGATTCAGAGATGCCAATGAACTACTCCATTATTGTCAATTCTCAATCCTTTTCATTGCCTCCCTCCCAGGGTTCTGTATTCCATAGTAGTCACTCTTAATACTTGCTCACTTACTGTCCAATCAAAATTCACTTACGGTCCAGGCAATAGCTCATTGAAGTCATTGGAAAAACTCACACTGACTTCAGTGGGCTTTGGATCAGGCCCATACTCTCTGTACATAATTTCCAATAGTGCTAAAAGCAGTCACAAGGGAGCATCCAAATACTACATAACCCTACTATAGAGACACTCAGTCTTTGGAATAAAAAGTAGTAAAGTGATTGGGGATCTAGCAAACAGGTTTATTTTCTGTGGGTCAGCAGTCATGGAGGTTCAGTTTGGTGAGCTCAGGCCTTAAACATTACATTTTTACATCCTGCAGAAAAATTATACCTCTACATTCTATATACTATGAGGGAAAGCAGATAATTTTATCATGAAATTTTCTAAACTGTTTAAAGTCTGCAAACCCTAGGTTTATAAGGTTAACACACAGTTTATGCAATGTATAAATTGTTAATTTTATTCAGTTCTTCCTCTCAAGAACTAAACACAGAAGAGTCACTGTTTATTTTAAAGGCAGAGACAGTGCTTTACCAATCTTTGACACATACAGACACAGGCTACAAAAACCCACTGGGCCAAATTCAGCTCAGTTCCACTGCAACTGATTCTTAGTTACTCCATTCCTGCAGTTGGAGCAGGTACAGAAACTGGAAGTAAGTCATCTTTGCACTTCTCCGTGTTCTGTGGCAGTGAAAGTCCTGTTCAAACCTGTTGTAAATTAGAGTTACCTAAGACTACTAACATCTGTAATCTAAAACAGCCTCAGAGCAGCATTCTCTAGTCATACCTCTTCCCAGTCTCCAATGCCCAGGATTGAGCATGGCTGGCTTCGAGCCCTTCCACCAGTTCTGTAGCAGCTGTGGAGGCCCCTATGCAGGGAATAGTCTCTGGGGACTGTTTCCACACCCTTTTGAGCTCTTTTTCATTGCCAAAGTGGCCTTAAGAGGCAGGGCTTCAGTTTAACTCAGAATCAGGTTCAATGTGTTTAAGGAAAGTTAGTCTGAATTACAACCAACAGCCTGTTCCACATCTTTAAATACATACCCATTCCTCAGGAAGAGAATGCCTTTTTACGATAATCAATACAATTCATCCTGCAAATATGTAATTTTAAGGCATCAAGACAGTGGTAAAGTAAAAGGAAATTCATAATTAAAATTGTGACTTGTCTAGGATGAAACAACAGTCTTAATTCCTGCAATTATAAAGCAAATACTAACTAAATGGCATCTTCAATGTCTGATACAATTTCACTAATCTATCAGAATTCAGTAAGACCCATTTTTATATATACACATTAGCTTTGCATCTTGTCAGAAGTCTAAAACGCCAATATGAAATACAATACAAACACATGTATAGGGTGTGCTATGATGTGAGCATTCTCAGAGACAATTTCTATGAAATCCCCAAGGATGTCAGCTCAAAAGAACAATTAGTATATATACCATGAACCAAAGGGAGAAGAAAACAATCTAAAAAGTAAGGGATGGATCCAAAAAAATACTTTTAGTTTCCAAACAGATTCTCCCATCCACCTGAAAATGTCAAGTTTTATAGATCTTTTGTAGTCTTGAAAATTATTATATATTACTTACCTGGTCCCAAAAAGAGGAACTTATTGCAATGAGATTTAAAATCTTGTAACCTTAAACGTCACCTGATCTATTGGAAAGGAAAATCATTGTGACAGAAAGTATTAGTGGAATTCCCCCTTTAGGGCGAGTGCAATTTTAAGGCTACACAAAAGGTAGAGGACAGAAGTATAATATGAAAACGTTTGTTAACAAATATAATAAAATCCAGGGTTTAAAAACTAAGTGGTTCTAACTGATCTGTAAGCATCTAAACCGGCCCAATGCATACAAATGAGAAAAGTTCTATATTTGAGACTGTCATCCCACTGAAGATCTAGCATTTTAAATCAATTCACCTGTTGTAAATGAACCCGCAAAGTCACTGCAGTACCAGAATGACATGACAAAGAACACTCTTGTCCTTTTCAAAAATTTAATTACCTCATTCTAGACCAGCTTGAGTAAAGCAGAGCATTGCCAAGGAGCTTCAACTTTCTACAATGTCATGTGCTGATCAACAGCAATTTGAAGAAAGGCAGTTTATAGAATTTCTAGCCATTCAAAATTAGAATTTTAGCTGAGCAAGTTAAACAGCAAGAGTTGGAGAAGAGTTAAGAGGGCACACGAACTACTGCTTAATAAAGACTCCAGAAGTGTAGTAGTTTACCCGAGCATGGATCCCTGGGAGTCAGCATTTGATACCTTGAAGATAAATACAAATAGATTTTACTAAAACCAATGCAGTTCCAAACAATCCACCCAAGGGTTTATATCCCACTAAACTTGCTGCATTCTTTACTGTACATAGGACTAAAAGAACGACAATATCAAACAGGACAAGAAACACTCAGACTCAGACTATAAGGTCAGAAGGGACCATTATGATCATCTAGTCTGACCTCCTGCACAACACAGGCCACAGAACCTCACCCACCCACTCCTTTAATAGACCCCTAACCTATGACTGAGTTATTGAAGTCCTCAAATAAATTATTTAAAGACTTCAAGGTACAAAGAATCCACCAGCAAGTGACCTGTGTCTCATGTTGCAGTGGAAGGTGAAAAACCTACAGGGCCTATGTCAATCTGCCCTGGGGGGGAAATTCCTTCCTGACCACAAATATGGCAATCAGCTAAACCCTGGGCATGTGGGCAAAACTCACCAGACAGAGACCTGGAAAGAATTCTCTATAGTAACTCCGAACCCACCCCCATCTAACATCCCATCACAGGCTATTGGGCATATTTACCGCTAGTAGTCAAAGATCAGTCAATTGCCAAATTAGGCTGTCCCATCATACCATCCCCTTCATATACTTATCAAGCTCTGTCTTGAAGTCAGCTAAAGCTAATAAGTAGTTCATTACAAACCCTGAAAAGACCAGTCTTTAATCTATGCTATAATTTAGGAAGTCAGTCTGAAATTGGTTTTGATGAAAGAAGTCAGCCTATAACGGCCACCATGTTTTCAAATATCAAAGTCCAAAAAACTGTAGGTCAAACCATAGCCAATGGGTATGTGCCAATTTATACCAGGTGAGAATCTGGGCCAATATGTTAAAAACTTAACAATATCCAGACTAGCATCCCTCCAACATTTTTATTCTTGGCACCACTTTACTTTTTGTGTTTGACTTGAGTGGTTCTATGGGTCACCATTAAGAGCTCCAGGGACCAATGACTGTGGTCCAGAATGGTGCACTAGACTGAACACATAGTATAAGATATTTGCTTTAACTGGCATTTGCCACTAATTTTATAGGACAAAAATCACCGTGCTCATTTACAATCTGAGTAACTGGACAGTCAACAATAGACATATCTGCACCAAATAGACACAATAGCCTGGGCATAGGAGGACTGGTGGACAACAACAAAATGAGAGTTGGGATTGCCCATCAGTTCAGTTCTGACTAGAGCTAGGGTTGCCAATCCTCCAAGATCATCCTGGCATCTCCAGGAACTAAAGATGAATCTTTAATGAAAGATTATGTCATCATGAAAACCTCTAGGAATCCAGCCACTCAGAATTGGCAACCCTAACTACAGCTAGCTGGAAAATGGGATTTTTTTTCCTGTGGGAGTTTTGAGGACAACATTCCAGGAGGGAGTAACATTTTTGGGGGAGGATGGGAGGAATTAGAATAATTAAGAAAGTGTGAAAAAACCCTACGTCTTTCTCACTTACTATTTTAATAGATTCCAAGGCCAGAATGGACCATGGTGATCATCTAATCTGACCTCCGGTATGACACAGGCCAAAGAACTTCCCCAAAACAAAATTCCACAACATATCTTTCAGAAAAAGACATCCAATTTTGATTTAGAAATGTTAAGGGAAGGAAAATCAAGCATTAGCATTTCCAATTCTCACTGTTAAAAATTTGTATCTTATTTCCAATCTGAATTTGTCTAGCTTCAACTCCCATCCACTGAAAGTTTTCCAACAGTATCAAACAGGGTGGGAGTTTGGAGGGGACCCCTCTTTTCACAGATTATGTCTTACTTCCACTTTGATGGGGGGAGGTGTCAAAGCATTACTTTGTTTTAACACACTCAGTGAGAGAAAGTGTTACTTATAGATGAAAGTGTTGCTTTCTTTCTTTTAAGATTTATACCCAGACAGACACTTTTCAGGGGGGCGGGAGGGGATGGGAGGGAGGAGAGGGCACCAAACAAATAAGAGATGGCCATTTTCCAACATATTGAAATAAAATCTTTTTGAAAATAAATAATTTTTAAATTTCAAAACACAATTTTGAAAGTAAGATTTTTGAGAGCAATTACTGTTGTACAAAACCTTATTTTTCCACAAAATTCTTTGACAAAAAAGAATTTTCATGAATATATTCTCCATCTTGTTTGTCTCATTGGGTTATAGTTTAATTGCAACTGAAACAAAACACTGTTTGGTTTGGGACAATTCAATTTGAAATCATTGTCTTTCCAGAGAAACCTATTGCAATAAAAATGTTTAAAATCCTTTCCAAAAACCATGTAAGCTTTTGGAAAATCAAAGCACAAAAAATTAGATTTGGCCCTAAGCCAAATTCCTCTAACTTTGAGGGAAAAGAACAAAGTTCAAAACTAGATCCATTCCTTGGATACATTTCTAAAAAGATCCCATGTAATAAACTTTAACAATAATATGCTTTAAGCACTTCAGTAGTTCCTTTTGCATCATCACTAATTATAGTAATCTCAATCTAAATTTTTCTTAATTTTCTCATCTGACTCATTCAATGATGCCCCAAATCCACTAGCACTTTATCTTTTATAGTGATGGATTGTTACAGCAAGTGAATAAATCAGTCAAAATGATATGAGGTGTGGGATAAGATCAGGAGACTGTTCAATATACTGACCAAATATACCTAGTTCCAGCTTGAATGATGCACATGCTCAAAGTACCCCCAAATGTAACAGCATGAAAAAAATGTACCCAGCAGATGGCAGCATTACTGAAAAATTATAACTGCAACTAGAGCATAACACATTTTCATAAACAAAATTGTTTCTTTATGGACACATATCCTGGTAATTGAGATGTGCCAAATGACCACACCAAAGACCAAGAGACTATGCAATGCCCAGTAAATTTGAGCTTTTCTACAAACTCTAAACTTAGATCACGATTTGATAAAGAACTCAGAAGTCTCTGAGCCCCTTTCAAGTGAATCTGAGCAAATTCATAGTCTTTGTATCAATATTTGGCACAACTAAGTGAAACTCTGATTCTGAACAAATCTCACTTTGGATTTAGGAAGTTTATTTAAAACAAACTAAACTGAACTGGTCATCGCACACAGATTAAATCAAAGGAAACGTTGACCTGAGCCCCTGAGAGGAGAGCAAGCCAAGCTTCACACAGCTCTATACTTTATAATGATAGATAATATCCCTCCAAAAGGCAGACAATTTTTCCCTTTGAGAAGAAAGGGAAGAAGAAATTTATAATAGGTTGGGGGCTACAATAGAAGCCTTCATGTGGTACCTGTCAGCCTTAAAGGTTGCAAATCTTGCTAAATACCTTGTAATGCCACTTCCCCACTTTTTATTATTCCAATGCTACAAGACAAAGGCAGACATCAACAAGACATTGCATCTAAACCTAGACACCAAGGATACTTCTTGGGACCAGCGCTGACTGTTCTCTCCATAAACTTTGAAGAGCTGTCAGCTAATACATTGGAAATGATTGTGCAAACAACAGTGTCATGTTCTCTGTCTACAGAAGCTTCCCTGAGGATTACAAAAATGAAGTTGGCTGTTGAGAGAGCAATCAATATGGCAGAACCATATTGTTAAGCCAGGCATCAGCATTGCATCCCCCTATAAAACAGGAGGGAATAATACTGAGCTTGACAAAATCTCCACAACATCCATCTACAAGCCACAAGAGAGATTGCTAATTTCATCAACCCATCCACACAATGGCTAACTATACCATGTATCATAATTGGCAATTTCAACAGCCACAGCACACAGTGGAGCTATGCAGAAAACAATGATGATGGAAACTTGGTCAAGACGTGGGCAATTGGTCATCAGCTGAGACTCATTCATCATCCAGTTACCTAGCTCTTTTAACGATGGCCAGTGGAAGTGTAGGTATAACTCTGACCTACCTTTGTTAGAACTATACTACAAAATTGGTGCTAGACGCAGTTCCAAGATCACACCACCACTCCTTATGGGAATTAAGGTAAATTCTGGCGTTGCATCTATCGTTGTACTTTTCCAACATTGCTTCAACTTCAAGAGAGCAAACTGGCAGGCATTCTCCAAAGATCTTGACGTAGTTGTCAAACCAATTATACACTTACCGGAGAACTACAGCCACTTTGCTGATGCATTATGTCTGTCTACTAGGAGACACATACTTTGTGGATGCTGGAAAAAATATACCTCCAGCCTAACATCCCAGTCAGCCATACTGTATGAGACATACAGGCAAAAATTCCAAGACAACCACTTTGGAGATGATAGAGTAGCCGCTGATGAACATCGAAATTGCTCAAGAGTGCCAAAAATCCTAGCAGAACTTGATAGAATCCATGAATATGACCCATAACAGCAAAAACACATGGTTGACCATATGTAGACTGACAACACAAAGACTGATGGGCATTTCAACATCTTGGCTGTACAGATTGCCCACCAAATGCTACTCACTGGGAAGTTTAAATGCACAACTACTAACCGGTCACCACTTCGGCAAAAATGCCTGCATACATCAATCAATCTAGATCTTACAGTCCCCTTTTCTCCATGGAGGGACTGGACACTGGCATCAAAGCAGTAGGTTTAGAGGGCATCCAAACTGACGAGATGAAAAATTTCAGCCCCCACACAGAAGTGGCTCCTGAGTATGTTCAATAATTGTCTCATCCAGCTCAAGATATTGAAAATCTGGCAAAAAGCCAAGGTATTGGCCCTTTTGAAACCTGAGAAGGAATCATCTGACCCAAAAAACCTCTCTCACTCCTATATGATATTTTAAAATTGTCTGAGCAGCAACTGCCTGAGTTACATTGCTTTACAACAATTATTGAATTCTCTCATTGATGAACAGGCTGGTTTTCACCCAGGTGAGTCATGCATTGGACAGATTCTGAATTAGACATAACATATCAAAGATGGATATGACAGGGTATTGATTTATGGGAACAGTATGTGTTGATCTCAGCTGCTTATATGATACAGTCAATCATCATGGGCTCCTTGCCAAGATACTAATAGTAATGAAGAACCACCACTTCACAATGTTAAAACAGACCATACTGGAGAATAGAAGATTCTTCATTAACTTTTGTGGCAAACAGAGCTGATGGAAATGACAGACGATGGTCTCCCACAAGGTAGCATCTTAGCACCTGCATTATTCAACATCTATCCAAATGACTATCCAAGCTACTTTGGCATAAGTTGCTGTATGATGATCTGTGCATCACTACACAGCACAGGGAGTTTGGCCCATGAGAGAGAAGCCTGGTACATGCATTTATCACCGTAGACAAGTAACATACAGAATTGTGAGAAAGAAAATGACGACCTTATTCATCTGCTATAGAACCTTCCCGAAGAACAAGCATTCTAGGAAAGATAGAAAATAAGGTGGAGTGTTACTGAATACAGACTTGCCTTCAGAACTTATGAGCCAGATACTCTGGATTTGTTGAGAAGGATTTGACATACAAAAAGGGGACAGAAGTGAGGGACAAAAGTGACTTTTAGCCACCTTTATAGCTTTCCCAATTCTTGTAAGGAATTAGAAAAGAGCTGTTTTAACTTTTGCCTGCCTACCGATGACTTCACAGAGCCTTTGTGGCAACTGGGGATCAGAAGAGGCACCTTGGTTTCACTTCTTTTCCTCTGGTCACCCCCTCACACACACTGGAAGAGCAAGAAGGGGGATTGGTGCCACTGCACCAGCCCTACACTAAAAGGCAATTCTCCTGTGCAGGAGAAGCCCTGAGCCCGGCTTCTGGAAAAGCAAATCAGTCTTAGTGGGACTGAAAACCTGGTCCTATTTTTTTTTATCATCATTTTGTGGACTTATATTTTGTAATAAATATGAATAAAGAACAAAACTTTTATATTGAAGCCAAGTCTAATAAAATAGGAGTTAACTGTGTGAATCAGGAGGACTACTAGAAAGTGTAAAATGGCTGATTGCTATACATGATTAGGTGATCTAGTGTGTGTCTGTGCATAATATAATTTTGCCTGGTTATTGCCTCTCTAACTTTCATTTCTCCTTATAGTTTTTCTAGAGTAGGAATAGAAATATAGAAAAATATATAGTGCAATCAGATTTTGGTTAAATATGCATACTTTATACACAGGCAAAAATACAGCAGGAGCTCGAAGAATCATAGCTTAAAGGGAAATGTGCTCTGATGTTCATTGTATTAGTTGAAGATACCTCTTGCTTATGAAAGGACAATAGTTTTATCTTTCTTCCCATAATCAGTTTATGGTTGGTGTGCGCTTACAATGATTATCTCAATAGAGATTCACCCAAGCCAGGTATTTTATTCAAAAAGAAAATGTTACTTTCCCTCACTCCCATTGTTGAAATTTTGCAGGCTCCTGAAGAAAGAAATATTTATTATATATCTAAACAAAAAGACTTCCTGAATACATTGCAGTCTCTAAAAACCCTTTAGCTTACATTACAGACTAGTTAGGATTTTACTACAAACTGTCTGCAGAGAACACTTATATTCTCAATAGCATATTGCTTGTAAGTGCTGGAGCTTCTCAATTTCTTTACATGTATTATTACTTAAGATAATAATCCCATATCATAACAACATTTTGGTAGATAATTCTCTTTCCAACACATTATGCCACACTCTCTTCATTGGAATTATACCACCAGAAACTTTTGCCTACACCATGAAATCAGGAATACCTGCCAAATAAGCACCCGTGAACAGGATCAGATGAATAAGAACCAACCACCTGAAAAATCTGAGCATCTGCTTGAATGAGTTCCAGATTGAACCTTGAATTTAGAAAAATGTGGTTAACTGTTCTGTCTACCTTAAGTACTTATCTGCACACATTAAAAATGATAAGGCATGCAGATACCATCTTCACACCAACTCTTTGAGGAAAGGAAACACTATGATCCGCATTTTGCAGCCGGGGAGTTGGGACAGAGAAGCTAGATGACTTGCTCTGGTCACACAGGAAGTCTGTGGCAGAGCAGGAAATTGAACTCTTTCGTACTAGGATAGCATGACAATTTTTTCCATCCTTTTGGAGCCACCTGGCTTTACTGATTGATATAGCTGTACAGGAGCAGCTCTAACAATACTAGTACCTAACATGGCACAGAGTGGCATTAGTAGACTAGAGAATTGGGCCTATGTAGGCTCTCTGTGGTTTGTCATTTGATGTTTTATAAGTTAAAATATATGTAATAACCTGAAAACTGCAAGTAGTCAGTCAGTGCATATTTCCCAGGAGTGTCACATGCCAGAATCGTGCTAGTTCCAATTCAATGTACAATATCCCACTGAATACTTTACTGTTGGTTCACCAGGAAAGGTTGGCTGTTGCAAGAAAGGGGACATGTGCTCATCAGAATAAACCATCCATATTTAACTTTCAGCTACATGACTTCGGAAATTAAATCAAGATTGCTGCAGATTTGTTAATTAATACACCCGTACAATGAACATTCATCACTAAATTGTAGTTCAGTTATATTTTTAACTCTACCAGCTTGGTGCTGGTGGTTTGGGATAAATTATATTGTAAATTGCAGGCTAATCAGAATTTATTGTGCAGCCTCAAAACCAGCATAATAATTTTGATTCAAGATGACCCCATGTATGTGGAATAACTTCAAAACAGAGTAGTAGATAAACTAAATTCAAACAGCTTTGGAAAGTTTCTCTCCCTTCTTGGAAACACTATACAAAGATTCAATGTAATTCTAGCAGAGATTTAGAATTGATCCTCAAAGATTTTTCTATTAGTAGAGGTATTTATCCTTTCAAGAGAGAACTGCATTACTTCCTCCCACATGTCAGACAGGCCTAATGAAATATTGGGTGACCACATTAGTCCTGTATGTCAAACATGGAGAGCTCTTCTCTCTGTTGTAAGGGGAAGGTGGAAGAAGAATAGAAATAAATATATGGGAAAATAATGTAACACTAACATGTGAGTATGCTAAAATTCATGATTTGTGTTGAAGTAGGAAGCAGACAAGAACTGGAGGAGGAAGAAGGTTCTTTTAGTTCTATTTTTGCATCTGTTTAAAGGCATCAAAAAGGATAAGCTTGAAATTAGAACTGGCCTAGAAACTGCTTTTCTTCCCTTTCCTTTATTTTCCCCCCACTAGATCAAGAGCTGGGTAAGGTAGAAAGGAATTGGGTGAAAACAGAGAAATTAAAAATTTCCCAATAAAATTTCAATTTCAAACTTTCAAAATTTTGTTTCAGTGAAGGGGGGAGATGGAATATTTGTGTGGAATTTTATTTTCAACTCTATTGTGTAGAATACTTACCATTTACCCACCAACCCTACTCAAAATGAGTATTTTTATTAGTCTGGGTACTCATTATTACTAATCTTAAATCACATAACACTAGCCATATATATCTGAAGAAACTTTAGACAAGATGAAGAATAGCAGCGGAAGCTCCTTGCACAAAAATACACAGTCTGTATCTGAGAAAGGCTAACATTTTCATGGGTCCCTAGCTAGACTTCGATAGGATTGGGGCAAAGGCATCTCATACAATTGTGTATGTCCCAACCACGCAGTTCAAATACCATCTGTTAATACATAATCACTGTTGGGGCTGCAACAAGATTGAGTATGAAACTGAAAATACTGGCAAGTTCTAAGTCATCAGGAAAGGAGAAGACAGACTCTGCTAGGGTGAGCTGTTGACTAAAGTAAGTGTTGTATTATCTAAAGAATAGACAATGATGATACAAACATGGAAACTACTAGAAGGGAGGTACAGGCAAAACACTTGCCCCATTTTTCCAGTTGGCCTATATTGTTATATTTGGTGATACAAACTCCTATAGATCTAATCAAGTTGAAGGAAAGGGAGCCACAACAGGGCGATGAAGCTAGAAATAGGAGCTAAGAAACAGCAGGGAGACAAGACGGTGATAGTTGTGAAGATGCAGCTAGTGATGGTCCTTTTCCTACACATACAAAGCATTTGCATTATGAGAACAGAGTGACTGTTAGCGTCTAGTTCCACAAAAGTCCCAATACTAGGAGCAGCATCTCCATGCGTCAATATGAAAGGTCAAGATAGAAAACATGGTTTCTCAGAACCTCCAAAGTGCAATGCAATGTCACAGATTCTGAATTAATTTTAAGAGGACAGCAGCTGGTTTAACTGCAGGATGTCTGGAAGAAGAATGAAGTCTTTCCTCACCACAAAGAGAGAAGACTATATGGCAGATAATACCAGAGAGGAACGGGTAGACATACTATCCTCTCAAAAATAGAGGCATATACGTACTGTACACACATTTCTAGCAAAGTAACTGGAAGTTATTTTGGCACTTAGTTGCTACTGTTTTCAGTGTTTTTTAGGAACACCATGAATATATTTATACCAATACTTCCAACTGCTTCCTGCAGAGGTTGTTTTGGTTTTGTTTGTTTCATTGTTTGTTTGGAGATTTTCACATAAACACACTCTTTTTTAATGGCATTGCAAACAAAGATGAAACATCCTGTTGAAAAACTCTCCTAGTGTTTCAAATCCACAGCACGTTTCCTTTGTTTCTTCCTTATACAACCAATATAAAAATAGAGGGAAGAGATAAGAAAATTCTTCTCTATCACTTTCAAACAGTCAGTTAGCGAAGACTCAGAACTGCCCACATATCAGATAATGAGCAGTCAGTTAAAATTGTTACTATGGTCATGGGAACAAACCGAAAAGGATTATATTGCCAATAATAATAATAAAAATGTGTGGTAATAAAATGTCACTGCTGGCTAAGTGACATCAGCATGTCTTCCTCCAGTGATTGACCCAAACAGACTGTCAGCCAGCTAATTCTTTAATTAACTATTTCTTCAGCTCAAGTGGTAGGCCTACTCTTTTGATGCTGAAGGCTGTGTCCCTGCTGGCAACTCATGGTAGGTTTGTTAGAAGGTTGGAACTTAGCACATGCAGGTGGGATAACATTTATCTTCACTAATTCACACTGGTGAGGGTATGAAACATGAACCCAAGTGAAAACTCTTTTAGAATGCTGCCAAACTTTGGGATATTGTACATCTGTTATATAAACTAGACATGCTGAGAGGAAATTTAAAAAAAAAAAAAAAAGATAGTAGGAGCAAAGGATGGCCTAACACAAGTCTCCACAGTATTAATATACAACAGAGATGGCTCCCAGGATGCTGTGTAATCGGCCTTGCAGCCTACGAGTAACAGTGGTGTGTCTGATCAGGAAGAAAATGTAAATCCACAGTGTTAGCCTCTTCAGCTACCTTTGGTTGGTACCGAAATAAGTACACTTTAGTTCATTATATGCAAAAATGGAGCTTTCTAGTTTCATTCCAGTGAATCTAGCAGTAAATTTCTTGTGCAAAAGGTCACAAAGCACTAACAGCTCTCTGCAGCTGGATCTTAGGAGGAGGATCCTGCCAAGGAACAGGTAATGAGTAACCTGTCTGCCCTGCATCAGTGTCTTGGGATACTATAAGAAAACATCAGGGATGTCAAGATGAAATTGAGGAGATCTTGAAGTGGTGCTGGAGTAGCTGGAGAGGATACTCAGAATTGCTCAATGAACTGATGCAGTGCTGCGGCAACCAGGTCTTTCTATTCCACTTACCAGCTACATATTCCCCATTCAGGAAGCCTCAGACACAGCATGAAAAATGATAGCAAAAGGAAGAGATTAAAAAAAAGTTCACAAAAGTAATCCAACTCATAGGGTCAAATTCATCCCTATTCATTCATTCATCATGGTTGCAATTCCCATGATTTCAATGGCATTTGTGCTTGCTTATGTACCTGGGCTGAATTTAGCTTTTAGTGCGTTTTGGAGATCAGTCTGAACTAAACCCTCACATCTAAACACCCCATAACATTTGGATTGTTACTAGGGTGAACAGATAGCAAGTGTGAAAAATCAGGACGGGGTGAGGGGTAATAGGCACCCGTATAAGAAAAAGCCCTAAATATCAGGACTTGTCTCTATAAAATTGGGATATCTGGTCACCCTAGTTGTTACAAGTTCAGATCCAGATTCTGTAGTTCAGCCCCATTGCTAGTACATAGCAGGGTATTTATTTAAGAACTATTGCGTTTTCCATACAGTCGAAGTGAACACCCCATATAGAAGACAAAAACAAATGATTGCCTGACAACGACTGAAGACCAATGACTTGTGGGGTACTAATGTAAGTACCCCTCATTCTAATTTTCAGCTGAGCAACCCATTGACCAGTAGACTAGATTCTCCATTTAGTTCACTATATGAAGTGAAGATCAATCAGTGTAAAGTGAGTGTTAGGGCACTATCATAGTGTTCTGGTAGCATTTTATACCCACTTGGCTCTGGTGTAAATGACTGCACAAAATGCAGTGCAATGGACATGGGACTTAAAAATAAATGTAGACTTCACACAATATCCTTCACTTATTTATGGTTAAGGGGAGATTGTTTAAACCATCAGCAACTAATCAAGTTTGGGAAGTTTACTTGATTAATACAAAACCTTTCCCTAGCTAAGTCTGTAAAATTCTGTTCTTGCGTAGTAATGATGAACAGATATCTAGTCATAACTAGCATGTTAATGATGCTCTTTGAATGCAGTGCATGACTACTACAGTCAGTTCAATCTGATTGATTTTTGCAGTACTGGGTCTTCTTGTTCTATTGTTGATTTACTTATTTTTCATTTTTTAGATTGGATTCCACTTTTCATTTTTTTTTTGCCAGTCTACCACAATCACCCATTCTAAAGTCCACTATATTGAACTCTACACTCACACACATTACATTAATTTGGCTTTCATGTCAAGAGCCAGACATAAAGACAAAGCCTGTAGAAGTTTAAGCCTCTGCCTCTCTTGGATTTAAAGTGACCTTTAGGGCTTACAACAGGATTCACCCATGTAACCTTCCACTAATTGTAACTAGGGGCTAGTCTTTGCAACCCTTATTCACACAGAGTAGTGCCTTTATCTGAAAGTAATATTTACAGAATAAGGTACTTCTCAGTAGGAGTATGGGTTGCAGACTCTGACTCTATATAATTAAATCTAATGCCTCTCCAAACATTTATGGCTAAGGTATTTTATATTAAGAATAGCAGTGAGTGGACCATCAAAAACATTCGTACTATTCTTTCCCAGAGATAAAGAGCAAGCACAAGATTATAAGCAAAGGATCTTCCTTTTAGTTCAAGACAGATAATAAACAATATATCTGAGAGATAACAGTCTCCTATATAGCAGGCTGCACTGAACTGTGCCTCTCAAAATGGTTTCCTGCAACTTCACACAGCAGATTCCTTTAGATGAAAATGTTACACTGCACAAATCAAGGACATAATCCAAAGCCTGCTAATGTCAATGGCAGTCTCTCTGTTGAATTCAGTGAGCTTTGGATAAAACCACAGAGTCATAATAGATACAAGTTACATGCAAGCTTTTATGGGTATGGGTTCAATTTTATTAATAAATGTCAAAAGTTCAGGGGTTTAAGTGAAATATCTAATTGTCAGAACCACTTGAGTCTGTAAAAATCAGGCTGGTAAACTCATCAGGAAAGACTTTTCTTAATGAAAAAGGAAATTTTGCATACTTTCATTTCTGGTCTTGGCTAGGATTTGGAATTGCAAAGGGATGCAAAATGAAAACAAAAAGCTGTCTGAACACCTCAGAGCCTCAGAAATGGTTCAGATAGATATTAAGTCCAGGTGAAGATGCAGGGTAAAAAGGGGATCATATTCCCCCTTTCCCCCCAGCGGTTCATTAATCCCTGCATTTCATACAGGTGCTTCATATTTTTTGCAAAGCATTTGAATCAGGTACTCCACTGCAAACACCCTACAGCACTGAGGATAATTTGACTTTCACTCCTTGTTTGCATATAAAATATATATATATATTACACGCACCTGCTGTTGGTGGTCAGACTTACCAAATGAGACACTTAATTTTAGCTTTGCAAAGTACAATACCAACATTTGGATTTAGTAACAAAAAGGAATAATAGAACAGTATTTTGGCATGACTGCATGTATCAGGGCCCCCCCAGTTAAAATTTCTGCTCCTTTAATCTTCCTTTATATCTTACTTATATGCCAACATTTAAGTACTAATTGAATACTAATAATTATTGCTGCAATGCAAAAGTGATCAACTAAGTCAAGATAAAACGTATTTTAATTGCCATTTATTGTTTCAGCAAGGAAGAGTCAGAGGGAAAACTTGGTTAAGATGTAATATATTTGGTGCCCAGGATCTCTGGCACAGTTCTTCATTTATTACCATTAGAATTTGCTAAATTTAGAAAGGAGAGAATTAATGCTACCTAATTAAAAAAAACTTACCTGAGGCTATGTTATTTGCATTAAGTGACATCCCACTGAACACTAATGGTGAATTTCCATTTGCATCCCATTTTCATATCCTGTTGCATTACTCATTGTGAGCCCAATCATGTGGGGGTGCTGAGTAATGCCAGGAGGTTCCCTCAGTGCCTGGCTGGACCAGACCCTATTATATTTAACATTACCTTAAATACGTGTTAGCTGTGTTATAAGAGACTTAATATTTTAAGGAGGAAGCTGATGCTACAGAACAAAACCATCATTGTTTAGTGCCAATCTTTTTGGAAAGGCTAGCTAAAAGCAAGGTGGGATATTTTTTCACCTGTACAAGCAACACATTTACACTTATTTTCTCCTGCACTGCAATAACTTGTATGGTATGTCTAATGTACCACATATATGCTTAAGATACTGTGGGGTTTTCATCCCTTTAGTCTGTGCCATTTGCCATCACAAACTTAAAGTCTTCAAGTGAATGCACGCTATTGCTGCAACATGAATTTGTGCACTATAAAAAGGACAAAGCAGCTGTCATAGTAACAGTAATGTCAGCATGTAGAGTTCTGACTCTGCTCTGTATGGAGTAAGCACATATGCTGGCTATAGTCCCAGCTAGCCCCTTTTCCTAGGATTTGGCTTTGCTGAGAATTCAAATCGCTACACAGAACAAACTTCAGTCTACGTGTTGCCATAAAGACTTGCTGTTCCCAGGGTTCTTTACTTTTCTCTCAGTCCGCTTCAAGTTACCTCTCTGAATGAAGTAGTTCCTTCTTCAGTGCTCATAGACTAGTCAGTTCATTTCTGTGAAGCTGTCTGAACACCCCCCCCCCCACCACAAAAGTAACCTGAGGATGACTCAGTGAAAACACCTCTGCATCTCTATGCAGGGTTCAAATACCTTGTAGTTGGATGATGCAATAGAAGAGTCTTTCCCCTACACCATGAAGGATCCTGGCATCTGATTCCATCTCGTATCACTGTCGGATTTTTCTGGATGGAAGGTGCTTTATTAACTATGTAAACAGCTTCACAGAAATGGAGTAATCTCTAGGAGGAGCATCCACCTGTTACATAGCACACTAGTGGGTGCAGCGGAAACTTTGGCCCGGGAAAACAGCAAATTCCCACTGCCAAGATTCTGATGTTCACACTAAGCAGATAAAAAAAAACAGAAAATAATTTAAATTCTTATCTACAAGACCCATAAATAGCTGATCTATCTTGGCAGTATGAAGGTTTGAGTTAGCTCTACCAGCCTTTGAACCTGCAAACACATGGAGTCTAGTTATTTCAAACTGGACAGAGAACACAAAGCCCCCCCTTCAATAAGAGCGGCTATGCCAGTTCACCTAGGCCAGTATCCTGTATTCAGAAGGAATGAACGGACAAAGTGATATATCCCATCAACCAGTCCCAGCTTCTGGCAGCATGGGGTTTTGGGACAGTGTAGCATGGAGTTGCAGCCCTGTCCATCTAAGCTAATAGCCATTCATAAACCTATCTTCCATGAACATATCTAATTCCTTTTTTGAGACCAGTTGTACTTCTGGCCTTCACAACATCCCCTGGCAACAAGTTGCACAGGTTGACTGTGTTGTGTGAAGTAGTAGTACTTCCTAATGTTAGTTTTAAACCTCTGCCTATTAACTTCATTCAGTGACCCCTGGTTCTTGTGTTATGTGAAGCAGTAAATAACACTCCCCTATTCACTTTCTCCACACCATTCATGATTTTGTAGACTTCTATCAACCCCCCCCCCCCATTAGTCATCTCTTTTCCAAGCTAAATAGTCCCAGTCTTTTAAATCTCTCCTCATATGGAAGCTGTTCCATACACCTAAATCATTTTTGTTGCCCTCCTCTGTACCTTTTCCAATTCTAGTATATCTTGTTTTTAGATGGAGCAACCAGAACTGCACACAGTATTCAAGGTGTGGGCATACCATGGATTTAGATAAAGGCATTATGATATTTTCTGTCTTATCTACCTTTTTCCTCATTATTTCCAAACATTGTTAGCTTTTTTTGGCTTCTACTACAAACTGAGCAGATGTCTTCAGAGAATTACATCCTCTGACTTGAAGATCTTTTTATTGAGTGGTAACAGCTAATTTAGACCCCACTATTCTGTATGTCTAATTGGGATTATGTTTTCCAATGTGCATTACACGTATTTTGCACTTATTAACATTGAATTTAATTTGCCATTGTGTTGCCCAGTCATCCAGTTTTTTGAGATCCCCTTGTAACTCTTCACTCAGCTTGGGACTTAACTATCTTCAGTAATTTTGTATTGTCTACAAACTTCGCCACATCACCGTTCATCCCTTTTTTTTAAGATCATGTATGGTAATGTTGAATACCACAGCTCCCAGTACAGATCTTTGGGGAACCTTGCTATTTATCTCTCTCCACTGTGAAAACTGGCCATTTTTCCCTACCCTTTGTTTTCTATCTTTTAACCAGTCATTGATCCATGAGAGGACCTTGCCTCTTATCCCATGATTCCTTACTTTGCTTGAGAGCCTTTTGGTATGGGACCATGTCAAAGGCATTTTAGAAGTCCAAGCACATTATAATCAATTGGATTACCCTGGTCCAAATGTTTATTGATACCCTCAGAAAATTCTAATAGATTGATGGAGCATGATTTTCCCTTTACAACAGATGTGTTGACCCTTCCCCAAAGTATCATGTTCATCTATGTGTCTGATAATTCTGTTCTTTACTATAGTTTCAACCAATTTGCCTGGTACTGAAGTTTGGTTTACCAGCCTGTATTGACCAGATCCCCTCTGGAATCTTTTTTAAAAATCCACATCTCTTTAGCTATCCTCCAGTCATTTGGTACAAAGGCTGAGCTAGGTGATAGGTTACATATCACAATTAGTAGTTCTGCAATTTCAAATAAGAGTTCCTTTAGAACTCTTGGGTGAATACCATCAGATCTTGCTGACTTACATTTATCAATTTCTTCCAAAACCTCCTCTATTGCGCCCCCAATCGGGCACAATTCCTCAGATTTGTCACCTAAAAACAAATGGCTCATGTGTGGGAATCTCCCTCACATCCTTTGAAGTGAAGCTCAATACAAAGAATTCATTTAGCTTCTCTCCATATCACATGTATCCACCAATTAGCATATACACTCATGCTGTACAGTATATCAGCCCGGAAAGTAATACTTTTTGGGATAATTGTTTGTAGACAGACAGAATTAATGGCAACTACAACACTAGATTAGCTGGTTTATGCCTGGATCTGAGACTATTCCCCTACCCTCTGCCTCTCCAATCCACTGCCCTCCCCCTTTCACTTTGACTACTGGTCTATTTCATCTCTATGAAACATTCACTAGACTCTGAAATACAATAATCAGCAGCTTTTTTCCACAACTCTGTTACTTTTTTTTTTATGAAGCCCTGTCATCTTTAGTTGCACATCATTAAACATAAAAAAGGTGTAAAATATGATAAATCCTGATTCTGCAAAGGCATTGATTAATAACTTCTTTAAAAGATTTTTAAAGTAATTTCTTTAAGTGTTTTGCTATATTTTATAGCATTGGTTTGTGAATTTTAAAATGACATTTACAGTTAGCTACATATCTACAGTCATCTGCAATTACACTTAATTGTGCACTATACATGTGGAACTTCAAACAGTATACATCCTAAAATAAAATATCTAAGTTTGTTTTTATAAATGTTCTCTATAAATTGGAAGGATCATGTAAGTAGGTTTAAGGTATAGTAGTACCAGTAAATGATCTCACTATGACTCCCATAGCTTTCACTGTTACCTAACAGAGCCTGATTAGGTCTTATTAGGGTTTTATTTATATGCTTTTCCCCACATACCCTTTGAAAGCTACTTTTCAGTTCTCTTTCATTTAAAAAGAAACAAATAATCTTCACCACCCGACCCCAACCACCTACATTGACTTTTCAACGTATTTGTGGTAAACAGAGCTATGAAGAGAATGCCCAATCATTGCACTCATTGTTTATTTAGGCATTAGAAATTTAGGGTAAGACCCGCAGCTGTTGTAAAGTTCCATTAACTTTAATGGCTGTAAGCAGGTTTACACATGCTGAAAATTTTCCCCTTAAAGCACCCTCTTCTTGTCAGGAAATCAAGAAATTATAAGCAATTAAACATCTGAGAGGGTGGGTGGCCAACGAGACAGAGTGAAAAGACTCTGGAGACCTGAGCTCTACTTCCAGCTCTACCACTAGCATGCTGGGTGACCTCGGACAAGTCACTTCTTGTCTCTGTACTTCTGTTTTCTATCTGTGAAATGGTGATGACACCACAAAGTGCTTTGAGATCTTTGGATGAAAAGCAATAACATAAGAGCTAGGTATCCGTATTACATGTTGTCACCAAAGCAAATCATTACTATTATGTTTAATTGTTCAACACCTAAGTGTTAGAATACATATTGGGTAGCTATACTTTGGCAAATGTTCCGATGTATACAACTGAGAAATACATGAAAAAGGGAGAGGTAACTGTAAGAGCAGGAATGGATTCAAGGAACTTCCAAGTTTAACTGTGGTTCTGAGACTGTCTGCCTTGGGCAACTCACTTAGGGCCTAATTTTCAGAAGTGTTGAATGCATCCAGTGCCATCTGAAGTCAGTGAGAACTATCAGCGTTCAACATCATAATTTCTCTGTATTTTCATTTCCTCATACAAAGAAAAACAAGATTTGCCTAACTCATGGGACTATTAGGAGTGTTTGTTAATGTTTGCCCAGTGCTTTGAAGACATACAGAGCTACACAAGTGATATCATGGCAGCTACTGTGTAGTTGGTCAGCTGGTCTCCATTTGTGTTAGATTTTAAAATGTTAAATCAGCATACAAAAAAATTAGTGCTAAAGAGCTCATTTAATCCCTGCACAACGCATGGTTCACACAGTATAGTTTTCCTACACCCTAGAAAACAAAACAGGTTGGACAAGAATCATGACTGAACACCACATTTAATTTTTCCTGTTAATTTATTTGCAGCAAACCTTTGTTACACACCATAAGTGTGCATGGTGTTTTACAGAGATTAAAGAAAGAATCAGTCTCTGCCTTGAAGAATTTACAAATAATAATGTTGGTATTGAATAGAGGGAATTGAAGTCAATGGAGTGGTACCATTTACACTAGCTGAGAATATAGACCAAAGTGGGATTATAAAGTAGAGATGAGAAGAAATTGGATCTTCCATTTTGTTGGAAATTGTGATTTCCCCCACTCCCCAAGAATTCTGATGCAACAAAATTCTAACAAATTTCATTAAAAAAAGGTCAAAATATTTTTGGTCCTGCCTCAGCACAGGCTGATGGACTACATGATCTCCAAGGTCCCTTTCCAGCCCTACATTTTGATGATGTCGTTCCAATTTTGACCTTAATTTTTTTTACACAATATTTATATCAAAACAAAGAATTTATATTTAAAAAGTCACTTTAAAATGAAAAAAAAAAATCAAAATATTCCATTACAATTTTAAAATAGGACATTATATATTTTTCCCCCAAAATGAAATTTCATCCAAATTGACTTGTTTTTAGAAATGTATCAATTTAGATGGAAATTATTTAGATGTAAAATTAACTCCACAAAAGGAGTTTAAGTGACAAGCAGAACAGTAGAAGTATCTATGATTACAGGGAAAGTTTGTGGCAGGGGAAGAGAGACGTTCAGTTTTAATCATGTTTAGTTTGAGGGAATGATAGGATATGATGGAGATGTTAGAGATATGGCCAACTACAGAGTTTCCTGACCTTCTTCTGAAGCTCTTAACATTAATCACTGTCAGAGACCGGATACCAGACTAGGTGGACCACTGTTCTGATTCAGCAAGGCACTTCCTATAACCCAGACAAAGATATACAATCCTATTCAGGAAGAGACACAAGGGCCAGAAAGGCAGAGTAGAGAGTTGTCAGCCCAAAAGTGATGATACACCAAAGGAGCAGATTAGGTGCCCTGAGAGGATAATACAGACAAAGATTAAGGTCAGATGATCCTTGAGGAATACCAACAAAAAGGAGAACAAGGTTTCCTCAAAGGTATTGTGGCAGGTGTGGTCAACAAAGTGAGATTTCTTGTGAGAGCCTACAGCAAGCTATAGTCTGGACTACTAGAGAGCAGGAAAAGCCGTTCCACCCTGATAAAGATATACTCCTGGCTTCAAAACTCAGGTTGTTTATGAAAAGAGCAAGTGAATACATGCATCCTCTCACCATTTCCTTCCTGTAGTGAATAAACAAGACAACAATCTGGAGGCCCTGTGAGATACATACGCTGTGTGTTCTTTCAGAAATGAGAGTGGTGGAAGTGGGAAATGAACCAAAATACATTTGGTACTTCATCTAGGTAAATTAGTCAGAAGGACAAGGACAAGTCACTCCTAAGAAAAATGAGATGTCAGACTTTATAAATACTCAAGTTCATTCAACCTACTTTCAGATGGGCCTTGAATGCTGGATATTAGATTTATGCCCACTTTGGGCTCTTACATATTTGCTCTCTCTCTCTCTCTCGCGCGCGCACGCACGCACGCACGCACCCCCCTTTAAAATGACTTCACATTTAGATTTTGCTTGACAAAAAAAGACAAACCCAGAACCAATATCTCAAATGCTACTAAACATAGACTTTTTATTGTTGTTTAATTTCTAAAATAAGTTTAGTTAATATAACGGAGCAGAGACAACCAGTGCCTCATACCAGGCATACCACAGTGCCACACAAAACTGCTAACACAAATGCTGAAACAAAACTAGGGTTCTATTTCAATCATACTTTGTTTATTAAAACACAGACTGCTTTCATTGTCCATCCATTTTTTTAAGCAGGACGGTTTAGAACCAGCTGATTTAGTCATAATGTTTGTGATTAATGCACACTGGAAATTGCATTTTTAATGTACCGAGTCAAATCCTGCATTCTTTTACTCAGTCAAAATATCCATGGACTTAAATGGATTTTGACTGGGTCATATCTGCGAGTTTGGATCATTAATACAGTAAATTATCTTCTACTTAAAAACCACCATATGCTATAATTTATGTTCATTTATAGGGACTCTATATAGTTAATTCAAACCACCTGGCTCACCTGATTACAGTGCAGAAAGAACAGTCATTTTGTGTTAGTATCTTACACCTCACAGAAATATAATCAAGCAAACTTGAAATATAAACAAAAGTATCAGGTAGCTTGACTTGAAAGTTCAGTATTGTAATAAATCTGCAATCCATTACAGTAGTCATCATTAGGGCTGATTAAAAGTTTTCCATCAATCCTCCTCACTCTCCTTCCCCCTGACAGAAAACTGGATGTCCAACTAAATGGGAGGGGGGGGGGGGGGAAATCACATAAAGCCTGTTTTCCCAGAAAAAGTTTGTGTTTTTTTGTTTGTTTATTTATTTGGTGGAAAATTGATAACTTTCAGAGCAAAACTGAAAGTTTGGGGTTTTGGCAGTTTTGGATTGAAAGTTTTCAGCTTTTGGTTGTTAAAAGAAAGGTTTTTTTAAATGAAAAGGTGAACTATTTTGCAGAACAAATAGTTTTCTAACCAGCTATAATTACCATTAAAAAGTCAGCGTGTAGTAACGGATGTCAAATATCTCTTTCCTATTGTAAGGAAAACCTATGGTATAAGAATATCCACTCAGTGAATGACTTGGCAGGACAAGATAGTTGCTTTCAACAAGATCTTCTTCTTAGAAGGTTAGTGTTGATAGCAAAAGTAAAATAATTCCATATATTCAATGTAAAGAAAACTTCCAGTTTAGGGTTCAACCCTGTCGTGTGACTTCTGGCGTTAGGCAACATTTCCTACGCAGTCAATTTATAAGTCCTTCCTCTGTGCAAGAGTGGAGAGCAACCAAATAGTTTAACCTTTTGTTCACCAGAGACCAAAATAACGAACAGTGAACCTACATTGAACAAACACTCTATATCCAAAATAGAAGCAGCTTGATGAAGTGAGGATATAGGGTAGGCATAATCTACATATATTTGAATGGGGCAAATAGGAAGAAGGGTGAGGAATTTAGCGTGGCATATAGAAAGCAGAACTATAAATAACAGAATGAAATTAAGAAAGAGGTTTGGATTGAATAGCAGGAAAGCTTGTTGAGAAAGCGATATGTACTAGGTGATGGACCAGGCTCACAAAGAAAATGGGGGGAACCCCAATGCTTAAAATTTAATTAAAACTATACAGAATAAAAAGGTACAGTAGTGAAAAATCTTGTGTTTTCTGGGAGATAAATTTAATCTAATTGATCTCATGCATCTCCAACATATGAGATTTGATATCCTTAGAATTGAATTTGCTAATAAAAGATTTCCTCTTTAGTTAGTAATGGTCTGAAATGAAAATTTACACTACAGTATATTGCACTGCAATATTGTGTTTCTATAAAATTACACTGAATTGCAGCATAACAATGGAAACAATGAAAATAAATGTCAACTGAAGACTAACTGTTGGCATAAATTTAAAATATTTATTCTCATTAATAAGGACTAAAGTAAATATATTTTGTTAATGGTGTTTATTGGCCTCTGCTACAATATATATAATACAAAAAATAAATGTATACTTTAAACTTGGACATTTTACTTATCCCATTAATCCATTAAAATTGTAATCTTAGGCCAATTCACTTTACAGAATACAGACAAAAGAGTACTTAATTGTGGTTCGATTTACACAAATCATAGTAGTTGGTGTGCTTAGATCGAGGTGATTTCTTCTTGAAGAAGTGAGTGCACAGTAAACATAGGATTCATCAATCATGCTAATATTCTTAGATACACAAGTGTATAATTCCTGGAGATAGACTTAACAGTGTTTTTTTAACAGTAATATATCACAGTTCAGAATTGCACCAGCAGACTACCAGGCATCCAAGTTCTCTCTCACCATGTGCTCTTGGAAGACACTTGGTCTCTCCCAGCACCACTCAGACTCCTTTTTATTTATAA
The DNA here is from genome assembly GCF_026122565.2 of Emydura macquarii macquarii. Classification (NCBI taxonomy): domain Eukaryota; kingdom Metazoa; phylum Chordata; order Testudines; family Chelidae; genus Emydura; species Emydura macquarii. The sequence goes on from NW_027133377.1 coordinate 7,144,130, forward strand.
CATTCAGCTTCCAGCCCAGTTAACTGTATATATATATCTTCTTGTGCACTCATGAAAAACACTTTTGTCTCTTACTGACCATATGTTTTCAAGTATTTTTGTGTGACATCAGAATCTGGCCCAGTAACTCTGTTATACCAGTGCAAGACAAATAATTGAAGACAGTGGAGTTGCTCTGAATTTATATTGGCGTAACAAAGATCGAAACCTGAGTCACTTTTTCAGCACAAAAGCACTTAACTGTAGCTTACATGTCATCTCTTAAAGGACTTCCTCATTAGTGGTTTGAAGGCACTTGCTGTGCTACACAATTCTTGAGATAATCTGGTAGCTGTAGTTTGAATAGAACAATATTAATCTGTTTCATAATCTGGAAGGTGCTAGGTACTGATGGTCCTGTTTCAGAAAAGCAACTCAATCATAGGTTATCCTTATCCCTTTCCCCAGAGCTGGGTGTTAACTGGTTTCTCCAGTAAGCATAACATTTGTAAATTGCCTTGGTGACTTTAACTGCTACTAGAGTTCTTGGTGTATCTGCTGCATGTGGGGAGTGAGTCAGGTGATGGTGGGCCTGGACAATTTGAAGAGGATCTTTGGATGAATGTGAGGATGGAGACCATCGTTAATGAAGAAGGGCTCTGCTGTTGTAGGTGAACTCAGGATAAAGGATCAAAGACAATCAATTATCTTGATAATAGATTAGAAAGCAATAGAAGTATTGGTCTAGGACTTGATTGAACCACTCTACCTGACCATTTGTCCTTGGGTGATACACCATTGAGTTTAGGTCATCAATACGCAAGAGGCATAAAAAAATTCCTACCAGAAATAGGAAATAAGCTATGGTGCCTGGTCAGATACCATGTCCATTGGCAAGCTGCAGAGAGAAGAGATCCAGAGGGGTAGCCGTGTTAGTCTGTATACAGCAAAGACAAGTTCTGTGGCACTTTAAGGACTAACAGATTTAATATTTGGAGACATAAGCTTTCGAGGTTGTTCAAACAGGTGGGATGTCTCTTGAGCAGTGGAAAGCACCCGGAATGGAATAAAAATGTGCCACCATTGTTAAGTGGTCAGTCACCACTAGAAATTGTAGTGTGGCCTTCGGAAGGTAATAATTTCCTGATAAAGTCCATGGAAATGATGGTCCAAAGCCAGGAGGGATTTGGTAAGGGCTGGAGGAGACCTAGTGGCCTTGAATGGGGGAGAGGAGGGAGGACATCTTGGTCCAAGTGCAAAGATCAGAACTGTCTATATAAGATGAGAGGAGCATATATTTGGCTACCAAAAGCTCCTAGTCTTGGAATGTCCAAAGTGGCCTACCAGGGGAGCTTTGTGGATGACTTGTAGGACGTGAAGCCATGCAGCCCCTTCAGGTACATAGGTGACTCACAGGATGGAATCCCATTGTGGAACATGAACACTACGGTGATATGGTCCTGGTCTGAGGCTTCATAGGTTTGGATGGCAAAGGGGTTGCCAGGCAACTGAAAATGAATGACAGATGCCCACTCAGAGGTTATTGTGCCAGAAATAAAGTTTGAGGGCTTGAGGATTTTAGTCTTCTTGCCCAGCTTTAAGTACTCATTCCTCTGTGACAACACATTTGTCTTCCTCTTCCTCATCCCACAAAAATAGGTGATCATGAACTTGACTCATTCAAAGAAGAGGGACCAGCATGCCTGCTACTGGTTCAGGTGATTGTCTTTCCAAGATTTTACGATTTGAGAACATAGACGGGGAACCTAACCCTCTCACAAGGTAGTGCTGTTCTGCAAAGGCCATTTTGATGGCAAGCAGTTCTTTTTCCAGGATATCATGCTCCTTTCATGAGTAAAAAGCACATGAATGAAACTGCTTATCGGGGGTGTCAGTTTGGGATAAAACTGAAGCCAACAGTTCAAAGTGTCCGCCTTAAATGATCTGGTGGGGTTTGGGTAGATCATGATGAGAGCCATGATGAACCTCTGCTTCAAATTATCAAAGGCTCCCTGAGCTTCTGGAGACTAATTAAGCCAGACTCCCTTCCACAGCAGGGTTGTGAGAGGAGCAACCAAAGTAGAGAATCCTGAGATAAGTCTATAAACATTAGCAAAACCCAAGAAGTGCTGTAGTCCTTGGACATCCCTGAGTGCTGCCCACTCCATGATGGCAGACACCTTGTGGAGGTCCACTGCCAGTCCCCTAGGAAAGATAATATACTGAGAAATTCAAGGGTTTCCTGGTCAAACTTGAATTTCTGTGGCTTCACATATAGATGATTCTGTTTTAGTCTTTCAAGAACATGGTGTCATTCTGGTTAAGGAGAGGTTGATCAGAGAAAGAAAGAATGTTGTCAAGGTAGATAATGACAAATTGGTGCAGCATATCCTGTAAGATATTCATAAAAGTGCTGAAAGGTTGCTGGAATATTACATAGGACAGACAGCATGACCAGATATTCATAGTTACCGTTTCAAGAGTGACTGCATCATCTCCCTCATGCAAAAACACCATCTTATAGATCCCACACAGATCTAACTTCATGAAAATATAAGCCAAGCGTAACCATTCTAACAGTTCGTAGAGAAGGGTGAGCATCTAGTGGTTTTGTATGGTCACTTTTTTGGGGGTCCACTAATCAATAGGAGACCTCAGTCATCCTTGTTGACAAAAAGAATCAGGGACAAAGACTGATGTGTGGATGAAACCCTTCTTTAGGTTCTCCTGCCAAATGTATGTGGAGGCCTGAAGCTCAGGTTCAGAGAGAGAATATATTCAACTGAATGGGATCTTGGCTTCGGACAGCTGAAATTCTACTGCAGGAGTAGGATGCCTGCCTTTCCTTTGTCAAAACCATTGGCAAAGTCAGGGTATTTGAAAGGAATTAGTTGCAGCAGACAGGCCTGATGTTGGCCATGAGGGTCCTGGCAGGCTCACTCCCTGGAGGTCAAGGTTTCCCAGTGAGTGGCATAAACGGCAGAGTGTACCAGTTTAGTCTCTGGGTCCTGGGAGGCAGGGTTGCCAGCAGTACCAAGAACTGAAGTGTAGAGTTCCCAGTGAATATGAGGGTCATGGGTAGAAATCTAGGGCAAATCTAGAATGACCAGAGCATGGGGTTTCCAGATTAGATCAAACTGGACGGTATCCTGATGCCTCCAGAGTGACAACTGGCATGGCCTAGTGAGTTCTTGATCCCAAAGAGAGAAGGGACTCATCATAGTCTTGACCAGATCGAAAGAGTTCTTCAGTATGATAGGAATTGCATGGACCTCAAAGTTTAAGTTACTCAGTGCTCCTAAATTGAATAGGGCTTCTAGATGAATCTTGGAGCTTGCCAATAGTTGATTCAGTAGGTATATTCAGAGCTGCACTGGAAACTGGCTGGAAGATCCTGCTGTACCAATGAAGGGCACCCACAGGAAGAAGACAACCACTCAAGCCTGGACCCCCTCCTTGGGGCTCGACCCTGGAATTTCCCAGAAGCTGCACTGCCTGAGTCTCGGCCAGGCGCATCAAACGCAAGGTGGCTAGGTTGCCCACACTGTAAGCACACATCCAACTGCTGGTGTTGCATCTTCTCCATATCGGAGAGGTATGGCTAGGGCCTGGGTTGACTTACATGGGTTCTGATGCCAGGGAAAGCTCACATGGTTGGGGTATCGCAGACAGGATGTTGATGGCCTCTGGAGAATCGACACACACTCTCAGGACCACTCCATGAGTGGATCGTTGATTCTGATGCACAAGTCAATCATATGATCAAGGATGGGTGCAGGTCCCATCCACATGAGCTCATCTTTTATTTCCTTGTTTAAGTCCAGATGGAGTTAAACTCCTCATCCCACCTGATGTCACAAGCCAAACAGTGAAATTTGGCAGCATACTTGGCAGCAGGTCAGCGTCCCTGCCGTGAAGACTGAATCCATGATCTGCATATGATTGGTGTAAAGGATAATAGACATGACTTGAATGAACTCCTCTAATTGTCCCAAGAGGGGGCTGGACTGTTCCTGAAGGGGTGGGGGAAGCCCAGACCAAAGCCTTCTCAGTTAACAAGCTTAAGATGGGACTTATGCAGGCCTGGTCCCTGGAGAATGATCAAAAGCGCACAAAGAAGAGGATCCAATATTGGCTTGGGAATCTTTTAAACTAGCCCCAATCCCCATTAAAAATCATCAGGCAGTAGAATTTTTGGCTCCAGGGGGGCAGGGCCATAGTTGAAAGAGTCAGCAGGTCCATTCGGCATTTGCCGCTTGCAGCTGCAGGTACTGCACAACATCCACCAGTTCCACTGGAGCCTTAATAGGGTCCATGCTTGCACCAGAACCCCTGGCCCTTGTGTGTGGCCTGCTCAATCTGTCTGGCCTGGAGCAGGCATTGGGAACATCAGAAACTAGGGGCTAGGGTCAGAGCTGGAGGTAGTAGTCAGAAAACAGAGCCAAGGGTCCAGCTAGAGGTCAGGAACCAGGTACTGGAGCCAAGAGTCAAAGCCAGAAGCAGGAATCAGACACCAGAGTTGAGTCACAATCACCAGGAACAAGGAGGGTAATAGGCAAGGAGACATCTCAGGCAGGGACTAGGCTGAAGCAAGGCAGGGGCAGCAGGAACAAGGCAACACACTAGTAGCCACAGTGGTGGGTGTAAGTATTGAGCACCCAGGGAGTAGCTGCTGCTGCTGCTTTAAAGGCCAATCTGATGGCTCTTCCAGCCAATCCAGTGGTGTAGCTAACCAGACTTGTTGCAGGCCATCTGCACTTATTAAGTTGCCTAGAGACTAGCTTTGCTACAGGCCCTGATTCTTGACAAAACCTTTACACTGACACCGTGAGGAAACATTTCAGGTATTTTAATGACCTCCTCTTTTGGCAGATTCTGCATCTTCCAGCCTGCTGGATACCTGTGTGTCAAGCGAGGCTCATTGAAGAAAAAAGCTAAAGCATACAGTATGCAGACTGGCTACTAATAAACTAAGACATAAGGCAGACCCGTGCTGACTCAACAACAAAAGAAAAAATGAGAGCGAGAATAAGAACCGAGGCAAACCACCCACTGCTCCTACCCCACATCCACCAGGACGGAACACTGCAATTTAACATTTGTAAGTACTTCAGTGTACCTCTTAAATCAGACAACAATCTAGCGGCATCTGAACAGCACATACTGTATGTAAATCAAGACTAACTTTCGATATTGTTACTGAGGGAATCTGGGATATAAAATACATATATGTTTGTGAAAATACAGCTGATTGTCACTGCCCAGTAATAAATCATTGAAAAGATTTCCTTTAAATAGACTAGAATTAGTTGTCTGCCCCCAGCCCCAGCTTAAAAGTAAATAGCTCATTAGTGGGAGGAAGAGCATAAAAAAGAAATTATGCCTTTGGGAAAAATTAAATGTCTATATCCAGCTTAGTTTCCATCTATTGTAGCCATGCAAGGATAGAAGTTATGGACCCTAGGGGCAGAGATGAATGCTTCAGTGGGCTAGACCTCTGAGTTTTGAATTATTATTTGGCTATCTGCCTACTGTGGATCTTTTTTTTAATTGAACAGTTTGTTTTTCTATACTAAGAGAACAAGGGTTTCACGCTAGTAGCACATTGTACACTTTTAATATGACTAGCAACAATGGTGATCCATGACAGAGTACTTATGTGTTAGCACAGTTGAGGCTTTGTTGCATAACCTCTACTCCAGTTCTTCCAGGTCTGAGCCTTCCCCTCCCAAGAGCTACAGCAGATGTCCATTTAATGTGTAAAGTGGCAGTATATTAAATATGTTAGTATGGGCGGAATATCTCTGTTGTATCTGATGTGTTAAAGTCCCTCATGATCAGGATTTGACACAAATTGTACAGAACAGTTCTATTTGGCCTCCAAGGTAAAGAAAGAATTTAAAATGACAACAGCTCAGTAAGAGATCTATAGTTATTCTGTTATCCATCAGAAATAATGAAATACATGACATAGTATGTGGAGGGTAGAAGATTGCTAATAACTTAGTCTCAACTCTGCCACTGAATTTTTTATTTATCTTGGTGGCTTTACAATGAACCTTGTCTTCATGGCCACATAAAAAGAAGGATATTTTCTGAAAATTGATCTTCCTGGCTGAAGTCTATTCTGTCAGTTTTCCCTAGCAAGCAATGAAGAGGAAAGTATTTTCCTGTGATCCTTTGTTTTGTAGTTCTGGAGCAGGAGGATTGAGAAAGAGAGAAGTGGTAATATGATGCCTGATCCAGCGTAAATTATAAAAAATTCCACTTGTAATTTACAAGTTAAGCCAATGGGATGAACAGTTTTAAAATTGGGGCAAGAGTAATGATAATGAAGCCCCTGGAGTCTAAAGCCCTGATCCAGCATTGAGCTCTGGTCCTGCACAGAGTTCAGTCCAAGATTGGGACCTAAAATTATGTTTCAATTAACTGCAACAACTCCTAGTATTTTAATCAGCTTTGTGCTTTCTTGCACTAGATCACAGCAGCACAAATGAACAATTAGGATGAATTGTCAGTGTGGCACAAAGATGATTACATGCACAGCTATATTCCCAGTTGCGTATGCAACTCCCTGCACACCATGATATAAATTTAATCTAAGCTATTTTCAAGAGTCAGAAGAAATGAATGAGAAAATTACTACAAACTAAAGGGGAGAAGTGAAGAATAGTGATTTAGGAGATTTTCAATAAACAGGATTAACTCAGTCTTCAGGGAATAATAGAAATATTTTCAGCTTAAAAGACTTTCCCAGGTAGCACCAATGTGGCTTCACACTATGAAATAATCTAACGATCAGATAAAGTCAAATAGATTAGTTACTTACGATATATTTTATCAAGTAAAATTCTTCTCAGATATTTCCAATTCACTAAAGTAAATAGTCCATACAAAGGCAAAATCTCACCATGTAAATATTCATTTCATCTGGAATCAAGAAGAATTTTATTTGTATGTCACTGAAGATGTGGCACTCCTGTAAGGTGTTTTTAGAATGCTAAATTGGATCCATATATTTCAGAGGACACAAAGTTGAGTCTGCTGAAAGTGAATGTATTTATATAGGTTATTTCAGGGGATAACATTTGTTCAGACCTAGGTCGAGATCATCAGGTGCACCTGAGATCCATTTAGTGAACATGAAGAGGGGAGGGGAAGCATAGGTGGCTTTCAGTCACCTTTTCCCCCTTTCCTTCTGCATATTAATAACCCTGGCACAAGAAGTAGGAGTGTGCTAATGAAATTTGTGATGACACAGTTGGGAGTTTCGTCAATTCAGAGGAAGATTGGAATATAATACAGGAAGAATTGGATGACCTTGAGAACTGGAGTAATAGAATCAAGATGAAGTTTAATAGTACAAAGTGCCAGGTCATGCATTTGGGGACTAATAATGTTTTCTACTATAAGCTAGGGGCTCAGCTGGAAACAAGAGGAGGAGAAATTAATGTATTAGTCGATCACAGGATGACTATGCATCATCAGCATGATGTGCTTGTGAAAAAGACAAATATGATCTTAGGATGCATCAAGTGAAGTATTTCCAGTAGAGGTACTGAAGTATTAATTCCAGAGGGGTAGCCGTGTTAGTCTGTATAAAGCAAAAACAACGAGTGCGCGGTAGCACCTTACAGACTAACAAATTTCTGTGGGCATAAGATTTCGTGGGCTGCAACCCACTTCATCAGATGCATGAACATGAAGGTGCTACAGGACTCTCGCTGTTTTTGAAGTATTAATGTCATTGTACGAGACACTCGTCAGACTTCATCTGGAATACTGTGTACAAGTCTGGCCACCCATGTACAAGATAGATGAGAAAAATGAATTCAAACTGGAACATGAGCAGAGAAGGGTTATAAGGATGATCAGGGGAATTGAAAGTCTATTTTATGAGAGGAGTCTAAGAGATTTTGACTTAATTAGCCTAGAAAAACATAGGCTGAGAGCAGAAATGATTGCTCTCTACAAATACACTGGGGCTAAACATTTGGGAAAGAGATGAGCTATTGAAGCTAATGGATTGTGCTGGCACAAGGATAAATTGGTATAAACTGACCATGAATAAATTTAGGCTAGAAATGAGAAGATTTCTAACCAGCAGAGGAAAGAGGTTCTGGAGCAGCCTTCCAGTAAAGAGTAGCAGGGCAATGAAGTTAACTAGTTTTAAAACAGACCTTGACATGTTTCTCATCAGGATTACACAATGGATTTGCCTGTGATAGCAGGGGATTTAGCCACCCAGGAGGTCCCTTCCTATTCTGTCTTACGTACATATTCTGTGTGCAGCCCTGGATAGATGCAGCCCCAAGAGAAAGTTACAATAGCCTTGAGGCTACTCTATATTGAAGAGGCTATTCTGCTAGTCCAGGCTTGATGACACAAACCACGCTTGGCCACATTCCAGTACATCCGCTATACTGGGGGAGCAAATACTGGTTAAAGTTGGCATAGCTACCTATACCTCCAAGGGAATTCTTAATTCTCTGTCAGTGCAACTCTGTATCTCATCATGCCACAGGAGTAATGCAAAGGGGGTGAATTAGTGGCCAAGGATCTTTTTAAAGAGGAATTTCTCTTTAAACAATGTATATTTAAAGAAAAACCTGACTTATTTCACTCTGATTTTTTATGCCTGAACATAACAAGCAGGAATCTCTAGCACAAAGCTAGCTTTCATTAAATTTGTCTCTAGTCCTGGTCCCATGGAAAAGCCAGTAGCTCCCTTGTGTACAGATCAGCACTGTTTGAATGCTTCTCTTTGTTGTAGGGTAAGGGGGAAGAAAGAGAAAGAGGGTTCCCCCTTTCCTGCCTGATATAGCATATGGTATGTATGCCCGACTTCGAGGGATCTGAGTCCACTATTTTGATTCTACAACTAACTGAATTATTCAACGATTAGCACATATTCAATGTTCTTTACTTGCAGTTGTGAGACTCTTAAGCAGGCCAGCACTGCTTACTGGATCATGTTACAGAGATTCTGTGCGGGGATGCCCACCACGAGAACAGCCATGGGTATGAGGATGGCTCCCAAATATCCCAATCTCTGCATGGGCCACCTTGAAAAAGAATTTCTGAACAAATGCACCACAAACCATCAATGATACGTTCATCCTCTGGAAAGACAGCTTGAGCAGCCTCGAAGATTTCCACAATAACTTCAACAACCACTACCCCTCCATTAAACTCTCTCTGGAACACTCCCACTAGCATCAACTTCCTGGACACCACAATCAGTTTCAACAATGGAACCCTACAGACAAGCATATACAAGAAATCCACGGATAACCATACCTACCCTCACAGATCCTGTAACCACCCCAAACACACCAAGAAATCGGTTATCTACAGCCAGGCACTCAGGTGCCACAGAATATGCTTGGAGAAGAAAGTCCAGGATATATACCTTAACATACTTAAAATCGCCTTCACCAAACAGGGACACTCTACCAGAGAAGTACACTGCATCATGGAATGGGCCACCCAAATGCCCCAAGAGAACCTGCTTCAATACAGAAATAATCCGCTCTGACCACACACCCCTCGTTGTCACCTACCAGCCCACACCATCAAGTAACTACAACCCATACTTGACAGGGACCCCATCCTGAAAGAAATCTTTCCTGAATCCTTTCTTCCGGCCTTCAAACACCACCCAACCTATCCAGGCTCCCCACAGACCAGGACACACCAACTCAAAGCAGCACTAGACCCTGTCATAACAACAGATGCAAACATTATAGACATTGCTCCACTGTTAAAGCGCTCAACGCTCCCTCCACACACCTTTCAAGACCCATGGATCCTACACATGCCTATAACATGTGTATACATCATCCAGTTCTATAAATGCCCCCAATATCAACTATGTGGGTGAAACCAGACAATCACTACACTCTCAAATGAATCCACACATGAAAAGTAGTAACAGGAAAACACCACCTCACCTGTGGGTGAACCCTTTTCACAAACAATCACTATCTGATCTCTCAGTGCTCATCCTCAAAGGAAACCTGCACAACTTTCAAAAGACAAGGTTGGGAACTTAAATTCATTACTGTGTTAGACATTGAAAATCATGGTTTGAACAGAGATTTATGACTTATGATTTATGACTTATTGCAACAATCTGTAACCCACTAACCCCCTTTTTGTGTCCTATGACAGCACTGGTGTTTAATGAGCCACCCTACCTTGAAAAGTCCCTTTCAATGTGTGCTAGCTACTTATGCTAGGCAATCTGTTCCACCTTGCATTTTGCTGTGACTCTGGAGTACCTTTCCCAGACCTAAAGAAGAGCTTGGTGTGGCTCAAAAGCTTGTCTCTCTCATAGATATTAGTCCATCTTGTACCTTTAATAGCCATGGCTACAACTACACTGCATAGTAGAAAAAATGGTAATGATTATATATTTAAAATTCCTTCAGTTTTCATAATGTAAAATTTTATTTGCACTATGATCAAGGATGTCCCTGATCCTGGGAACACTTATGCACGTCCATAACTGGGTTGTGTTTGCAGAATTGAGGACATAAAAAAAGACAATCAGAGCTGGTCAAAATTCAGAAAACAAAGGGGAAGAAGAAGAAAAAAAATAAAGATATACCCTCTACATTTTTTACTGAAATTTTAGAAGTGTCCAGATCAATTCTAGTTATCACCACATTATTCCACTTCTCCTTGAATTGAAAGATCTGACCCAATTCAATAAAACATCCTTATTTGGGAAAACATATAAGCACATGCTTAAATTCCATTGCAGACAATGGGACCTAAAGTTAAGCACCTGAACAGGAACACGCTTAAGCACTTTCTTGAATTATGATCTGCAAATGGATGCATCTCACCTTCTGACTTATGGAACCTTCCATTTCAAAGAAATCTTGTACACACTGATGTCTACACAGGGCACCAAAAAAATATCAGCATTTACTGCAGCGTTGCATTGGACTTCATCATGCTGCTTGTAGTATTTCCTCTTTGACATTTGGGCTATAACCCACTGCGGTAAAATTAAGCAGTCAGTAGTGCAAGCAAGAACGTTAGCTGCTTTGGTAGCTGGTGCCCTCTGTACATTCAATTTTGTATTTTGGTCACAAAATCAATATAATTAAAATTCTAGATCCAAGGACTGGAGAACAGATTGCTTTCAAACAGAAATCTCCTATACTACCACTGAATACAGGGGCAACATGTCACAAACAAATAGGAGAAATAGGGTGTGATGCTGGTTTTCCATCCATAATTGTTTTTACCAACATACACTTAAGTGCATGTTGTTTGTTTGTGATTACTGGAGCTGTGTGAAGTACTTCACCTTTTCTTCTAAAGTTCATTGAAGAAGAAAAGTGAGCAAGATAGTGTGTAGGACTCCAAGTTTCCAATTCTGCTTCAGGATCTACTAAGGCAGACCCTTGTATCCAAGCGACATCCCACTGTAAGTCTGTATGTGTGCAGAGGTTGGCATTAGCAGATCCAAATGCAAGATTGAAGTCCAAACTTGTTTTTTCCCCCCAAATATAAGATTTTCAGGTTATTCACTATAGATAACTGGGAAATTTGGCATTATGCTTAAAGTCTATCCCTGTCAGGGTTTTGATACATTCTACTGTAGACTTTTCAGAGTATGAATCTGGGTTGTCTGGAAATAGCCTATGCATTAAGAAAACAGATCTGTTATTTTACTGTAGCCAAAATGTATCTATTTTTAGCAATGGCTGTGGCTGAGTGTATGTAAGTTTCTCTTAGGAAGCCAAAGATTTTTTTTGTTTGTTTTTTTTTAAGCAGTGTTTCATTCAGACCTCAGCCAACTCATGGTAACATTCATACAAACAGAAGGTTTCGCTTCTTTGAAATAATGGTAAAATAAACAGCAATGCAAAGCACCTTTAAAAGGCTAAGACTTTTGTAGGAGAGTAAAAGTTAAAAAAGCTGGACAAATGGTCAGGCCTAAGTTATAGGCAAGGCACGGGCCAACCTTGTTTCTGCTATTTGGTATAAATTCTAGTTGAAGTCTGTTATCTCTCCTTTTCCTTCCCGGCCATCTGCGCAGGGGATGAAACTGAGGCTATCACCACTCCTGAACAAGGCCTTTGGTGGGAACAAAGCATTATCTTCTTTTCCTTCCTTGCATATTTTATACTTTAAAAAAGGTTAGTAGGTTTCAAGGTAATGTGCCTGTGCTCTGTAAAATAATCCTGTAAACAGCAAACAGGGGCAAGTATAATTGTATTCATTATGTAGTTAATATTCATTTTATAGGTGTCAATGTAACCTAATAAGGGTCTATGGGGAGTTGCTAAAAAGGTATACAGTTACATACTGTTATAAATAAAAGGATTGTAAAGTAACCCCCTCGTTACTCACTCGTGGCGTTGAGGTGAAATGAGCAGGCAATAAAGAGTTTCATCTCCCCAATCCACCCCTGGGACAACCTGTTTGGTTATTTCTAACAACTTTGAAATTTTAATTGCATTAAAGTCATCACTCTTCAAAAATTAAAAAAAAGTTACTGATAAGTTGCGTTTTTGTAGCGGTGTTGCTGCCAAGATAAAAAGCAGCATTTGCTGACTTTTCCAAGAATGCAGAGAGGTCACCCTTGAAATGACAGCGTGTGTCAACAAGGACTGCACAGTTGTTAAAGTTATTTCCTACTTTAGTCATTGGGAACTAATGCATAACATTTATACAGAATTATCACTACATGAATAAAAGCAGTAATTATTTGTCGATGGGTACATCTCACAAGAAGAAATATCACTCATTTTATTTTATGCTGTACTGCCCATGCTTCCCCACACTCCACTTTTTCCCCCCTACACATGCCATACTACCACACACACCTCCATAGATCGAGTAACCACCACAGACACATCAAGAAATTGGTTATCTACAGCCAGGCATTCAGGTATTACAGAATATTACTCCTGAGGGAATTCTGTGCCAAAATTTAAAAATTCTGCACTACAGACCTGCCCGGGGACATGGACTCAACGATGAGGCTGCACCCAACCCTGATACAGCGCAAGGGCCAGGCCTGCCCCAGAAACACGCTGGGGCCCTGCCCCTTCACCCCATGCACACCAAGACAGTGAGCAAGAGGGAAAGAGTCTTGCACACATGCCCAGTCCTGGCACCCAATCGAGGTATGAGGCATGCAGGTACAGCCGGCAGGATCCAAGTGTGGAGGGGCTTAGTGCGCGGGGCTCCAGGTGTCTGGTTCTGTGTGTGGCAATCTGGGTGCAGGTGGCTCAGTGGGGGATCCGGGTGCAGGGGGGATTTGGATGCACAGGGGCTCACTGGAGGGTTCTAGGTGCAGGGGGGATGTGACACTGCATGGGGGTCCAGGTGAAGGTGGTTGTGGATCAGCAGGGGGAGTCTGAGTGTGAGGAGACTGAGATCGTCAGGAGGTATCCAGGTATGGGGGGGGGGGGGTCAGTGGGGTGGGAGGGTCTGGATGCAGAGGGCTCAGAGTGGTCCAAGTGCAGCAGGGGTGGGGATTCAAATGCAAGGTGATCATCAGGGCGAGGTCGGGGGTGTTCGGATGCAAGGGGGGAGTGGGGCTCAGGGTTCGGAAAGCCCCAGAGTAAGGGGGTCAGGCTCGGTGGGGTGGGAGTTTGGGTGCAGAGGGCTCAGCAGGGGAGTCTGGGTATGGGCGGCATCTGGATGTATGGGGTTGTACAGACAGGAGAGCAGCTCCCCATACATTGACCCCTCTGCCCATGGCTGGAGGACCGATGGGGGCAGGAAGCAGGGAGTGGGGGGGGGGGTTCAGCCAGGGAGGTTTCCAGGGGTGGGTCTGACCCAGACCCAGCCACTGTTTGCAGGGGAAGTGCCATCCTCCTCTGCCATCACCCCAGCCAAGACTAGCAGCTAAGCCCAGCACAGGGTAGGAGCCACAGACTTAGGCATCCCCATCCCGCCTTCCTCATCCATCACAGTGACTTACCTCCCCACTGGCTGCTCTGGGCACCTGAAATGAGGCACCTGTGTTTCTGGGGAGAGGCATGTGATCACTCTTGCAGCTTCCCTATCAGAAGTAATTTTTCTGCAGGGAAGCAAAGAAATCTGAGAGATATGAACCCCCTCCCACCCCCCCACACACACAATATTCCTCCAGGCGTAGAATATGATCTGAGGAGGAAGTCTAGAATACGTACCTTGACATACTCAAAACCACCTTTAATCAAAGACACTCCACCAGAACAGTGAACAGTATCATGGAATGGGCCACTCACATACCTGGAGAAAACCTATTTTAATATGGGTGAAAAAACCCATTGGCCACACACCCCTATTTGTCATTTATCTATCCACACTGTTTGATATGCTGTATGGGTTCCAATTACAACTCATACCTAACAGGGACCATATCCTGAACCCCCTCTTCTGGCCTTCAAACTACCCCCCCAACATCACCAAGCTCCCCCCAGACCAGGACCCCCTAACTTAAAGCAACACCAGACCCTTCCTGAACACGTGCAAAACCCAGACATGTCTCCACTGCTATGATTATCAATATCGCCATCCCCAACATACCTTTCAAGATCCCTGGGTACTACACATACCTATCACAAGATGTGATGTACCTCATCCAGGGCATCAAATGCCCCAACAACAACAGTGTGGGTGAAACCAAACAATAATTATGCTCTAAAATAATTCACACAGGACAAAATTACTACACTGTAAAATGAATTCACGCAGGAAAATAAGACAAAAAACACCATATCACCATGGGCAAACACTTTCCACTGAGTGATCACTCCTTATCTAACCTCTCAGTCCTCGTTGTCAAAGGAAACCTGCACAGTGCAATCTTCATGAGCATGGGAACTTAATTCATATCTGCAAGATACCAAAAATCAAGGGCTCAAAGACACTCATTTTTTGGCTCATTACAACAATTTGTAATATTCTTTGATCCTTAGTCCTATGACAACATTTTATTGCCCACTTAACTGATCTCCTGCAACATATGTTAACTTTTATGCTTAACAACCTGCCCCACCTTGTATTTAGTTGTGATACTCCAATTACTTTTTCCAGACTTGAAGAGCTCTGTGTAGCTCCAAAGTGTGCCTCTCATCATCAACAGAAGTTGGTGCAGTAAAAGCTATTACCTCACCCAGTTTGTGTCTCTCATACTACCACACTTTCAATCAGCAAGAACATTCTTGCTGGAGCACCTTTGATTTAAGCGAGAGGATTAACTGGCTCTCTTAGAAGACCCCCTTTCCTCCTTTTAGCATTTGCTAACGATCTAGACATGCTGGAAAGCCTTTTTCCTTCAACATTTGGGAAAGAAATAGATTAAGGATTGGAAAGACATCATCATCAGACCCCAGTTCATCATGGTACTTAAGCTTCTGCCCAAGTCCCTTACTGAACCAAGGCCTTCTTATTTGATCTGTTAGGAAAAGCAATTGTCAGGCCTGCACAAGTTATTATATGATATTGCACACTTTCTTAAAATATTGTGATGTAAAATTACCCAGTGTAGGAAATCAACACACGATTCCAATCCTGCAGAGGTTTATGTGACCTGTCTGTGCCTAGGCAAGCCACCTGAAAATGCCAAGGTCAGGGTAGGCTGTAAATGGAGAGCAGATTCTCCCAGCACTGGTGGGTGACACTGAAGTCAGACTTCCCAACCAGCCACAAACAGTGTTTCTGATCCCCAACACTGAACAACAAGAAGCTAAAACAAAATATACACAGCCCTGTTTGCTGCATTTCAGTCTCTGGCTCCCAATCAGCTACTAGGTCCAGTAAAGAGATCAGTTATTTAAAACTCTATGCTCTTTACAAAAAAAAAAAAAAAAAAAAAAAAAAAAAAAAAAAGATTCTCCTGACCACAAAGGCTCAGCCACATTATCAGATCAGTATAAGTTTGGATCTCACCCAATACACAATGCTGCCAGCCAATCCTTTAGTAACTAAAACTAAAGGTTTATTATAAAAGGAAAGAAACGATAAGACAAATGTTAAATGATTAAAGCAATCACATACATACAAATGATTGGAAAGTCCATATTTATCAGGTTTCCAGTAGAACTGTGGAGTTTGCAGGCTTGTATAGTCCCTCTGGTGTACCTACAGTATCTGGATAGGTCTCAGTCCTTTGTTTCACAGCTTCAGTTGTAGATGAGTAGTTGATCCAGAGGTAGGTAAAGACTGAAGACCAAAGACCGAACAACTGAAGACAAAATGGATGTGGTGCAGCTGCCTTTCATGTCCTTTGGCCTTTGCCAGGCTGCTTGTGGAAACGAAATTTACAGGAATAACATGGAGTCCAGGGTCACATGAGTAAGTCCTGGTGACTCATCACATGTATCCCTGGCTTCTCCCGCTGGCCCATTGTACCTGTGAATTTCCTTAATGGGCCATCAAGCAGACTATTGCTGCAGCCATCCTGTCTGGGGTGTCGTCCAGAACAGCACAAGTTGAAATACAGATACAACAAACATATCCATAACTTCCAACAGAAATGTGACTTGCACATAAAAATATCATACTTAGCACATTATAACCTTTCTAATGATACTGGACATAGCCTCTCATATGAATTATTGTAATTTTGAAATATTGATGTTAAATAGTATCATAAATGGTCACCCTAAGCCAGCGTCACAGCTTATATATGTGTTTAAATTTAAACACATCCAAGTAGTTCCATTGAAGTCAAAGAGACTACTTCTCTTTGTAGAGTTAAGCACACACTGGAGTCTTTGCAGGATTTGGGCCTCTGATATTTCATTTTCAGTCTACTAAAGTAATTAGAAAATAACTATTACAAAGGGTATGTGGAGGCAAATGTGAAGGCAGCAAATCAGTTTGCTTGCAAGGTGTTAGCTTACATCCCTTATGTTTTCATACTGTGCTAATTCTGGCTATCATATGTGACAATATTTATTAAAAGTTAGAAAGTTTAAAGTGATAATTACACAAACTTGCAGAGTTCATGGCTAAGAAAATACTCCTAGGGACAGTCTTGTTTATTGATTCACCTACTTTTGTGAAGTCAAGATTGCACTGTTCAGTTGGGATTGCGCCTTTTCCAAAATAAAGCATCTCCATGTTCACATTCAGATGTTGTATACTTAGCTTGTTTGTATTGTCTGTGCTACTAGTGATTATAGAGCAGGTGCAAACAGAATTCAGTTGAGGCATCTCCAGTGAGTCATGTGAGGCAAAAATACACAATGAAAACTGTGGTGTAGCCCACAGGAAGACGGGACAGCCCTTTAAATGTATTTCTTAGAGGAGAGTCATTTGAATAAATTGAAATGTATGAAAAGGCACAGGGTCTCAACAGAACTAAGTCTCAACAGAACTAATTGCAGATACACCCTTGAAAGTGCTAGTGGTATTCAATAAAGCTATGTTTCCGTATTTAGAAGCAACCAAGTGAATTTTCACAGAAATAAAAATTTCAAACTCATTTTGTTCACATTCCATGGCATCTATTTCAACACTTTGTGCTGCTCTGGCAGCATATAAAACCTGTAAATGAGCCACAATGGGTAAGGAGAGAATTTCCCCATGTGCAGGAGTCATATAGAGCCACTCTAAGTATCTCCCCTTGAAAGTCCTGGTATGGTGTAGATGTGCCGGCAAAGGGCAGGCAAAAAGTCATAGCTCTTGGTGCTATGCATATCCATAAACAGTGCAGGAAAGGCTACTGTCTTATGTCAAAGCTGTTTCATTCCCTGCAGCAGCCCATGTTACAGGTGATGCAAAAGGTGACTGTCACCTTTGCTCCTCCTTCTCTGAACTGCAGCCTCTGTACTTCAGCTCTTAGGAAAGTCAGTAAGAAATCTAGCCCTTTATTTTTTAAGCAATTACCACCTGATCCATTCTCTTTTTCAAGTACATCTGTCAGCAACACACATTAACTAAAACAATAACTCAGACTCATACCTGCTAATTACAAGACCGTGTGAAAACTATTCTTTGCATTAAGTATTATAGTTCATTTCACACATTACATGCATAAATAAATACAACCTTGGGGGGTGGGGGGGATTTGATACAACTTAAGCTTACCAGCGGGTGCAGAGTGTGAGGATTGATGTTCAAGTCTGCAGCAATCAGCATGTAGTTCATTGGATTTGGCTTTACTTAAAACTGACTTTGCATCAATTTCACCCTCAGTGTCTTCTGCAGAAAGATTATCCAGTTCCACTATCACAGTTGACATTGCAAAATAATATCAGTTAAAGTTGCCAATTTAAAAAAAATAATTTATATCCCCTCCCC
Organism: Emydura macquarii macquarii; assembly: GCF_026122565.2. Classification (NCBI taxonomy): domain Eukaryota; kingdom Metazoa; phylum Chordata; order Testudines; family Chelidae; genus Emydura; species Emydura macquarii. The sequence continues at coordinate 7,162,376 of NW_027133377.1, forward strand.
AAATTCTTGAGTTCAACTTTCTCAAAGTTCCAAGTTTAAAAATTTGGAAAAAAAAATTGATTAATGTTTCCAGAAACCATAATATTGTAAAAAAAGAAATGTCCACTTTTTAAAAACTGAGATCTACTATTTCCAGTAAGTTGTGTGCCAGCTCTGAAACATTTTCTGAGTTATTTAGCTCTCCATGAGGATAAAAAGCTATTCCTTTAAGTTCCCCTCTATTTAGAGTGACAGCAGTATTATGGCATTTCTGTATAGCTGCTACGGAAATAAACAGAATAAGTGGAGACATCTGTATGCCAGCTAAGAACTGGTCTTAACTTTGTTTTAACAGAACTAATTCACATTTCATTACACTTTGGTCCAGCTGGGAGGGGCTAATCACTACCAATGAAAACAAGTGCATTTCACATGGCAGCTTATCAGCTGGGAACTGGCAGTTGAAATGTGGAAATTTGTATGCCACAATGATATTCCTTGGGTCACAATACATAGTCTTTTGTCTCAAATGTTTGCAGCAAAGTCATTCTTTGAACAAAGTGAGAAATATAGCCTTCATTCCAGCATATATAAATAGAGCAACAAATGTTAATCATTTAGCAGATAGGCTGTAAACTGGGATCCAACTGTAACAACATTAGGTGAATGTTTCACCATTTAAGGTATATAGCTAAACTATATTTATCATTTTAGGTTTATTTAGGGGCAGGGAGGAGAAAATATAAAGTGCTCAGCACATCATTTACAATCTGCTTTTATTTTCCCTGCTTTACTCAACCTCTGTCCCACATTTTAGGTTCTAAATAAGTAATACCAAGAGAGGCACCCACTGGTGATGGTGGGAAATTACACAACTACAAAGACATCTCAGTGACTGGTAACTGGACACATTAGTTTATAAAAGAAAAAAGAAGGCTGTTTTGTCTCTGCACAATGGGATTGTACAGATTTACAGCAGCATGCATAGCAGAATGCTTGCTATTTCAGATCCTTCTACAGAACAGTAAACAGCATGAAAAATGATGAAGCATAGACTGTTTATTATGTAAATGGATTGTATCATTAGGGTTTATAGTAAGAGACATGCCAATTCCTTGCAAGATAAAGGAGCTATTGCGAATTGACAACTGTTAATTACATATATTTTTTACTGGATCTCCTTCTAGTCATGTACGAAACAGAAGTAACAATAAGGAAATAAACCTTGCAGAGAGGTGCAAAGAAACCCTATAAATCAATAGACGTGCAAAATTCTGAAGGTGATGTAAGTGGCTTAATCATGCCAAGCTTTGGGGCAGACCCTCTCCTGTGCAGAGCCCTACTTGGCACAGGCAGCATTCAGTTACACAACTGAAAGAGTCCTTAATAAATCAACTTTAAGCCAGTGGAGGAAAAGTGGAACAGAACGGAGATCTGCCACACCCTCTAACCAAAACTGATGCAATTGTGCAAGACCAAGCAGCAGCACAGCTGCACCACAGGAAGTCGCCTATGCCAGGTAAACTCTCTGCAGATGATTTGAAGCTGTATTTGGATAGCAATTCTCTTTTGACTCCATTATTATTTAAACATACTGGGGGCAGAAGGTTCAAATTCAGCTCTGTGCAAGAAGCATAACTCCCATTCACTTCAGTTTGAATCAGAACATTTTCTGAAACCTTAGTAATGGTTAAACAATGGCTACACAATACTGTATGACAAAAGCAAATAAAAACACATTAAGGGCTTGTCTATGCTTAAGATACTTCAGCAGTAGAGTTATGCTACTGTAGCACTTCGGTGTTAGTTGTGTTAGAGCGGTTCTCCCATCAGTGTAAGTAGTCCACCTCCCTGAAAGGTGGTAAGTAGGTCAATAGAAGAATTCTTCCATCAATCTAGCATTGGCTATACAGGGACTTAGGTTGGTTTAACAATGTTGCTCAGTGATGTGGATTTTCCACACCCTTAACATTGTTAAACTGACCTAATTTTCTAGTGTAGACCAAGTGTAAGAAAAGTTCAGGTAAGTGTAGAGAAAGTGGTGAGTGGAACCCATTTTACAGTACATCCTGCATTAATAGAACCCTAGTTAGCTGAAATTCCTGGTTTAGTTGCATCACTGTGGTTGTACCACAATTGTTGGCTGTAGTATCCTGGATATTATTTTTCAACCAAAGTTGCTGTTTCAAGCACCAAAATATTTACACTTTATAAGCACAATTGAGGTTATTGTTTATTTACTGACTGAAGAAACATCCACCTAGGTTTAAAAAACAACCAACCTCCCCACCTCAACAAAAATGGTTAATTTTTATTACAAAAACCAGGTGTCTAATTAGCGTTCATAAATTGCTTATAGGTAACACACTTTCTGGGAACTAAACACAATTGCAATTAAGTTCTAACTTGTTCCTATGTACCTTCTATCAGTTTCAAGGCTCTTCTAATCAATAGAAAAAAAAAAATCAAAACTAATTAAAATTTGTCCAAAGAACTTTTTTGATTAACTACATACTGCAAAGTATGTTTCAATAAAGCTTTCATAGCAACAATACCGAAGAATAAACCTGCCATATCTTTTCAGTTAGTACTATTTGTGAAACCAGATTAAATAAATTAACTGGCCTGAATTTTGAACCAAACTCAACTTTTCTATAAGGATAGCTCCTACCTATGCTGCACTGTCTAGCAGACCTGACTGAGAATTTCTCATCCATTTACCATGTTTGTTTATTACAAAAAATCCTTGCTTCATTAAAACTATTGGCCCACTTCAGGGACTCCACAAATAAGTAACAAGCACCACACTTTAACATGTGAAGAATGCCATACTTCCTCACAATCTAAGTTTAGCATCTGTAACAGGAAAAGAAATTTGTTGAAATATAGATTGTCAAATCTGCCTACTTTGAATGGAATTTCCCAATCTCAGGGCCATTTGATCTTTACACATCCTAGTTATGTAAATAGATTTTCTAAAAATAATTTATGGCAATCCAACCTATAAACATGCTTCTATATATAGATGTACAACTGCTATATTAATACACACAATTAAATCAACTTAGAGCAACCTGAGTTACATGTAAAGGAAGAGTTATTTATATCAGCCAGATATAATTTAAACCAAAATATGGTGATTCTCTAACTCCCGTCACCATGACATCAATTAAACACATTTATCCTCACAACATGCCTGTGGAACAGGGAACATTATTACTCATGCTTTAGAGATGGGGAAGCAACAGAGGTGGATTAAGTGACTTGCCCAATTTCACTCAGGAAATCTGTGGCAGAGCCAGGAACTGACAGAAAGTCTCCTGAATCCTAGAGCAGGGAGTGCCTTGGCTATAAGAAATTTCTTTTGTATTGTTTGCCAGACTGTGGAGTCCTTTCAGGCTATGCACATGTGAGAAGCGAGTAACATTTGTGTAATAAGTAACAGTAATAAGTGCCTCCTGAGAAAGCTTCCTTTAAAAAAAACAAACAAAACAAAACAAAAAGCAGACCCTTCTTAAATCATCTGAGCAAAAATTAAAAAGTAATTGATGGAATTTTTCTGGAGATAAATAACTAGTCAATACTTAATTGACTATAACAATGAAAATGAATGCAATAGGTTAAAAAGTTCCCAGTTCAGCAATATATATACAGACCTGGTGAACTCAGATCTGTAAACATAAATATAAGTGTTAAAAACAAACAAAAAAAAGAAACCTAGAGATTTCTGAGAGCAAAATGCATTGAGTTGAGTGAGAGTCAGATTCAGATCTCAGTTACACCAGTGTCAATCTGCTGAAGCCAATAGTGTTATATCGGACTGATTCTGGTATAACTGATCTCTGAATCCAGCCCACTGACTCCAGCAAGTTACCCAATCAATGGCAATTCAGGCAATAGCAAGCCATGTGCAGTAGATGCTCTAAGACTAAGCAACACGTTTAAAATCTTGTGAGCACTCAGATTTGATTCAATTCAGATTGAAGATTCATATAGAGTTTGTCCTGAATCTTCTGAGTTCTAGGTACTAAGAGACTGAATGTCCAGTTACCGATTTGATTTATTGAAACTTAAAAAGAGAGTTAGAGCATAAAACAATTTCCAATTTTCCACTGAAGCCATTTCCCAAAAAGTACAGGAACAGTGAGTGTTACTGTGAGCAGTGATCATTCTAATGCATTGTTGCTGACTCACACTAGTTGCTGAGCGTTGTTGTAGTAGATTGCCATCGCCAACCACACTTTGAAACTTCTCAAGTTACCTTCTCGGTGGTGCCCATCAATGGGTGTTTTTTTAAATTCTCATTTCTGGTTCTCCATTTGAGAGATCATTAATTTAAAACATTGGTTAATATCTAAAAGCCCAAATGCAACATTGCAGATGGGAACTTCCTCGAATCCTGACTATCCCATGCAAGAAAAGGGTTGATGGAAGTCAGTTGCCTCTGGAGAACCATCCTCTTGCCTCAGATGCCACAGAGGACTCTGTGCAGGGTTGGAGATTCATGCTCACAAAAGAAACAGGACAGTCAGAGGCAGGTAATATGCATTATCCCCTACGGTCCTGGGGAAAAGTTAGCAGAAATTTAAATCAATGGCTTCCAGACTTTTTACTAAGGTGACCAACCAGCTGCATTTTGTCTTTTTTTGTGATCTACCCCTCCCCCCCACACACATACACTCCACCAGGAACTACACCACTAATCCCAGCCTGGTGCGAGGGGAGGCCCCAGGGTGTAAGCCTGACTCCCCCCTCTAGGCACCCCAGCACAAGACTACAGCACCACTCAGGTTTGGCCCAGCCACACCTCCAGTGATGAGAGGGGCAGCCAGGCCAAACTTGAGTGAGCAGCACTGCAACCTGGAGCACTGGGTAGCACAGTTATTCAGGTTTGGCCTAGCTGCCCCTCCATCAGTGAAGGAAGGGTGACAAGCTCTGATTGGTGCTGTGACCCCATGCACCAGGTTACTATGCTCAGGGTGAGGAGATGCCCTCTGGGGACAGGAGTGGGTGTGCTGGAACTAGGGGGACAGTAGCTCTCCTTTGTTTAAAGCAATAGCAACTGCTTGTATGGCTTCCACCACATACAGGGCTTACAGTTTTGTTCAACGGCTTTCAGCAACCCCCCCCCCCCCCACACTATAAAAAAAGTGTTCCAATCCCCCTATACAGGAGCAACCACTGCATGATAAGCTCACTTTCTACCCATCTACTCCCCTTCTGGAGTCTCTCCTCTGCATCAGGTCAGGAGAAATGTACGGTTACCTAGGCCAGGGCCCAGAAATGGGTTAAGCATGGTTGGGTTGTGTGTGCGGGTGCTGGGTGGCCTGTGATATAAAAGAAGTCAGACTAAATTACATGATGCCTTCTACTCTTACACACTATAACGCATCTAGAACCTTCCTGCAACCCACTCAGGGTTTGGCACCTACTTTTTCATAAAACACTCAGTGTTAACACAACACAAGACCGTGTTATGCATACGATACTCCCCCTGAAAATAGTGTTCTAGGGTCAGCAACAGCATAGGTAGGTCCCCTGCATGGTTGACCTTCCCATTGATATGCTGGTTTGAGGGTATATTGGCTCTCCATTCCCAGAAAGGCCAAAACCCACTTCCTCCTCCCACTTGGAATAGTTTGGACAAACTTTTGATGATCCCCTCAATGACTTTTTTCTCCCCCAAAGTTCCCTCCCACAGGAATTTGCACAGGAAAATATAACATGGGCCTAGGACAGTATTATTTGCATTACTACTCAGGAGTCTTGCCAGTAGCTATGGCTCAGTTTAGTACACAGTATTATAGCCTTTATACAAAACAGACATATAAGCATCATTGTTTCAACTATCCCATTCTATCAAGCTCACAGAAGGTATTTCCTTATCCCAATCCCTATTCTGATTTCTGGTTTATTGATTTAGGATTTCTATAGGCCAGCATAATACTGAAATGGAAACCAGTTTATAGATGATGATATCATTGAACAACTTCAAGTACCTTTAACGGTATTTCAGATATTAATATTTCCTATTACTATTACAATAGCAAACTTTTTCACAGTTTAATTACTCTTATAATAGCAAACACATTTCAATTTATACATATGGTAAAAAGGGCACCTATCGATACTCTTGAGGTGTCTGACATATCTTAAAAAAAATATATCACACCTAGTACTCCACATGCAACAGTACAATTTAATGTAAGTCACTGTCAGGAAGCCAGGCAATCTAGAACAATTAAATTTGCTTCCACCAATCCGTACAACTTACCCCACTACACTTTGTGAAGTTCAATATGTTCCACCCATAAGTTTCTCTCACAGATGATTACGCCTCCTCTCTTCTCTCCCCCCGCCACACACAGAGCATCCAGATTTGAACTGGTTTCTGAATAACCAGATTTTACCCTGTAACCTTGAAGAATCATACATGCAAGCATGAAGAACATTACCAAATAATTGACTGAGCAAAAACTTTGAACATCGGTTTTTTTGGTTGGCTCATGAATTAAATATTAACTGAAGGATTAACCTCAACTAGACACTAGATATCTGATTTGCTTCATGATTGGATATGCACATTGCTAAGAGGAAAGAGAACTCATATAGCCATCCAACATCTTGACAGACGAAAGAAGACACAATGAAGTCAGTCAATGGCGCTTGGCAGTACTGTGGGAGAAGAGCCCAATCCATGAGCAGCAGACCTTCCCACAGTGGCTACAGGTCCACTCGCCAGATGGAGGTTGGAGCACACACTGCTTCCTGGCTCCCCTATGGGCCTCAGCCTGGGTCTGATGACCACACCAGCCTTGACTCGACTTCTCCAGACTGAGCAGTAGTTATCAGCTAGTTAACAGTGGGAATGCTGAAATCCTTGAAACCCTACTTGACCGTGTCACTATATTGGAGCTTTGGACTTCTTCTGTGTCACGGGTAGCTCTTGGAATGGCCATAGAGCCCAACCTTTGGCAGATGATCTTAAGGCATGTGCTCCACATGTCTTAGCCAGCAAAGCCTGCAAACAACCAGCAGAGTCTGCATAGACAGTAGGCCAGTTCTTTCAAGGATCTCGTTGTTAGTCATATGTTGGCCCCAAGTGTCTCCAAGGATTTTTCTGAGACAGCGAAGATGGAAGCTGTTCAATCTCCTCTCCTGATTAGAATACGTTACTCAGCTTTCACTGCTGTAAAGGAGCGTACTGAGGACACAAGCCTGATAAACAGACACCTTTGTATTCAGGTTTAGCAGTTTGTTGTTCCAGAGACATGAGGTAAGTTTGCCAGAGGCTTTGCCAATTCTACATCAAGTTCTGTATCAAGGTTAAGTGAGCTGGTCAAAGTTGAGCCAAGATAGCAGAAGTGATCCACATTGTTCAGAACTTCATTATTGTTGTAGACTTTAGGTAGGATGTTGGTGCCTTGTGACGTGCCAACTGTTTTCTTAATATTGATTAACATGCTGAACTTGATGCATGCATCAGAGAACTTATTTATCATGATCTGCAATTCGTCAGATGATTTAGAGAGTACTGCAGTGCCACCTGTGAAGAGCAGATCCTGAATAACGAGCTGGGTGACACACCTTGTGCTCTGAAATTGCCTGATGTTAAACAAGCTGCCATCCATCTGATTCAATTAGTATGCCAGACAGAGTTTCTGAAAGCATTCTTAAGAAGAATAGAGAAGAAGATATTAAAGCCGGTAGGCACTAAAATGCAGCCTTGCTTCATGCCAGTATCAATGCTAAATTTAGACGATGTTTCATTTTCTTACTGGATAGTTGCCTTCATTCCCTCATGGAACTCCTTAAATAGGGAGAGCACTTTTTGTGGATTTCCAACAGGATCTTGTATGTGGAAAGAGAACTAGAGTAATGAGAAAGCAACTATTCTGAGAGTAGCTAACTTTTCTTTATACTTTGCGGCCTTATCTCTTACTAACAGCAAGGTTGAGAGGATATCTATCTATATCCTTTTGGTTGAGAGAGAAAAACAGTGTAATTGTTCAGTTTAGCAGCTCATGCAATTGTGGGCTGTAGCACCACCCACACATAGAACATAGTTATAGCCAAAAGAAAATGTCAAAGTAGTGTCCTTTATATATTATATAAAGTCATTCCAGTGATGTTTCTACAAAGCGCAGGGTGTGGGAAACATTTTCTTTAGCTTTTCTGTTGAATGGATGAATTTATTACCATGGTAGTAATTTTTCTCCCTCTTCTTATAATCTTTAAACAGCCTTTAATTATTCAGATTGGCAACAGAATATGCAAAACCAAATGACACCACAGATTATGCAACAAGAGTTTACAATTCACATTCAGCTTTTAGGAGAAAACCTGATGACAGCTTATTTAACTGTACATGGCATCACTATGTAACAAAACGAAACATACTTTGGCTCACATAAGGAAAAGAATTCAGGGAGAAAAATTTTTGTACCTGCAAATAAATAGCCGTTGTGTGGAAAAATATTTGCCGTCTAGTATAAATTCTTCAGCCAGCATGATATGATCACATACTATAGTTAAACAAGAGGGCAGAGTTAAAAATCACAATGGGAAACAATTCTAAATTTCCTGACTTTTGTTAATATAGAATCTTAAACATTTGTTGAAGACTAAATTTATTTAATATATATACATTCATACAACCTGACACACAGAATACATAAACATAGGTCTATGTTTCATAACTATAGCCAATGGAATTAGCCTTTTTTGTGCCATAGAAAGGAGCTTAATAATGAATGAAGATATAAATCATGCAAGTTTATTAAAAAGAGAGATTAACCTTGACAAGACTTACATCATATTGAAACTTTGGTGGTGAGAAATTTCCAAATAAAGAAATTCCATTTTTCACAATAGATAGATAAACAGTATGGCATGAATTTCAGTTTTCAGACAAGTCGTTTTAGACCTAAATAAATTCCAAAATAAACAGAGAGCATATCACTAATTAAATGAAAACTGAAGTCAGATTTCCTTCAGAACTGCCTAACAACTCACAGAATACAATTTTGAAATGAATGTTTTGAATTGGATTAACTTTCAAACTGCTTTCTTCTACAGTCAGATGCCTGATCATTTATCCTTTCCTTCTCATGTTACTGGCACATTCCATTATTAGAAGAGAGAATAAGTCCCTTAAAGAGCAGTTGTCCTGTCATGAAAAACATTGTCAGTACCTATATGGCATCCATTACAATAGTATCTGACTGTCTTCAATGTATTCATTCTCACAGTGTCTCTGGGAAAGTACCATTTCACCCATTTTACAGATGGGGAACTGAGGCAGAGAGGCTAAGGGTAAAATTTTGAAAAGTGCCTAAGTCAGTTGGAAGCTTAAGTCCCATTTTCAGAAATGTGTCAAGCATTCAGGAATCCAAATAATTTTTGAAAATGTTATCTGAACTGAGTTGCCCGCAAGATCCCCATGTTGGAGCAAGGAAATGAACCCCATAACCAATGGGTCCTCCATCCTCGCTATCACAAAATATAGCGTAGCTTGAAACTACTTTGAAAAGGTGCATAGGGTGGGAAGATATCTCCCGGGCAAGCATGCCCATCCCCCATTTAGGCTGGGTAGGGGTCACTATAGCCCTGTGGCTGTGTCCTTAGCCAAGGGATTGTAGCTTAATGACCAAAGTCAATGTGGCTGTTCTCTTTCTTTGAACTGTATGTCCTAATGGCCAGAGTCAGTAGGATGATTCGAAGGGCAAGAACTGTCTTTTTTGTCCTGTGTTTGTGCAACACTTATCATAATGAAGCCCTGGGTCCATGACTAGGACTTTTAGGTGCGACAATAATACAAATATGTTCTAGTAACATTAGGGCAGATTCTGCTGTCCTCACTCACACACTGACACCACTTCACAAGCTGTCCCACGGATGTGGATTTAGATGAGTACCGGTAGAGAATTGGGTCCACATAACAGTAATGTAATAATGGTGTTAACAACAGTCTTCCATCTTGATCAGTCCTTATTATCCAATGTTTTTGCTCTCATAAATGAAGTCACGACACCTAATCATACAAGATCAATGGTGACTTTGCCACTAGTCCCAAGCAAGGCACAATACATAGTTGCCCTATCTAAAGGGCAGGCCAGGAATCAGTTTGTGTCTCAGAATCAATATCTGAATCGGAATATCAGAATCAAAGGCCTTTCTATACCTGGCTGGCACATTGGATGAGATGGACCCAACGCTTGACCCACTACCTACCCAAATAAGCGAGTAGAAGAGCACAGGCCTGATGGAGACTGCTCTCCCTGTTGGGTTGTTACCCACTGGGTATTACCCATATAGGGGTGCTGTATGAGGACATCTTCTGTAGCTGGGGTCAAAGCTAATAATGAGAATTAAATTATGTAACTCCATTATTCTGTTTAATTTTGTAAATTTCACAGGTTTCTTTTGGTTCCTTTTTAATATATTTTTTTTAATTCAAAACACCTTGAAACAAACTCACAATTTTCATGGTAATACACTTCAAGAGATTTTCAGGGTGAGTTGTACCAACTAAATACTTGCTTCCTTACCATTTAATCCCATCTGTTTAACTCTAGCTCTTGTCCATTACAATTGTAGAAAAATAAATCTGCTTTTCCCTCCTCCTCCTCTTGAATTGTCATAATGAATGACAATACTGAAAGTAAACGGAGCCACTATAGAAACTGCAACAATGGTGGTAGGTGTACAGTTTAGTTGACAAAACTTCCTTCACGTTGTTCACATCATGTACTGTATTGGTCCTATTTCAAGTCTGTAAGGTACAGTCCGAGACAACTGTATGCATACGAGATCAGGGTCTGAAAATCCAGATCACTGTGTGAACAGTTCTGGCACTGTGAACGTACAAATGAGTTTTGCAGTTTTGAATTCTACCAAGTATGCATGCATAGGGATTACAACATTTAAAATGAACAAGCCAATGTTTACAACTGCAAAGTGCAGGTGCACATGCATGTAGTATGCTTACCTACCCAAGTGGAGGCTGGGTAGCAGCTGAGCTTAAAATTTAGCCCTACAAACCTAGGGGATTGACACAAATCTTGTACAGGTCAGTAGTGAGCAAAATACCTTAAGACCAGATATCTCTTCTGCATTTATGAAAGACAGGTCCCTGTATATCTCACCTCACAGTACTAGCACATGATTTGGTCATAACTATCACCTTTGTTGGACAACTTGTTAGAATAGCCAAGAGTATATCACTCTGTATGAATTTCTCTCCCCCTAGAGATGGCATCAAACACATTGGTGGAGCAGTGGGTACAAACATTGGATCCAATTCTCCTCTCTGATACAAGTCAGAAGTAATCCTATGGACATAAGTGGAAATGCACCAGCATAAATCTGGTTTAAAGTGAGAAAAGAAGAAACCCACGGCCTCTGCTTTGTCTGTCCTGAGAATAGAGAACTTCAGCCTCCAAGGCTACCAATCTGCTGATGCCTTTTACTAGTACTACATTTATTTGAAATAAAATGTGTGGGTAAAGAGAGTACAACACTCAATTTAACGAGGGTGGGGGGATAAGGGAGGAAAAGGAGGAGAGACGCTTTGGGTACCAATGAAACAGGAAGATGAACAGGTCAGGCAGGGACTTTCTGGCTGATACTCTTTGTTAATTAAAATCCTGAGGGTATATAAATGTGAAGAAAGAGGTGCAAGAAACAAAGGCAACATTGCTTTTCAGGAAGCAAAGAGGAGCCTCCAGAGAGATGCCGTGAGTCCTCAGCTTCAGTGGGAATGGAGGGAGCTGAGCACCCTGCAGGATTAGGGCCTCAGACCTTCCATGCTGTTACACTGTAGAGTATAACAGATATGGAGAACAAAGTGTACAAAACAAAACAAAAAAAAGTTAGTGTTCTGTGCTAGAAGTTAGTGTTATTTCATTTGCATTAAAAAGGAACAGCTTTCAGGAACACAAAGCTATATAGCTTGAGGAAAGAATCCCATCAATCTAACTGCTATGCATCCTCACACATATTTATTGCAAATTGCCTTGAGGCATTTTGCATTGTGCTTAGCAGAGCTAAATACCTTTTCTGCAGTGATGACTCCTTCCTCAATCTCCATGGATTTGAAAGAAAGATCTCAAAAGAGCTAAATCTTCTCAGAGTTTCTATAAATATAAAAGAAAGTCTTAGCAGTAGCAAAGAAATTGTTTGCTTTGGTCTATAATTTTTTTAAAAAATTAATTGAATCAATCTTTGCCACTCTAATTTGGGAGCCAAAAATATAGTGCAGTATTTATGATACTTCATTTAGCTTTACTGAGAGAAAGACCATAAAACAAAACACTAAGCACGGACATATACACTTAATCTTTAAAAATTGATTTGAAGATGAACTAATTAACACTCACAAACTAAGCAAGTATGCAAATCACCATAACAGCAGATAAGATAAAAATATCAATGTGACCAAGAATGAGTATTACCATGACTTATTAATGCTTCTGATACTCCATGTATAAGCAAATCACTAGGTAAAAGTTATCATATTTAAGGGCATACAGCTTTTGCTAAAAGGATTTTTTCAAATCTCACATTTGGCTAGTGGGGTTGTCAAAAGCTCACCAAAGTTTGTCACGTCTGTCTTTCTGTGCTGATCTTACCTAGTGAGTTCATCATGACCAAGATTCTGAATGGACAAGGTCTCCTCAACATTACCTGCCTACCCACCACACACAATTTTTTATCATCCAAAAAAAATCTCACCCCTTCAGAGTTTTGCCATTTTAATCTTAATGTAAGAAAAAACAGTGCCATAAATGGTAAATTAAAACTTTAACCTGAACTACCTCCTGAGATGATTGCTTTTAAGAGTTCCTCCCTGTAGCAACTTCTGTCTTTTCCTCTATCCAGAGGGAGTTCTCTCAGCCTTTTCTTTTTGAGAGCCCCGTCTAATTTTGTTACCAAGGTAAGCAAGCAGAATTGCTCTGCGTCTCCATACAGTAATGGACAGTGCAATTGTGCCAGCTGGGCCTGTATCTCATGCTGATCAGCAAAAGCTCTGTGCTAATCTAACCTCTATTCATAACCTTGCAATTATGGAGCTACTCCACAATGATGGTGAGACACAGATGGCAAAGTTCTCCCAACTTCCAGTCTTCAGAAAGATCTAGCAGTTGCTGTCTCATTATTTCAAAAGTGAAGGCCCCTCTGTTTGGCCCTCTATTCCACCTAGAAACTATGCAGAAGTGGACCTGGGTATAGATCCAGTGCCTCATGACAAAGGCAAACAGACATACCTCACTGCTTCTGTCTCTGTCCAACCTGGTGTGTGTCTGTCTTGGTTATAGGTGGAGCTGTTAACACTAAATATTAAGGTTACTTGGTATTTCCCATTATAAAACCGTGTTCAGTTGCTTATAAATTTTGCCAAAATTTTAACTATTTGGGCAGGCTTTTTTTTTTTTTTTTTTTTTTTTTTTTTTTATTTCCGCCAAAATTGTCCAGCCATTTCTAAAAAAATAACTCATAGGGAAAGTATACTTTTGTCCATGTCTATAATTTTCTTTCTTTGAAACCCTGTACCACTCCCACACTTTGAATCAGGGTCGGAAGACTGCTTACATCTCAGGGATTTGTCTTGTCCATTCCATCAAAATCTGGTAAAATCATAAGTCTTTGAAAAATTGCACTTTGCACATGCTCAATAAGAGACTTCAGGGAATTTAGCTGCTAACATCTAAGACTATTCCATTCTCACTGAACATGTTGTAGCCCAGGGCTCAGTAGGTCTTTTACTGCAGTTGCAGCTCTAGGTTGTTGCCTGCTGGGCCAGAGCTAGACTCCTGAAGTAAGAACAGGGAGCTTGTATCGCTCATTCTCTCAATGCCCCGTTAGGCCCAGGCAGCAGGGAAGAGGAAGCTGACCAATTGAAATGCACAAGAGACAAAAGCAGGAGGAAGGAGATTCAGTCAAGGAACTTGGGATGTGGGCAGAAACTGGGACTGGCATGGCATGCACCTCATTCTTGATGCATAACTATGTATATATCCTGTTTGTTAACTGGAGAATGCTATTTCACCAAAGCAAGCACCTATTTTGATTATGTATTAAATATTTATTTTATAGATTTTGAAAAAGTTTATTTCTCTGGGGTCTGAGACATTCACTACAAAACTTACCACAGTAATCATAGAAATGTAAGGCTGGAAGGGACCTCAAGAAGTCTAACCCAGCCCCCTATGCTGAGGCAGAACCTAGACCATCCCTGACAGGTGTTTGTCCAACATGTTATTAACAAACTCCAATTATGGAGATTCTACAACTTCCCTAGGAAGCCTGTTCCAACTACCCCTCCAATTAGGACAGTTTTTTTCTATCTACCCTAAATCTCCCTTGCCATAGATTAAGCCCATTACTTCTTGTCCTACCTTTAGTGGACACAGGGAACAATTTATCCCTGTCCTCTTCATAGCAGCCCTTACATATCTGAAGATGTATTAGGTCCCCCACCCTCCTGCCTTATTTTCTCAAGACTAAACGTTCCTAGTCTTTAACCTTTCCTCAGAGGTCAGAGTTTCTAAACTCTAATTTTTTTTTGCTCTCCTCTGGACTCTCTCCAATTTGTTCACATTTTCCTAGAGGGTGGCACCCAGAATTGGGCACAGTACTCCAGCTGAGGCCTCACCATTCCTGAGTAGAGTCTCCTTTGTCTTACCTACAACACTACTGAATACCATTAGTCTTCTTTGTTGTTAGACTTCTTTGTTCACATTGTTGACTCATTCAATTTGTGATCACTAAAAACTCCCATATTCTTTTCAGCAGTGCTGCCCAATTCCCAGTGTAGACAGTGCTATGCTGACAGGAAGGCTTCTTCTGTCAACATCGCTACCACCTATTGGGGAAGTGGATTACCTTTGCTGACGGACAAAGTCTGGGGCTGGGAATTGCTGGTGTCACTCTGCAATATTGTTCAGGAGTGGCTGGCTAAAAGTGCTCATGTAACCCAACTGGGAGTAATTTACATGATAGAAGATGTGTATGAGCAGGTCAGGAGTGTTTGCTCTCACAGTGAAGCAGTATAAAAGGCATCGAAGGCTGGAGAATTGAGGGGGACACAGCTGTTCAACAGTCCAGATTGCACCTTGGGTAATGTGACAGGAGTAGTATGGAAATGAGAACAAAAAGGGGAAAAATAAAACACTTCTGCAATAAACCTGGAAAGCTAAAACACTTACATAGACATACCAAGATGAACACTCAGCATAATTTTGTAACAGAAGTTTTATTCTGGGTTGGTAAGAAACTTCATGTACTGCAACATACTATTGACCACAATCTGCATTTATTCATACTAGTATTATCTAGTAAAGTTAATGAGGTTGCCAAAGTACTAAGAGAAAGCATATTTTGGATCTAAGTTTATTTTCCCCTTTAACACAAAAAACAAAAACCACAAACAAAAAACCCCAAACCCCTATATTACATAGCCTGAGTCTTGTGAAAGATTTGACATTAAAAAAAGAAGACAGTGGGAGGTCATTCTGGCATCTAGTGACAGAATTCTAGATCATCATCATTTATGTAGCATCCAAAAGAAGGAAGATACCCGTTTATTTCCTCAAGCTTCACTCTTGGCCAGCCACAATGAATAAAACTGAATGCAGTTTTTTACTTTAAAAACCTAAACACAAATTCAGAATAAAATGGGGCATCGTTTACCCCTAACAAACTTCCAATTCAATAAAAATCTTAAGCACAGGCCTAACCTTAAGCACATGCCCAGTGCATCACATGTTTAAGTACTTTATTGAACAGGACTTAAAGTTAAGTACATGCTTAACTTTAATCAAGTACTTAAGTGCTTTATTAAAATTAGGGCCCAAGGCTCAGATCCTAAAATGAGCTCTGTACAGATAGAGCCCTGTCACCACATGGACCTCCTGGAAGTCATTATGGGGTGCCTTTGTGGCGCTCAATCAATCAATCAAGTGATAATTCTGTATTTATTTGCTGAAGTCTTAAACAGAGATGGGTCTGAACTAAACCAGAAGAACCAACATTCTATAGCTGGCTGAACAGTCAAAAAGTTGATTCATGTAATACTTAGCAAATAAAACCTCCAATATCACCATGGTTTGTGGGTATGCAGAAAACAAGTTTCTTGAACATGTTTGTAAATCTGAAAAGTGTCTCAGAGTGAAAAATTCACAAAGACACCAATACTTGGAAAATTATGTCCAAAGTTTTCAGTAAATACTTAAGAACATTGGGATCAGTTTGCAAACCTTTCACAAAACAAAGTAAGAGACAAAGAGTGGGGGTTTCCACAAGCACCTACATTACTTAGAGAACACAAGTTCCATTTAAAGGTAAGTCATTTAGGTGCTTTTGAAAATCCTACCCAAAATTCTTAATACTTTGATCAGATTTAGTGGACATCCTTGAAATCTGATTATTCAGAACCAAAATGCTGGTCTAGAACTTGAAGATTCCCCTTTTTTATTTCCCACTTTATTTAATTTTCTCTGCATTTTGAAACCTAAGTTATTCTTAACCATTCGTTTTAAATTTAATTACATCTATCACCCTGCCAATGCAAGATATTCCCAATCTATTTGCTATTTTTAACAATAGTTTGTAACAATGCTGAGATCTTTTTGAGAAAGGCATAAAACATTAGAGATCATTTCTAGCCTCTGTCTTCTGAACCTGCATGTAAAACAATACCTAAAACTATAAAATAAATTCAGAATTACCAGTCGAAGAGCATGTACCATCACAACTCTCCTGCTTGCATAAAGAATCATGATTTTATGCCAATGTTTCAAATATGGTTTCTCTAATATTCTTGCCAAAAGCCACTGTGCCTCATTTTAATAGGAAACAATCACTTGCTTAAAAAATGGGAAGAATTATTGGTTATACAACCATAAACATTTATTATTACTGAATACTTCATTAGCAACTATTATAGGCACAGAAGTTTGCTTTTAGTGGTTGGTAAGTGACATTTTTCTAAAGTTAATTGTCCCATTACTTGCAGAGTTCACAGAATGCAAAATCACTGTTGTTCCAGCCTCATGCAAGGCTTTTTCCTTTTTTGTGAGGGTATTTTTGACATGGAATAAGTTTTTACACCGAGTTTAGGTGAAGATCAATAGATACAAACATTATTATATATATTTTACATGCATACACACATTTTATAGAAAAGTATAGACTATTAAATTTGGAATTGTCAAAGTAGCCTGAGGGATTTAGAAGTTGAACAGCACCTAACACCCTTAAGCTCTTTTGGGGAAGAAAAAAAAAATCATTCAAATGGCACCAAGCACTCATACAGGAAATGCTTGCATTCCCTTAGTATGAGCCCATATGCATATGTTAGAAACTAAAGCTGGTCAGACAGAAGACTACCTTCTTCATGAACTTGTAGTTCGACTTTTTGTTGAAAAGATTGACAGAAAGTTTCCAAGCAGCTCTAATTACAAGTTCAGCCTGTAATTACATGGTCATTTAATATTTCTCCCCTTAAAGGATTTCTTGTCTCTTTCGTGTGTGACCCCCAAAGTTCATTGGAATCAAAGCTCACTGGAGTCTTTCCATTGGTTTTAGTGGGCTTTCATTCAGCACTGCATCCACCCTCAGGGCCTGATTTAGACAGATATTGTAAATCTTTACATTACTTTTGACCTGAACTCACAGTACTGCAAATCAAAGTACATTTGGTCCCTTGGTATATGTAGTCCCTCTTCTGTTCAGAGACTTTAAAGCTAAGTATTATTTCAATGGAGAACAGAATGTGGCCCATTGATTTCAGATACGAGTTGACATTTTTATATCTTAAAAATCAGAAGGAACTTACAGAATGTGAAGAGTTCGAGAAATATATATATATTATTTACTCCAGTGTCATCCTCTGGAGCAGCACAGAGCTCCAAGCAACTCCCTGTAAAGTACCAAGTGAGATTCAAGAAAGTAATCATAAAAATTGAGTAACATCTGATTTCTGGCTCACTGTAACCCCAGGAACCAGATGGATTTCTGAGACACTTCTACCCTTTGGTCTTAGTTCTAGAAGATATTCAGGACACATTTGAAAGATGCTATTGGCTACAGTTTTTGAAAGTTAAATTAAAATGATGAATAGATTAGGTGAATTTCTCTAATTGCTCTAATTTCTCTAATTGTTCTAGTTAGATGAATAGATTAGGTGAATTTCTCAAATTGTATAGCTGATCTAGTGCCTATGTTGTGGGATACTGTCTTCCTAGGATGGGAATACAAAGAATCTTCTCCTCTTTGTGAGGTTCTCCCCCTTCTCAAATGGAGGGACCCAGGGCTGGGAGTTGGGCCCCTGTGCAGAAGATCCTTCATAAAACCAAGTTTCCAAGAGTGGGGAATAGGTAGGATGAGGTGGGCAATATTAATCACCTTCCAGACAATACTATGTGGAATCCACAGGCAAGTTAATACAGCCCAATCTCTCTCCTACACAAAACCCCACCATTCTTTTAAAAGTGACTCCTCAGGCAAGGGTGAGTCCCTGGCAATAAAGTTACACCATTAGAAAGCTGCAAGGATGGGGCAAATCTACAGAAGCACAGAACCTCAACACGGAGGATCATGAACCTTTAGTGAATCGAGTTTCCGTTTCCTGGGACTCAGTTCTTCCTAAAAATCTAGTGTTCACCCCATACACCCAGCATGGATTTCTGCAGAGTGCTGGGGGCCCCCTGGCAGTACAGTGGCACATCAGTGATTGGGTACCACAGTCTTGTTATGACAGTTGCCTTTGGAAAATCCAGGTGACAGAATGCATTGTTGGAGCCTGACCATCAGGACAGCCTGGCAATCCGGAGAGGCGTTTCCTTTTTCACTTAATTCCACCCAGCCTCACCTTTGAAAATGTTTCCAATTTCTAGATCATCAAGAGGAGAACAAACAACTTTCCCTTCTCATGCCTCAGATACTTCATTTTAGTGGCCCGTTTACACCATCTGAGGATCTCATCCTCCTTTTAAAGTGATTTACCCAAAGTCACAAAGGAAGTCTGTGGAGGAAGTTAGGCATGTAACCAATACCCAGCAACATAATCCAGCGCTTTAGCCAAAAGGGCTCATTGTGGAAATGAGCAGAGGCAGAAGACTCTAAGATAGTGATGTAAAACAGACAAGCATCGGTTTCGCAAAAAAGAAAACAGTAACAGTAACTGGTCAAGACACAGAATTATGGTTCTATTAATGTCTACCTAATAGTACAGTGCTTAGCCAACAATGGTAATTATATAGTCAGTTTGCCCCACAAGATTTCTTGTGAGAGTCACAAAAGCTGTTTGCACAAACCATAGGAAATAATGCCTTGTACTGTCAGCTAGACATGCTAATGACATTTCATAATCTCTCAGCAGCACCATTAATGTTTCACATCACCGGTACACAAACTGCAGTATATCATATTAATTAGGCTAATCAAACACCTGTCAAATTATGAAGGCAATGACGGACTCATTAAGCAACTCTACAGTGCCTAAGGGATGTTCTTATGCTAGAAGAGAACATTCTTAGTGGATGCTTTTCCCTAGGTGGGAGGTCACAAAGCCACCACAGACGTCTTTGCCCAAGTATAAATCCCTTTATATTGCACAGATATGAGCTGTTAAAGAAAGAGGATAAACGTTAACATTTATGAGTCCCCTGCACTAGCGGGATGTCTAGTTCATACTTAAAATTGCGGAGCACTGCTCTTAATTCACCTACATGCGGCATTTGGCAGTATTTACTGTAAAAACCAAACAAAAAAGGTTAAGTGCCATGGGAGATGTTGAGCTTTTCAGCAAGACAGGTGAAATGGAAGTTGCTTCTGTCCGATTATTTCATATACATATACTAAGTAAATTGGGAACTTCTACCGTGATTATTCCAATAAGTATCACGCAAGGTCACTTTAAAGGATTCTAGTTTTAGGCACAGGATTAGAGAGACAAAAAACTATCTATTGTCCATTTCTGGAGTTCAAAGTGGCAATGTTTTTAGGACTTAGCAGTGAAGGCAACAGACGGCTGGCTACGCAGCTGCACACATCACTCAATGGAGCAATACAGTTTAGAATAAAAGAATGGCCACATGGTTAGCTCCAGAAATGGGGAATTTCACAACATTCATAAGGTGCCCCATTGAATTATTCATTGCCAGCATGTGTCTGCTGTACCTCTAGAGAGATGCTTTCGTTAGGGGATATAGCTTAGCTAAAATAAAATCTGTGGCCGCACTTTTATTTTGTTGGAGGTCAGGGAGACTTTGGAATGAGATTTCCTTGGGCCTCTTTCAACCTTAAGCACCAGACTGTTCACTTAGAAGACTAACAAAGGAGGAGGGGCAGAAATATTTAAGCTAGGAGTTGGGGGAAAGTTGACAGCTATTAAGGAGCACTCAGTTCAGGCAAAGAGGTCTGCTATTGCTGGCACGCGCACACGTATATCTGTCTGGCATTAAAGCGAGACAGAATTACAGCTGAAATGGAGGACACACAGGTTGAAATCACAGGTTCGCACATAACATATGGATGGCCAAATAGCAAGTTTATCTTGCTGCTTCCTTTATGGTCAAATTATGCTAAACCCATAAGATCAGCAGCACCCACTTTCTTATGGGGCAGTGTCATGTGGTTCACCCCTCTTCCTTGCACCATGGCCCCTCCTCATTCTCCAGGACTCACAAGTGCTTCCTCTGCAACTAAGCCCTCCAGCCACATCACTGTACAGTTCTCCCTTTCTGGGTATCAAAGTCCCACTGGATCAGCTGTCCTCATGCCCCTCCAGACTGACTTCCAGACCAGAACCAGGTCCTGTGCCACTTATGCAGCAGCTAGTAGGAAAAGACAGGCCCACCCACTATTCCAGGTTCCCACCCAGGGACCCTATGTTTAGCAAGTATTGCCTGGTCAGGCCCTGTTGCTGCTTCCATGGACTCTTTCCTACTTTTCTTCCAAAGCTTCTAGCCCACTGCTGGTTATCACTAGAGTTTCATCTGCTCCCCATAGCTCCCCCCCACCGCAGCTTCTTACCAGAATCTGCAGATCAAGGCAGGATCCCAGGGCTTCCTAGCCCCCTAGAATGCTTCCTTGTACTTAACAGCTTCTCTCCAGAGCTCCTCCCTGTAACCCTCCCTAAGGGCCAACTTCTTTTCTTTATAAACACAGCCCAGTTCCTTCCTCAGCTAGGTTCCATCAAATATTAAGCCTTAGCAGGGCTTGGCTCCCCTGCAGGTGCAGCCTATAATTATATTGGCTTACTTTAACCCTTCAGGCCTCGTGTGGGGATGGACAACCCCATCAGAGGCAGTCATAAGTAAGGAATGAGAATAGCAGACGTTCCTGTTTCCCACACAGAAAAATCACTTATTTTCCGTCTGGATAACTTAATTTTAAAAAGGAAAAAGCCACAAGACAAGAACAAACATCAAGTCTCCAGGGAAATCAAAGTGTACTTCTTATTCTGCAACAGCAGCAATTTTTAAACTGTTTTTCAGCTAGCCCAGAACAGATAAGCAGAGAGATTCCTTAGACAAAGCTGTATCCCACAGAAATCAGTGACACACCAGTTACATACCTTGCAATTTTAGAGGGAATTAAAATATCCAATGAAATGTGCAAAAGCAAAATGTGAATGGGGTGGTTAATTATTCTTTCCTTTTGTTTAATTTGGAATAAAGTTTAAAGGCCAGATTTTCAGAAGTGCTCCAGCAGTTTCCATTGACAATATAGTTGAGATCTACTATAAGGCTAACCACTTAATTGAGGTGCCCAAATGGGTGAAGTAAACCTGAACACCTGGCACTAATTGCAAATACTAAGTCCCATTTAACATCTGCAAATTTCAATTTGTCATTCCTTTTTTGCTGTTAAGCACACGCAACAATGTTCACAGAGAAGAAATACAAGGTGAAGAAAAATAAAAAAGGTTCAGACGATCGGAGCTTACGGTGAGGGAGAAAACCCATTTTTTAAAAGGATTAGAAGAGAAGGGGAAAGTACTAGAGAGTGAATGCAGTGTTTTTTTTCTAAAGTGAAAAAGGTAGGAGTAAAACTAGAATTGGCAGCAGTAATAGCTCATCCCATTATACAGTTGCTGTGTAGTCAACCTAGCTACCAGTTGGTCCAAAGTCATTATCTCCTTACCTACAGATCATCATCCCTCTCTGCCAGATCAGATCGTTCCTCCTCAGAAATATTAGACACTTGGCAAGCAAATGACCAAAGCCAAATATCATTGTCAATGGTGCAACAGGTGAATGTAATGTTTCTCTTATTTCTATTTTGCGTAGATTCCTTTTGACATCCTCCATTACATCTTTTTATTAAAAATGTCTGCGTTTGTGTATATCCTCTGTTTTCTTAGGCATGTTTAGTTTAATAGCCTTTGGAGAATTACACTGTCTGGGCTTGTTATTGTCTCCTGTAAGACACAGGAACAGTATGTTTAACTATACCAGGAATGCCTATTAAGAGTAACATCCTTCAGATTATAAAAGGCTTATCTCCCCCTCCCCTTAATATCTATTTCAATATTGATTTGCAAAACAATTAGAGAAACATTTGCTGATTGTAAAATATGCCTTTAGTTTAACCCCTTTCCCTCACTCTCTTTACATTCTTATATTCCCACCTACAGGATATGAGGCCTTCAAACACACACAAGTTGTACCACTTAAACTAAAATCTATTTATAAAATTGATTTATATTGGTAAAAAAACCCTTGTGCAGACTCACTGAAAGCAGTTTACAGCTGCTTTATATTGATTCAGCGTAACGCAGTAACTGAGCAACACTTCATCCAGATGCTGATTTGGCTAGGTACTGAGAAAACTAGAAGATTCTACTACAATCCATTTATTCAAATAATAATTCAAACAAGTAATTCCTGCTACTTGAGTGCCAGATCCAGTGTGCATAAAGTCAATAGGAATCTTTCCATTGTCTTCAATGGGTGCTGGATCAAGCTGTAAGTGAATGGTAAGGACTGGACAACTATTTAGGAATGTCTTCATAAGTGTAAAACACTGCTTGTTATATGTCTGTTTCCTGAGAGGTTAGGTGACAGCTTTCACAACAGCATTATACAGTATGGGTTCAAAATCCTTTTCAACGGTATCATTTTATGATCCAGTCCTGTTCCCAGTAAAATCAACTTCAAAACTCCTATGAACTTCAATGGCAGCAGTCTTTAATTTCACACTTCTGACAGCCTTTTTTTTTTAAGTGACCTTTTACTTCATTTCCTAGGCAAACTCTCTTCTCACTGATCTGTAGCTAATATATGCTCAGCTTTCTTTAATGGCTCTCCTCTAGAAATATTTTTTCATTCCATTAGTTTCCAGATGGTGAGAAAGGTAAGAAAATTATGTCTAGCATAGTCAGAAGTTGTGCTGATTACTAAATCTGACAGTTCATTCCAAACTGCAGTTTTTATAGCTCCTAGAACATCAGCAATTTCCACAAATAGACTGGACTTTAGTGCCCAATTTGTTTAGTGGAGGGAGAGGGAAGAGAGACAAAGCACATGAACAATTCTTAAACCATTCCTAAACCTACATGTTAACTCACTTTTTTTTTTTTTTTTTTGGCTGAAAATATAGCCTCTCTTCTCTACATGCCCTTGGCAAATTTAGACATGGAATTTTCATTTGAAGCATGACATCTTAGAAATTCTAATGACAGATATGCATTGCAGTCAGACTTCTGTACCTTCCCCTGGTAATAGCACAACCATGTAGACCCTGTGGTGATATTTTACTTCCCCTCTTTTAGCGTATATGACTTCCATCAGTAAACCCCAAAGGGGAAGAGGGCAGGGCACTACTCTTTCACTGAATCTCCAATTTTCTGCCTTCTTTGTGAAGTTGTCAGCAGATAGCATGTTTCAATTATTTACTCCATGTATATTATTTTGGAAGTGTGGTATAGCCAAGACTATGAAAAAAGACTAGTGTGTTTTATTGGCTGAATATGTCTTTTCAAACTCATTTAGCCTTTCGCTCACAAAGGCGAAAAACCTATTGTCTGTTTCACCTTTTTGTTACACGATTATACACAGACAGAACTATTTATGATGTCACTGACTTCTCTTCTTGATATCTAAGAACCACATCTGATCAATGCTCATCCTCATGATGCAGCCTGAAGTCTTTAAAAAGATGACCAATGATGCAAATTCCTTACCTTTCTTTGTATCCAGTACCTTTGTATCAAGTGACCCAGGAGCTGCTTGGGCTGGGATTTAAACACTCTTCTATTTCTCCCATCTAATGAGATCTATCCGTCAGATCCACTTAGAACAGATATGCTCTGAAAATGTACCCTGAAGTACCTTAAAAGTGAAATATTTAGTTAAATCTATTGTGCTGTTTTAACATTTATTCACACTGGGCCAGTTTCCATTTCTTGTAACTAAATACAGAGTAGCTCCCTTTGATTTCCTGCTAGCTATTCGGCCTACACTCTGCAACACTTGTTTTTCTATCAGTAGGAAAGGAATAGTTTATGAATGATTTGAGTGTTAGTGGGATTATAACACTACAAACACCTGAGAAATCTAGAGAGGAATGGATTTTTGGTCTGTTTTAAATCTTGATTTTTCTTAACAACAAAAATTAGACAGCCCCTCCATTCAGCTAAAGTCTGAAAGTGTTCCCTAGATTCTCAAGGCCTCCAGCAAAGAAAGGAAAGACAAGACTTGACTGCTCTGCTATTGTCATTGTATAAAAATAAATCAGAAAACTTATTTAAAAAATGTTTTTCAGGCCTTTATTAAACATAAGGCAGCAAAAAGAGGGGTAAACAATATTCTTTTGCAAATCAATGTTACATATTTGCAGGGACCTTACATCTCAAATGGAAATGATGTGCCTAAATTTGCCAGGAGTGTGGACAGAATAGATGGCTGTGTCTTCCAGAAAATGAACAAAAACACAAACAAAAATAGCACACAGATATATGAACTTGAAGGTGCTCTACATATTCATAGAACTAAGCTCAAATAGCAGCACACTCTTTTAGAGATCTTGGCAGTGTTGTTCCATCATACTCATATACCTTAAAAGTTGAACCCTTTCTGCTTCAGAGAAGTGGGGAGTTCTGGTCCAGGTGTCAATCTTGCAAGTAACTGAGAAGACCTATGCAAATATTACTTTTGTTTTGTTTGTTTGCTAGTAATTCTGAAATAATCAAAACAGTTTAAGTTCCATGTCGAGCCAAAAAAAAAAAAAAAAAAAAAAAAAAGTTTTCAGTGAACCAAAAGTTTAAAACAATTTCTAAGTGAAATATTTCATTTCTACCCAACATTTTTCACTAAAATGTTGAGCATTTTCACAAAAGCTAGGATGACTAAATGCCCAAAGGAGCAGTGGTTGTGGTGGAACGGTTCCTTGAGCCCAGTGGTTACGGTACTCTCCTATGATATAGGAAACTGGTGTTCCAGTCCCTCCTCTGCCTAGAGTGGAGAAGGGATTTTAACTTGGGTCTTCCACATTGTAGGAGAATGTGCTGTGATGGGTGTTATTCACTCTCTCTTGTTGAACCATCTTTTCACAGGACCAGAGAGAGACAGAGACTGTATAACCCAGTGTCATGCCATTCACCTAGGATGTGGCACAAGTTCAAGATCCTGCTCCTATGACTATTTAATTATCCATATGAAGTTGGAGCAGCTCCAACAGGAGAGGTTGAGAGGGATTTAATGTATAGATCAATAGTCAGGACACTCGGCTGGAATGTGGGAAACCTGGATTCAAGTTCTTGGTCTAAATCAGGCAGAGCAAGAACTTGAACCTGGTCTCTCACAACTCAGGTAAATAGTCTAAGTACGAGGCTATTAGCTATCTTGACATGGGTTGATCTGATAGGTCTTAGAATTATCCCAATGCAGAACAGGAAGCTTTTTGAAATCTCAAAAAATGTCTTGGTACCAGAAAACTGTTTCCTGCCCAGATCTACTTACATTAACATTTGTAAAATCCCATAATGGGATTTTGGGAAACAGACCAAATATAAACCCTGCAACTAATGAGTTTACTGTTCATTCATTTTGGTATTGATCACAAAATATCTACATTTATAGAAACGCTTATGAAAATATAAAAAAATTCAGCTTATCCTCTCTATCCCCCATCTCTTTTTAATGTATATCAATACAATGTTAAGTATACATAGCATGGCACAGGCATATGGTTACATATTGCTCTGTATAAAAACATTAGCTTCATGTTGGTTTATTTTATACTTCAGAATCTTTGTATGGAGGACTTCAGCAAACAGAACTAATCTTCAACAGATGCAGTGGAGGCAGATCCTATGCAAGCTCCCAACCTTCTCAACAAAGCAAAGGCATCTCTCTCGCTGTGTAACACCCTTCTCATTAGCCTGTCTTGAATAGAAGCGGATAATTACAACACTTTGGCAGAGGTTACCCGCAAGTGATAACGGTGTTGTCAGGAATTATAACTCCTACTCTCCCTCTCCCCCCAGACACCAAGACAGCCACTGAACTTCATAAATGCAATTCACTACAGTTGTCTGCAAGGCTTTTACATGTCTTTGGCTACTGTTTTGGGGTCTGATTTTGTTCTCATAGAAGTCAATGGGAATTTGTTATTGAGCTTAAATAGGAGCAGAGTCAGACCTGTACAGTGCCATATGCCTTAATCCTGGATTGCTTCCTACCTAGAATTCATCTGCCTGGTTCCTTGACATACTCCACAGCCACCAGATTATTTCCCGAGCAATGTGAGAGAGAATTTAAAATCCTTTTAGATGTTGCTACTTAGCATTGGTTTTCAGCACAACACAAGTCTGTCCCCTCTTTGTTTAGAAGGAAATCTCCTTGGGGAATTTTTACCATGAGACAGATGAGAAAAGTAGCTGATCTGAATCAATACACTGTTTCTATGAGATTAAAGTATTTATATATTAATTAACGATTATTGCATGAGTTTTATTCTTGACTTTTAGAAGAACATTTTGCTATTCATTTTCCTAACCAAAAATGGATAATAGGGCATTATTAAAATATTATTTCATTCATTTGGGCTATGTAAAGGGTATTTATGAATTTAGATGCAACATCTCCTTATATCAATACATTAGACTAAAGACCTTATACATAAACACATAGAGATTTAAAATCCAAACTCTTTTAGGTTCACTACAGTTTGTACATGTTATTTTCCCCTTCATGATTCAACATGAAAACTGAAGTAATGGTTTGTTTCATTTACTCCTCTTTGTTACTTATTTCTTGCAGATGCTCTGATTAGAGAGAAGTCTGAAATCCAAAAAAGTCTGACTGCTATCTGGCGCTGAACTTCCCCAAGAAGTCTTTGGATATTCAGATCCAATCTCTTAGTTTGGAGCCATCTCTAGTTCAGGATCTCAAAGAGAAACAGCAGACAACATTTGAATTCTTATAAGAATATAAAACCAAAGTGTGAAATGAAAGGCAGAAAAAAGGAAGACAAGTTACCAGTACTGCCTAGCAATTCAACACATACATAGACACGGCATCATCCTTATGACAGGTGACAAATTGCATTAGCAGCAAACATATATCATGTCAGAAGATGGCAGTAAATGAACAGCAGCAGCAAAATATTCAGTGGTGCAAGACCTCAAGGCTTACAACCAAAAGCAGTATGTCTGTCTCCCCAGTTATCCACAGGTGATGTGAAATATCTGTGCATAAAGGGGGGTGGGCAAGAAGTCCAGATCAAGATACTATGCCATTGAAAACAGTTCGGTGTGTAGTTAGAAAAAACAGTTTGTGATAGTTAGTGCAACTTAGTCACATGATCCAGAGTGTATTTGTGTGACAGGATTAGAGGTGAGAATACATTTTAGAATGATGAGGTTATTGAAGTTAGACCTGGATTTCCCTCCATTCCACAACTCATCTTCTTAAAAAGGCCCAAGATGAGCAGAAGTGGGCAGTGATCTGAAATGTTCATCTGCCCAATTCTCATTTACAGTACTGGAGCAGCATAGAGTGGCCTTAAAGTGCCAGTAAATTACAGTAGAAACATTCCAGTTTGTTACAAACATTTTTTGATACAAGTTCATTGTCTGCTAGCTGCTGCCCTTTGCTGCATTGAGGCTCAAGGGGAGGTGCAGAGGGGAGAAATTGTAGGGAGCTTTATTTCCTCTTGCATAAAGATCAGGAGAGGAACCCTCTATAGCACTCAAGAAAACATCAGGAGCTACAAATGGCTAGTTCAGTGGCCTACACAATACGTCCCCAAGGGGAAATGGTACTAATTAGATGATAGAAGTTAACTAGTCAGGAGCTGTACCTAAGTTACTTTCAACAATAGACCTTGCCAGGAATTTTTCAGTGTAATGGTTTTTGTCAGAAAATGCCAGTTCATTGAAAATGGAACTTCTTCCTCAGCAAAGGATTGGATTTGACAAAAATTTTGTTGGAAGACGTGGCCACTTTCGGTCGGGCATGGTGCCACAGGTGAGCCCTGCCTCAGTTCCCATTCACCAAGTAGCACCTGGGCTATAAACCAGTCCAGGCTGAATCTTTTTAATCAAAGGTCACTCCCCTTTTCAAGGGATTAGTTATTAATGACAGCCGTAAAGCATAGGTAGGAGTTTACTCAGACAGCAGGGGACAATCATCATCTCAGACTCAGTCCGACTAGCAATTTCTGGCTCCTTCCTTCAGGAAGTTCTTTGCTACTGCACCTGTAAACAGCTTGTTTCTGAAACCCCTCCCAGGGTTATTCTTTTCAGTCCCTCCTTAAGCAGGAATCCCCAGTTCTTCTTTTTGAATTGGGCTGTATTAATTAGTCCCTCACTCTCTCCTTACATAGTAGTCTCTCCAGCTCTCCTCTCTGGAGCTGGGCTCTTTTAATCACATTCTCTAGTCCTTCTTAAGCAAGAGCCCTCAGCCTTTCTTCTTTGGAGGGGCGTACTGGGTTAACCATCTGTAGGGTTCCTGCCAGCTTCTTCCTCAGCTGGGCCACCCCTTTTTCTGACTTAGCCTTCAGTATGCTGAATGAATCAGCCTTTCCTGCTGTCATCTCCGAATGTCTGCCCTTCTGGGAGACAGAATTTATGCTGGTCCCCTTCTCTCAGCTCATCCTCAGTTGGTTGGATCTACTCTACCTACTCCATTTACTCTACAAGGCTCCTGGCCACACGCCCTTAAAGAAACAGTTACTGGATGTCCTCCCAACACTTCTTAATTCTGAGACCACTTACTCTCTCCCACTATCTCTTTGCCACTTAAGAGTCTGAAATTTCCAATTATACATAAAGGGCCATGCCATATGACAGGGTGGGCTGACCATTAGGCCCCACTAACCTTAAGGGAAAGACTACCCCATCACAGAATGTTTCTAAGGTGCAGAATAGAATTTCTGAACAGACACACACAGATGCAACCACCCCCCAGGATAGCCATTAGCCCAATGGCAAAGACACTCACTGGCAATGTGGAAGACCAGGTTTGTATCCCTGCTCTGAATCAGGCAAAGCAAGAACTCCAATCCAGGTCTTCCACTCCTGAAGCGAGTACCCTAGTCAATTGGTTATTAGTGATTTGGGGTGTTTTTTCTCTTTTTTGTGAAATTTTTTGAAAGGTCTTAGTTGTGTCTTGAGTCCAAGCAGCAATATTATTTTGAAAAGACAATAGTTTCTATGATAAGGGGAAACCATGTCAGCCCAGTCAGTAATATACACTACTCCTGTCTAAGGAGTACCAACATGCACCCTGCTATGCTTTTTTCCTTGCCCTTGCCCTGGTCGGTAGGAGTTTCATAGCAGAGAATACATGGGGCATCATCTCTGCTCATACTCATGAGACTGAACAGGGCTAGAGTTTAGCCCTTCTGGAATACATGTGAATATGTGAATCTGATGTATGGTTTACTACACAATTAATACATTTACCTTGACAACAAGAAATAAAAATTCTGCTCAAGAAACAAATGCAAAATAAAAGTCAGTATAGGTGTAAGCACCTGTTTTTGCCAACAAAGATGTGATGGTAGCAGGAAACAGGATTCAGATTTGAAAAACTCCGGACATTTAGTGGTTCATGAAACATCTGTTTGGAACAATTTATTGGATCCCAAATATCTGTCTGAATCAGTCTCCATGCAAGTACAATGGATTTGCACATCCCTTACTTCAACAAGATAAACTCCAAGCCCATGCCTGATGAAAACTTCATCCAACAGCAAAAACTATCACAGAACAGCTTTGGGGTAGATGATTACATGTTACCCCTCCTGATTGAAATCAAGAAATGTTCCAGCAAGCTCAATCTATTTGTTTAAGCCCTTCAGAAAATTAAAAGGCCAGAAAACTATGGTATTCAGGAACCTTAGATTGTATATACATTGACATTTTAACAAATACTTGTTTTCTTCCTAAATAGTGTAATAAAGGTTATCAGCGAGTTGGGTAGCGCCGTCCTCAAAGACAAAATGGCACTGATGCTAGCTTAGCTATTGCCAAATTTTCACTATGATCCATGTTCCAAAGTTAAGCCCCACCTGATTAACTGAATGGCTGAGGAGCATGAAAAAGTAAACTCACGGCGCCCACAACCATATTAAGTACTACATGCACAGATCTGAGAACAAAAGAAAAACCTACAACTATCAATTGCCTTTTGGCCAATTTGTATTAAACAATAGGGAGGCAATACGTTCCCCTATTTAGTCATCTCCCCAGTTCATAAGAAAACACAAATATATATTGATATAGTAGCATAGTTTAGTGAGAGGTCTCTCTGGCTTTCCAAAGATTTGAAACGATAAAGTTGCTCATTTCAGGCACATTTTCAGTGTTTGTTTGACCGTGGGAGCTATCAATTTTGTATCATTTGTTTGCCTCCCTATTTATTATTAGTATTGCAGTGGCATCAATAAACCTCAGACAAAAAATGAGAACCTTATTGTGCTAGGCATGCCACCGATATGTAACAAAAGGTATGTGTGTGTTAGCTAAACTGGATGAACTAACCCGAGTTAACTCAGGTTAAAATAGCAGAGAAGACATGGCAACTCAGTTTCTAACTCAGATTAGCACTCCCAGCTAAAGCCTATAGAAGAACCTGCGGTTCAGCTCGACCTCCTAAGCCAAGTTAAAAGCCAAGTTGCTGTGTATTCACTGCTATTTTAACCTGAGTTAGCTATCCTGGAGTTACCTTTTTTTTTTTTTTTTTTTTTTTTTTTTTTGCAGTTTAGACACACCCAAAGAAAACAATCTCTGCCCCAAAGAGCTTACAACTCAACAAGGCAGACAGAACATGACAGTGGCATACCATGGATCTCTGGCATCTGGGGGCTAGTACTTGTATTTGTACCTCCCCCCCCATCGGCAGCAGTGACAGCACCCCACCCCAGGGGGAGTGGGTTTCTGCAGGCCTGTTTCCTGCTCTCCCCCAAACCCCCATGCTGTGGGGGTGGTGGGAAGCAGGAGTGATAGGGGCAGATGCCCCTGGGCCACCCAGTGGCGGGGGCGGGGGGAGTTGCCCGGCCCCTGCATGGCCAGGGTCCCTGCGGCTCCCTTGTTGAGCCCAGCTCAGGGGCAGAAGGGTTGGGAGGTAGAGGGGCCGGGTTGGCACAGCCGCCAGGGATGTCAGTGGGGGGTGGCTTAGAAGTGAAGGGCCCAGCCGGTCCCCCCCAGGCCGGCCCCCAGAGACATGGCCCTTCCCAACGCCTCTTCGGTACGCCACTGGAACATGACAGGAAGACAAGGCAGACAAACAGTGGGAAAGTGTAGGAGGATAAAGTAACAAAATTAACAGGATTGAGCAGTAAAGCAGAAGTCACAGCTCATCATTTGCCTAACAAATACAAGAGAAGAATGATTTGTAGTCATCATAGCAGGGGTAGGTTTTAAAGAGGGAGTGAAAAGAAAAGGTGGCAGCTTCTTCCCTACAAGCTCTGTTCCTGATAGTTCAGGTTAAAAAGGATTCCTTTTGCTTGCAACCAGTTAGAATTGTGGAGGGCCAAGATTATTTTTTAAAGCAGGAGCCCACAGTTAGGTTCCTACATCCAGATTTTCAAAAAAAAAGCGTTGAGCCAGTGGGAACTGCTGAGGTGCTCAGCAATTTAGAACCCCACGTAAACTTCCATATGCGCCTATGTAACGATTTAGAATAGTAACTGTGGAGAGCCAAATCAGAAAATCATGGTCTCAGGCAGTGATACTCGCACCTCAGTGGTTCAGGAGCCAAATTCGGGATCAACATTACCCCAAAAAGTCACAGTAGTGTGAGTACATTGTTTCATTTACTATAGTACTATATATTCAAATCACACAGTGTTTTAGTATCATGTACTGCAAAGAGCCACACATTAAAGAGCCACATGCGGCTTGAGAGCCTTGGTCTGAGTATCACGGGTTTTGATAAGTTTTAAATGAAGACGACTATTAGACACAGTTAAACTGGGCCCTTTGGATATGACTTCATAGGTTCAGTACTGACCTCTGCAAGACAATTAGGCTGAGTGGAAAAGGGGACACATTCTCCTTCTTGAGAAGAGCACCATGTGTCTAGAATAAGAACCTTCTCTCTACTGGAGAAATAGAGACACTGAGCAAAAGTAGTTAAGCTTTCAGGATAGCTTTTAGATTTGAACATATATTAGACTGTTTCATTTCTTTTTCTCCACTAAATGCATTTAACTAAAGTTGCTCTATAGTCCAGAATAAAAGGGTAAGAAACAGCCAGACTTTCTTAAAATATGTGATTTTTATTTATCTAGTGCCAGTGTGCTTGGCTCTCTACAAAAACAACATGAAACCCGCTCTCAAGAAATTTACAATCTAGTTCAAATATAGACAGGTCAGGCAAAAGATTATCTCAGTAGGACTTGGAAATGGTGTAAGAAGGTAACACTGGCTGATCTGGGAGGGCTTTACAGAAAGAATTTGAAGGAGATGGAGGTTGTTAAACTGCATGTGGAAAGACAGCACATAGCACAAGAGGTCGGGAAACAGAGGAAGGCACAAAGACAAGAGATGGAGAAGAATAGAGGGAGGTTTGAACTGAGTGGGAGAAGAGATAACGTAAGTGGGAAGAAATGAAAGCAGAGATGTAACCAGAGACAGGGATGTGCAAGGCCTTGAAGGGTAAGCTGAGTAAATAACCCTCAGAAAAAAAGAAAAAACAAACAAAGGTTTTATTCATTCCAAAAAGGGTTCAGAGTGAAACCAATTGAGGAAAAAAGACGGCGTGCTTGAAGAGCTATGAACTTTATAGTATTAAGCATCACAGGCACATGCTTGCCTCTGTTTAGAAAGAATGCAGAAGTAGCTCCTTTCTGAAAGTGAAGTGAGTTCTGTGACCATCACCATGGGCTGGGGGAGAGTACCAGGAATTCACAGGCACTTCTGTTATCAGTGTGAACCGTGAATTTCAACATAAATCAATTGTGGTATAAGGACATACAATGCTATAAGCACTCGGGGCCTAATCCAAAATGCCCTTGTCATCAATAGGAAGGAATCCTTCTATTGACTTCAATGGGCTTTGGATCATGTCCTTAAATACAAGTGGCCAAGATTTTCAAAAGTGACTTGCAATTTTGGATGCCTCAATTTTTAGGTATTCAAAATGACATCTTACAGGGGCCTGATTGTCAGATACTGTTGAGTGCCTGCCCTCTGAAAATTGGGAACCTGTATGGTATCCTGAGCTGGGCACCCAAAATCCACAAGTCACTTGAATATTCTTAACTATGTGACTGTACATCCAGGGAACTCCTATTCATAAATGAGTAGATCCATTTTTCCCCAAGGAATTATATTAAAAAGGATAGTGTCAAGCTAAAACTCACTTAGTTATGTGTCTACACCAGAAGAAGTGGTCACAAAATTATTAAAACAGAAATAAATATAGTTTACTTTTCACCATTTATGTTTATATATTATAAATAAAACATTTTACAGCTTGGACAATAAAACCAAATGAATCACTATCTGGTTTTCATGCATTAGAACAATGCTGTTGTATTTGGAATTCCAATACTGAAGAGTAATATTTAAAATTAACAAAAACATTTTGGTAAATATCATGAAAACACATTTCTGTTTCTCAGGGGAAAATTTCAGCAGCAACATAAATGGTAGTGCAAGGTGGTACTGGAATAAGCTGATTAAAAATAAAATGTGTAATTTACACTTATAAGTTTCCAGGGTCCAAGAATATTCCACCGAAGAGTACAAATGTGGAGGTGCTCATTTGGTCAGGAAACTCGCCAGCCTTTTCAACAGGGTACCTACCCAGGAGCATAAGGATGCTTTCATAGTCCATCTATAAAAAGGAAGGGAAATATATTTAGCTGTGACAATCATTGTAGAATCTCACTGCTGTCACATAGTGGGAAGATACTTGCATGGATTGTCCACAACAGGGTTCTCTCACACCTAGTGGATTGTGTATCTAGAGTCATAGTGTGACTTTCATGCTGGCCATGGCCCCATGGACACGATTTTTGCAACCCAAGAAATAGAAGAGAAGGCTCATGAACAGAATAAGGACCTATACATGACATTTGTTGACCTGACCAAGGCCTTCGATAGAGTGAATGACAAGGGCCTATGGAAATTCCTTCATAAATTTGCTTGCCCAGAAAAGACGATTGCTGTTATACTCATATTTCATGACTTCATAATGGCCAGGTTGATGAAGTGTGGTGACACATCAGAAGCCTTCCTTGTCACCAACAGCATCAAACAAGGATGCCTACTAGTTTCAGCCCTGTCATTGTCATTACAGTCAGACCCTTGTTCACAATGCAGTATACTGATAGGAGCATAGACATTTGGTTTAGATTGGACGGGGGTCTATTCAATCTACAGCAACTCAGGGTTCACATACAGGTAAATCAAGCAGCTAATAAGAGATCTTCTGTTTGCTGATGACTGTGCCCTCCTTGCATAACATGCTCAAGGACATTTAGCTTATCATAGACCGGTTTGCCTGTGCCTTAAAATGCTTCAGTTTCATAATCAGCCTGAAAAGAGACAGAGTTCATGTACCAGCCAGCACTAGACCACCAATATCACGTGCACCATGATCTCATCGTCACAAGTGACAAATCGCCCCTCAATTCTATCAGGAAATTTTGCTACTAGATAGCATACTCTCCAGCAATGTCATGTTGGACGATGATGTCATTAAGCACCTGGCAAAGGCCAACATGGCATTTGGCAAGCTCACCCACAGGCTCTACAGAGAGCATGGAGTCTGCTGCAGAACCAAGATAAAAGTCTGCCACGCTATTGTACTCACCTCACTCCTTGAGGACTGTCAGACATAGATACCCCTACCAATGCTGCAAACAGCTGGAAAAGCTTCCAACTTTCCTGCCTAAAGTCCATCTGCAACATCAAGTTGCAGGACAAGATCCCCAACATTGAAGTCCTTGAAAGATGTCAAGACCCTGCCATCAACACTATGATCATCAGGGCTCAACTGAGTTGGAAACACAGTCTGCATGGAGGTTTCCCATATACCAAAATGGTGTTCTACAGACAGCTTGGTATAGAAACCCATGCTAAGGGCCAACCTATCCTCAGATACAAACACACCTTGAAGGCCAACCTCAAAGCATGTAAGAGACATTAAAACCTGGTTTACATTGCACTGGACAGACCCAGATGGAAAGATCTGTGCCATGAGGCCATGTCCACAATTGAGGAGTGGCATATCAGGTCTGGGCAGGAGAAGGGAGCACGTTGTAAGGTCACACCTCAAACTCTCTCTTCAACAACTACACTTGCAAAACATGAAACTGCATTTGGAAATCCAGTATTGGACTTGCTTCCCATGTGAGAATCCATAAAAACAAATAAACCAGAACCAAGGTCAATATTATTAGCTAAACATATCGTCAAAGGAACAGGAAAATCCAGCAATTTTCACTGAAATGGCAGAGTGTGAGAGCTAAATAAGTGTAGCTTACACAAAGAGGTTTGAAGAGGTGCATGCAGCAGGAAAAGCAGCTCAGAGGAAGGTTTAAGAACTGAAGTGGAAGAGACCAGATGCTGTGTCTTACACATTTCTACTAGTTGCTTTTCCCTTCTGTTTCCTAGGCACTGATCTTGCTATCAGATTCACCTCTTGCACTTCTTATCCATTTCATTTAACCTTCCTTTCTGAAGGAAAGCACAGGAAAGGATTTTCTAACTCCATCCTTTTTACATTTTTGAAATACTATAATAGGTCTCTCTCTCAGGATAGGTAACTACATCACACACAAAAAATATCCACCATTTTTGTAGCTGCTCCACAGAAGCCGAGGCTTGAATGGGTGACTGAATCTTGATTACTTTCTCACCTTGGTGGTACCTCCAACTCTAGAAGCTCATGCCCTTGTTACATGTTCAGATTTAATAAAACTTTTGCCAAATAACTCAAGTAAAGTATGTACATCTTACACACCAAGGCTCTGATCGCACAATTAGATCCACATGGGTGAGATGGATGACAAGTAGATTTGGATGATGGGTGGTAATAAACACAGCGGAGATTAACCTTATAGATTGATGGAGGTAGGAATGAAGCACTTTGTTTTAAAAGCAGATAGGAAATCAGTGTTCATATATATTTTAAAATGGATTAAAAATAAGTCCCACAAAAGTGGAAAAACTAGTATTTTGTATTTTATTGTAACAATCATTTTGCTGTGGCACATTTTCTGCCAGCAGTAAATCTCTATGCAGTACAGCATCTTATTGTCCTAATACACTTAGGCCATTTAGAAGTTTTCCTCATTCTGGAAGCTGACAGAAAAGCACTCGGTCACCAGCCAGTAAACAGGATGGCAGCAAGAGTTAATGTTTACTATTTTACCCCAGTGGCAACATATCTGGGCAGACCCATCAAATTGTTATTAACAGGAATAAATCATTGGTACACCAAGTGACAAAGAGCCAGGCTTTAAAGCTTTGTTGCCTTTAGTCTTTCAAAACTTATTGCAACAGTCTTTTATGGACAAGTTACTATGTTTTTCATTTATCTGAGATGTTTCTTGGGGTTTCTTTTAACATTTCTATCAATGTCATGTGATATTACATACAGCATATGGAAATATAGTTGCTTGACACTCTGATAAATCCTTCAGTCCCTGAAACTAGGTTTCATTTATTTGGCTGGACATGACAAATTCATTTTTCTTTTTCTTTTTACCAAATGAGACCCAGATATGTGGTTTTATTTTGTTCTCTCTGTTCCTATAAGAGTCTTGCAGATGGTGGTATCATAATCAAATCTAAGAGTTGTTAATAATATACACTATAGGCAGACTTCTTTCCAGACCAGGATTAGCCATAGTCAACATTCGTGTGGCTATATCTGAAACATAGCTAGAGCTGTGTGAAACATGGCCACTGAGGACTTCAATTACCCAGACATCTGTTGGGAAAAATACAGCATGGTACAGCTTATCCAACAAGTTCTTGGAAGGCATTGAGAACAACTTTTTATTACAGAAGGTGGAGAAAGAAACTAAGGGAAAGGCTATTCTAGATTTGATTCTGACAAATAGGAAGTAACTGGTTGAGAATATGAAGGTGGAAAGGAGCCTGGGGGAAAGTGATCATGAAATGACAGAGTTCAGGATTCTAAGGAATGGTAGGAGGAAAGACAGCAGAATAAAGACAGTGGACGTCAAGAAGGTAGACTTCAGCAAACTCTGAGATTTTGTAGGCAAGAACCCATGGAAAGAAAGTCTAAGGGAAAAAAAGAATTCAGGAGAGTTGGCAGTTTTTTGGTTTTTTAAAAAAAGATATCATTAAAGGCACAAGAGTAAACTATCCCAATGCAGAAGAAAGATAGGATGTACGGTAGGAGACCATCCTGGCTTAACCAGGAGATATTCAATGACCTGAAATTCAAAAAAGTGTTATACTAAAAGTGGAAACAAGGTCAAATTACGAAGAGTGAAATTTAAAAAACGAACAAAAAACAAACGAACAAAGCAAAACAACTACGTAGGGACAAAATTAAAAAGGCCAAGGCACAAAACAAGGTTAAACTAGCTAGGGATATAAAGGGTAACAGAAACCATTTTACAAATACGTCAGAAGCAAGAGGAAGACTAAGTACATTACTAAATGAGGAGGGGAAAATAACAGAAAACGAAGCAATGGCTGAAATGTGAAATGCCTTTCCTCCCCCTCCCTCAGTTTTCACCAAATAAAGTTAGCAGTGATTAGACAACTAACAAAGTGAATGTCAATGTAAATGGGGTAGGATCTGAGGGCTTGTCTACACTTAAAATGCTGCAGTAGTGGCACTATAGTGCTTCAGTGAAGACACTATCTATGCTGATAGGGTTCTTCAATCAGCATAGGTAATCCATCTCCCCTAGAGGTGGTAACTATGTTGATGGAAAAAATATCCTATCAGAAGAGCAGGAATCATTGCTAGTCACTACCAAGAGAGAGGAGAGACTTTGAGAGCACTCAATTGAGCACCTTGTGCAGAGAGTCAGCCACAATCTGGCTCTAAGATTGTATCATTTTTAAACTCACTCCTTTTCATAGGTCTTGTTCTTCATACCCAGTTTATCAACAATTATTTCAGCCATGTAGAAAGAACATTTGTAATCTTATATCAATTCATCTTTATTTTTGTGGCAAACATGGATCTAGAATGACATTTAAAAAAGCTAAAGAAGGAGTATGAACAAAGATATAGAAAAGAATGTACTGCTTCCCTCCTATCAATAGTTGCAACATCTTTAAGAAATAAGAATTGCCTCTTAATACAACTATCAATCAATTCTGACAGCATCTTATATTTGTGGTATCTCAATGTATTCTAGGCTCATGTAAAGCTGTTCACACGTTTTTGATCAACTCTCTCCTATCACTGCAAAGTCAATGTCCTGGAGAATCAGCGATATATGGCACAGGAAATGAATTTTCAATCACTTCCCGTTCTGAATTAGCTCCTTTGTCAGCTACTGGGAAGTTAGGAGGAAAGTAATTGAGGTATGACAACTATTCATTTGAGAGTCTGCTGATGAAGGCTGGCTGCTACTTTTATGATGGAGTTCATTTTCCAAAGTTTACAAAGTGCTTCCCTCTGCAAAGCTTTTCTGTGAAGATCCCAGGAATGCAACTGAGACAAGTAAATATAATTTATATCTTTTTCCACTTAGACATACCTGAACCATACATGCAGAATCTAGCTGCTCCACATAGAACATAAACAGTAATGGAAGCCTATGACTGGGTTCTGTAGAGTCAGGCTTCAGCTCATATGAAAAGTCCTTATAGTTGCATATGGTGGAATTTTTTCCTCCCCAGCTTTTGTTATAAAAAAACCCTGCTTTAATCTGCACTCTGAGAAAACATCTTTTAAAACAGGTTATATAGTTAAAACCCTTTATATTAGTTATATCATGATGCCCAGTGAAAGTCAGGTATTCCAGATTTTGAGCATTTCTCATACTGTCACTTTTGTAGGTTGAGAGATATGTTTATCAGCATCAAGCCTGCACTTTCTTTCATTTGCACATTTTTTATTTACACAAGAATCAGGACAAGGCTTTCCATTGTTATCATCAGCTTTATCTTCTAAAATAAACAAAGATACTCATTTTTAGACAGTAGGGGAAAGCTTCCTGTAACAAATCTCATTTCTCCCATTCGCTGAATATCATTACCACCACAGGTCATGTCCAGGAAGATATTCTTCAGTGACTTTTCATCCAAACCCAGGCAGAATAATATGGAATTTAAACATGACAACAGGTCTTGGACTGTGGGCTAGTCTACACTAGAAGTATTACATCAGCGCAGGTGTGTTGCTGTAGTACTTCTGCTGAAGATATTCTAAACTGAAGGGACAGTGCTCTCCTGTCAGCATAATAGCTTCTATCTCTCTTGAAGGTGGAGTAGTATTGGTAGCAACTTAGGTTGCTGCAACTTGCGTCGCTCAGGAGGGGTGATTTTTTCACGCACAAGTGACGTAAATTGCATTGACTTAAGCGGTAGTGTAGACCTACCCTGAGCAACCTTCAGTAATAGAAGTTACCATATGTGACACTGGTTTATTTTTCTGCATGGTTCTAGTACATTAGGTATTGCGGGAAAGGGAAAACAAACAAGCTCAACAGATCAGTTAGAAAGCCAGCTTGGAAATACAAGAACTTTGGGCCCACTGACTTCAATGACTATTTGAGGTGTAAGTGTGATGGCTGCCCCCTGGGCAGACACTCCAGGGACCTCCAGACATTACCTGCATTGGCAGAGACAGACTTGTAACACACGCTCACCACAGAATTATATAAAGGTGCAGTTCAGCATGAATATGGGTATTGGAATCTGACTTTTTGAAATAAAATCTAATACATAGACAAGAAGAATAACGTTTTCTTCCAGTGACATTCCACATGACCCACTACCTTCAGGAGATTGTTTACTGACACAGGTGCTCAGATATTACATAGATGGAATCCACAGAATTAGAAAGATAAGATGTTTGATAAATTAGGGTAGAATAGGTAAAGACTTTAAAAAAAAAGAAGTGTTCCTTAGCCATCGGTTTTGTACTCTGCCATTCAGAAAGTGTCCTCAAACAGAAAATAGCTCTTCTACATTCTATCCTTTTTCAGCTATTGTGCACTTTATTTAAAAATATGTACAGCTGCAAGCACTATCCCCTTTTTTTAAAAAAAATTATTACCTCAAAGGAAAACTCACCAAAAAATCAATGGGAGCCTTTCCATTGATTTCAGGGGGCTTGGACCATCTCCTTAGAGCTTACCCTATAAGAAAAGGTTCTTTTTGAATGCACTCTAATTCTTTATTGTAAGCTTGTCAACAGTGTTTACAAATTGATAAAAAACCATGACTCTTTCAAACAGCATGTTTAATTATGTCTGGTAGAATGGAAAGCGGTCAGTGTATGCTGAAAGTGATATGATGGATATCATTTCTATTCAATATTTGTTATAGAAACGGTGCTATCATTCATAACACAAGCAATGTATAAGAGTCTGAATCAGTGCGTGTGTTCTCAATTTTACATGATAAGTTTTCATTTGGAAATGGTAGCTTGGCACTTTGTTCTGAGTATGTATGAGCGCATGAACAACTTCAGTAAGGAAACATACTTGTGCAATTAATTTCTTTCCACTGAATCTGAAGACTTCAAATACACTGAAGACTACATTTCCTAATAATTCTTAACCCCTCCAGTGTCTAAATAAATGACATTGCCAATGTCAGAAAACGTTAGACACACATACTATCTGCAGTATTAAGTCTGCCTGCATGTAGTTACTGCTCCAGAGAAACTGAATCTATAAAACCTTTTTGCCCATAAACTGGACAAATGGTTTAAGACTGTCACAAATACAGTTTGAATTATTTGCTACACGTAAGTGATTCTTCTAGAAAAACAAGGTATATTTTTAATTAATGGAGATGTTGATAAAATAAATGGAAGATGAATAAAGTATCATAGGCAGATAGTGTGAAATTCCAAATATGTATCTTTCCTACACTGAATAATATGGCGGTTAGAGAAATAACAACCTATTGATGCTTCATTGTGACACTTGCTTTTTCAGAAGACGGATAGTAAGCAGAAATAGAGATGAAAAGTGTAGCTAAACTACAATCCTGTAGCTAAACTGCAATAAATGTTGTGTGGAAATTCCCTAACATTTGAGGCTTTCATATTTATTTTCTAATTATCTCAACAGGCTTTTATTTTAGGTTACCATCTACAAGTAGAGAAGAAAAACACACAGTGTAATGTTTGCAGTGTTTTTCCTTCTATAATTGCCTTAGAAAAAATAAATACCTTTACTTCAATACAGATAAGCACTGGAAATACTAAGAATAGGAAACACTGGAAATGGTAAAACAAGTTTAGTTATCCAAGAGAAAATGGAAATGTTTTTAAGATCAAAAACTGGGTTTGATTGTTGTCTGACATCCATCTTTAATGACAGTAGATCATTGTTAACCTGAAGGTTTTGTATAACAGATTTTACATTTTACATTTAATCCATCAGAACATTATTTTGCATGTTTGGAATTATAAATTAAGAGACTGAATCTTACGTTTAGAGCACCGAAATTGGAGTCAGGATATCTTACCATAGAAGATACCCACAAAAAGGAGTGAGCCTGGAACAGCTGCAGGCTCTCTTTCTGCCCATTATTTCACCAGTATTCACTTGTAATCAAAAGTCTGTACAGGGACAAGGGTATAAAAAAAAAAAAAAAAAAAAAAAAAAATCCACGTATTCTTTTTCCCTTTTCATTTCCTCAGAAAACTGTTCTTATACAAAGCATGGCCTGGAACTCTATTGTTTCCAATTACAGGCCTTTAACTTCACTAATTTTCTGAAATTAATTCATTATTGATTAGAAAGTATCAGACTTATATCTCTGGAGATAAAAATCCCTCATATATTCATTGGGAAGGTATCTTGCTCCTGTACCAGATATGGAATCCCCCATTGAGCTTTTTGAAAGAGGGGCTAGCTCACAACCTAAAAACAAAATGGAGACAACAGGGGGATACAACAAGCAGATGGTGAGACCACAAAGTAACATTGAAATGATTATCCTATGTGTTATAAAGAGTGGTCATGAACAATTCCAGGTTTCTCACACAGCCCTACCAACATGCCTGAACACTGAGCTGAAAAGACCACCATGAGAACAAAGAGGATACTGATGCTCCATTGACCTCTCTACTGAGTTTCCAAACAAAGGTAGCAAGTTGTACCCAATGGTCACAGTTGTTTTTGTGATAATTGTTGGCATTTACTAAATAGACATTATTGCATCGGGAACTGGGCTGGGACCCCAAATCCTGCCACATATTAGCAAGTGAATGCTGTTTGACCAACATTTTGATAGCTACAGTCTGAAACCGGTTTTCTAACATTAACTTGGAGGTGAAAATCTACTTTCCCAATCACAACCCATCCAATATTAAAAAGTTTAATTGCATCGAAGTATCACAATCAAAACTAAACCACTAGAAATGGATATTACAATGTTACTTAAATGAAGATATTTTTATTGATACTAAAAGTCCAATTCTTAAGCTCACTAGACTAGATTGATAGAAAGTAATGTATTAGTGGAAATTTATCATCATCTTAGCCATTATGTTGCTTGGAAACGATCTGGGAATTTAAATGAATGGAATAGGATTTCATTAAAATCCAGTTTTTCA
The DNA here is from genome assembly GCF_026122565.2 of Emydura macquarii macquarii. Taxonomy (NCBI): domain Eukaryota; kingdom Metazoa; phylum Chordata; order Testudines; family Chelidae; genus Emydura; species Emydura macquarii. Next base: position 7,205,560 of record NW_027133377.1, read on the forward strand.
TTAGTATAGTGTCTGAACCCTCCTCTCTATTTTCATACTTGTCACCTCTGTTTTTGTCATCTCCCGATTTATTTTTCCCTGAAAACAGCTCAATCATTTAAATTTTAAACCATCCAGCCACAAAATAAAATAAAAAGATGTAGTGTTTATTTGAAAGCAGTTTCAAGGAATATTCAGCCAGTTTTAGCCGAAAGCAAAGGATTTTGACTTCAGTTTTGCCACTTCACCCCATCTGCCCTCACTCTTGGATTTCTTTAATTACTTCCCACCTATTCAACAGAAAGATCATAATCTGACTAGTTGACAAATATCTAGAGGGCATGTTCAGAATGAATTCCTTTCCCCCCCATAACTGGTGTCACATCGTGAATTTTTTTTTATGTCAGTGGAATATGCTATTTTTCCAAATGACCCCAGTGCCCATGTGAACTTTCCATAAAGAAATTAAGAACTGCTTTAAGTTACATTGTTCAGTGATAAACCTTGAAATATGTTAAAGACATATCCCATCCTTTTCCTTTGCCGAAAAAAAAATTCATAATATATATTATAATATCCTCTACTGGTTTCATTTACCACTTTTTTCCAGTGCTGATATACTTGACTTTGCCTTGTAATTCCATAGCCCAGTCCAGAAAACTGGATGAGACTCCTAAAACACACATACAAAAGAGAGGGACTCAGAGGGCATCTCTGGGAGTCACAATTCCCTCTCTTGTTTGCTTCAGGGGAAATGTGTTTATATCCCATCCCATACTGATGGCTGTTTGTATGGTACTGGCAAACTAATCTCATGAGAGCTCAAATTAGTACTGGCATTCCAAAAATCAGTATTTAAAAAAAATATCAATAGTGCTTTTCCCATCCTTAGCAGAAGCGAGGGTGACAGGGAAGAGGACAGTCTATCCGTTAGAATTGGACTACAAGTCAAATCTCACTTTCCTGGATCATGTAAATACTCCTACTGAAACTATTCCACAATATGCAATATTAAGTATGTTCAGGTACTTCTGCAATCTGATCAGCAGATCTTTTGAGTGCTGCATGATATTCTAAAAGCAAGTTAGAACTTTACAGGCTATTTCTAGACCCAGATGAATAATCACCCATCCTGTATTTATTTCAAGTTGTACAGTAACCTAATTAAACTGGTTTCTCCTTTAATATTTTGATAATATAATTTCTTCATGTTTAGCAGGTTAAGTGAAAATGAATTTGAATCACACATGATTAGCTTGTCAGAATCATTATTATAGACTAAAAGATCTGTTCATTTGAACAAAAGCAAACAGTTTTGTCCAATAAAAGATATGTTGCCATGAAAAAAAAACTAAATTGTACACACAATTTGTAAAGGTTTCCCAATGTAGATGACAAACAGGCTAGATCAGATGAATCACAGGCTAGATCTGTAATCTCTTGCAAACTATTGAGTATTTATTAATACATCACCATGGCACATTTAAAAGGTATAATTAAGGAAAATGAGGAACTAGATCCACCAGATAGTCATTAAATGATTATATACCATACAGACTGGTTGAAGTCAACTCACTTAAGATATATACTATATCGTTCTCAAAAAAGGTTCAGGGATAATAGATATTATAGGAAGTAGGAATCCTTACCTTTAAACTTCCATTCTTTTGTTGCTTTAAGTCACAGAACTACCTTGGTTTAATGTAGCGGCTTTGGGTTTTTTGCATTTCATATGTCTATGTATTAACTTTGCTACAGTATGCTGTCTCTCACACCCACACGTCACCTCCATTGCCACCATTCATTTAATAATAAATGCTGCATTTTTATTTCTAAAAAATCAAAACAAATCCCTAAAGCACCACAGACCAATAAATTGATAAGGGTTTTGTCTCAGTTCAGTGTGTTTGCTCTCTTGGTCACCTTCATGTTCTCTTCAGGTTTTTTGTTTTAAATATTTTCTTAGGTAGTCTGGACGCAGCAATAGCACATCCTAATGTCTACCAGGATAAGCAAGCTAGTTAGCTCAATCCTTGAACCTAGTTTAAAAAAAAAAAAAAAAAAAAAGAGCAGACATTCCCATAATGTCCTACTGATATTCATACAATACTATCCCATTGAACTCTATTCTTCCTTATTAAACTCTCTCGGGTGCCAGGTGATGGGTGCCAGGATAAAAATCAGGATATACATATTTGTATTATAAAGAGACCAGAGAGGATATGGCTGAGAAGCATGGAGACAAAAATTTGCTTAATAAGTCTACAAAGAAAGAGCTCAAAATGAATACAATCTAGAAACAATGCGCAACAAATATTTACTGAAGTCAATGAAGATTTTCTGCAAGAGTATTATAATATTGTTCCTTCTAGTGAAAGTCTCTCAACTGGTTGTTAGACATCTAGTGATGATTCTATTGGAAACCTTTTAATAATTAAGGGCATTATCAGTCCCAACATTTAACACAGTGATTAGTGGACAGCTACTACCCCCATGATACCAAAATCATGGCAAAGAGGATGTCAGTGACTGAGCCAGAATGAAGGGTTGTCAGATGGGACCTTTAGTTTTATTAAAGTGGGATGTACACAATCTCTCCCCATCTAAATGGGCATGTAATGATTGAATGCCTGTGCACATTGAGTGCCTCTGCATGTCCACAGCCCAATAAAAAGAGTCAGTATAATACATATACTAATTTACCTAATATATTTGAATGATGTACCTTCTAGAAATAGTGAGGTTGAAGTGTTTTGCAAGTTTTAGTACTTTCAGCATTAGCCTTTTACTGACAGCTGAAAAGCTTAAGAAGAAGATCTAATGGCTGGACGTTTTATGTTTGAGGCTTTTGTAATGTGATATAATGTAATGTAGACTTATTAATATTTGGTAGCATCCTGGATACCTGTTACTGACAATGCAGAAAACAGACTTTTTCTGAATTAGTGCCCATTTACAAAGTCACCTGGAAATTGGAAAATAACAGGAAATCTTTCAGAAGCTGATATGTTCACTGCATTTTCAGAAGAAAGTGTTAAAAAAGCAAATCTTTCTCATAAATGACAGAATATAATGGGTTAATAATTACCAGGAGTTAATCTTCTCCTGAAGATTCTCTTGCAGCCTCATCGACTCACATGCATGGGAAAAGTTTGAATTTCACTGGTCTTCAACTGGAAGTTGTTGGGGGCATTTTTAAGCGTATTTCTCATGAGATGCTTACTGGTTACCTGGATTTACCTATCTGGATTTCTGGCTACCATACTGCATTACCAAATCTGAGAATTTAAACCCATCAGATGCAAATTTAGGAGGTGCAAACCGAGTCAGCAAAAAGGGAGACCAAGTTCTCATAGTAGTTTTCTTTCTTTTTTTTTTTTAATGAAACACAGAAATCATCTCACCCTGTGGTTCTAAAGGTTTAATTCCTCCGTTTTCCCTACTCTATTCTATGCCTACTAAATATTTAAGTTTCTGTTCCTCAGTTTCCCATCTGTAAAATGGGAATAAATATTGGGCAAATATTTACTTCCCTATATGATAAATACATTAAAGATTGTGAATACACTTGCTTGGGAATTTTCCCATGTGAATTTCCTTCTGAAAAATTATTCCAAATGGAAAAATCTTAATTTTATTGATAATTTTCAGTTTTCCTAATGGAAAATTGAAATTAAGTACTATGTTTTGGGTCATTTGAATCCAAAATTCACAATATTTCATTTTGTTGAACTAAATATTCATTTCAATATTAATTTCAAATTTTCAAAAATATTCATTTCAAATCTGTTACATAAAACATTAACCTGCATTTCTGTAGCAACACATCATTTCATGGGAGTTGTGTCTCAATCCCCCATTGTCTCCTATGGACTGAACTCTCTGAAGAACTACATCTTCCATAATACAATGCAGATTTCCCTCTGACCATGCTCTGCGTGGTGCATCATGGGAGTCACATAGGTCCATCCCTGGAGATGTAGTTGGGCAAGGGAGCCTGGCCTATAGGGCATCAAGCTGTTGAACTACCACCCCAACAAGACCATTTGCCAGAATGGGAAAAGGCAGTTTATCATTGAACTGACTTGAAATGAAGCATTTCTGGTCATTCAACAAACCAAAACGGAAGATTTTGAAATGTTTTGTGTCAACTGAAACTGAAGAAATAAAATTTTGGACATTTCTGAAGCCATTTATTTTTTGAATTTCTGTTCTGCAAAAATTGTAAAAAATTTTAACTTTCCCCCAATTTAGAATTAAAGCAAAAGTTGAAATATTGTATTTCCAGTGGGACTGAAATTCAAAATTTCACTTGACTCTAAATTGTTATGTATACAGTCCATCCCAGTGAGCAGAAATACTTAAAAGATTGTGTGATACTCAGATACTGCAGTAACGTGCGTGTGTGGGTGGGGGGCATAGAATTATCTCTTAGGCAACTGTAACACCCTGTGGCCATAATAATGACTCCACCAATTACACTGTTGAATAAAATAGCATGAATCCATTGAGGAAGTCAGTAAAAGATACGGGCCAAAACAGCAACACCACTAGTAATAATTACTTAGAATGCTTAGCACTTTATGTAATGTATTACTGGGACATATTCAAAGTGCTTTACAAAATGTAACTAAATGTAACTAATTAACCTCAAAAGGATCAGGGTTTAAGTTTAGTTCAGATAAGACCACCACTTAGAATTTGTAGACCACTTGCAACCTCAAAGTTCTTTGCAAACATTAACTAATTAAAGGTCCAGGCCTGCAAACACTTCACTCATGGATCTCCATTTCAAGCTAATAGGGGTTCTACATTTAGGGCACTTGTAGGATTCATCCTCCTCTGATTAGTTAACCCTTTTACCCCCACATTAGCTTGCTTGCTGGAAGCTTCTCGGAACTATCTGAATTGCCTAAATACAAAAAATCCCACAAGCAAATTCTGTCTCATGAAGTAATAGAACTCTCCTGCTCCCATTTGGGCTGGAAATTCTGCACCAATTTATGATTACATGGACTTTGCAGTCCCAAATTAGCAAAACTCCTCTTTCATAACATCAAGCAACTGCTGTAATTTGACACTTTTGCTTCTAATATTAGAAGGAACCTAGAGATGCAAACAGATAAAAGATTAAAAAAAATAATTAAAAGGTTAACTAGTTTTCTGAATCAGAAGAAGTTTGAACACTGTTTGGGAATTTGAGTGCCCAAAGAGGTTTTTATTTTATGCAACCACTACCCACTTGTAACACAAACAATGTAATTATTGTACACAGACTTGAAAACACAAGCTATCAGTGACTCATAATCCACACTGAACATTACTTCTCTAGAGACTAGCAAAGACATGCTAATTATCTTCTTGAACACCAGTAGCAGAGTGAGAAACATCCTTGACATCGTCAAGAGAATTACAGAAAAATGTTCGCTGTGAAATAAAAAGTTGCTCATACAAGGTGACTTATACAATATGAGGTTTCATGCTGTCATCTGAGGTAGGGTCACTTTTTTAACTTCTCAGGCTATCATAAAAATTTTCAACTAACAACCCTAATCATAATCAAGTACACCTAGTCAGCCAACCAACACTATACTATGGTGGGAACCATTTATCCCCACTCCCATGGCAATGCTTATGAGAAGCAGAGGAAAAACCTATAATCTAGTCTGTATCAGTTTAAGTTCAAAGAACTGTGATAATAAGTTGTCAAGGCTCCTGGATTGGCATGAAAGCAGCTGAAATGGGGTAATATTTATAATTAAGTGTGTTCTGATGGTTAATTATAATGGAATGAGGGTTCCATGTGTCTTGGATGTTGCTTATCTGTGGTGGGGGTTGGGAAGTCACTTAATGAGAACACGTGGACTGGAAGAAGCAGGCTGTACTATCATGGCTCCTACCACCACCATCTCCTGGGCCTAGGTTCTACCATGACATTGCTGAAATGGTTCATGATCAGAATGGGCAGAGAGAGAGGGAACCAGCTGACATCACCTCTACCAGATTCAGCTAAATCCCAAACACCTGGAATGTGAACTTTGGGTTCCTGCTGTCATTCACTCTCCTCCATGTGTTATTTTTCTTCACATTCTTTTTTTTTTTTTTAATTTCCTAAATTTCTTTTTTGCCTTTTCTCTAATAAGAACAAGTCTTAAAGAAAGCAGGATCAGACCATAAACAGCTGCAGGCCATCTAAACTAACTTTTTCCTCTTTTCTCTCCCAAAACACAGCTAATACCATTTTAACACCATATAAAAGATTGTCAAGCAGAAGTTTATCCTATAAGAAAGATCTATACAGCTAAAGGGAATAAAGGAATATTGTTAAAAAGATACTTTTCCTAATATTTTACACTTCAAATTCTTTAATTGTTTTTTCCTTCTTTTTGTCTTTAATAAAAGGTTAAAGAGACTGTAAATGGTTGTTGTTACAATGGGATGAAGCCAGTGATAACTTGACAAGAAGTCCCAGATCACAATTAACTTTTTAATATGGTGTAGAAGACTGGACTCAACACTGTAGTGCCTTCTTGTGGCTTGGTTTGTCATAGCAGTTCAGTCTTCTCTAGCACCCCTGGTGATGGTCGCTCTGGTCCTGCATCTCTTCTCACAGCTCAACCCTCTGGCCAGGTCACATTTAAGTTCACCACTTTCATGGTAACAAAGTCCAACAAATAAAACACCCAAGTGTCCTTAAAAAAAAGTTTTCAGCTCTATTTCTGGCCTCTATGGTCCTTACATCCCTTTTCTCAGGGCTTCCAACTGTCCTTATCCCCATTCACAAACCATGGCAGATGCTGATACTTGCTACACAAATGGAAAGTTAAAGACTCTCCAATATGTGACTGTGGTCATCCCGACCAGACCACGAAACATATAACAACTCAATGTCCCATTCACAAATACGAAGGAGGCATCACAGCATTACACTCTGATACTCAAGATGCAATTATCTGGCTTAACCATCTGAATGTAAAATTATAGTTGTTGCTCTACATCTACATCAGAAATATGAAGAAGGATCCTCTTCTTCAGACTCATGCCACCTCACCAGTGGCTAGTAAGGGAACCGAAGCCCTCCCACTCCTCTGGACTCCAAATCAAGGACCCTGTAGAAAGCAGGCAAGGTCTTTTTAGTCAAGTCTATCACACTATCTCCCTGGGCTCCTTCAAACCATAGCCCTTTATGAGGCCTTCTCCCCACAGCCTCACTAGGTTCACTGTTCTCTCAGGACCTAAGTGGTAGACAGGATAATGATAGGATGGTCTGTTCTGCTCATCTCATTCTCTTTATGGTGTCATGAAAGGTGAGACTTTGGGAGGAGGGGAGGGGGCAAAAACATGAATTCCTGGGGGATTCCTTCGGAAAGGCTAATAGGCTCCTGCTTCACTCCAGAAACTCTGGCCTCCTTTGATGAACTTCAAGGATCACTGGAGAAATCACTACCTCAGCACACTAGTACAAATGTTTGGCCATCACCACTGAACCAGCAGGACCCTAGTTTGATGCACGCAAGATCCTGCTCTGTCTTTGCTTCCCTCATGTGTCCTTTCCATGCCCTACTATTTTCTTCCTACCCCATATCTCTGCTTTTGACCTGGTCCTCAGACTGACTAGTTATCAATTCCAATATGCTTTCTCTCTCATTTTGGATTCTTGTTCTTTTGTATATCTTGATCAATAACATTTTGTCATGAATTTTCTAATTGTTTTCCATTGGACTAAGTTGGCCCAAGTCTCTGTACTCAAAACCTTGAACCCAATGAAAGGGTCACGCTAATACCTTTGACTCTCTAGGCCAATTTGCTTCACTGAATGAATACTTAGAGACAGAATACAGTTGCTGTTTAACATTTTAATGCACTCAATAAGGACATTAGTTTAAAAGAAACAGCTGAGGAAAAACAAAGTAAATCAGAAAGTTACGTGCTCAGTTGGGAGAGGAATTATTTAAGTTCAGCACCAATGTGGACTCAAAAACTAATGGATATAAACTGGCCATCAGGAAGTTTATACTTGAAACCAGACAAAGGTTTCTAACAATCAGAGGAGTGAAGTTTTGGAACAGCAGGAGTAGTGGGGGCAAAAAAACCTAGCTGGCTTTAAGAATGAGCTTGATAAGTTTATGGAGGGGAGGGTATGGTGGGAAAGCTTAATTTGGCAATTAACTGATCTTTGACTACTAGTGGTAAGTATGCCCATTGGCCTGTGATGGGATGTTAAATGGGGTGGGTTCTGAGTTACTACAGAGAATTCTTTCTGAGTGTCTGGCTGGTGAGTCTTGCCCACATGGTCAGGAGTTAGCTGATTGCCATATTTGGAGTCAGGAAGGAATTTTCCCCCAGAACAGATTAGCATAGGTCCTGGGAGCTTTTTGCCTTCCTCTGCAGTATCTGGCACAGGTCATTTGCTGGTGGATTCTCTGTACCTTGAAGTTTTTAAACCATTATTTCAGGACTTCAATAACTCAGTCATTGGTTAGGGGTTTATTACAGGAGTGGATAGGTGAGGTTCTGTGGCCTGCGTTGTGCAGGAGGTTAGACTAGATCACTGTTTCTTAACCTGGGGTTTTAGAGGGGTCGCAAGTGCAGAGCTGGTATTGGGGGTGGCAAGAAAGGCAATTGCCTGGAGCCACAGTGGCGCCATGAAACTAAGTTACATGCCTCAGCCCCGTGGGGGTGGGACTCAGGCGTCAGGGGTACAGTAGTTTGGAAAGGTTAAGAACCACTGGACTAGATGATCATAATGACCTTAAAGTCTATGAGTTTAATAGTACAAAATAGTGTGGGCTTCACACTAAGCACTTGCCTACAGGTCCTATATTTTGCATAACCTGAAGCTTCTTTGTTATACAGTTCATAGAAGTCATGCTTATTGTTACACAGTGTGTGCAGAATATTACTATTGTCTGGTTTGTTATAAATCAATACATTTGTTTACTTAGATTTCATAGTGTTGGAACCTCACTCCCTTTGTAACTGTTTTTTGATTATATATGAATTTTTATTTAACTAAAAAGTTAAAAAATAGGACAAAGCTTGCCAATTTGATATGCTGTGGTCTCTTTGAATTAACAGCTAATCAACCAGAATTGTATTGGCTACCACTGGCCTCTTATGATGAAGTGGGTGAAAGTAGGGATTAGGAAAATTTTAGCCTCCAATGTCAAATAAGACTAGTGATTTTGGGTGCGCAATTTGAGATACCATCAATGGGCCTGATTTTCAAAGTCTGATTTTCAAAGTGCACTGCATGTTCTGAAAAATCAGGTTAATTTAAAATGTCTCACCCCAAAACTGAGGTACTCCAAATTTACAGGTCACTTCTGATATTTAAGCCGGCAAAGTATACAGTTTTAACATTTAAATAATTAAAAAAAAATAGTAAGATCCATTTTTATTTTATAATTAAAAGCCATTAAAAATTAGGCCCAATCAACACAATTTTAGATTTAATACAAGATACTGTTTCATCAGCACTGTTATTATTGTATTTGACAACAGCAGGAATTCATAAATTCCTAAATATTTAGGAATTTAGCTAAATATAGAATGCTAACTGTGAACTTATTATGCTTCAAGGTATTTAAAAGATGCATTTTGTTATAAAAATGAGAGATGAACAACATCTAAAAGAAGAAAAAGGCTAGATGTGAATTATTTACTAATTAGACTATTTTTTCTTATTTTTAAGTGCTGCAGAAAATAGGCTTGTTAGTAAGATTGAAACAAGTTTTTGATGCATGCCTTTTAAGGAGACAGCCGAGATATGAAAAGATGCAGAACATTCAAATAGTCAACGAGCTAGAGTACTTGTCAAGTACACCAAAACACCAGATGGTAGTTGGGGATGGAAGAGTGAATTGAGGAGTAAAAACTCAGTTAAGGTGGGGGTGGGGGGAAAGGACATTATTACACTGCTTTATGATGGAAACCTATACAAGTCTCATTCAAATAAAGTCCAAAAGCAGCCCTACAGATCTGAGAGGGTCACTAATTAGACTTGATTTTCCATTGTTCATGACTACCCAAGGTTGAGACAACAGTGCAAAGTGAGTACAAAATGTTAATAAATCACAAGTAATTCTAGTGCCAGACTACGTCACAAATAAGCCATCATTTAAGTCAACAAACAGAGTAAGGATCCAGATTCTTCCCCAACTTCAGCCCCATGGATTCCATTGGCTCATGAGTTTTACCCATTAGAATGCAAATAGAATATTTAAAATACAGTGATATGCCCCTTAAGACCCTATTTAAATCAGGATGGAAACTATTGTGCAATCTCTTACAGTGAATTTCATAAGTCTAACCTTCCACACTACAGAGGAAGGGCTTCTGGGCTCTGCTAGAAGTACAGCAGTGCCAAAAGAAATCAGCAAATGGGTTAAAGGCTTCTAAATATCATAAAGAAAAAAAAAATCTGTCTCAGAAACCACAATTGTGTATTCAGAATATAGGGTTTGTCCGCACATGGACTTTCAAAAAAGTGAATGTGAATTAACTAAAGGTATGAATTTAATGTGGATCAGTTAAACCATATTCAACCCCCATGTAGGTGCTCTTATCTTAAATTCACTTTGGAAGTGAATTAAGCTAAATTATTCAGAATTAAAGTGACCTTAATTCAAGAGTATCCACAAAGGGTTTAATATTGTTTAACTAATCCACTTTAAAAATTCATTTGGATTAACTTTCCTAAATGGCTCTGTGTGAACAAGCCCATAGAAACAGAAAATAGTAAATCCTAGTCCTGTAAAGGAGGTCATGCAGGGGAGATACCAGCACAAAACCCCAGTGAAGGCCCACTTCTACAGACCTCATTGTAAGATTAGAGCCTGCAATACAATTTTCATACAAAATAAGGTTTTGATACCACATGGTATTCTTGTGTTATTCTCTATGTGGAACTCTTCAATGCTAAAGACTCACTCCAGCATGAGAGAGAGTAAACTGGTAGCCAAAAGGTTTTTGGTTATTTAAATGGGTGTCTTTCTCTCGAACCTTTTTGACACAGTGTGTCAATCATGTATACAGTCCTGAGGTGCAACGTCTTTGGATTCCAGCACACTAGGGATGACATTCAGTTTATGATTCATCATGTACAACAAACCATAAAAGCATCTGATGCCTATTACTTTGATATAAAATTTTAATTACCACATTTAACAAATGTGAAAAATCAATCCTCTAGATTCTGTCAGCATATAAAACAGTGGTGCACATCAGAGAACTGTCTGCATTGACAGTTTTCTTCCAAGGCAATATGATGATAGGCATGCAGCAGTGGAGAAGCATGGCTTCATTTATGCATCATCAATCATAATTAGAAGTCCACATACATTTTATTCATGGTCACAGGGAATGATTGGGATCATTTTAAACTAAATATTCTTCATTTGACTTTCCTAGCACAGTACATGAAAAGTGAATACTGTAGTTTTTATTGTTGGGAGGGAAGTGAATGCAAATGATTATAAATAGAGAGTGGTGGAGGATAGGACAAATCCAGGTTTGTGACAAGGTAACTGTCATAGGACCACGGAAGAGCTAACAGGATTTAAAACACAAAACACTGAAATGTCTTCTTGGAAAAACTTTGTTTTGGTGTGTGTAATGATACAACTGAAAGTGTTTGCATTAAAGCATGTGGGATTTCATTTAATTATCATTACTATCAGTCACTTACAGCAATTCCAGTCACTTACCAGCAATTCCAGTCACTTACCAGCAATACCAAGCTACTGTGAGGTTGTACTATCTGCCAGAAAAATTTAAAAATAAGCTTGGGTATGGGGCTCTGAACACAGTCTAGTCTCAGAGATTGGTCCATGTCCCAGAACCATCTGGGAAAGAGTGGTTAATCAATATTGTATTGTAAATACCTCTAAGAGTGGAGCTCAAGTAATCTTATAGCAGCACCAGGAATCCTTTAATATTGAGCAGCATTTTCCTCTCCCTCCCCAACTCTTTTCTCTAAATCATCAGTTTTCTGTCTTCCCAAGAGCAGTGAGGAAATCAACCTCCTCTCTAGCCTCTGTGAAACAATGAGAATACAAATCTATCGACTGTCATGAATTAGTCTAATTCAGTCCATTCATTCAAACTTTTCCCTTAACAAAAAGAGAAGTTAGTGTAGCAAGAGCTTGACAGTTCAAAGCAAGTCTAGAAGAGGAAAAAAGAATGAAGAGGACATGCAATAGACAACTCATCATTGTTTTAGTCTTCATGCATGTATTTTGTTAGGGAGAAAAACCAAACCATATTTTATACATCAATCAATGCATTCCATCAAAAAAGGATTAGCTATTAACTACAGAGGTATGTCTGCAGCCCAGCTATGCTAGGATCTACAGGTGACATGGAAAATCCTTACTACACAGCCCTGCACTGAGTCAATAGGTGTGTAACAGTGATGTTAGAGGGAATAGGAGTTTAGCCATTAACTTCAGTGGGAACAAGAGCAGTACCCAGTGGTTAATTTGTGCCTGGGCTTGTCAGAGCTGAGCCCCAACACCTCTGGGCTTGCTGCATCAGTTACAAAAGTAAAAAAATTGCTTAAGCCCCAGCACCTCTTTCATTATAAATTAAGCACTAGCACTCCCAAGAAGTTCAGTTTATTTTTCCTGTCTGCAGGCTCTGAGCCAAATCCTGTAGGCTTAGCTGAATCCTTACACAGGCAAACTCCAATTCCATTTTTTAAAAAAAATGTGTGTGTGGGGAGGGCGGGAGCATCAGAATTTGTGGACATAGACATAAAGTTACCTTTGGTGAAGGGAAAAAAATGACTTCTCCTCCTCTAGCTTACTCCAGCTATAGGCTTGATTCACTGAGCAACCAGCCACACTCTGCCCACAGCTGCTATTAAGCAGAAGGCAGCTCATGTGGGGATAATGTAAAGACTCACAAGTGCATCAGGAATCAGTCAACAGGAGCTAAGACTACATGGGTGGTCCTGATTTATAAAGGATGTGAATCAAGAGAAGCCAGGATTAATTTCACCCATAATAAACAGCCTAACATAAGACAAAGCTCATGTATAGTTTAAAGAGGTGAAGTTCTAGATTATTATTGTTCTTAGACTGCAGGGAAGTTTATTTTAGTTTTAGTTAATACATGTTTTGTTTAATACTTCTTCTGCTCTGTTAACTCATTATTCATTGTGCTTTGACTTGATGTTTAGAACTATAAACAATACAGATCAGGTTCCTATCCCCAGTAGTTTATAATCCAAAACCCTAATTCTGAAAACACTTGAGTAGGTGAGTAACTTCTACCTACAAGAATAGCTGCATTGCCTTCAGGAGGGTTATTTGAGTGAAAAAAGTGAAGCATGTGTGATTTTCCTGGACTGGGGGAAAAACACTCTAACTGACCTATGTAGGCACTTCCTTATCTACATGTGGGACCTGACTGTACACCCAGCAAGAGCAGGTATCCTCAAGAATCAGTTTGTGAGGTCACAGCCTAAATGGATGAACCACATAACCAACATATGTTGAATCACACCTTTGCAAGTACGCTCATGTCACCCTGCAAATGACACCATCCTGGTGATTGGTACAGTGCATCATAATTTCCAGACCCTGATCAAAGACATCCAGAGATTAACAGAAAGTATTGTACAGAATATATTTGCAGGATGTTGTAGGGGAGCTTCCAAAACACCTGATTACAGCTAATTGCAAGCAGTCATTCATAAGAACAAAATTAAGACAAAATATTTAAGCAAAAGAAAGGGAAGGGCTAATGGGGAGAGGAAGAAATGAAAACTGACTCATGTGTATTGGGGTATATTGTTGGCTTGAGAAGAGATGATCCAGAAAAAATAATTTAAGTTCTATGAAGGGTGGTGAGAAGTATATGCTAACAAACAATCCACCTTTTCCCAGGTTATTTGCCAGGTCACACAAGCAGTAAAGAAATTTTGCTCACTTGTAAATAAAAGCAAAACCAAAGCAGCCCTTCCCCCACCCTTAACATATTTATTATTTTGCATTTCCATTATGTGTCAGGTCATTTTTTATGATGCTAGAAACATATCAGATTGTACCACTTCTCATATATGTTCGGACCCTCCCCCCCCCAGGTCTTTTCAGTTCTTAGTTCGCTGACAGCAGCAGAAATCCAGAGCAGGCAATACAATAGGTTTATTGGGATCTTTTCAAGCAAGCATCCATTAGGAACCCATCCCCCCCTGCATCCTTCACACCAATAAATCTTCCCCCCCCTACTTCCTGTTTTGCCTCAATTTTTATAATGTATCTTAACCAATCATTTCTCTAACAATATTACAAGACGATTCTTTAACCAATCCTAACATATTGTAACATAATTCTTTAACCAATCATATCCCACCACCTTAACTGATCACACTTAGTTATGCAACAGACAGAAACAATCAAAGAACCAGACAGAAATCATTCAAATAGATAATAGAGAACTGGGTACCATAAAGACAAAACAAGAAATGTAGATTTTACAACCACAACTGTTGACAAGTAATTCTTTTGCCAGACAGAATGCTATCAAACCAAGTTTTCTTTAAACATTCTAGGATCTTTTCTTTATCTGGAGGTGTTAGACTAGATCACCATCTTGATAGCTTGGTATTAGATGTTATGTTGGAATGTGACTGCATGCTTCCCGGCTTATGGCCACCACTCCTGCATCTGAGCCAAAGTACAAGGCCTCAGCCTGTCACAGTGAGAGAAGGCCTGTGATTTTGATTCTTTGTTTTATACTCCTATAACCAGCTAAATGATAAGGGTATACTTACAAAACATGGGCCTTTACAGGCAGGCCTGAATATCTATATTCTATATACTAACAATGTAAAACTATAGCACACTGTAATTAAAAATAAACAGAACATACTTTTTCCTGTTTGGTACAACCTTTACCTTGCATTCATATGTTTGCTTTTGATTTTGTCTTGTAAATTTATATAAGCCTAGTAATTTTAAGAAGGTACTATTTTTATTCAGTATTTGCAAAGAAAATGTAAGCAGGATGTGGTAAGCATATTTTCAGAACATTAGGTGAGCCTTCACAAATATTGCACATTGACTGTATATTTTTTAACAATGATCCCTATCATCTAGCATTAGCCATACCTTGTGACATCTCATTCTAGAACACATTTTCTCCTGTTGACTTTACCATAAAATATGTTTCTAAATAGATTATGTGCACCCTATTTTGCACCCTAATAAAGAAAGCAGCTGTTGCCCAAACTTTATGAATTACAAATTTTAAATTGGATTGGTCCATGTCCTGATTTTAGATACCAAAACTGAGACCTAAGCTCTATTTCCAGTCCAGGCCAAGCAAAATAATCAGGGTTTTTTGATATCCATGTGACTTGAACATTGCCTGAAAATGAAATGAAATTAAATCAGGGCCTCCTTCCTGTCCCTATGGATTTCTGTGGAAGCAGGCTTTCTTCTTTTTTCCTTAGATGAGTTAGCACACTGTAGCAAAGAGGCCTGGCCTCCCTTGGAGATTGACAGCAAGGGAGGGCCAAATGCCCTCTGATGGGTGGAACCAGGAAAGCCATGCCCGCCATGCTGGAAGCAGAGGGGTGGAACAGGAACAAGAAGTACAAAAGACGAGCCCTGCAGCTCAGTTAGGCTGGAGTTGCCAGGTGAGATAGATGTATATTGCCTGTTGCTGGAGCCAGATGAACTGCTGGGGTTGCTGCCGGAGGACTGGCCAGAGCTGCCAGTCGACTGAGAGCCTGAAGAGCTGCTGTACTGCTGCTTACAGTGTAGCCTGGGGAGATGGAGGATGACCCTGAGCTGCAAATACACTACAGAGGGGGTGTAGGAAGATGCCCAGGGGTAGCTGACTGCAGTCTGGCTATGCTCCTGCCTGAGCACTGGTTGGTGTGTCTCAGCGAGAGCCCTGCTGACCCAACGGTGGAATATTCTGCCACTATTAAGGCCTGGGTCGGGATGTGATGGAGTCATGTGGGCCTGTATCCCCATCCCCCCTGCTATCCCACTCCTGGGGTGCAGCCTCCCCACCATAGGCCAACAGCCCCCTCAGGCTGTGCTGTAAAGCTCACCTGTTCCTGAGGGCTTGGCCCCTGGACTATTCACTGCTCTACCCTGCTGGAGGGTTGAACGCTAACTTCCCTTTTTGCAGACTGTTGTTCTAGGAGTATAGCAAGGAGGGGTGGCCTCCCTTGGAGACTGACAGCAAGGGAGAGCTCTGCACCCCTACATGACTACACACAGTTTGGTGGGGAAGGATGGCCTTTTGAAGGATGGTCTGTGGCCTGGCCCTGGACTGGATCTCAGCTGGTCTGGGTTCAACTCCCAGCTCTTCTACGGACACTTGGTGTGACCTTGAGCAAATCACTTAAACAGAAATTCACCCTAGTACTGTGGCCGCTTTCTGTCAGCATAAAAAAGCATACACTTCCTTCTCCCTTCCCCCCGCATCTGGGACTATCTCAAGGGGAGTGGAAAGAGGCATTTCCCTGTGCATGAAGAGATGTCCTCCTAGGGGCCATGACAGACAGGGTGGAAGTTAGGGAAGGCCCAGATGTGGGCAGTTGCAAGTCACCTCCTTTCTGTCTACATGGGGACCTGAGCAGGAATGTATTCAATCTCAACTTCTCTGTGACTTAGTTTTTCCATCTGTAACATGGGGCTAATAATATTTCCCTACCACATGGGGGTATTGTGAGTAAAAATAAATTCATTAATGTCTGTGAGATGCTCAGAAACTGTGGTGATCAGAGACATATAAGAATGTAGTTAGCTTCAGGAACTTACAAGCTCATGGATTGTTTTGTATATCACAAAATGCAGCACACGGTTTTGAGAAATCTTTTAAAGAACAACTCTAACCTAACGTTAATTACATGGCATTAAGGCTGCAATGACATGAGACACAATTGTGCATTCCTCACTGTGCTCTCAGTCACATTAATGCTTAAAGGCTATTGTACTGTATTTTCCTTTTTTCCCCACCATCACCAATTTATTCTCATTCACAAACCAGGAGAGATCATTTAAAACATAACTTGTAGCAGTAACAAACTTGAGAGAGGAGTACATCATTATGGATTCACAGTAGTAGGCCCTCTCCTGATAACCTGATGCCTTTTGGCTACGGTACAATTAAAAACAAAAATCCGAGTTCTGATTTCTTTATCCATTAATCTTTGTGTGCCTTCTAAATGGTGAGGCTCTCAACCATAGAATACTGAAATCATTCATCACTAAGGCATTGAAAAAGTGACTTTTGTATAAAACTACAAAAGGCTAATGAATTTTCAATTAAGCTTAATGATAGGTTGTCTAAAGCTGTATCCGAAGCCAGCATGGCTTTTGCACTGAAAATAGGTATCGTTCCAATGTTTTCTGACAGGCATCATGAAATACTGGCTTATCACTCTGAGAAACCCTTTGTTGAAAGCTTTCTTTAACATCTCCTATAATTAAGAGCTTACACACTATGTTAATGGCTGCCATAGAAATGCCCATACATAAATTGAATCGTAGTGTAGATTCTGACAAATTAAAAGTGGCCCTAAAAAAACTCAAAGACTACCAAACAGCTCTGGTCAAATATTTGTATTTACTGGATCAACTGCAATAGACAGTAATTAAAGATGCACCCTGCTCTAAGGGGAAATGACAGTGTCTGAAATCCAACTATATATAATCTTTAAAATGCAGAATTAATGAACTTTACTTATTTGGTAGACATTATATTTCATCTGTTAAAGTAAAACAGACAGGTATTTACTTATGGCTGCCTAGACTCCTCATCACCATAATACTGAGCACCTCACAAATAGTTAATATAAGCTGATAGTACTCACATGAGATAGATAATAGCTACTAGCCCCATTTTACAGGTGGGGAAACCGCATCACAGATAGATGAAGTGACTTGTCCAATTTCATTCAGGAAATCTCTGTCAGAGCTGGGACTAGCACCTAGATTTCTTGACTCCCAGGTCTTTGCTGTAGCCACAAGGCCATCTTCCTCCCTCGTAACTCCTGTGTGTTTAATATACTACTAAGGATTAGTACTGGCCAAAATGTGGCCTTTTCAGTTAATGGGATATTTCATCTTTTCAAAATATGGATTCATTCGAAACTGAAACAAATCCAATTTTTTTTCACATTTCCTGCTAACTCAAAATCCTGGGGGGAAAATAGCTTGAGAAACACTGTCACATGGTATTTCTGAAACTAAATATGCCCCTGGGGACCCCCGTATCTGCTGAGTGAAACTGACGTTATGGTCAGCTTCACTCAGCAGCTAATGGAGCTTCCAGAGCCAGCAGAACCAAAATATTGTTAAAGCTGAGAGTGTGAAAGCCCCGGAGTAGTCTGCATAGCAGGGCTGTCCTGGAACTGCAGACTCAGGAAGTCTGTTTCAGGACTTCCAGGTTCCTGGTTCCAAGCAGGGAGCTTGGAAGTCCTCAGAGCCTTGACTCGAGGTGGGGTTCTCAGGGCTTCCTGCTGCAGAGCTGAACCCTGTTTAGAGCTGGGCTCCCAGACTCTTGGCAGGGAGCTGACAAGCCCTGGCATGGCAGGGCTGCCCTGAAACTGAGGACCCTGAAAGACTAGGCTGCTTAGCTTTGGGGCAGCTCACATAGTGGGGCTCTATTATTCCATCTCCCAGAGCTGGGGGTGGCAGGGAGGTAGAAAAGCAGAGCACACTAACTCTGCCTTGGCAGCTGTCTGGAAAAGTTTTTGTCAGTTTCATTGGCAGACAGTAAAATTGATAAGAGCCTTTTAGGCCAGGAAGGTCATATGCAGGAATAAAATTTGACCCCTTTTGGAGGGGGCATTCTGTGGCCCTGTCAGAGGCCAGAGGAGCTGGTTTTTCCCACTGGGGCCTGGAAGAGTTCTGTGCCTCTGCCAATTATTGGGAAGGGTCATGCCCCTGCTTGTCCCTGCTTGCCCCCCCTTGTACATGCCCCTGAAGGCCAGCAGTTGGGCAGATGTTATGTTGATTGTTCCAGATGGAAAATCTATATGGTTGCAAAACTAACAATTTTCTCACAGAAAATTTTGGTTTTGTGAAAAGGGCATTTTTCCTTGGAAAATCATTCAGACAAAAATACAGCCAGCTTTACTAAGGGTGCACTTTGCTTTGCAACATATTTTTAAAGACTTTTTTTAAAAATGTGTATTTTTAAGTGAATAGTGTTTGCATGAAAAAATGAGGGTCCTAGAAATTGAGAGCCTCTATTAACATAGATATGGGAAATGGTGGTGTGAACTTTGTGCTTTAGTTTTGATCTGTTAGTTTCTGCTCAGATTCCAAATGAGGATGCCAACTAATGCCACTTGAATGCTTAAACTGATGGTTTTTATGATGAAAACCTTGCTCATTAGCAACTACACTGAGACCATTTAATTCATTTCACATAGGCCAGCCAACAGCTGAAGGCTAACAACTTTTGGTTACTGAGATTCATCAGCTTTAAACTGGTGCTTACTCTATGCCTACACTACAGTGCCTATGCTGGCATAGCCCTCTAGTGTAGATGCAGTGTACACTGACAGGAGTTTTTCTGCCAGTTTAGGAACACCACCTCCCCGAATGTCATTAGGTATGCTGACAGAAGCACTCTTGGCTGAGTCTACACTGGGGTTTTTGATGGTATAGCTATATCACTAGGGAGTGTGGGTTTTCCACACTCTTGACTTATATAGTTATGCCAGCATAAATTTTAAGTGTAGAGCAAGATCTAGCAACAACAGAATCTAACACATAATCAGCCTCTGAACTATCTGCTCTTCTTTGTAGCCTTCTAAACATAAGGATAGTCATACCATGACTGAGAGGAAAAAGTCAGAGGCTGAAAAACATTAAATTCCAAGCCCTATGAAAAAGGATTACATATGGGTTGGAGGTTTTGGTAAGAGTATTATTGAATGTGGTCTTACTTTCCTCAGCTATGAAAATGCCCTGAGAGTTCTTGGAATGTTTGTTGAATTGTAGTAATTTACAAAGCATTGGGCCAGATCCTCACCTGGTGCAACTCAGAGCAGCTTCACTGAAGTCAATGGAGCTATGCTGATTTACACCACCTGAAGATATGGCCCAGAGTTTTCAGTCTTATATTATTTCACCTTAAGACACCTGTTGCTTTATGTACATTCAAATGTTCAAGTTTCTTTAATTTTTTTTAAAAAATCAGCTGCTATAAATCCAGAAAATTCAAAGTTAAGGTTAAAATTTAATTTTATTTATTTAATATATAACATTCTTATAAGGATTTTTTCACTTAAGTGGTGGATGTACTCTAATACCCTTAATGTATTTTGTGTGGAATCAAAAGATCTTTAAGAGTTTTTTGAGTCAGTGGTGTTGAAAATATCCCTTATTCAAAATGCAGGGGGAAGAAAGAATGGGCACACCAGCATGGTTACAGAAGAGAATGCTCTTAAAGCCTTCAGGTTCAATGTCTGACAGAGATGAGTGTGTGTTGACAGCAATACTTGATTCACACTGTAGAGGGAAATTCAAATGAAACTTCCTGTGGGTTCAGATGTCATTCACTGTAAAAATAGCCTTATAAATGAAAAGACCTGTTATTCTCTTCCATTTCCCGGCCTCTTTCTGGTTAAGATGTCAATTACCATTTGGAAGAAAACCTTATTATGAGAGTGTCTATAAAAGAAGCAAATATGGTCTGTCAAAAGATCTTGCTCCACCTGAAAAAGGATCTTTGTACATACACCTTTGTTATCACCTCCCAACAACTTTGAAATGTCCATGAGACATTTCTGTTATTTCTTGAAGCATTGCCATTCATGTATTATTCAGTTCATGCAACACACATTGCAGAGAAAAGATGCCATGTCACTATAAATTACAAAACTGTAAATATGTTGACAGAGGCTGGTTATTTCATAATAAACCATGCAACTGAAGCTGGAGGAATTTATTATGTTGCTGGAATTATGAGATGCGTTTATGGGCTTTTCACAACTGCATGAACAGAGAAACTGTACTTTCTAGTTTAGGTTAACCCCTTTTCCAGATTCTCAGAACTTTGTCTGACTAATTCTCTCTCAGGTAATTTTTTTTATACTTTATACTAAACCAGAGTGATGTGTGTATATGTAGACAGTTTGAACAAAATGTTGTCTTTTGTGCATGAAAAAAATTGCAGGATAAGTGAAATTTTGCAGATGGATAGCTCAGAAACATCTGTTTGTGGACACATCTGCAGAATAGAATCATAGAAGATTAGAGTTGGAAGAGACCTCAGGAGGTCATCTAGTCCAACCCCCTGCTCAAAGCAGGACTATAAATAGCTCAAGTTTGTTCTCAGAGAGATCTAAGGAACAGGTGTAGTTTGTAAACAAATGAGAAATGTTACATATGTTCAGTAAAATTCTGCTAGCCATCCTTTTTATTTTTAATCAGTCTAAATAATCTAATATGGCTTACAAGTATTGGATGATACTGAACTACTTCACATTTGAGGTGATCTAAAATTTAAGAGTGTGCTTTCTGAGGGGTCATACAGAATGAGGATGATACTAGCAGCTAACTGTGTTTGCACAGGCAGAGTCAGATCTTTGTGAGGCCCTTTTTATGGGTGAAATTCACTTAAAAATGAAGCTTAAATGGGAAATAAGTGGTGTATAGGCTTTGTACTGGCACTCTACACAGAGTGAAATTCAACGCATGAACAGATTTGGAAGGCATATTTGAGTCCATATTTTTAATAGAAACTTTGAATTGAACTTTTACAAGGGCAGCTGCATCTGCTAATGAGATCAGAAGTTACTGAGCAGTAAACCAAGACTAGTAAAACTGAAAGTTAGCATTAATCTTAGCACACGGCTAAAAGATTTGAGACACCAAAGAAAACTACTCATTCTTTTTTGTGATCATTTATCTCTTTTCATTGCAGGGACTTTAATAAGCAGCAATCAGTTGGAGTCTAATTATTAGCATAAGCTTTGCAGTAATTCTTAGTTTCTGGAATATGTTTTCCTTTGCAACAACTTGGTGTTTCAAAAGAGTTCTGTTATACTGCTTTGTCTCATTGGTTTTTTTTAATAGTATTAATATTTGTGATACCTGAGTGAAAGGCCTGATGCTTTCTTCCCCTGCTTACAAACCCAGCTATTCCATGAGTTCGTGATTTTTGCATTTTTCTTAGTACTGGCTTGAGACTCAGCACATAAGATCTAATATAAATCTAAGGTCTTTATATAGTGTCTAACACCAGGGTATCTAAGCACTGCATAAAGTGAAGATACACAAAAGATGTTTTCCTCCCTCACTCTTTGTTCCCATGGAAGTGAGTTGCTTTCTTTTCTGTAAACTTTTTTCCTCTAAAACTCATCTTATATCTGACCATTTTATGCATATTTTCTTGAGGCCTACAAATCACAATAGTAACTTTACTGACATTTATGTACATGCACCAAAAAGAAAACATTGTAACCACACTGCTAGACAAAAAGGGCAACTCTCACCCCAGTTTTTGTTAATTAACATATATAACAGTGTAGAGCATGCTGTGGTCTTCTCATTAAAGCAGACAGAGCTTTTATTTAACAACTAAATTCTCATATTTATAAGCTTCATAGCTCTAACTCCAGACCTCACTGTAAACTGTGGCTGCTTGTTCCGGCCCCTGCAGCATATAGCTCCACCATCTAATATGAAGGGTGACCTCTACAGCCACACCCTGGCCTATACTCTTACACAACACTAGCTGCCTGGCACTCTGACGAATCTCCATCAGAGAAAGAAGAAAGCTGATCATGGGAGCATTCCCATTAGGCAAGGCAAAACTCACTGAGAAAATAGGACTGTTGTGTGGCCATGGCTCAACCATAACACACTCCTTATCTGCTTCTAGAGGATCTATCCTTTTCAAAGCGTAAAATAGCAATGACCTATTTGTTCTGCAGAAACAACACCATTTGCAGTGAGACTGTGGCCCACAGTGTGGATCCAGCCCAAACAAGGGTGGACATGAGAAACAGAACTTTCAGGAGAACAGCAAAATATTGGCAGAACAAATGTTTGGCATAGAGCCTGCTGTCAGCCTCTACAAAGTATAATTTATTACCAGTCCTGAAAAAGTGCAGAATTCAGAATGGAATTTAGTTGCTTAAACTGCAATTGACTTTGGAAAGAATAACTTACACACTTGTCTTCAGCCTCCTCAGATGTATAACCCACAGGGAACTCTCTAGCTATGTTCATTCTCATCCATCTTTCAACTGCATCAAAAAATCCAAATTCAAAATGTACCACTGAGGGGCACCATGTTCTTTCATGATACTCCCTTCAGGACCCAGAGTCCAAAGATTACACTGATCCATAAATAGTGTCACGGATATTATATGTACACTGGTCTTCATTTTACTTGTCTATTTCAGAGTAGTATCAGCTAGAGCTTTGTAAAATAACATCAAATTTCAAACTGTCTGATCTGAGTTTTAGCCCTGGTCTACACTTCCCTAGAAATTCGGTGGCAGTCGACAGGAGTTACGCAAGCTACAGTGTGTAGCTTGCGTAACTCCTGTCGACTGCTGTACTTCCCTTCTGCGTGCCACCTTCACTGCACTGCACCGATGGGAACCGTGTTCCCGTCGAAGCAGCGCTACGCCACTTGACGGGGTGGATTTACTGCATCGACTTCCTGATCAACTGAGCGGGTCTTCACTGACCGCTCAATTGATCCAGAAAGATTGATCTGATGGTGGTGACTTTGCTGCCATCAGTATAGACCTACCCCTAGATTTGAGCTTGGTAATGACAATTTATAAGATTCAAACCCTGAAGCCCCACAAACACAGCATGCAGGGTGGTAGGATTTAAGGAAGCTGAGCACAGTCAACACTCCATGTGCACTGCAGAAGCCAGAGTTAGAGGGGAGTGGGTTCACTGATGCATCTCTGTGGATCTGGACTTGTTATAGGCAGAGCAGAATAGGCTGGAGGATACATACCAGGGGTGTCTGCAGCACATGGGAGCAAGAGTGGTAGTAACTATCAGTTTCCATATTGCAATATGAAGTAATTAAGGAGGATCTCCATGGTTACTCAGGTGACTGGAATGAGGAAACCATACTAAGAATAACTATTCATTTCAAAAAATGAATTAGAAGTAACACAAAGAACATTGTCAAGATGGCACATGTGGAGAAAGAAGCATGGATCTGTTCTGAGGACATGGGTGGGAGCTAGGAACTCTTGACTCCTAATTCCACTGCCAATACTGACTGTGGTCTTCAGCAAGTAATTTACAATCTCTGCTTCACCTTCCCCAGCTGTAAAATGGGAATGATATTTACCTGACAGGAATAAATTATAATTAGCTAATGTGTGTGAAGCTCTTTGAAGATGTTGGGTATTACATAGAAGTGTAGGGCTGGAAGGACTTTGAGAAGTCATCTAATTCACTCCCCTGCACTCAAGGCAGGATTATGTAATAATTAGATTATTCCTGACAGGTATTTGTCTAACCTGTTCTTAAAAACCTCCAATGATGGAGATTCCACAACCTCCCTAGATAATTTGTTTCAGAGTTTAACTACCCTGACAGTTAGAAAGATTTTCCTAATGTCCAACCTAAACCTCCCTGGCTGCAGTTTAAGCCCATTGCTTCTTGTCTTATCCTCAAAGGTTAATGAGAACACCCTCCTTCTTTGTAATGTACTTAAAAACTGTTCTGTCCCCCCTCAGTCTTCTCTTCTCCAAACTAAACAAACCCTATTTTTTCAGTGTTCCATCATAGGTCATGTTTTCTAGACCTTTAATCTTTCCTCTGGACTTCCACCAGTTTGTCCGCATCTTTCCTGAAATGTGGTGCCCAGAACTGGACACAATACTCCAGCTGAGGTCTTATATATTGTGACAAAGCTCTTCCTCTACCTCGGTGGGTACAGCACTTTCTTCTAGCAGTAGGTCAGGGAACTGCTTCACCCTTTAGTGTTCTTCCACCCTGTAGTGGTGGGGAAAGGTAATACTGCCACTCTAAGATAGCTGCTTCCAGATGGCTCCTGGTCCTGTCTCTGGCTCTCACAGGCCCTTGCCTCTTTTCTGGGACTCTTGCCCCTCCAGTGAAAGGCTGGTGGGAGGAGGGTGGTCCTACCCTCGACTCTGGGCCCCAACCCAGGGACTGTCCAATAGCAACCTCGCACTGTGGCTTCAGGAAAGCTGCTGGCTTCTCTGCGTTACTTCAGTGCCCCTTGACTTAATGTCTGGATCCTGCTTGGACACGGGCCCTTCCTGGCCTCCTTGCCAGGGTAGGTTCTTGAACTCTGACAGCCACACTGGGCATGGTAATGATGAACCAAATGTCCAGTTTTATCTTCCCCTCCAGGCCTGGGAAAGGCCCTTTGCCCTCTTTGGGCAGGTTTCCCCCCAGTCTTTGTACCTGCAGGGTTTCTTCTGTCAGTGTTCTGCTCCTTCTCCTAAACACTCCTGGTTTCTGACAGCATCTTGCCTGCTCATACACTCTTGGATAGGTCACCTCACTCTCACAACCCTAGCTGCACCCTTTCTCTGGAAGGGAGACTTTTAACAAGCCCTAGGCGGGGCCTTGATTGGCTCCCAGTGTGTTAATTAACCTGGAGTAACCCCTGCTCAGGTACCAGGGAAAAAGGGACTTGGTAAGCCTGAGGCTGATATATTGGCCTTCTAGCACTCTCTGGTAGCCATCTAGTCTGACCCTGTCACAATATTTATATACTATTAATGTTAATTAATATTTGTAGTTTCCATATGACCATTAAATTTACTGCCTGTGAAACTACCCTAATGGTCAAACTTAATCTAACAAAAGCAAAACAAAGGCCATTCCTCCATCCAAATTCACCGAGTGCTTCCTGACCCCTGCAGAATTTCTTGAACTGTCAGCTATTTATATGTACACGATGGAACCAGCTGAAATGTCAAGGTAAAACGGCTAGTGTTAATGAAAGCGTGCATTTCTAAGTTTAAATTACATCTGTGGTTGCCTGGAATTGGAGTATTCTGAATGAGTTACGGCCCATCCGCTGGCCTTGTAATATCAGTAAATAATATCATAAAGTTCTATAAATTCATGTGGATTTTTTTGCCATAGCAAAACTAATGAGACTGATATATGTGCATTTTTTTCTTGTGGAATGTCATGAACAACCAGATCAGCCCATTAAGTCAATTTAAAAGTTATTTGCATTGCTGGAATAAAACAGCTTTCCCTCTCCTCTCGACTGAAGCCCTAATTGGGGTCTCAGACTGAGAATAAATCTCCCATCAGATAGAAAATTACAGCCTTGCTTTGTTTTTGATGTGTGATGTCCTCTGTGACTGTCTTTTTAAGAACTCTTGAATTATAATGACATCTAAGGCTTCAGCTGGTCTTACTTCTTCGTTTAAAGAACCACTGATGTAAACAGTATGTTCTCAGTTTGTTTTTCCCTGTTTTGTTATTAGCTGAGCAAGTGCCAATAACAAGTTTTACAAGCCAGCATCACTCCACTTTTCCTAGAAAAAATCTCAACTATAATGCCACACTGTTTTATTTCTTCATTCAATAAATAAACTGTTACATTTTCAGGTTGCTTGACATTTTTTTTTCCTTATTTTATTGGATATTTTCTCCTTTTAGTGTGAACTTACTAATGAAAGATGGTGGTTCAATGCCAGGTTCAATAAAATAAACTTTTATGCCAGCATTACCACAAGCGAAGGACATTTTTGCACACTCCACACACAAAGCTTATCATATGTGTAAGACCCTTGCAATTTTGTCAGCTTGGACAATACTGCTCAAAGCTAGTGAGGGAGTCATTGTTCAGGGCAGGCTCGTTTGCATGTTTCAAATGCATCCTCATCCCAGGAGTTGAGTTATTTAGCCAGTTGGGAAAAGTTTGTACATTATATAAGAGTTATTGTGTGCCCCAGCGTGACCCAGTTGAAGAATGAAAGAAGAAATGAAGACACCACAACTACTGTAATGGTTGGATTTCCTAATATTCTTATCTGTAGGACACACAAGTAGGATCCAGAGGCCTTAGCTGAGATTTGGGGCTCCAATTTACTAAATTTTGTACAAAGACATTGTAAGATACAGGCCCTGCCCCAAAGAACTTACAGTCTAAGTATGAGTTTACAATCTAAAACATATCTGTACATCTAAAACATATATAAAAGATTTAGGCTACAAGGCAGTGTGCACTCTGACCTTCCTCCATTAAAGAAGTCTGGGTAAAATTAATATTGTTGCCCATCAGAGAGATCAATGGAGCAGGAAGAATTTGTCATTCCTAGAAGCTACAGATCCTATGAAAGTCACATTTAGCTATAAACTGTAAATCATAGTTCTGTTCTAGCTATTGAAGAAAATAACAGAAGCAGACCTCAATGAAATAGGGATCTGTAAATCCCTTATCTTATGCAGCTTTGCCTATTGGGAGAAGATAGTGTTCTATAGGAGTGTGAGCTCTATGCAAATCCAAGGGATTCATTATTTTCTGCTCGGAGGAAACCTGAAGATATTGGCTCATCCATTAATAGAGGACTAGTGCTAGCAGGACTTTCACACCAGACGTTTCAGATAAGGTAGAAAAACAATTGATATAGATGAACAGATGCTGCAGTCTTCAGTCTGGATCTGCTTAGAAAACAGAAGAATTCTTGTGACACAGAGTTAACTTAAATTAGTATTCACAATAGATGAAAAAAACCTCAAAGGGTGAGAAGTGAAACAGTGTCTACATGCACGTGAACTAAAATAAGGGAGTGGAGAGACAATGCTTAGAAACTCTACAGGTGTTACACATCATACTTTTTATTCCTTAAGTGTGAATGTAGAGGCAGCAAGATGAGTGAAAGGACCCTTCCCTATAGCAGTTTATATACAAAGGATAAACTGGTCCTGATCCAATGCCCACTAACCTCAGTGGAATCTTACCATTGACTTCAATGGACGTTGGATCAGACCACAATAACATTTGTTTAAAAGCATTTTAGATGCTATTAAAAATACTTACTTGTTTACATTATTACATACAAATATTTGTATACCAAACAAATACGTATCACACTCTGTCTCTGAAAGTGCTTGGGTATTAAGACCTAGAGCAAAATCCTGATCTTATGCAAATTGGTGTAACGCTAGTCAAATCAATGGAACTATACCAATTTACACCTGATGAAGATTTGGTCCCTGAAGTTCAGGTTTTAAATGAAAGAAGTCTAGACTGTGCTGAAACAAAGTGGTAGGCTGAACTGCATTGAATGGCTATTTTAACAGTACAGATGCACTACATAAGCATCCAGATATCCCAGCTGTAACAGCTCTATTACTCCAAAGGGCGTGCAAACGTCCACAATACCTTTCCAGTCTGCTCCAACCTTGACCAAAAAAGACCACCTCTACTTCCTTTCTCTTATCCTTTGCCTGTGTTATCTCTTTAGATTGTAAACTCTTTGGAATGGGGAACTGTCTAGCAAATAGGGCCCTGGTCTTAGTTGAGGCCTCTAGGTACAACTGTAATACAAATAAAATGATAATAATACAGGTGAAGGGATCATTCTCAAAATGTATTCAATCTTTGATCTTTCCACTGAGGTTCCCTTTAGAATTGTCAATCAGAATTGTTTTATATAATTCTCTGCTGGAGACTTAGCTGAGACCACATCATTGATTTTTATAGGCTTTTTATTAAATGCAAACTGGCACCACTTATTCCCCAACAAAGAATATAGAAAAAAATACAGAGAAAGAGAAGACAACTCTTCCTCGCCTTATTAAATGTACAAGAAATATTTTGTGAAAAGGTTTTATGCTTAGTGTGTTCTTAAAGCTCATTAAAAGCTCACATTCTTTGCTTTGGAGGAAAATATAGAAGAGTCTCATTCTCACTCAGGCCTGGTGTTGAGTCATAACCTGTCCTCCAGACAATTTTGCTCAATCCTCTCAACAACCAGCAGTTGCAATTTTCAAATGCAATCAGGCAAAAGTAGCTACTTTTGTATGTTGTCAGGCTGAAGATGGCAACATAGAAAAAGAAAGCTGCTGTGCTGCTGCAAGAAAGACAAAAACAAATGCTTTAACAGTTCTGGATGATTCAGAAGCAATCATGCCTCTCCAGGCAGCTTTCCCTACTATTATTTCATTTTCTACTTACAGCTCTTCCTTTGTAAAGTATGCAAACATGTATCCTGGTTTGGCTGTCAGGTGACAGCACCTCAGTAGAATAGTGTCTGTTTCCATAAAAAGGAAATTTTTGTCTATGTAATTACTATCAAGGGCATTGGATGGACCCCTAAATTCATGCGACTTCCATTAACATTAATGATGTTCTGATCATGCTTAATGGGCCAAATCCAAAACCCACTGAAGTCACTGGGAATCTTTCTTGAATGATCAGGCCAACTGAGATGAGAATAGATCATGTGGAGTCTTTGTGGAGGGCTGACCAGACAACCAAAAATCCTTTACAGTTGTTTTTGTGTATAGTATCTATTTACAGACAAAACCTTCATTTAACATCATTTAAGGTAGCTCTCATCAGTAAAATAACCATAAAAGAATAGGAAATACAAAAATAAGAATTAAAAAAGATTACAAGGTTGAAAAGGCAGTATTCTCAAATTACCTCAATTTGGCACTTTTGTGTAGCTGCATTATGATTCAGTCTTTAATCCTATGATCCCATATTATTATTTCCACAGGACCCTGGCCTCATCCAGTGCATGAGAATGGATCTGTACTATCATAAATCAATCTTGTGTAATGAAGGAGTCTGTTGTCTGGAGGACCTCTGCCTCATTTATTCAGTAGTTGGAAGGTTTATAATGAATGAGGCAGGGGATTGCAGGAAGAGAAAGGATGATCTCGTGGTTAGGGCAGTTGAATGCCATGCTGGAGACTCGAATTCTATGCCTGCCAGTGCCAGCAAGTTGCTATGTGATACTGTGCAAGTCACTTACATCAAACTTTTCATGAGTAGTCATTTTGGATATAATTAAAGATTGTAGGATAATACATACACACAAGGGAGCACAATTAATGCTGCACAGGCAACACTAATTTGGGCATTTTGGTTTGTGAATTTCCTTACTTTTTAATAGAAAGAAAATATTTGTGTATATTTACTATTTAAATAATAAAGTACTTACACGTTTATTGTCTTCAATGTAGATGTTACTGCCATTGTTATCTTTGTGAATCTTCATTTTTCACCACTCAGTGCCATGTTGACCAATATATTGAAAGAAATTAAATTAAATTAAATTAAATTGTACGTGCTGTAGTATGTAGCCTATCATTTAAATAAGCTTTTCTACCAGATGTCTGGAGGATAGCTAATGTGACACCAATTTTTAAAAAAGGCTCCAGAGCTGATCCTGGCAACTACAGGCCAGTAAGCCTAAATTCAGTACCAGGCAACAATACTAAATGAAACTATAGTAAAGAACAGAATTATCAGAGACATAGATGAATACAATATGTTGGGGAAGAGTCAACATGGTTTTTGTAAAGGGAAATCAAGCCTCACCAATCTATTAGAATTCTTTTAGGATGTCAACTAAGATGTGGACAATGGTGATCCAGTGGATATAGCATACTTGGACTTTCACAAAGCCTTTGATAAGGTCCCTCACCAAAGGCTCTTAAGCAAAGCAGGCAGTCATGGGATAAGAGGGAAGGTCTTCTCATGGTAATAAACTGGTTAAAAGATAGGAAAAAAAGGGTAGGAATAAATGGTCAGTTTTCACAGTGGAGAGACATAAGTAGCAGGGTTCCTCAAGGCTCTATATTAAGACCAGATTGTTCAACATATTCATAAATGATCTAGAAAAAGGGGTAAAAACAGTAAGGTGGCAAAGTTTGCAGACGATACAAAATTATTCAAGATAGTTAACTCCAAAGGTGGCTGTGAAGAGTTACAAAGGTATCTCACAAAACTGGATGGCTGGGCAACAAATTAGCAGATGAAATTCAATGTTGAAAAATGTAAAGTAATGCATATTGAAAAACATTATGCCAACTATACATACAAAGTGAAGGAATCTAAATTAGCTGTTACCACTCAAGAAAGAGAGCTTGGTGTTATTGTGGATATTTCCCTGAAAACATCTGCTCAATGTGCAGGGTCAGTCAACAAAACTAGCAGAATGTTAGAAAACCATTAGGAAAGGGAGAAATAATAAGACAGAAAATATCAAAATGCCACTATATAAATCCATGGTACCTCCCACACTTGGAATACTATGTGTTGTTTTGGTCATTCCATCTCAAAAAAAGGTACAGAGAAGGGCTACAAAAATGATTAGGGGTATGGAAGAGCTTCTATGAGGACTGATTAAAAAGACTGGGACTATTCAGCTTGTAAAAGAGACGACTGAGAAGGGATATGATAGAGGTCTATAAAATCATGAATGATGTGTAGAAAGTGAATAAGGAAGTGCTATTTATTTCTTCACATAACACAAGAACCAGGGGTCATCAATAAAACTAATAGGCAGCAGGTTTGAAACAAACAAAAGGAAATACTTCTTCCCACAGTGCACAGTGGAACACATTGCTAGGGGAGGTTATGAAGGCCAAAACGACAACGAGGTTGAAAATAGACTTAGATAAGTTCATGGAGGATAGGTCCTTCAATGGCTGTTAGCCAAGATGGTGTGGGATGCAACCCCATGCTCTGGGTATTCCTGGCCTCTGACTGCCACAAGCTGGGAGTGGGTGACAAGGGATAGATTACTGAATGAGTGCCTGTTTTGTTCATTCCCTTTGAAGCCCCTAGCAGTGGCCACTGTTGGAAGACAGGAGGTTGGGCTAGACTGACTGTTGGTCAGTATAGCTGTTCTTATGTTCTTATGCTCTTAGGTATTTTTAACAAAACATTTTAAAGCAACTTCAGTTATATTGCAACTTCCAAATGACTTTTTCAAAAAGATGTAACAGAAAACAGAGTCAGGACTAAAATCTGTAATTTCTTTTTTTATAAGGTAAATATTCCTCCCACATACCCCCTCCCACAATTTGTAAGCATCTAAACAACATATGTGAAAAGAAAGGGCATTTTGTATCTTATTTTCATGTAATCCCTTTTTTACAAAGGTAACAATTATTCTTTTAAAAGAATTAGTGTAACTTACCCTAGTTCAAACCCAAAGGAGCATAGCATGATCTTATTCAAACCCTGGAGGATTTGCGGTCATTACAGCTCCTCCTGGAGCCCTTCTTTGTAATAATGTTATGGTCCTCAGAAGGAAATCAGTTATCAAAGGCAGCCATTATCATGATTACCAATGCAACAGTGACTCTCTGCAAGCATGCAAAGAAACTGGAGGGAGGCAATGGTAAGTGGCTGATCTCTCTGATGTCACGATGTTCTCAGGCAATAGAATGGGGCAGCAAACGAACAAACAAACAGGCTTTTCCAATGTTCCAATTGTCCAAATTCCCTAAAAAAGTCAACAACACAGAAACACAAAATGCACATTGGAGATTGTTCCACACACATACATTAGTAGATAAAATGTGATTCAAATTCCCACAGGAATATTGACAAAAAATGTTCCAAGTAAAAGTGGAGATGCTGAAGACCCTGTTAACTAAGATTGCCTCAGAATTTTCTGGTTATGGTCTTGCTAGTGCCAAGTAAACCTAAACTAACTCTTAGTTAGCTCAATGTTTTGCATTTTAAGTATATGAAATGCACTTAGATCATTGGTGTAAAAGGATGAAGTTTAAATAGACAAATGTGAACTAAAAACTGTTTTATTTCCTTTGGAACTCTTTTAATATGTTGTCTTGCATTTTAATCAGTCATTTCCTTGCTGAGACCATTGGCCTCTTAAAAGCTGTTATACTACCAGATAAATACCCTGTAATGATTACCTGGGTTTGGACTACACATTGTCTCAGTTGCTTTTATCACACTGTCACAAACTAGAAAAGAAGAGATAAACTGATAGTGAGGTCAAAGTGACATTCCTTAATCATAGTTCTAGACTTTCTCTCCATGGATTCATGCAATTCCCACTGTCTATAAAGCACCTGATATGTGGTGTGCAACGCAGAACAAAAACGTGATTCACATACAGTGTAACCAAACAAATGTTATCTAGTGCACAGTTGTTTATGTATTGTCTGGACAATAGCAGTGAGATTCAAGGGGAAACATTCACAACAGTGATATATGAACCTCAGAATGTTCAGAGACAGAACTTTAACCTCCGAAGCCTTAAAAATTTGACTCAAAATCTTTTAAGAACTAGTTTTCTCCCAAGACTTTAGGCACTTTAGACTTGTTTGAAAACTAAAGCTTTAAAAATACATACATAAATAATAAACCATAAAGTTAATTGAATTTTTTTATAACCCCAAAAGCATTATTTGCGATTTTTGTGCAAATTCAGGGAGAGGTGTGAGTGTGTCTAACCTGCCCCTTCCTTCCCTAATTCCAGACTTTTGAACAGACCGAAAACTTAATCTTCAGCTGTGCCGAGTACACCTTGGGAGCAGGAGCACCTTTCTGCCTGTCCTCAAACCTGGGGCTGACCTTTTCCACAGCATAAGTTAGAGCAGTTATAGGGCTCCACTCCAAAACAACCCTTTAAGGGCCATCACACATGGGTGCAAACTAGAGCATCTCTATCATCTTAGGTACTTATATGGCCCCTATTATTGCAGTATCTGAGCACCGCCCAAACTTTAATGTATTTATCTTCACAACATCCTGTTGAAGGAGGAAAGTGCAATTATGTCTGCATTACAGATGGGAAAACTGAGGTACAGGGAGACTGAGTGACTGGCCCACGATCACACAAGAAGTCTCTGGAGGAGACTAACCATTGGATGCTTCCATAATCCATCTCAGAGTCTGCTGTAACTTACACAGGGGTTGAACTTTCATGAAGTCAAATTTGTGTCTCCTTGGATCCTGTGCCAAGCAGAGGTGCACTGGATAGCTATAGCTTATATGCTTCTTGCCAGGAGTAAAGAAAAGTGTGTCTGGAAAAACAGCAGTGGGGCAACTTGCATATGTTGGACAAATATTAAGTCTTATCCTGGTCATTTGCTGGGGTCAGGCCTGCTGAGCTCACTGGTAAACTTTTCTTTCTATATAGCTGTCAATGGGTATGTGTCATCTGCAGATTACCAGTTAAGTTCTGACAAGCAATGATGTAAAAGGGAGAAAAAACAAAGCCTGATACCCAGGTTGAACATGTTGTGCTAACAGATAGACTAATCTGGTTTTGTCTTGTAAACTGAGTTGCTTTAATATGAAAGTCACTGACGGAAATATCAGGAAGTTGTTTTTCTAATAACTGTGCTAATGCCAATTAGCGAGCTACTAAAACTATTTCCTTTGGTGCCAGGATGTGCGATGGAAATTTCTCATTCAAGCCCAACGACATTGACAAAATTAAAGGAGTGTAGCACACATCAAGGAATATCAGCTCATGCTGGGATGCCACCTTCAGAAATAAGCCCTATTAGAAGTAGTACAATAGTTTGGAAGAGAGGCAAAATATGGTAGACATGATATTTAGGAAAGCTCAGCAGACAGTCAAGTAGATTGAGTCTAGCTAGGTATAATTAATACCCACTCATGTCCCGTAGAAAGTTAAAATCCTATACAATTTTATGGAGCTTCTTAGCAATAGCAGTCAGTTACCCTTTGCAAAGCAGGGGTTGTAAACTGATGTGTAAACCAGCTGAGACTTCCCTTTAAATGTCATATTGAAATCTGTATTCACTCAGTATGGTGAGAATAAAATCAAGAGTACAGTTAGTGTAATTAGATGCTTTATCTTGCTAGCAGCTGTTTGCATAATGCTTTGCTGATTATTAAAGTTCTGCTATTCTGCAGACAAGCATCTTCTACCACCACTTGCTATATTAGAAATTTAACTTCCTTTGTATATATTTTTCACATTTCCCTCCATGTTATTCATTAATGTTGCCATGTGAAGGATTACAGAAAAAACACTGAAATTCTAATCACATATTCCAGCACAACATGAAGGAATTTTTGTGTTTCACTTTCCGATTAACAATGTTCTAATGTGTCTTTGCATCTAAATAAACATATTTACATTATAAGTATACATATTGTGAGATAGCGAGGGCAGAGGACAGTAGGAGAGTGCTTCAATTTGCAAACTAGGGTGGGTGGGCGGGCGTGAGCCCACCGCTCAAGGCCTTTCCCCCAGCCCAAGGGGAGGAGCCACCGGACCTAGAGAGCAACTAATTTCGGGGGACAACAAATGTAAAAACAGGAAGGGCGTGAGGGTCAGAGGTATAAAAGAAGGGAACTGGAAGGGGACACCGAGCAGAGAACCCCAGACAGCGCCCACCGATCCTGGAAGGTGTCCATGGAGCCGGTGGACGCTGCCCAGAAGAACTCCGCCCGGGTACATGAACGGAGAAGGGAACGGAAATAGGCCCCACAGTCGCAGGACACCTCCCCAGCCAACCTCCCCTCCCTGGTATTGAAGACGGCGACTTTCTCCAGGGCCAGGAGGAGGTTGACGAGGAGGTCCTGTGACTTTGTGGGGCCACGGACGGGGTGTGCATAAACAAACAAGTGTGGGGAAAAGTGCAGCCAGAACCTCAGCAGGAGGTCCTGCAGGAGCCGGAAGAGGGGCTGCAGCCTGGCGCACTCCAGGTACGCATGCGCCAGGGTCTCCCTCGTGCCGCAAAAGGGGCAGGTGTCGGGGCGGGGGGTGAACCACGCCAAGAACACACCCGTGCTCATGGCTCCGTGCAGGAGCCGCCAACTGATGTCCCCGGTGGGCCGTGGGGTCAAGGTGGAATACAGGCTGGCCCACCGGGGGTCCCCGCCCTCTAGAGGTGGCAGCAGGACCCGCCATTTGGTGTCGGGGCGGGATGCGAGGGCAGGGAAGTGAAGGGTGTGGAGCACGAGCGTGTAAAGGTGGTCTCTCGGTGCAGTTCGAAAGGGGACTGGCTGCAAATCATGCAGCCGGCTTGGTGCGTAGGGAGGGGGGGGCCAAGCGGGCTCACGGGGCCAGGGCCTGATGGAGAGTGCCGGAGGGCCGGGGCTGAGGGGTGGGCGGGGAGTACCCTCTCCCAGAACTCGCACGAGGTAGGCGTGAGCAGCGGGGGGCAAGGCTGCCCTCACCTCCTGGAGTACGTGCCAGGGGGGTACGAAGGGTGGAGAGCCCCATGCACCGAGCCAGTGCGTGGGGATCCACCCAGTCCCCCCGGGCGTAGTCCAGGAGGTCTCCGATCTTGGTGACTCCCACCAGGACCAGTCTTCGTCGCACCGAGGGGGTCTCCGCCACCTGCACACCGAGTTGTGGGTTGTGAGCAGGGGCTCCGTGAAGAGATCCTCCCCCTTGGGGAACAAAGGGGGCCTGGAGGCAGAGAGCAGCCTCCAGGTCCGGGGGAGGTCCTGGTAGAAGACCGGCAGCTCGGAGGGGTCTCACGGAAGACCCCTCGGGTGGAGAAAAAAGAGCTGCCGGTCGTATCGGAGCCCTTGGAGGCGGCGGAGGAAGGTGTGCGCCAAATGGCTCCACGCCGGACTACCTGCACCATAAAGGAGTCTCTGCAGGGTCTGGAGGCGGAAGGTGTGGACCTGGCTGCAGATGCAGCACAGGCCCTGCCCCCTTCCTCCAGGGGGAGACTCAGAATCCCTGCAGAGACCCAGTGCAGTCCTGGCCAAAAGAACTCCAGAACTATCTTCTGGAGGTAGGCCAGGAAACTTGGGGTCGGGACCAGGGTGTTGAGGCAGTACCAGAGCATGGACAGGACCAGCTGGTTGAGGACCAGTGCCCTCCCCCAAAGGGAGAGGCACCGGAGCAGTCCTGTCCAGCTCCGTAACCGCCGCACCATCCTGTCCGTTAAATCTTGCCAGTTCTCCACCAGGGAGGGATGGGTGGCAGAAAGATAAACACCTAGATAGAGCAGCGGACCCGCACTCCACTGGATGGCTTGAAGCGAGGGTGGGAGGGAGCTTGCCCGCCACCTGGCCCCTACCATCAGGCCAGAGCTCTTGGCCCAGTTGACCTGGGTGGAGGAGGCTGCTGAGTAGATGGCCAGGCAAGCCTCCAACCGCACCAGGTCGCCCGGGTCCTGAACCAGAAGGAGCACGTCGTCAGCGTACGCTGACAAGACCAGCCTCAGCGCTGGCTCACGGAGCACCAAACCTGTCATCCTCCGACGGAGGAGACAGAGGAAGTGCTCAATGGCCAGGGCGTACAGCTGGCCCGACAGTGGACAGCCTTGGCGCACTCCACGCCCGAAGCTGACCGGTTCGGTCAGGGTCCAGTTGAGCTTGACCACGCACTCCGCGGAGGCGTACAACACCCGGAGAAAACCCACAAAGCGGGGCCCAAAGCCGAACGCCCGCAGGGTGCCCAGGAGATACCCGTGGTCCATCCTGTCAAATGCCTTCTCCTGATCCAGAGACAGGAGGGCGAAGGACAGACCATCCCTTCACCCAAGCTCTAGGAGATCCTGGACCAAATACAGATTGTCGAAGATGGTGTGGCCCAGGACGGTGTAGGTCTGGTCGGGATGGACCACGTCCTGCAGCATGGACCCCAGCCTCAGGCAGATGGCTTTGGCT
This sequence comes from Emydura macquarii macquarii, assembly GCF_026122565.2. Lineage (NCBI taxonomy): Eukaryota > Metazoa > Chordata > Testudines > Chelidae > Emydura > Emydura macquarii. The sequence continues at coordinate 7,243,099 of NW_027133377.1, forward strand.
ACGATTTTGTAGTCCGTGCAGAGGAGCGAGATGGGACGCCAGTTCCAGAGGTCGCGGAGGTCCCCCTTCTTCGGCAGCAGGGTGAGCACGGCCCGCCTGCACAACAGGGGGAGCTCTCCGCTGGCCTTGGACTCGGCCCAGACGATGGAGAGGTCCGGGCCGAGGACATCCCAAAACACACGGTAGAACTCCACGGTCAGCCCGTCCATGCCCGGGGATTTGTTGGTGGGCATGAAGCGGAGGGCTTCTGAGAACTCGGCCAGAGTGAAAGGGAGCTCCAGCCGGTCCTGGCCACCCGTGCCGACCGTGGGAAGTTCGTTCCAGAGCGTCCTGCAGGTGGTGGCTTCAGTTGGATCCGGGGAGAAAAGGTCGGCGTAGAAGGCCCGGGCCCTTCCACGCATCTCCACCGAATCCGTGAGGGGGGCGCCATCCTCTGCCAGAAGGCAGGTGACGTGCTTCCGGGCCCCCTGTCTTTTCTCCAGGGCGTAGAAGAAGCGGGAGCCGTGATCCATTTCCCGAAGGGGACGGATGCGGGATCGAACGAAGGCACCCCGAGCCCGGAGCTCTGCGAGGGCACGGAGCTCCTCCCGCTTCTCCCGGCACGCTCCTCAGAGGGATGGATCCTTGGGGCTGGCAGCCCGACGCCTCTCCAGCGCTAAGACCTCCCGCTCCAACTGCTCTATCCCCGCATCCCTTCGCCGGCTGTCCCCCCGAGTGTAGTCGCGGCAGAAGAGCCGGGCGTGCACCTTCTCCACGTCCCACCAGCGCCGCACCGAGGGAAAGGCACACCTCTGCCCCCGCCAGGCCAGCCAGAACTCCCACAGGTAGCAGGGGGAGGGAGGGAGGATTCGGGGGCGGAAGGTGGAGGAGGGGAGGGACCAAGGAGAAGGGGAGGAGTTGAGACAGGGGTAGGGTCATTGGAAGGGACAGGGGGAGGAACAGGGTCAGGAGTTGGTACAGAGTCCGCGGCAGCTAAGCCAGCGGGGCGTGGTGTCTCTGGAGTGGGGCCGGGAGATGGAGGGTCGGGCGAGGCAGGGGGGACGGCCTCGGGGTCGGGCTTAGGAGCCGCACCATCTGCGGCTCCACACTCCTGGGGAGGGAGAACTGGGGCAACGGGCGGCCATCCCGTGTTGGAGGGTAGGGAGGCCAACTGCCCGGGGCCTGACTGGGCGGCCCCAGCCATCGCCCCCAGGGCTGCAGTGGCCGCGGCGGAGGTGGCACTGTCTATCGGGGCGGGGGAAGGGTCTGGAATGGTCTGGGGGTCAGGAGCAGGGCCAGCGGCTGGGGAAAGGAGGGAAGGAAAGGGGGAGGGCGGTTGAGGGCCATCCTCAGCCGAACCCTCCGGGTGGGAAGGTTCGTCCATCCCCGGACACGCCGGGGTTAGGCCCAAGGTGTCTATCTCCTCCCTAAGGGAGGAGAAATCTCCCCCCGCCACCACAAGGTCCTCCTCAGCAGGGACCGAGGAGGGAGCAGCCTCAGCACCGTCAGGGGGTGTGAGGGGCGTGGGGGCAGAGGGGCCTCCGGCCGGGGACTCCTCGAGAAGGGACTCTAGGAGGGAGATGGTACCACCCACAGCTGCCGCTGCAGTCCCCTCGGCCGGTGCCACCCACCGGGCCTTGGCAGGGGGCGCGGTGGAAGGCCTGGGTCCAGCAGCCCCCTTGCGGGATTTGTAGGGACACTCACCCTCCTCCGAGGTGGAGGGCTGGGCGGTGGGGGCAGGGCCGGGGGAAAGAGCGCAGGGGACGGGGTATGGGAAAACGGAGGCGGGGTAACAGGGGAAGGAAAGGCCTCTCCCTAGGGCAAGCCCTCTCCAGTGCCCGCCGAAGGCGGCCCTGACTCCCTCTCCCCTGCAGGCCCCGCCGGACTGCTCCAGGCGTCAGCAGGGCCCGCCCGCTCATCTGGGCACACCGGGGGAGGCACCCCCGGGGCCTGAGCAGAGATGGCAGGTGGTGGAGGAGGGGTAGCCACAGGGACCGCATGGCTGAGGGGGGTGCCGCCGCTGGTCTAGCTGGCACCCCCCTGGGTCCCGGGGGTCCCGGGCTCCCCGCTTTGCTGGGCTAGGGGACAGTCCCTCCACATGTGCCCCGTCACCCGGCAGAGGAAGCACCAGGCCTCACCCGTGCTATAGTGGACCCGGTACTGGGCCCCTTGATGGGGCACCAGAAACAACACCTCGAGCGCCTCTCCGCCACGCGCCACCGGCGGCAGCTGGAGCTGCACCCGCCGGCGGAAGGAGAGGACGTGGCGGAGGGCGGGGTCTTTGCAGCCGAGGGGAAGCGGGCTGATGACGGAGATGGGCTTCCCCAGGGCAGAGAGGAAAGGCAGAAGGGCGGCATTGGGGAGGAAGGGCGGGACGGAGGTGAGGACCACCCGTACGCCCAGGTCTTCCAGGGGCTCCACGGGGACGTGGATGCCCCCTACCGCCAGGCCCGTCACCACCGCCTCCTGGGCGGCGGCCTCCGATGCTAGGAAGAAGACCACCTTCCCGTACATCTTGGAGGCCGCCACCACGTCTGTGGGCCCCACCACCCGCGCCAATGCCCGCACGTAGGTTTCGACGTGGGGCGAGGCAGGCACCAGGAGGCAGCGGACCCCATGCCTCCTGGTAAGGGTGGGGAAGGGGCCCCGGCCTCCAGGGATGGTGCTGGAGGCAGTGGGCGGAAGACACCCCCAGAGCTGGTGGAGGGAACAGTGGGGGAAGGGACAGCGGGGGAGGGAGCAGGCCCCACCACAGGCGGGGGCGCCGCCCGGGCAGGGCCTTTGCCCTTTTTCTTCCCTTGGCCCTTCTTCCCGGCCGAGGGTGCACCCCCCTGAGCAGGGGGGGGCAGGAGCTGGAGCAGCGGCAGAGTCCCTAGAGTCCCTCCTTGGGGCGTCCACCGCCAGAGCCCCAGGCCCGACGGCCGGTGGCCTGGTAGGGGTGGCGGGGGTAGACGCCTTGGGCGGGAGGAGGGGGCTCAGGGCAAGGGGCAGGAGCATCCAGGGAGGGGGTCCTGGCCCCAGACACGCACGCCATCCTGGGGAAAGGTAGGAGTGCAGCGGGAAGGGTGGGAGTTAAGGGAGGGGGGCGGCAGAGGAGACGAGAGGGAGGGGAATTAGAGGGGGAAGGGTGTGGGAGTGAGGTTGGAGGGGCGGGGGGAGGGAGGGTAAGGGAGACGGGGTAGGGAAGTGGAGAGGAGGGGGTGGGGGAAGGGGAAAGGTGAACCGCTCCTCCCCGCTAGGCTGAAACCAGGGGAGGAGGGCACCAGGGCAAATGAGAAGGAGGGGGGGGGCAATCCAAGCAGGGACGCAAAGAACACACTCACCAGCCCAGGTGGAAGCACCAGCTCCTCCGGCTGCACTGGGAACAAGGGCTATTTCAACTCAAGGGGGGGGGGGGGGTGCAGTGTAGGGGGGGGGACGGGGGGGCCAGGTAGAGGGGGGCCATGAGCACCATGGGGCGGGAGTACTGGGCCAGGGCAGAGGGGAAGCTGCAGCAGAAGGGAGGGGAGGCGAGGCCAAAGGAGGGCTGGAAAGGCCCAGGGGCAAGCCCACTGAGCCCGGGCGGGGTAGGGAGAAAACGAAGGCAGGGTCAGGAAAAAACAACCCAACCAGGGGTAGACAAACAACCAACCAAACCAGGGGCAAGGGAGACAAACAAACAAACAAACAAACCAGGGAGAAGGCCACAGGTTGGGGAGCTGCAGAGGAGGCAGGGGGCAGCAACAGGGAAGGGGCAGGGGTGCCCCAAGGGCTGGGGCCCAGGGGCAGCAGCAGCGGAAGGGTGCTCACAGCAGCAGCAAGGGAAACAGCAGGTCCCCACAGCCAGCTGGGGGGCAAACAAGCAGCTCCCCAGCAGGAGAGTGCGTGAAGGGAGGTATGTGATCCCAAGAATGCTCAGGGCTCTGTTCCCTGCGGATTAACTAAGTACCATTAGGGGGCAATTAGGGGCAGCTGGGGCCAATGAAGGACCAGCCAGGAGCTTCATAAAAGCCCTCCGCCCCAAACAGTCAGGGCACAAGCAGGAGGAGTAGGTGGGGCCGGGCCGGGCCGGGCCGGGCCGGGCGATAAATGAAGGTATCCGGCTCAAGGAGCCAGAAGGAGGGGGAAAATTAGCCCCGGGGAAGACGGTGCAGCTGGGAACACGGCGCCAGCAGCACATAGCTGCCTCTCATAGGGCCTCTGGGCTGGGACCCGGGGGAGTGGGTGGCCCCGGGTCCCTATCCCCCTCCTTAGGGAAGCCGGGGTGACTGGACATGCCCTGGCCCACTAGAGACAGTACAAGCATGGGACCCACTAGAGGGGAGCTGACGACTGCCACAATATGTATGATATTCTTAAAGTTCAGTCAGCTAATACCTTTCGCTTGTATAATTTCACACATTTAATCTTAGATTTCACCTTACAAAGACTCTGTGTGGAACTGCAGATTCATTCAAAATGAGTTTTTACATATTTTTCACCTTGTTTATGTAAATAAAGAACAAAAGTAACTGTGAAAGGGAAAGTCTTTTGGTCTATTTTTAAATAATTATGCATATGTTTTTAGATCACAGGACATATTTTATGTTTCTATTTCCCTTCTTATTCCCATATATTTTAGAATCGTTAATAGTTTATTGTAATATTTTTGTTTGATCACTTTCTGTCAGATGACAGCTCCTTGTTAATTTATTCCCAACCTACCTAAGGATTAGATTCTTAACTTGGTGTAGATTAGTTAGATTCTTAACTTGGGACTTGAGCTATTCAGGTCCCATTAGGATGAAAAAAAGTTGCATGGACCAAGGCTTGAACTGAGAGGAAACTGGAAGAAAGCCAAATGACTGACTTTGTTTAAGCCAGAGAAAATGTGTTCTTTTCCAGTTTTCCTTCATTTCAAGCTCTGGCCCCCATGACTTTTGTTAACTCTGATGGGAGTTTAATGGCTAAATCATCACACATTTGGCTGAGAATATATTTGTAAGGACTTGATCCTGCTCTCTGTCACTATATCTCCGGCCAATTCAGATGCTTTATATGTTGGAAATCTCATCGTAAGCACTAGCTCTAGTTTTCTATAATTCTGTCGCTGTGATCATTGCTAAATCCAGGGCCTATCACAGAAAAGAATATTGCTGGAGCTATTATTATTAACTGAAGTACTTTTCTGTCTGCCATTAAAGCAGAGAATCTTTAAAATGAACTAACACCTTTTTCTATTGTGTCATGGAGGAGGTGGTGAAGGATAATGAAGATGAGGTAGGCTTGCTCTTTTGTTACCAATCGCATTACTGCTTAATGGATTCATTTGGTTTAGCACTCTCTCTGCTGACCTCTGAAAAGCTGCCCTAGGCAGGCAAATAGAAAGAAAGAAAGAAAGGAAGCAAGAAAGAAAATTATGTTTGATAATTAGAATTACTTTGCACTTAGAGAGAAACTAGTAGACATGGACACAGGAATACGTAAGACCACAACATTCTTCTTTAATAGACTCAAGGCTCAAAGCAACAGCATAGGCTATCCCATAATGCTTTAGCCCTGTTATCTATGACAAGCTAGACAAGACAAAAATATACAATATATTCCTCCCCCTTTAATGAAAACATCCATTTAACAAGAACAATACCCAAGAACAATAACTAAACAAGGGAATGAGGGTAGACTGCCTCATTTCCCAGCTAACCCTGGGGATTATTCTTCTCCATAAACATGGCCTTGTCCTAGCTACAAATTCAACCATTGAGGAGGCCTTCTCTTCCTAGGTGGATTATGGAGGACTTCTGCTGTTCTCACACAGGGAGATGTTAGGCGGGCCTAACAATGGCCTCAGGACTTGTAACTTGAACAGGTGAGGGTGTTGTATCTGCTGCAGAGGTGGATGGAGGAGGACAGTCAGAAACAGGCGACTCTTGACGCGAGGATACCTCACCTGCAATGGTGAGGTCAGGCCATTCAACTAGAGATGTGTCCTAGGGACTTGTATGACCTGGCAACAATTAATCTAAATGTCGCCGCTAGATGAGATCATTTGCAGTCTGGACAGTGTAGGAAACAGGTCCTTTGTTGGTGATGACTGTAAGCAGCGACAAATTTAGCTCCAGAAGCATAGTTCCGAGCTAGAACAGGCTGCCCAGGACTGAAGGTTTGGTCTTTTGCTCTGTGGACATGTCTGATGACTTGGTTGTGCTGTTGACATTGCACAACTTGTTGTGTTTTGGAGGGTTTTAGCAGATCAAAGCAAGTACACAGCTGTCATCCCATCATCAGAAATGCTATAAACACTGTAGTTGTAGCATGAGGTGTGTTTCTGTACAATAGTAAGGAGGTGTCCAGTTGCTTTTGAGTGGACAAATATCCCGTGCAGATTTTAAAGCTTGCTTCATTGTCTGCACAAACCTTTCTGCTAATCCATTAGCAGATGGGTGGTACAGTGCTGAGGTGATATGATGTATCCCATTTGCTTTCATAAAGTTTTCAAACTCTTGAGAGACAAACTGCGGTCTGTTGTCTGGCAGACCAAAACAACTAAAGATTTCACGCAGTCTCTAGATAATATGTTCAGCAGTAGTGGACAGCATTACAGAGATTTCTGGCCATTTGGAGTGGGCATTGACAACACCCAAGAACATGCTTCCTTCAAATCGGCTGGCAAAATCAACATGAAAATCAACCACGGATTTTCAGGTCAGTCCAATGGTTGTAGGGCGCCAACTGACTCACAACTCACAACCAACTCACACTCCGACATGAAGTACAAGCTCTTGCCTTCTCTTCAATGGCACTGTGCAGGCCATGCCACCAAAAGTAGCTTGGTGCAATTTCTTTCATGTGCACTATTTCACAGTAACCTGAATGTAATTGTTTTAACATCTGCGATCTCAGTAGTGTTGGAATAATGACATACATCCACCAGAACAAGCAACCAGAATGGGTTGATAACTCTATCCTCCTGGACATGTAGGGATGAAGGTCAGGTTTAATGTTCAATTTCACAGTGATTCCTTTCATCCTTCCTCTTCAAAAACAGCAGCATGTTTCTTTAATACAGCTGCCAGATCTGTTTCTCCCTTAGCCATCATGTGCACTTCTGCCCAATTCATCTGGATCTTCTTAAGCCATGACCTTCCATTTAAGGCTAGGTAATTGCCTTCCACCACAAACTGTGGCAATTGAGCAGTCTGTCCACTGAGCTCCACTTTAACATCAGTAGTACCCAACTTAGGTACAGCTTCTCCAGTGTACATCTGTAGAACAATTTTGTCAGCTTAAGTGGAAGATGCTTTCGCTTCTCCTTATACACAGTGTCTGAGACCAGCAAAACTGCTGCTCCTGTGTCCAGTTCCATGCATAAAGGTTTACCTTCCAACAGCTGGGTTACCCAGTATTCATGTGAGCCAACTGCCAAGGACAAGATGTGGAGTGGCACTTCTTCTTCTGATCGGGTAACACTTTGATTATCCTGGGCCTGTTCTACCAAGTGCAGATTTTTCTTTTTGGTGCGCCAGGCACAGGTTTCTTTTTCTCCAGTTTTCCTGTTCTGTTTGACTTTTCTCTCTTATGTTTGCAGGCACACTCAGTGTGTACCTTTTTGCCACATTGACACACTAGGTCTTTACATAAGCATTCCAATGCATGGTGGCCAGGCTTTCCACAGAGGTAACATTCCCAGCTTCCCACTTTCTTGTTGGTATGTTCTTGTGACATCTTATGCACTCTGGTTGATGCATTTAGTTGTTGTTCATTCTTTGCTGCCAGTTCCATGGAAACTGAAATTTCAATAGCCTTCTGCAAGGTGAGTTTAGCCTCCGTCAATAGGCTCTTTTGTATTGTTTCACTGCACAGACCACAGACTGGCCTATCACGCAGAGCGTCATTTAACACATCATTAAATTCACAGTGCTCAGCAAGCTTCTTAAGAACTGCTACGAATTGGGCAATTGTTTCACCTTCTTCTTGATTCCTTTCGTGGAACCTAAATCTCTCTGCAATTACCAGTGGTTTTGGGAAAAAAATGTGCTTCCAGGATTTTTACAATGTCACTGTAAGATTTTGTACCTCATTTATCAGGCTGCGCAGCAAACTCAATGTTTTAGCTCCCATAACACTTAAGAAAGTTGCCACCTTCTTATCTTCAATTCCATTTGCAACAACAAAAAACTCAAAACGCTCAGTATACAAGCTCCATTGCTCAACAGTTTTGTCAAAAAGTCCTAGAGGCCCAGTAAGTGTAGCCATTTCTGTTTTTATTTTAGTGTCTTTTATTCACATGTACTGGGGCTCATTTCACACACAATTACTAGTAATTTCCTTTTACTAGCACAACTCTTCCTTCCTCTTTCGTCTGTCTGCTTTACTGCAGCCACACAGAGCGGCAAAGAGTTTTCCTTAACGTTTTACTCTTGCTCCTTACCAGTGGCAGTACAGGCACAGGTCCATCGTCCTCGTCGCCACTTTGTTATGTTTGATAATTAGAATTACTTTGTACTTAGACAGAAACTATCAGACATGGACACAGGTATACTTAAGACCAGAACATTCTTCTTTAATAGACTCAAGTCTCACAGCAATAACATAGGCTATCCCTTAATGCTCTAGCCCTGTTAGCTACGGCAAGCTAGGCAGGACACAAAATACATGAAAGAAAGAAAGAAAGAAAGAAAAGTGAGCCAGCAGCTCTCCTAGGAATTCCCAGACTCTAGAGAATCAACACCACATTGAGTGAAAGCTTCCAAAGGGGTGGGGGACAATTAAAGGTAGCAAAACATAATTTTACTGCCTGTTTGAAAGTATTCAGAGATGGTTCTCTGACAAACCCTGTATCATATATTGAGTTTCCAAGCTTCTTCCTTCTAATCTCTCTAATATTCTCTTGCCTTGTATTTTAGTTCTTTAGTGCTGCACAGGGGTTAGAATGATTTCTTTACCAGGACACAAGCTGTAAAATAAGGGTCAAATTCTGATACACTTATTTCCCATGATTAATAGCCCACTACATGACTAGTCCCATTGATTTTAGTGGCATTATTCAAGTAGCAAGGTAATATTCAACAATGGGAAAACTAGCAAGACGGTGTGGTTGTAATGAAAGCTTGCTTTCCTCTCCTCCCTCAGCTTGTGTATTACCTACTTAGATTGATTTTATATTTTTCCTTCACAAAGGCAGGACAATAATCTGCAGAATCTAATTTAAGGTTACTGAAGGCCAGAGTCTTGTAAGGTTTCCCACTATGCAAATATTATCTCCTTCCTTGATAAACTGTGTCCACAGTTCTGTATATATAATTGAGTGAACAATTTTCAATGCGTCTTTTCACTTGTCAATTAAAAGTCATGTTGCTTTACTCAACAGTTTGGTTTCCAGTGGTTTATCAGAGAGAACATACAACATTAACAATGATTTATCACAGTTTCAGTGTGTAATAGTCAACAATAAGTATTGCTTCCCACTGCATTTACCATCACTAACAAGGAAAAAAGCGTGTCTCTCTCACCAACAGAAGTTGGTCCTCACCCACCTTGTCCCTCTAATATCCTGGGAACAACACGGCTAAAACACCACTGCATACTTATGCTAAACTCTCTGTTCGACCTTGTATTTAACTGCAACACTCTCAGTACCTTTCCCAGACAAGACGAAGAGCTCTGTGTAGCTCAAAAACTTATTTCTTTCACAAACAGAAGATGATCCAATTAAAGATATTACTTCATCCACCTTGTCTCTGTAAAGAAAAAAAGAAATTAGTCTTTCAGAAAGGAGACAATTCCTTACATTTTGTTTTGTAATACATTATGTTTTGAGTACGCAGAACTCCAAAAGAAGCTTACATTACTGGAATGAAGGATAAAATTGTATATTCCAATAAAAAGTTGGAACAAGCCGACTCAATTTACAGAAGTAAAGGAGAACAGGAGTAGATGATAATATATTTTATCCAGTTGTGTAAGTGACATTTACTGAAAAGAAAAATTACTATCAAACAGTATCAGGAAAAAAAAAGAATATTAGCTTCAGGGTCTCCCCCTCATCCAAAATTTCATGTATTTTACTAGATTCCTACAGATAAAAGTAATTATTTGACAAAAGAACAGCAAGGAAGAAAAGTCATATATTCTTTATGTTGATTTATTTCAAATTCCACACTTGAGATGAATTCCTGGCCCCATTGAAGCCAAAGGAGAATTTGCAAATGATTTCCCTGAACCAAGATTCCAATCTAGGAACTCCCATTGCTGACAAGATTGAAGGTAAACTCTAAAACATCTTGGACAAAATCTTTATTCCTTACATTGGACTTATTCCTGTAATCCTTACTTAGAAAAAGAGTGAAAAATGACTTGTTTGAGCAATGATTACTGGATCAGGCTGTCACCCCTTAACTGAGGCAAAGCTCCTGTTGAAACCAATGAGGAAAAAGATTAATTATTTAGGCAAAAATTCCATTTGAGGTCTCTATCTTTCAACCCTTACTCAAGTAGTCAGTCAGAGTTGCTTGTACAAGTAAGGGTTGCAGGATCAGACCTTCAGTCAATGGAAATATTTCCTTGGGTAAGGACTCTAGTATTTGATCCTTGTTTCAACAAGAAAATTAGAATCAAACAAAAGGTAGTCTCTCAAAAACGTGGGTTTCTCAGGGTGGATTTCCCTTACACTGGATTCCTTACTGCAGACAGCTCTCACACAGAACTCATGGCAAGTTGAGCACCAAGTACTTTATTTACATGTGAATGGAACAGAACAAGTTCTCCACAGCTCAAGGTTCTTACATTCTTCTTAGGCTCAGGTGAGAGGAGGGAGAGAGGTAATCTCACTGAGGTTTTACTTCTGTGGTTCTTCCTTGAAGCCTACCCTACCCTTCTCTTCCTCTTCTTGTCTCTCTGTTCTCAATTGATGAGCTGAGCCATTCTATTAACTGATTAATCATTCAGTCCTTGACCAATTGTCTCCCTAATTTGCCCCATGTGCATGTACTTATTATCCTTAGTACCCAGTGTGGTGAATCAGCCTAAGGCTACTCTGTCATAGTGGGCTTTAAAAAAATCTCTTACAGGAATTTTTAAAGATCAGGTGCTTGCCTCACATGTAATAAAAAAAGTTTGAGGACAAAATTCTCCACTGAGATCTGAATAGTAACACTCAACTTCAGAGTTCTGCCCTGTATGTGCTGATCTTCCATTAATATCCCTCCCATGTATGGCCCACAGAATGCTAAAGTTCAGTACTATTATCTGGATGCAAGAGCAGACCTTTGCCTTTAGTGAACAGAAATTGCAAATTCATCTTCATTTTTTGCTCCAAATTAGTCTGATGACAGCTTCAGAAATGAACAACCTGACACTTGTTTCACTGGAGAACTCTTTCACCATCCTCTTCAATCTGTCTTGACTGCACGTATGAACAATTTACTTTTCCCCAGTAGGTCAACTGAGATTTTTAAAGTGGTTTCTCACTTACTTTCACAGATCCAGTAACCACCCCAAACATACCAAGAAATCTGTTATCTGCAGCCAGGCATTCAGATACCAAAGAATATGCTCTGAGGAGCAAGTCTGGGATACACACTTTTACACACTTAAAACCACCTTTGTCAAACCAGGACACTCCACCAAATAAGCAATCTTAAAATGATAGGACAGATTCTAATATGGCAAGGTTGAATTATAGCTTACTTCAGAAGCAACATTATACAGTTCACTGGAACTATTTGCAAAGTACAATGCTCCTCAATAAATGAAATTAAATCTTGTGCAAGTAGTTAGCACAAATGCATCTATAACTTTTACACACAATGTAAGCTTTTAAAATATAGTTTGAGTGGCACTTACATAGTGTATTGACCTTGGGCTGGTCATCTGCACAACGATTTATTTAATTGAATGTGAGGATCCAAGAATTTGCCGCTATATCTTTTTAAATTTGCTTGTTGCTTGCCTTTTGTTGCCTAATGCTAATAAGGTTGCTTGCCTTTTGTTATATATGGTAGTGTTAATGCATTTCAAGGTCATTGTCTATCTACCTCACATACAAACATTAGTGGAAAAATAAAGCATCCCTTTACTGCTGCTCCTCTCTACATGTGTGTAAACATATTCCTAAGAGGTACATTTGCTTCCCATGCAGTGCAGTGTGCAAGGCCAATTAGCTTTAATGACAGCTGCATATGTGGGTTTCAAGGAAGAATATGCTCCTGATAATTTAATTCCTCCCTGCCGTACAAGAGCAAACATCCTCATCACAAGGGAAATGTCATATGATCTCCTAGCTGTCTCAGCGGCAAGTACTATCATCTGGGGAGCGGGTAAACCAAAATAGAACGCATACAATCAAGTGCTGGCATATTAACTGTCAAGGTTTTTATCAGACTTTGCAACAGCTGAGACTGTTTACAAACAAGCAATGTGTAGAATGGAGATGATTTTTTCTCCATGATAGATTGTTGGGGATGAATTGCTCTGTCACTGGAGGGAGCTAAGATTCCTCTAGGCAACATCATTTTGTATAACCCACTCCTTGTGCTGGTCCCAACCAACAGGTAGAAGAGGTTTTCTTTTTCTGTTATTTCAAGGGAAAGGGTGTTTTGGAGATGGGAGTAATCTACTCCTAGGGCACCTCTGTACTTTTCATTTAGGTCACATGCTGATTCCTTTGGCTATTTGCATAGTGTATTATTTGAAGGGTTCCTCATGGGAGTAGTCTGGATGAAGGAAGGAGTTACCCTTTATAGGAGTAAAATAAATTAGGATTATGTGCTTTGCAGCATTAATCCATTTCCTGAAGTGCAAATGTAGTTCCCTTGCATGGTCACACAGGCTGTAAAGACAGCCACTGAAGTTTTGTAGTGCCCACATGCTATGAAGCTTTGTTCTATACTGTCCCTCTGCAGTAGCATGCAAGCATTTGTGACCATGTGACTGGAACAGGGAAGGGTGTGGCATGTAGCAGTGAAGTAATTTTACCCCATATTTGGCGGGGACAAAAAGTTGGCTCCACAGATGCCTGGTCCCTGATGACTTCACAAGTAGAAGAGACCAAATACATGATTTTTTGATTATATGGGGCCAAACAAAAGAATCTGAAAGAAAAAAATCATTTCAGGTTGATAAAAAAGAGAAAGCGTTTGTTTTTATTTGCCAAAACAGAAATCTGAAAAAAATGACATTTTGTGTTGAATGAAATATTTTGTTTGACCTGAAGTGATTCCCCCCCCGCCCCCCCATTTTTTGATTAATCAAATTCTGTTTTCAAGTATTTTTTACCCTTGTGGTTCATTTTTTAAATACCTCTAGCTAAATTTCAAAACAAAACTGTAAGGGCGTCGGTGCCCACCTCTCGGGAGCTCCCCCCGCTATAGCCCATGTGTGCCTTCAATTTTTTACTTTTGAACGGGGTGGCAACCACCTCTTATGAGTGACGCCACTTCCTCGGCCTATGGTTCTTTCAGTAGGTCTTAGCAACTCAGCCCCCTGTCCGAGTCTCACACACAGTCCCTCCCCCCTTCCAGGGTATATAGTCTCTAGTTCTTTCTCACAGCCCTGACAAGGGACTGTAGCACAAAGATTGCCTTCCCAGAAACACTGTCTTCTTTAACAGCCCAATAGGGGCCCATCTCGGTACCCTCAGTCTGCATCCTTTCAGCAGCTCTCCCTGTGCTCTGTCTTCTACCAGACCAGCAAGCTCCATCATGGTACCCTTGCCTAGTCTGGCTAGGATCTGGCCTCAGGCCCCCTAGTCTCACTGCCCCATGGTCCTGCTGCTCTCCCAGCCAGCCAGGCATCTGGTCCTCCCTCTTTAAGCTCCAGGCAGCAACGGATTGCTCTGCATCTGTCCAAGGCTTCCTCTTATATGGCCATATGGCCCCTGATTGGCTGCTCCAGCAGCCTCTGATTGGTTGCTCCCATGCAGCCACTGTAGGCCACCTGGAAAACTTCTCCTTTGCTCTTTTTCTGGCATGGAGTGAGACTATGCCATGAGGTCTCCAGCAGGGAGCATCCAGATGTAGTCTACCCCACCACAAAAACCTTATTTCAAACAAAAGGGTTTGATTTATTTTTAAGTATAAAGCTGAAGTTATTCACCTAATATGACCCAAACTCACAGTTTGTCAACCCAAAACTGCATTTTTCTTCAATAAACGATTAGTCTGATTTTTTTGCCCACTCAATTCACCAGCACTGCTTCCACACAGCACACCCTGTGCCCTTTAATTCAGTTTCACCTTTATCTCCCCCTCTAAATCCATCCATCCTTCTCCACAGCTATCCAACTCTCCTCTATCTCTGAGGACACCCTATTTCCACCCCCCTGGTTCCCATTGTAGAGTTTCCTGCATTGAAGCTAATGGGACATGGAATCATTCATCACCTCATGAGATCTGGCCATAACTGACTGGTTTTTAAAAAGATAACAAATTGTGAGGGATAGACTAGCTGGTCAGGGCACCCTACCATTCCTAGTTATTTTTCACAGATTATTATTATTTACTAGCTACTTAAAATCCTATTAATGGTTTGGTCACATTGCCCTTGAATACAGTCTCTCTCAGTCTCTCTCTCTTTTTTCCTTTCCCATTGACTTGCTTTGCCTTGCAATTGCATGCACACACAGAGGCAAGGTCAATGTCCAAAGGGAAGCACCACTATCTCTCTGCAATGGGATCCCCAGGGTGCAATCTGAACTGAATAGCACTGTACCCCCTTAACTCTCTAGCCTGGGCTGTCTCTAGCGATGCTTTGTAGTGACAAGCAGCAAATTCCTCGAAGTGCTGTTATCTCTCAGCACAACAGCATGTGGTGTAGCCAGAGATTTTTGTCTCGAGCTAGTTGAAGCTGCTAGGCAAAATAGTCAGGTAAATGGGGTTGCAGAAAAGCCTCAGAAGGGGTTTAAAATTATAAGAAAAATAACAGTAATTAATTGGATAAATAAAGTGTGGTATCAGTGTCTGGACATTCTGTGGTATTTAAAATATTGATAAATTTTAGGAAAAGGATCTTTAGGATAAAAATTAGCAAATGAATCTGGCATTGGCAATTAGAAAATAGCTCCCCTCTCTGTTCACTCCTAAGACCCTCCTCACTCCTAGCCCTTCCCCTATCCACTTTGATATTCTCACTCGTAACCCCCACTTCCCTGACACAACTCCCTGCCCCGCCCTTCTAATTAGCATAGGTGAGACTAATTAGCATATTAAGTAATTGATTGGCTTAGAGTATTTTTACATCAGAACCTAATTAACATGACAGGCGCTGCCTAATTAGCATATTATGTGGCCTTCAAACTGATTGGCTGAGCTTGGCTGACCTTTGGATGGACTCCCTACTAATGGCACCCCTCCCCTTTCCATTTTGACATTCTGATAGCTATAGATAGCCAAACTGTCAGCAGGCTAAGCTTTGTAGATAGCTGAGATCACCTGAACATAAGGAGAGCTGACCATCTAAAGAAGAAGAGCTGAAATCACTTGGAAGAAAAGAGCTGAAAAGAACCACAACATCCCAAAAATATCTGAACAGCGGTGAGCATCACTAAAGCGAAGGTGCGACTTAGGTTTGGACAACCGGGCTAACTGAGTCCCCACTTTAGAATCATAGAAGATTAGAGTTGGAAAGGACTTCTGGAGGTCATCTAGTCCAACCTCTGCTCAAAGTAGGACTAACCTCAGCTAAATCATCCCAGCCAGGGCTTTGTCAAGCTGCATCTTAAGAACCTCTAAAGAGGAAGATTGCACCACCTCCCTAGGTAACCCATTCCAGTGCTTCACCACCCTCCAAGTGAAATTTTTTTCCTAATGTGCAACCTAGACCTCCCCCACTGCAACTTGAGACCATTGCTCCTTGTTCTGTCATCTACTAACATTGAGAACAGCCTAGCTCCATCCTCCCTGGAATCCCTTTTCAGGTGCTTAAAGGCTGCTACCAAATTCCCCTTCACTCTTCTCTTTTGCAGACTAAACAAGCCTAGTTCCCTCAGCCTCTCCTCATAAGTCTCGTGCTCCAGCCTCCTAATCATTTTTATTGCCCTCCGCTTGGACTCTCTCCAAGCTCTCCACATGCTTTTTGTATTTGGGGGGGGGGCCCAAAACTGGACACAACTCCAAATACAGCCTCAACAACGCCGAATAGAAGGGAATAATCACTTCCCTCAATCTGCTGGCAATGATCCTATTAATGCAGCCCAATATGCTATTAGCCTTCTTGGCAACCAGGGTACACTGCTGACTCATATCCAGTTTCTTATCCACTGTAACCCCCAGGTCCTTTTCTGCAGAACTGCTGCCTAGCCCGTCGGTCCCCAGTCTGTAGCTGTGCATAGGATTCTTCCGTCCTAAGTGCAAGACTCTGCACTTGTCCTTGTTGAACCTCATCAGATTTCTTTTGGCCCAATCCTCCAATTTGTCTAGGTCACTCTGTATCCTATTCCTACCTTCCAGGATATCTATCACTCCCCGTAGCTTAGTGTCATCTGCAAACTTGCTTAGGGCGCAATCTACCGCATCCTCCAGGTCATTAATGAAGATGTTGAACAAAACCAGCCCCAGGACCGACCCCTGAGGCACTCTGCTTGTTACCGGCTGCCAGCTAGATATCCAGCCATTGATCACTACTCATTGAGCCTGATGATCTAGCCAGCTCTCTGTCCATTTATAGTCCATTCATCCAACCCATACTTCTTTAACTTGCTGATGAGAATACTGTCGGAGACCCTATCAAAAGCTTTGCTACAGTCAAGGTATATCACATCCACTGCTTTTCTCACATCCACAGAGCCAGCCACCTCTTCATAGAAGGCAATCAGGTTGGTCAGGCAGGACTTTCCCTTGGTGAATCCATGTTGACTGTTTCTGATCACCTTCCTCTCGTCCAAGTGCCTTAAAATGGATTCCTTGAGGACCTGCTCCATGATTTTTCCAGGGATTGAGGTGAGGCTGACGGGTTGTAATTCCCTGGATCCTCCTTCTTCCCTTTCTTGAAGATGGGCACTATATTTGCCTTTTTCCAATCATCTGTTTTCAAAACATCACAGCTTACGTATTCTATCTTGATCGGAGGGCTGTATCCGTGTCCTTTCAAGGGAAGATTGTCTCCCTGGCAATTCCAATAGAGCAAATTACCATACTAGTAGTTTTTAGGGGTAATTCTGTACTCTAATGTTCTCTCAGTAATAACAAACTGGCTTCCCTTAATTCTAATTGGTAACAGTGGAGCCCCACACCCAGCTAGATTGCATGAATGCTCACAGAGCCACTTATGATTCAGAGAGAAAGACACCAGCCAATTCCCCCAGTTCCACAGCCTTGCACCCCAGAACTGTACTTTCTTGTATTGGTCAAGAGCCTGGCTAGTGTAAGTTTATTACCCAGTCTGCCCCTCCCTCGATGTGGAGAGGACACACACTAGCCTTTGTGAACTGAACTGAGATTTCCAAAGCACTTCAACTAAAATATATTGTTTTAGGTAAAATGTAAAACAGATTTATTAACTAAAGGAAGATAGGTAGTGATTATAAGTAGCAGGTATAGAGATCAAAGCTGGTTACTTAAGAAACAAAAATAAATTTGCCATCTAAGTTATACAAACAGGATTTGTATCAAGCAGTGTCTCACCCTGACAGATGGTACAAACACGTTTCTGTTCCTCAATACGAAGGGTGGAACCGCCTTCCAGCCCGGAACCACTCTTCACATTTCAGACTTTGTCCTCCAGATGTTTCTTCCAGGTGTTGAGTTCAGGGGGAAGGGGAAGAGAAGCCAAGTGATTATGTCACTTCCCCTCTTTATTGTTTCTTCCAGCTTGCTGGACAGACCTTTTGCCATGACCTGGTTATGGATCC
This sequence comes from Emydura macquarii macquarii, assembly GCF_026122565.2. NCBI lineage: Eukaryota > Metazoa > Chordata > Testudines > Chelidae > Emydura > Emydura macquarii. Next base: position 7,260,881 of record NW_027133377.1, read on the forward strand.
CCATTAGTCAAGCAGTCTACATGCTCTCTCCGAGAAGTCATCTGGGATAGTTGTTGGCCCATTAAAGGGAATCCACTCTCCCATTAGCAAGTCTGGGTGCTCTGTTGTTTTACCTGAAAGCCTCATTATGCATGTTCCCAACCTCACAACATATTTCTGTAACACACACATAGAAAAATGTCATAACTTCACATACGATACACATAAATCCAACAGGATATTAATGTTGAACAGATCAAGACTTTTAAAATGATACCTTACAAGACATAAAACATATCATAATTGTATGATAGTGGTGAACATGGGGGTTCCAGGGTTTTGCTTTGAGGTACAGACTGCCATGCTGTCACATAGATATCTCAGGTCATTTAATTAAAATTAACAACTTGGCATGTAGTGTAGACAAAAAATAAATAAATAAAGGCTGGAAAGTCCAATACATCCAATGTTCAACACTTAAACATTCCAGTCTGATGTATCTGTCTGCATTTAAAAAAAAAGGGGGATAATGCCCATTATTCACTTAAATCATCATCAAGCCATCTGTCCTGAAACATATATGCATAAGGCCAGATTCTTTTGGTCCAGCTGAGCTTTTACTATTGAAAAACCTTGGGTGGGTTGTGAGGGTGAAAGGTAGGTCTAAGTCATGTTTCCACTTCCTGATTATCAGCTTGACCAGGGCCTAACCAACCACTCATGTTACACTGCCTCGAGCAGTCCCCTAGGGAACACTCTTCCAGCTGGTGATGCTGGAACACAGTGAGCTCTTGATCTTCCCCCCAGCATGCACCAGGCCCACAGAGATTTAGTTGCTGTTCAGTCCTAGATACATGCATAGGTCTCATTGGGTTTCGTCTCTTAACTATTTGCTTATCCCTTCCATGCATGTTGCTAACTGAACTACTATTTTCTCCAAAATGAGCTACAAATGTCTACTCTCCTTTTTGTTGTTTAACCCACCAGTCATGCTGTATGTAGTGGGGAGTTATATTATTTATTAGTGAAGAAAATAATGTGATTTCTATATAGTCATCCCTGGAGAGCTATAGCTCTCAATCTGGGGTATGAAGATGATGATGATGATGATGATATGAGATGTTTGTGTTTTCCTCTGAAACTTCCTCTATTGTTCACTATTAGGTAGCAGACTATTGGAATTTCTGGAATATTGGTCTGCAACATTTCTCATTATTATGAGTAATAGGATTAATTATAATTATATTAAAAAAAACCTTCTGACTATTTTATCTGCATGATGAAACATCTACCACTAGAGATTTATTGTAATAGCTGTAAAAGAGATCATGTTCTACCTGCACACAAGACTGTTACTATAAAATGTGAGTTCTGCCCTTTGCACCTCAAGAAATGTGCATATCAGCATGTTATAGCAAGGACCATTTTCCATGCAATTCAGTTTGTCACAGTTGAAGAAGTGATGTACTTACATGTTTATGCTGCAGTGCAACAGGAGTAAAAATAGACCTTGGAGTCTATTAAAAACTGGGAAAATAAAACAGATTCAAATGAATCTCTAGTCAACTGATATTTAATTAAAACACTAATTTCAGAGCAAGAATATAGACTTGGTGAAGAGAACAAAGTAGGTGGGATAAATTCTACTCTCATTTATGCTGCTGTAAAACCAAAGAAGCTGCCTGGGCTTGATTTGTGCTGAATGTGTTGTATATACCCTATCTTTTCCATCATTACATTTCTAGACACATGCAGTGATCTCATGCATCTAAAAAGTACTCAGATTAATACTCTCCAGTGAGATATTATTCCAGCCTGATAGTACATTTAAAAATGTGAATATTACTGGTGGAGGGGGCTATTCTCCAGAAGCATAACAAATTTTCCAAAGCCACTTTATAGCCCTAAAGGAGCTTATAATTTCCATTAACAGACGGTCTTCAATGGTTGACCTGAAAACTGAGATTTGTTCAAGATGTCCTTCAATTATTATATAACTCTGCTAATTATCAACCTAAATCTGGTCCTATCCAAAAGGGAGGGGGCAGTTCTTCCCACCACCACTATCCGTTTATGTGTAAGTTCCCCTAAAGTCAATGAGAGTTATGTGTATCCTGTAAGGAGTGGGAAAAAAGGGAAATTATTGGGACTGAGGAGTTTTTCCTGGAAAGACTTGGTAAGAAATTCAGGACTGGGCTCGTTATCTTTATTTACATATATCAACACAATTTTCCCTCCATGCACACAACCAATATAAGACTTTAAAGATACATGCACACATTTCTGTCTAATGCATGCCTGATATGAAAAGAGATACCTAGCTGAAGGGTGGCACAACCTATACCAACACCTTGGCTGCCCGTCCGCAAACAGATGTCAGCATAGCCATAGGCAACATTTGTGTTCTGGCTTTGTGCCCCAGCAAGAAAGAGGACCTAGCCCACAGCCCAAAGGAGTATGAGCACAGCTCACATTCCTGCGCTGTTGTGTTCCTTTCAGGTAGCATGCAGAGCCAGAGTAGACAAAACACATGTTAAGGCAGCCCCAGGCAGCTTGACAAGAGAATTATGAATGATTAGCACAGTGCCCATTAAACAGACAGATCAATGAGATCAGATCACTCCGCAAGAAGAAAAGTGAAACAAACTCAGAAGGTCTTAAGGGAGGTGAAACACAGCCTTGCACAGTTCCTCACAGCAGAACCTATCCATAGGTGTGATTATAATGGCGATTAGGATGTATAGCCAAACCTGGTGATCAGGCCAAATGTGATTTCATGCAGCAGTTGAATACCAAGAAATGTGGGGAGTATGGCTTTTTTATACAGTAGGCCAGATTGAGAATTTACCAACACTGATAAAAAAAATCAGAAGTTATTCCATTTTAGAGAAGTTACTTTGGATTCATATTGATGCAAATGAGATCAGAATCAGGCCCACTGTGTTCTTGGTCCTTTTTCTTACCTGTGCTACTTTGTATTCTCTCAGTCATTCTTTAGTGTGCAATTCTTGCCTGATTTCACACATGCGGACAACAAGTATTCGATCCATTATCAATGAAACCATCCACTGGTTCAGCTACCGTGGCCTTGATTTAAAATGCCAATCCTGACATAGCATAATCCCTACTTTGTGTTACTCAGCATCAAAGGGTAGATTATTTCAGATTCTCATGGAAACAGCTGGAGCCATTTCAATGGAACTCTGTTGAATGAGATTGAATTCAAATAATTTCTTTATTACTCAGGAAAGACTACTTGTTCATTAGATCAACGTTGTTCATTAGATCAAAAAGACCATTCAATTCCGAAGGCAGAAACTGAGACACTCCAGTTTTTAAAATCAGGCTGGACACAAACTTTTAAAATATATAACCTTATAAGCGTATGATTTCTCAGTTAAGAATTTCTGGTTACAACTTTCAAAATCTTCATTACAATATGAGGGCATGACACAGAGTAGTTTACATGTGTTAGATAAATGTATACCTTTTGAGTTTCTATTTAATAATAACTATCTACATCCCTTCTCTCTGCCAGGCTTCAAAATCATTTTCACCCAGCACATCTGGCAAATTAGTATTGTTCCAAAAGGTGTTAGGGGAGAGAGCTCTGTTAAAAATTTTAATACAGCATAAAGTTTAATTTAAGTGGTTGGGGAATTTGCAGAGTATTAAACTCAGCCATGAAATGTAACCACTCGACATGCACAATCCTTAATTTACAGAATGATTTTCTTACTTTCTAATCTATGTTTATTTTACATTATTCCTAAATGCAGCAGTGGAACTAGATATCCCTCCTGTTCAACATCTGTTCTATTTTTCAAAAAGTAAAAATTCCTGATATTTGAAACCCCTTTATAATGCTTCCAAATTTCATTGTATTGAACCTAGTGGTAAACTGGTTTTACTATTTGGCAAACGTAAGTGTAACTCCTGGACATGCTTTTCTTTTTTTTAAACACTCTATCCTAAACATTGCTGAATAGTGGAAGCAAATTTTAAAACTATAATTTGCACCTGGCTGCTTGATATCGTTTGAAACAGAAAATATATTAAAGGCATGTTGTCAATTTAATACTCAAAAAAGAAAAAGATTTACTTATCTCTGTCACTGAAGAACATCTTAGATTACTAAAACTCGGAGAAATTTCAAACTATAATTTACATTTCACTATTTACCCAGGTGTTGTTCTGCACTGTATTCTCATGGGAACATAGGAATTTTCCTACCTTATCAATCCACTGGAACTTCTGGTTCCCAATCCTACCTTTGACAGTGGTTTATACCAAAAACATTAATGGAGGTACAAGAAACGCCAAAGTGGGCTGTTATGGAATAACCAGTCCACAGAGAGTTTCTTACTATAGTGACAAGGTGGCTTATGTCTTGAAACATGAGGGTTTAAATCCTTCCAAAACTTTCATTTGGATCTCTCTCCTTCATTTGGATCTCTCTCCTCCGCCTCTCACACTGGGCAATTCTGAATCTATGCATTTCCAATTTAAAATGCACCATGTGGCATATAAACTAGTCTCATGTAAATGACAGGTTCTCGTGGAAATGCAAAAAGGAGAGTTACATCCTAAGAGAGTGAACTGAGGTCAGTGGGGGTTGCACAGGGCATCATTCATTATTGAATGTAATCCCTGAATTGAGAGTTGACAGGACTCAGCTGGAGTTACTGGCATACCTTGAGCATTATGTTAATGCCTGGCAACCAAAAGTCTTTGGGGGGCAAGAGGGTGGTCTGTGGCAAAGCAAAGAATTTGCAACTCCCACTCTGTGGAGGCAATCATGGAAGTGCATGAAAGCTTAAAAAGTGGGTAATGTTGACTAACCAGAAGGTATACTCCGCTAACATGCATATTCATTACTTTCCTTTGATCCGTCAGCCTATTTCTGAGCTGACTATGATTACTGAGGCATCTGGATAAACATTGTGATAAATTTAATGAGCTTTTCTCCACAATTCAACAGCTCATTAACAAACCAGAGACCTGGCAATGGTGCTTTAGCCATTAAAACATAGCACAGCTTCATTTTACTATTCTTTTCTGTTTGCTGATGAGGCAAGATTGCTGAGATGGAAAAGTAAAATAGCGAATAAAAATATATTTCTGTAATAAAATGGCAACTGCAAAATAAATGCAATTCCTTCTGGTCTGAACTGCATTCCCATGAAAATGAAACATTTATTTCCCAAAGGAAAGGCTGTTTTACTTGTACTTTTTTCTATAGTATGAATACTTAACCACAGCTGCTGGCCTATCTCCTCAGCCCAGGAAGGACTCACTGTACTGCCCAAGTCTCTTTCAGGCCCTTCCCTTGGGGCAGTTTATTTACCAAAAGAGAAAACCAAACGAAAGCAGACCACCCTGTTTCAGTAAATATATGGCTTACTCTAAAGCCTTCTCCTTTTGTAGATTCATAGATTAATAGGTTCCAAGGCCAGAAGGTACAGCTTCTATTCACCATGTTTCATAAAACAAGAACAATGGGACATGCTAAGAAATTGAAAGGTGGGGAAATTCAAAACTGTACAAAAGGAAATACATTTTCACAAAATTTACGTTTAAGCCTGTAGAACTCATTGTCATAGGGTATCATTGAGGACAGGGCTTAATAGGATTAAAAAGGGAATTGATATTTATAATGATAACAATACTATCCAGAAAAAACAATGAGAGTTCTGTAGCACCTTAAAGACTAACAAATTTCTGTGGGCATAAGCTTTCGTGGGCTGCAACCCACTTCGTCAGATGCATGAAATGGAAATCGCAGATAGGAGGTATATATATACATCCAAGGGTAAGAAACATAACAATGGGGAGGGCAAGTGCTAACAAAGTCCATTCAGTTAGGGTAGATGAGGCCTATTCACAAACATTGATTAGAGGGTGAGAATGTGTGAACAGTGACAATTACTTCTTGTAATGAGAGAACCATTCCAAGTCCCTATTGAGACCCAGTCTGATTGTGTCAAGTTTGCATATGAGTTCCTGCTCTGCAGTTTCTCGCTGAAGTCTGTTTTTGAAGTTTTTTTGTTGAAGTATGGCAACTTTCAAGTCAGCTATAGAGGGTCTTGGGAGACTGAAGTGCTCTCCTACTGGCTTATGGAGGTTACCATTTTTATGTCTGATTTGTGTCCATTTATTCTTTTGCGTAGTGGCAGTCCAGTTTGGTCAATGTACATGGCAGAGGGGCATTGCTGGCACATGATGGTATATATTACATTAGTAGATGTGCAGGTGAATGAGCTCCTTATGGTGTGGCTGATGTGGTTAGGACCTGTGATGGTGTCACTAGAGTCGATGTGCAGGAAGAGTTGGCAACGGGGTTTGTTGCAGGGAAAGGTTCTTGGGTTAGTATTCATGTTCTATGGTGTATGGGTTAATGTTCTTGTATGGTGTACAGTTGCTGGTGAGTATTTGCTTCAGGTTGGGGGGTTGTCTGTGAGCAAGGATAGATCTTCCTCCCATGGCTTGAGCAAGTGAGGGATCATTTTCTAGGATAGGCTGTAGATCTTTAATGATGTATTGGAGAGATTTTAGCTGGAGGTTGTAGGTGATGGTGAGTGGTGTTCTGCTTTCTTTGTTGGGTTTGTCCTGTAGTAGGTGACTTCTGGGTACCCGTTTGGCTCTGTCAATTTGTTTCTTCACCTCCCTAGGTGGTTACTGTAGTTTTAAGAATGTTTTATGAAGATCATGTAGGTGTTTGTCTCTGTCTGAGGGATTGGAGCAAATCCAATTGTATCTTGGGATGTGGCTATAGACAATGGATCATGTAATGTGTCCAGGGTAGAAGCTGGAGGCATGAAGGTATGGACTGAGGTCAGTTGGTTTTTGGTATAGGATGGTATTAATGTGACCATCCCTTATTTGTATTGTAGTATCCAGAAAGTGGATTTCTTGTGTGGACTGGTTCAGGCTGAGGGTGATGGTGGGGTGGAAATTATTGAAATCCTAGTGGAATTCTTCAAGGGACTCTTTCCCGTGGGTCCAGATGATGAAAATGTCATCAATGTAGCATAGGTAAAGAAGAGGTGCTTGGGAACGAGTTTCAAGGAAGCGATGTTCTAGGTCAGCCATAAAAATGTTGGCATACTGTGGGGCCATGCGGGTGCCCATAGCTGTGCCACTGACTTGAAGGTATAGATTGTCTCCAAATCTGAAGTAGTTGTGGGTCGGTACAAAGTTCAACTACCAGGTGTGCCATATCATCAGGGAAAATGTTACTGATGGCTTGTAGTACATCTTTGTATGGAATGTTGGTGTAGAGAGCTTCTACATGCATAGTGGCCAGGATGGTGTTTTCTGGGAGATCACTGATGGATTGTAGTTTTGTCAGGAAGTCAGTGGTATCGTGAAGATAGCTAGGAGTGCTGGTGGCATAGGACCTGAGGATAGAGTCCACATATCTAGAGTTACAATAGAAAATACTAACTCTGCTCACCCCTCTCTTCCCCAAAACTCCAAGGATGAAATCCTGGCTTCATTGAAGCCAATGAAAAAAATCCCATTAACTTCAGTGAAGCCAAGATTTAACCCAAGAAGTTTTGAAGAGAGCAAACTCTTGAATCTTGCATCTTAAGCAAACTTCTGACTATTGGTGTTAAGAAACTTCCCTGGGGCAGATTATCTGAAAACTGCAGAGTTTCTTGCACCTTCTTTTGAAGAATCTGGTACTGGCCTCTGTTGGGGACAGGACACTGGATAAGTTAGAACTCTGGTCTGATCCAGCAGTTTTATTTGTCCCTATAAATGTCAATCCTTTCATTGTAGGGCATGCCCACTTGTGTAGGAAAATGGAGGGTGTGGATCCATTAAGAGTATGCCTACACTGGAGCTGAAAGAGTAATTTCCAGCACAAGTAGACATAGCTCAATCAGAGGTAGCATGGGTAACATGCTAAAAATAGTAGTGTAGGCACATTGTCATGAGCATCAGCATGGGCTAGCCATAGGGTAACTATAAAATTGGGACAGCTAGAGACTGTCCAGATATTTGGGGTTTTGTCTTATATAGTCACCTATTATTCTTCAACCCCATCCCAATTTTTCACATGTGCTACCTGGTCACCCTACCCTACCTGTCCCAGTATATAACTAGGGTTTCAGACAGCATTGCACTTGGAGTGGCTAGCCGGTCCCTCTCCCACCCACAGCTACACTTCTATTTTAGCATGCTAGCTCAAATCAAACTAGCACGGATCTGTCTACCTAAGATGGAAATTACACCTCCAGCTCCAGTGCAGACATACTGTAAATAATCCTGCGGATCTTGGAGAAATCCATAGGAGGCAAGAGGTATTTGTGTTGATGATCCTCTGCTCTGCTTCTGGCCCTGCCAGGTCCTGAATAGGAATTAATTGTTTTTCTCATCTCTAATAGGCTAATTTGGAAATTGTGTAGAACATGTACTCCACTGCATATGTTCTCTCCCAGAGTTTGCTGTAGCTCTGCTTTTGTTAACTATTGCATTATATAATGGTTCTATTTTTAAACAGAGAACTGGCAAGAAGAGAATGAGGTATAATAAATTGTAATGCTTCTTATTTCCTAACATATAATCATTATGGACTATTATTAGCATCATCTCAGATCTTCTTCCAATAGTTTTTGCACTCAGAATCCCAATGCTTCAGACTATATAAAGTCATGGCATGCTAAAGTTTCATTATTACAATCAAATATATACTATATACAGATTATTAAAAGATTTAGATGCCTAATTCCCATTAAAATCAGTGGGAGTTAGGCTCCTAAATACCTTTAAAAAAATCTGGCCCATGCTGTCTGTCTTTCTACTTGCAAAAATAGCATCTTAGAAAGACTTCCAGCCCCTTTGAGCGGTTTTGAAAAAGAAAGTTTAGGCACAGAATGTGTAATATCAGAAAGATGGTATGTATTAACACTGTATCCATTCTGAGTGCTCAAACATCTTTTCCTCTCTTATGGAGATATGCAACAAACACAGATTTCTCCTTACCTCCCTATTCTTTATATAATTAACATGTCATTTTAGCATGTTGCCTTTTGTTTGTATTGAAAATAGTACAACCAGTTGGCTTGGGGCAAAGAAGAAAAACAGTTGATAGAAATCCTAGATTAATTAGACTATTTTGAAAGATTTTACAGATCAGTGCTGTTGAAAACCACCAAACTTTGCTTCAAGAATACTGGTAGCAAAATATAACAGTTTCTGCTGTAGACAACTATATTTATTTCATTTTCACAACAAAGCTCAAGTTGAGAACAAATAATGTTTTCCCCTTTTTCAGGAACCTGTGAAATGGTATTTTCCCCTCATTTTCTTTGGCATTGAGAATATTTCCCCAACAGCTCTGCTAGAGGTGAAAAGAATAGGCCAATAACAATCAAGATTGCAGTTGTAGAATGAAAGCCACTAAAAGTCAGCATTATCTACAATTACCCCCATATTGCTATCTGAGTCACTGCAATCTTCTCCTATGATGTTGATAATTTGTATGATGGTGACACTTAGGAGAAGAGCTCAGTGAATAATTGATTTTTCAGTTTGAGGCTCATGTGGAAAAGTCTAAAAAAATTGCTTTGACTCAAATTGACATTGAAATTCTAACCAAAACAAATACCAAACAAAACAAATTACTTTCCGGTGGAATGAAACACTTCAGTTGATCCAAAACAATCTTGTTTGCTTGCTTTTTTGTTTTATTCCATTTTGGGTGATTTTTTTCTTACCTTTTTGAGATTTTAGTTATATTAATTTAAAAATATTTTGAAATGAATGACATTTTGAATGTTTTGTTTCATAATGGGCAAAATAAACTGTTTCAACTTTTTTAAATTTATTTTTCACATTATTTAGCTGAAATTATTAACAAATTTAACCCTAATTCACAAATAGTTATGGTGCTCTGAAAAACATATTTTCGGAGAAATTACTATTCACCAACTTTTTTTGCCCATCTCTACCTATGAACTCCAGTTATAGTCTAGGACCTTTCCGTGCTAGGAGCCATACAAACACAAAACAAAAAGATGCCTTTGTCTCAAAGAGCTTGTGAGGTAGCTCAGATAGCTGTGGTAAAATGTTGACTTTAAATGACAGCTGTGCATACCACTAAGTAAATGCAAGAGCATAAGCATGTAATGGAGAGGCATTTGATCCATTTTGGTTGAGGCTGAACAAAATAAGAGAGAGGAAGAAGCATGATATGCTCCATTGTCTTTTTGTGTGTGTCAGACTTCAGAAAAGCATCTCGACTAGAGGAAGGAAAAACAGAGCTGCTCTTGATTAGAGTCAGCTAATTTATTCAATCTCTTTCCAGAAAATACATTGACTTTAGTAAGGAAGATCTGAAGCTTTACAAATGTCATGTTAGTCAGGAAGCAATACATTTGACCAGGCATAGTAATAGGCTTTTTGCCAGTTGCACTGTGAAAATAAGAGTCTCAATCCAAATATTCTCATCATTGTCCCGTTCCCCCCCCCCTGCTATTTTTATCTCTAACCATGTTACCTGATGCTTAGTATTACCATGGAGATGGACATTAAACTATATATCAAAGGATTTGCAATGTCTTTCCTTACATTTATTCTATACCCTTTTAAAAGCAGTTATATCCCATTTCACATCTCCCATTGCACAAGAGATCTATGAGGCAAATGACAGCCTGTCAATTTATTTATCAAGCAAAAAATTAGTACACCGTGAACTGTGCTGATGCCATTTTCGTGGCATTTTGGGCTACACCCTGCTACTTTCCTCATCTTTCATCACGTGTTACAGTTAAGAAGAGCATTTTAAAATAGGATGCTGTCCTGCAGTAGTGTGCATCACTGTACAAAGCCTCATGGCCTGACTGGTGTCCAGAATGCACAAAATATTAAGCGCTTCTGTTGACTCCCATCAGCCCAAGACTCAGGGAAGAGAAGGTAGAACACCAGTTTACACACACACACCCCAGAGATCACCTGGGTGTAAGTTATGTTACACTTGCTTATCACCTGTTAAAGAGAGAAAATACTTTAATATAGAGGTAAATCCAGAGCCCTTTGCTAACTGGTGTGGAGGGCCTTGAACACAGTGAAACTGGTACGGTTTTGCAGCACAGGGAGGCAAGAATTCACAGATTCCAAGGCTTGAAGGGACAATTTTGATCATCTAGTCTGACCCCCTGTGTAACGCAAGCCACTAGAACTTCCCCAAAATGATTGCTGGAGCATCTTTTTCAGAAAATTATCCAATCTTGATTAAAATTGTCAGTGATGGATAATCCACTATAACCCCTAATAAATTGGATTCCAATTACTCCTTTTAATTACTATCCCTGTTAATAATGTATGCCTTATTTCCAGTCTGAATTGGTCTAGCTTCAACTACCAGCCATTGGATCATGTTATTTCTTTTTCTGATTGTTAGAAGAGCCAGTTAAAATTTTTGTTTCCCATGTAGGTACTTATAGACTGTAATCATGTCATCCCTTAACCTGCTCTTTGTTAAGATAAATAGATTGAGCTCCTTGAGTCTATCACCATAAAGTATGTTTTCTAATCCTTTAATCATTCTTGTGGCTCTTCACTGAAACCGCTCCAATTTTTCAACACCCTTGAATTTTGTGGACTCTAGAACTGCGTACAATATTCCAGCAGTGGCCAAATGCAGAAGTAAAATAACCTCTGCTCCTAGTTGAAATTTCCCTGTTTATGCATCCAAGGACGTTGGCCTTGGACATGGGGAGAACTTGCAGCACAGCACTCTGAGGTTCCCTGTGCCCCCGATGAGAAGATGGGAATGAACAAGATGGATGAGGGGCAGGGTGGAGAGGAAGGGAATTAAATATACTACAGATCTAGGGTTGCTGTAGTTGCAGTGTAATGGCTCTGCAACTTTGCTTGGTGATATCTTCTCCTATAGTCCCTATGGATAGTCCCAGCACACAGGTCTGTTTCATTCTTATGTAAGGAATTGGCTGATCATGCTGCAGCAGATGAAATTAGCATGGCTGGAACAGCTAAAAATGTAAGCGTGAGAAAGTGAGAAGCAGGTCTTCTCTATTGAGTTTCTTCAACTTGGAATGCTTTTCCCTTAATATACTTCATACAGAGAACAACTGAGATATTTTTCTGTGTGAAGCTCAAGGACAATTTTGTTTCCATTTTAATATTATGGAAACAGAGCAGTTAATCACTTTTTTTTTGTTTGGGGTCCACTCACATGGAACTCATACAGGATTGAGACCATAATGGCCATCATTATCACAGAGGTACTGACAGATCCTTGGATGAAAATTACTATAAAAGTACATCCTATTATTATCTACAGTATTTAACAATGCACTGTTTGTCTGCAATAATGTATGTGCACATTAGTGCCCCCTCAACCTGGATAGAATGTTAGACCTGAATAGGCATGTATGACTACATGGTCCCCTCTAGTGTCTGTTACCATGTAAGCTATTGTCCAGACATCTCTAAAGAGGATGTGATCATATAGCATTTTAGTGGTGACTCCAGCCAACAGATTATGTAAATCCTACTACAGAAATATGAATGTTTTACAGGTTAAAAATAACTATTAAGAATTTTATGTGTGTATTTATGTATGTGTTATATAGATAACAATGTTTGAAAGTGCTTTTTTGTATCCTTCTAGTTTGATAAGGTGTAAGAAAGAGATTAGTGCTGAAGAACAGTATTTGAGAAAATCACTTTCTATTCTGTGCCCATGAATTAATCCGTCCCCGTAGACTGCTAACCATATAGCAAATTTAATCTTCCCTGCCTTTAAGTGTTATAAAAACAGTGTTATACCTGACCCCAAGCAGATGTATATTCTTAAGAGTATGAGTTGGCTCTCAAGAAGTGCATAGCCTGAAAAGATCTTTGGACTGCTGGAGGCATTGTTACTAAATGTGAAATAAGTGGTGAAAGAACAGAGGTTTATTTTTACCAGTGTCGCTGTTATGTAGTGTTCGCTTTATGTGGCAGTGTTGCAGAATGGCTGGATCCATGTCAGCCGACAAAAGGAAATACTTCTCCCAAAAGTCAGTGTTTGAATTATTTTCTTTTGCTTTCTGGTCTGACAATAAAAGATGAAACAACTCCATAAAATGATCCTAAAAAGTGATTACATGTCAGTTACCTTTCTCTTTGGCAGTTTAAGAAAGAAATCATCTGGGCTCAATGAGAGAGACACTCTATACCTCTCCTTTTCTTTAACTGATGAATGCAGCACAACAAGGTAATTGGTTTCTACCAGAGCTGCATGACCCCACTGGAGTTTAAAAGATTTATCAAAAACTTTTTTTTTTTTTAGTTTGAATCCTTCTCCAAATTTGTGACCCACCACTCTCCTGTATTTCAGCCTGCATTTTCACCCAGGGGACATGCATTTTAAAAAAAATAAATTAAAAAAGCTCACCTTTTCTAATTAAGAGGAAATCTGAAAAACACAGAGATAGGAGGGAGGAGGGGAGCAGGCAGAGAGAGATGTCAATCAGACTAGTTCTAAAGAAAAGAGGAAAAAATTACATTTCCTTGATCACATACTGCACCATTTTCCACAAATATTCTCTATTCTGTTGCAGGACTAATAAGAAATTAGATCTCATGTATTATGCATGAAATAAAACTTCAAAAAAACAAAACAGAAAAAAAAACCCCAACAATCCCACTCTCCTCTTTTCTGGTGTTGAGCCTCATGCATATCCACTACATGTTCTGAAGGGCAGAACCACAGAGAAAAACACCTGGCATCAAACTTTAATAAACTCAGCCTCAATTCTATAACTTTGGGATACTAATTGCAGAACATGGGTAGCAAATAGTGAGGGGAAACCCCCCGCCATGATTTGAGTTTGTTTACATAGGCTGTGTGCAAGACAGAATTATAGTCAGTGCTAGAAACTGGCAGCGAAAGGTTCGTTGCTGATACAGGATCATTTGCCCCATCAATTGAAGTATTATGATATTAAGGTTATTATACCCTGAGAACAAGATCCAGCTGGCACTACTAAATATAGCTGCACACTGGGACTTATGGGAATTTTTTGCAGATGGCACTCATCTGAATTGGCAAAGTTAAAAGCAATATACTTTCATTACTTGCAATGAGCCTCTGCCTGTAGTATCTGGTGTGCAGCACTGAAACCATGGGAAGATATGTTAACTGTTAGATGTCTTTCACGTAATGAAAATGTAGAAATAGTTTCACTCTGTGCATGAATTACATAAAGAAACGAATTGGTCTGTCAGCAGCTAAGAGCTGTGCTTTTGAATTGGTCAGCTCTGCAGCTCTGATAGGTGCTTCTTTAGTAACCATTAGAAATGATAACGTGAGTGTAAAGCTATCATTTAGCCTAGTGTCATGAATCTATTATTGATTAGAAGCTCTTTTAATTAGAAGTATAAAAGATTTGTTCTCTTTAATTACTAGTATAATGGAATTAAAATAAGAGGTTAATTTGGGAATTATTTTGAGGGGATTTGTTAATTCTAATTTGTAAACAAAACAGTTTCATTTAAAAATATAGTAAAGATAATAAAGAACCAAGGCCAAAATTTTGAAACCCCATACCTAACATTAGGGAAGGAAGATGGCAACCTTCATGCAGTCCTCCCTGTTAAGTGCTATGGCATGACCAATTCCATCAGCATGGGCGGCGGGTATCATAGACCAGAGGAGGCTAAACCTCTGCAAACAACCAGGCATAGCCCTGCCCAAGGCTTCTGCCTGCATCTCACTCTTCTCCCATGACCTCAGCCCAGCGCTGCTTCCCGCTCTGGCTCAGCCTCTTCCCCGAAGGGGACGGGGGTGGGGGCTGGGGTTGGAGATGGACCAGCTAGTGGTCTGGTGGGACTGGAGTGTGGGCTGGGGCCCACCCAGCTCACCAGCGCTTTGGGGCAAAGATTGCCCGGCACTCAGGTTGCCAAGGCTGGCAGCTGGGACTCAGGCCGCTCCAGGGCTGGGGCGGGGCTGGCAGAGGCATCGCCTCAGGCGGAAGGGACAGGGCCAACGGCTAGCCTCCCCGAACGGCACGCGCCACCCATGTCCATCAGCATGGTGTCTGAATACCGATTGACAGCCTTGTAGTCTAGAAAAGCAACAAGAGACAATCTTGTTAACTAGAGATGATTTTTTGTAATTGCATGCATAAGGCTTGATTCTGCTCCCATTTACACTGGTGTATATCAGGAGTAATTCCAATAGAGTTGCACCTGTGTAAAATGAGTGTTCATGACACAGGAATCAGAAACCTAAATGGATGAAATACAGAATTTTCTTTTCCCTTACCAAGTTTAATGATTTTTGAAAACTGTTAAATTGTCTGAGTTCTCCCATCCATAGTGAGGACATTTCAATGCAGTCTTCTTACTCAATTGCTCCTGACAAGTGGCTTATTATGTTGAAAAGAAGTGTCACTTTTGAAAGTCCTTCCTTCCTTTTCTTTAAAAACAATAACTGCCCATTAAATTGCACTGAAGCCACTTTCCTCAAGTATTCTTCAAAACAGAAGAGGAGTGGCTTAAGGCAGCATGATAATATGTTCTCAATATGGATGTAGCCTGGGTGTTTAAATGCTCGAAGGTGAGATAAAACTGTCACTTTACAACCTATTTCAAGAAGAAGCTACTGTGATCAATCTTGACTGCATAAAATACCAAAAAAGCGGGGAGGGGAGAAAGACAGCTAAATATCTTTTTAAAACATCCATAAATGCAAAAGCCAGTGTTACTGGGAAAATACCTAAAGATTTAACAGATCTTCTTAGGAGTGAAGTAAGACCTAGCAAGAAGAGGTTATCGCTATGGAGATTCCATATCACAAATCAGTGATATGTGGCATCTTAGTATATATTGTATTATTATTAGCAGTGTTAGCCATCAGCTATTTTCCCTCCTTATTTTGATACATCTCTAATTATATGAGGTAAGGAACCCATCAGTTTATGTGGCAAAGTTATCCTTATTACAGAACTTGAAATACATCAGCAATTAGGGGAGCTCTTGACATAGAGTTTAAAACAATACATTGCGGCCTGATCCAGAATCTCCTGAAATCAACTTTCCATTGACCTCAGTAGTTTTTGGATTATATTCTTAACCTGTACAAATCAAACAGCATAGGATTAATTACAGGCCACGCTCATTTGGGGCTGCATTGTGTCTTACATGGTCCACTCTCACTTGAAGCAACGTGCAGTTGCACCATTCACAGGGAAGATCTGAGGGACAATGTGGATATTTCAATTTTGGAAAAAACAAATAAGAGCAAAGTGTTATGTGTAAGCATTTGCAGGATTGGATACTCTAGACCAGGGGTGTCAAACATACGGCCCGCGGGCCGCATTTGGCCCGGCAACCCTTTTTATGTGGCCTGCGAACCTCTTTGATCCCGGCCACCGAAAGTTAGCAGTGGAGCCACTGAAAGTCTGCACTGCCACTTTAAGAGATTTGCAGGGCCATCGCCTTAAAGCGGCAATACCTTTCGCTCCAGCACCCTGCCGCCAAAAAGGGGAACTCGTCCTCAGTTTTTCGGCGGCGGGTATCACTCCTAGAAATCTCTTAAAGTGGCAATGTCAGTGTCCCCACAGCGAAGGGGCAGCGCTGAAATCTACTGATGCTGCGCCGCCGAAAACGGGCAGACTGGCAGAAATATTCAGCGGAGAGCATTATATGGCCTCTTCAAAGTAGAGGTTCTGTGATTTCGGCCCCTCAGTTTGAGCGAGTTTGACAACCCTGCTCTAGACTGACAATTTTTTCTGGCAAGGACTGTCTCCTGTTCTAGGTTTATGCAGCACCACACAGACTTTTGGGCACAACTGAAACTTTGCTAATTAATAGCTACACTTACACTGGAAACCTTTCCACTCTGGTGATCACTGGCTGGCAGAATGGTCCACAACAGGTGGCTATTTCCTCTAGCATAAGTTAGAGTTAATTAAAGGATGGCTGCTCAATGATCCAAAAGAGTCATCACTGGCCAGCCTCAGGATTGGGGCTTAGAACTATCTGTTTTCCTTCTATTGGGCCTACACCAAAAGCAGCTCAGCCAGACCAAAGGTCTGTCCATTCTTTTTTTTTTTTTAAATGAGAACTTAGTACTCTGATTTCAGAGGATATTTGGGAGTCTGTCTCCTCCTTGTTCCCTCTTCTTTATTCTCACAAGGCACAATCAATACCTCAGTATCTCCCATGCGTCCTGTCAGTTGGGACTAGGATCAGGCCTCTGTCTTCCCAGGATTGGGTTATTTATTTACCTTGGTGCTTATTATAGTTTCTTCTGACTTTGAAGTATTGTAATGATTTAAATTAAGCTAATAATCCTGGTCAACTGGAAGAGGATATTATTAATAAACACATCCACCACTATTTTTTTGTCCATTTCTGTACAGCTCAACTGTTTAAATGGTCCCAAAAAGTAAATATGAAAGGGCTGTGAATATAGTTGTAGCAAAGCTTGTTTGAATGAATAATAGCAGATTTCCCTTCCCCCATGCCAATTTAGTTTCTCATCTGAAATACTACCACATCACTTACATTTCCATACTTGCTAGGTCCCGTTGAACTGCTCGCTGAAGGGTAACAAAAATGCATTGTGAATAAGCTAAAATTTCTAATGCATTCTGACTTAAGTAATTTTATTCGTTCATTTGTTTTGAAATAAAACCAATAATATTTTCTAAATGTTTCCCCAGAAAGTTATATTTGGCTCTTGTGAAACACAAAACTTCTTGGGGAGGAAATGGAAAGGTCTCAGTTCAATTCATCTGTCACAAGAGAGCCCCCAAGGCAGCATTCCTTGATGCTAGAAACCATTGTACTCTAATGTATATATCTAAAAAGAAATTCTCATTTGGGAAAATGAAATGCCAAAATGAGCTCAACTAGATTTCATCACAGTTTAAAGCTTTGAAGGAAAGATTGAACTGAAATATTGGAATTCTAGTTTCCCCAAATGAGAATAAAGATTATTTAAAATGTGTATATATACACAAGTGTAAGCAGATTCCTTTCTACCGTCAAAGAATTAAATGCAACCTATCAATGTTTCAATGCTCATTTTATGGGCCCCACACAGTATCCTGTGCTAGCACAAAAGAACTTTGGAACAGAGAAGATTAATTTCTGGGCTGCTGTATCTTCACCCATTTCTATACATGTATAAGAAGATATTTCCTAATTTAGGGATATAGATCTTTAAGCTACCATTGAGCACAGGCATAACGTATACAGTTTCATTTTATGATAGGATTTATTTTGTTTAAACGACAGAAGGGGAAGTTCCAAGTTGCCAAAATTTCTCCAAGCTAACAAATGAATTTCATTTGAGTTAGCAGGTTCAGTTTGCATCCCAATGTTTCGCTCAATTAACGTCTAACTAATTTTGAAAACTATTTAGGAAACTAATCAGCTGACCTAGAATGCCATGTATTCCTTTTATTTCATTTGTTAAATATTTGTTTTGATTCTTTTTAAAACTGTGCTTTTTCAGTGCTCTGAATGTATGTCCAAATATTATGTAACACAAAATGCATTTCAGTTTTAGACCATAACATTTAAAAAACAGTATAAAAACAACCACCAACATATTTCCCGTATTCTGATAACAATATGGATTTTTGCTTTATTACCATTCTATAGATGGACAAGTGATGTTCAGATTTGAATTGGGAAAGATTTAGGTTAATGGGTTCGGCATTGTAGCTAAATTATAGCTTGGTTTCAGATTCAATGGTGCTGAATTTGTTTGAGATCTTCCGATATTTCCATCACAAAACAAGCAAAACAAACTAACAGAATCAATTGTTCTCAAGATTTCCATCATCTTGGGAAG
Organism: Emydura macquarii macquarii; assembly: GCF_026122565.2. NCBI lineage: Eukaryota > Metazoa > Chordata > Testudines > Chelidae > Emydura > Emydura macquarii. The sequence continues at coordinate 7,279,686 of NW_027133377.1, forward strand.
AAAACTCTCAAGAACAGCTGTTTCCATGAAATCAGAACCAGAACTGGGATAACAAGATCTCTTCCCATTTCTACTTGTGTGGTTGGGCCAGGTCTGCTACACTTTTCTTCTGCCACCAACACAGTCCCCACTTAGGATGGTGTGGGCAAGGCCTTCTTCACCCCTGAGCAATGTGTAATGGAGTTAATATCCCAACACGATGCATGGGATAATTTCCTCCTCTCACAGTTCTTGCTTCAGACTGTCTGGAATCAGGCTGGAATCACTTCATTTGTGATGTTGGTCACATTTTCAAGATTTTCTACAGAACCATGATAGCTAGAAACCAAATAAAAAAAAGTAAACCACCTGAAAACAGACTTCACATGGTTCCAAGAGCTGGGGTCTATAGTGTCTGTGCTTAGATCTGGCCCTGATTAATCCAATCCACTGGCTCAAGGGAAAAATAAGTTTCTGTTCACCCAACAGAGAGTGCCTGAACCAAGACAGAAAATCAGATGAAAATCCATTGAGGATTAGGAGAGGGGAAAAAACTTCAGCTAACTGGGAGAAAGGGAGATTTGTCTGAGGGTCCAGGACTTACGCTTTGCTGGAGGGAAGAAAGAGACAGCGTCTGAGCCTGCAAACCAACTGTTTGGCTGCATCAGAGAGTCCCCAAGCATGTATGCTTTAATCATTCCCCAAAGACCAGACCAGACCAGACCATCTGGAACTTAGCAGAAGGTAGATAGTATCTAGCAATGTACATTTTGTGTTGTAGGTTAGCTGCAGAAGACCCTGGTAAAAAGAGCCACTGCTGGTTGAGACTGGCTATCTGGGATCCAAATTGACAGGCTTGGGGCAGAAGATCTGGGAAATAGAATCAAGATTTCCTAATTCACTGGGGCCTACACAGGAGGTATGAGAGGCACCAGCAATACAATTTTCCTGGGGTCTGTAACCAAAGATAAAATATATCAGGTATATTTAGGATATAAAGGTGAAATATAAGCATTTATTCATGTTGCAACACAAGGCCTATGAGCCATAGGTTTGTAAGAGATTTAGCTTGGGCAAATTAGGATTTAGATTAATTTAGCATAAATTAATAAACTTCCTGAGCTTGTGTCTATGATATGCAGATGTTTTGAAAATAACTACTGAGTTTTGATAATGTCTTTGAGCGATCAGTAAATACCACAAAATGATCATTAGTAGACAGGGTGAAATTTTAGAGATTTCCTTAAGATAAACACCTATTTCTCTGGTGAGAAGGTGATGAAAATGTTATTGGGCATAAAGGGAAATCAACAAGTTAGCCTATGGAAAATGGGGCACCCTAAAAGTAGTGGGGTGTGGAATTTTGAAGAAGGAAAAGGAGTTAAAACCTTCCGAAATATGTACAAACCCCAATGGGCACAGCACACCACATTATAAAAGCTGTATCCCAGCCCCTGTGCCTTGAGGGACACCAGAATGGTGACCACTGGTGGTGATGAGGAAGAGGATGATAACTGACACTTTGGGTTTTTCTGCAAGGGATGGTGTGAGTAATGCACATGCTAGGTGTTTTCTCTCTTCTCTACCAGATTGCAGTGTGCATTGGTTTTGGCTGGCTAACAAAAGTTTTGAAAGAGCATTGTGTTGTCCCTGTGTACACATGGGGGAGGGGTCTCCCTTCTATTGGTAACATCTCTATTATAACAAGTCTTAGGACTGAACCCTCACGAATTAAAGTAGGTGTAAACCACCCCCCCCCCATTTGGGGTGGGTAATTAGAGTAACCATAACTACAGCTAAGGCTATAGGTCTTTTCAAGGGAGTTCGCTTTCCTTGTACTGAGAAGAGAACAATTGATGTCAGAATTTCTCACCAGCGTAAAATGGGATTGCACAAAGGAGGTGAGGGAGAAAAGGAACCCAAGAGGAATATTACTTATTTTTAGCTGAGGGAGGGAATCAGGAGGAGACAGCCACAGCAGCAGCTGAAGGAACAGCAGGGAGTAAGCAGGTCAGGAGTCAGGCTTCAGTGATTGACGGACGGAGCAGTGAGGCAGAAGCAGCACTGAAGACAAAAACAGCCTCAGAACTAAACCCAGCACTGGAGGAGACCAGGTAGCTAACTTGTATAGGAAATAAATAAGGGATCTGAGAGGCAGCACGGTTTCTCTCTCTGTAGAATGGGAGCCTGCACAACTAGTGTACCAGCTTTCGAAGGGTTCTCTGTCTTCCTGTCAGCAGGGGGCTGCCCAAACCATGTAGGATCCTGTAAACCGTTTCCCCTCTCAGCTCCAGGAAACCATGTCTAATAGACCCTCTGTGAATTAAGTCGTACACACAATCCACCAGGGTATCTCCACCCAGTGTCTTTATTATTGTCTATACTCCAGGTACATCACAACGTAGCAGCAGTTAAGGGAGCTCCCTTCCTGCTCCATGGCTTAGCTTTTAATACTGCTTGCTTTCTTCTCAGAGGTATCCTTCTGGTGAGCTAATTACCTCAGCAGGCTTCCTACAAGTGCAAGTGATCCCTTTTACCCATCCAAAAGGAATCTACCCAAGTTCTCCTACTCTAACTACACCCAGTGCCCTTCATCTTTTAAGTGACCGTGATGCTGGCTTCCAAAGGGTTCAGTTTATAGCTGCTGAGAGCACCCTGTCACCGAGGCCCTGGAGCATGCTCTCTAGAACCTTTTTATGCACTAGGAACCAGTAGAACTAGTGTAAGATCACCAGATGGTGCTTAGTCTTGGCCATATTTTGGCCTTACTATGTTTGTCCCTCTGTCATCATGATCTATTTCCTATTCTCAGCAGGCACTTAGAAGGAATGAAATATCTGGATTTGCTTCCAGGAAGAAAGAAAATATTGAAGAGTTGCAGTTTGCCCCTATATCCTCTGCTTTCCAATATCCTTTAGCTTCTTGCATCATGGGAGATGACATCACAACGCTAGTTGTCTGGAATTTTCAATAGGATAGAAAATATAGGAGACCAATGAAACCCACCAGGATCCAAACTATCCCAAAATTCATGTTTTAAAATCCAGATTTCAGTGTAAACATTCAAGATCATGTCTAATTAAAACTGAATTGTCAAAATAAATCAGGAAAGTATATTTTGTTCATCTTTTTGTTCATCTTTTGTTTCACTGATTTTTACTATGTGCTCTCTTGCTAACTATTTCACACAATACAGAAAGCAATAAAGGACCTCCCAGTTCTCAAAGTGAGTTTCTATAGTGTTTAGCAAATAACTTTTTTTAACTGCATCTCCTGGAAAAACAGTGTTCATGCAGTAATTTGTCTCCAAGAAACATCACATATCAGATCAAGATCATGTTCTGACATTAAGCTAAAAGCAAAAAGACAAAAACAAAACAAAAATAAAAAACCAAGTATTTTTATAGGACAATATAGCTGAAAATCTGATGTATAAAGATTTAAACCAGCGGTTCTCAACCTTTTTTTCCCCGAGTACCACTCGGGCCAGGTACAGTCAGGTCAAGTACCACTTGACCCGACTGTACCCAACCCAAGTACCACTCGGGAAAAAAAAGGGGAGGGGACTTGCGGCGGGGTTTCGCGGCAGTGGCGGGAGGGATTTGCGGCGGGGTTTCGCAGCGGAAACAATACCCGCCGCCGAAACCCTTCCGCCGTTTCCCCATTTTCGGCGGCACAGTTTCGCACGGGCGGGTGAGAGGGCCCTTCCGGCGGCTGCAGATTCAGCGGCGCGCGTACCACCCAGCCTTCCGGTACCACCGGTTGAGAACCGCTGATTTAAACAAAGAACCAACCTACAGAAAACAAAGTCAGATAACAATGCATCTCTCTATAATTTTTTTTATTATGTGAAGATTAATTTGATTATGAATCTTGATAAGTTACAAGTTTTCTGTAGATATCTTACAGAATATTTATCCATAAAGAGTAACATGTTAGATGTGTGTGGTGGAGTGAGTTTACCAAGTCTGAGGTGAGAGTTATTTGTGAAGAACAGAGGACCCTTTGCCCAGGGTGTCTTTGTCACAGACACTAAAGTAAAACATGGCTTCAATGAGACCAGGATTTCTCATCATGTATTATCTCAAGTTGCTCATTGAATTATATTTTTTTTAAATAGGGAATTTTGTCAGGGTTTACAATGTATAGGGCTGATGCTGCATAGGTTGCATACCCAATACTCCCATCAAAGTTGTGAGATTTCTTGGTGCATGAACAATTGATGTTTCAATCCCAACACCATTTTTAAATATTACATTGTGTGTAGTATTTTCTGGTACATCATAGGAAAGGTGAAAAAAATGTCCCTAGTGTAACAAACACTACTGAAGGAAGTTATTTTAGATACATTTTGCTAACTTTGCATAAGCCTATGATAATTCTGAAGTGCATCTATGCTTGATATCATTGTAAAGGCCTTGCTGGGGGAAAAAGTTATTTTCTACTACATTCCATAGCCAGCTCTGCTTCACATCTTTAATTTTAAATAGGTGCTACAGCAATATATGCCTAGAGCGATACCTACAGTACTCCTGAGATAACAGTGGAGTGCAATACTAATGCTTTCTGACACTATACCTCTACTATGACAGATGCTCATCCACCAGTGTGTGCACCAAATCAATTGTCCAAGTTCACTGACTTGAGGAATATGAATAAAAGTATTTGTAGAACGTATCTTAGTCAATAGAACGTGACTGCCATATTGTACTATCACATGCAGTGGCTAGACTTAATGGTAAAGTAATCTCTGAAACGGAGATCTCAGATGACAGTTTGACAGAGGGAAGGACAAAAAGAAAAGGAAGAAAGTATGGCTAACATAAGATATGTAAAATGAAATATCTTATGAAAGTTGCATCCCTTTAAACCTTAGTTCAATATTTGGTAAAGGCAGTTTATACTGTTAATCAAAAATATTCCTGTAAAGTTAAGATACAAAAAGTGATATGTTCTAGAGGGGTAGCCATATTAGTCTGTATACAGCAAAAAAACAAGAGTCCTGTAGCACTTTAAAGACTAACAAATTTAATTTCTACAGGCATAAGCTTTTGTGGGCTGCAACCCACTTTGTCAGATGCAAGAAATAGAAATCAGATAGAGAGTATATGTGAACGGTCACAATTACTTCTTGTAATAAGATAACCATTCCGAGTCCCTATTCAGACCCAGTTTGATTGTGTCAAATTTGCATATAGTTCCAGCTCTGCAGTTTCTCGCTGAAGTCTGTTTTTGAAGTTTTTTTGTTGAAGTATGGCAACTTTCAAGTCAGTTACAGAGTGTCCTGGGAGATTAAAGTGCTCGCTGACTGGTTTATGGATGTTACCATTTTTTATGTCTGATTTGTATCCATTTATTATTCTTTTGCAGAGTGACAGTCCGGTTTGGCCAATGTACATGGCAGAGGGGCATTGCTGGCTTGGAATGGTTCTCTCATTACAAGTAGTAATTGTCACTGTTCACACATTCTCACCTTCTAATCAGTGGTTGTGAATAGGCCTCATCTACTCTAACTGATGAGATTTTGCTAACACCTACCTTCCCCATTGTTGTTCCTTACCCTCGGATGTATATATATACCCCCGATCTGATTTCTATTTCTTGCATCTGATGAAGTGGGTTGCAGCCCACAAAAGCTTATGCCTGCAGAAATTAAATTTGTTAGTCTTTAAAGTGCAAAAAATGATATGTATATTAAAATATCTAGATCTTCAGATATTTGACCAATATCCTTAGATCCTGTTTAACATGGTGGACTGGGGATCAATTCATGTACCCACAGCTGGGCACCCAGTAACTGTACCAGTGAAGGCCAAAAATCAGTATCTTCAATGCAGAGCTATTGTTTCTTGAAAAGCAGGTATCACAGACAAATAGAAAGGACTACACAATGCCTCTCCTTAGTAAGCCTCAATTTCCCATGCATAAATCCTCAGTAACTATGCTAGCCCCACACAGTAACCCGATTGGTAAACAAAGCGGGATAGCTACCACTCCTAGGTGAAGACTGTCTTTTCCTCCTTCAGGTTCCCTGAGGTCCTTGGTCTATTTTCTGAGTCCCTCGTACTGGGGTCTTGGCTACCCCAAGGCCCTCTGATCTATGATCTCTCAGAGCAGGGTCTAGGTTACCCCCAGGCCCGCTGGTCTTCATCCTTATTCTGTCAGACAGTATCACTGGCCCTCTTGGGTATAAAAATCACATAGTATCTAGCTTTTCTATCTATATCTCGTATCTTTTTCCCAAAGAAGTCATATGTTCCCAAAATATGCGAAATAGGCTTTGCCAGCAAATTATCTGACATATTCCAATTAATTCATAATTTGGGAGGGGGCTACAGGGATTGGCTGATACTTACTTATCATGGACTACTCCCCTCCAGGCACCTGATGTCATAACATTCTATAGGGTCAGTTGACCCAGGTCAAGTAGCCCAGATTCACCATTACACGCCTCCACAGGTGCACACCAGGCGAGCTGACTCAATACCCTGTCACTCAAATCCACACCAACATTTACCATTCACCATGTAAATTTACCATTCACCAACACACATTAGGTTAATAGGGACCTAAACAAAACAGAGAATCAATTAACAAATAGGGCCACAGCTGAAGGACTAATTAGAGGGAGGAGCAATTCCAACAGCTGGAAGCAGATAAATAGAAAGGCAGGAAACCCTGGAGAGGGTGGAGAACCTGAAGGAAGATGGCTAGCTAGCTAGCTGGCTGTCTGTTTGTTGATAACACTACGCCCTTTGTCTCCAAATGTAAGAGGGGGATCTCACTGGGACTTGAAATTATGTAAATAGTACTTCAGGCAATGGCCTATTAGAACAATATAAGAAAGCACAGTAGCGGTGAAGGTGGCTTGGAGTGAGTATGGTCTGTATGTAAGGGGAGAGAGTCACAGGAGACCACCCCATGACAGGGACCCTAGTGCTTCTGTATTAGAAACAAAATTTTAGGAATGCAAGCACAAACATTTGAATTACAGGACATGTAGCTAATATGTGTCACATGGTTTTGTTGAAATGGATACTTACACATGTGATTAGCTTTATACACAAACACACAACTAGTTTAGACTTTAATAAGGTATTGTGACAGGGTGCACTCACCTCTCGAGTATCTCCTGTCAGTTGGGAGTAGTGCCGCAATCTTCTTTTCTGCTCTGGGCACCCCCAGTAGGTTGTGAACCTAAAAAGGTGGGTCTTCAATGGCTCAGCCTTCTGGCCAAGTCACACAGTCTAAAATGGATGAACCCCTTCTGGGGTTTGGCTTACTCTTCAGCCTGCTTTCTGGGCTCAGCTCTCAGCCCCTTCTGGGCTAACTTTAAGTCCTTCCCAGACCTGTTATAGAACACTGCTCCCAGGGCTTTCTCCCTGGAAACTCTTTAACTTCACAGGTTCTCACTGCCCCAAAAGTTCAACAAATGGTTGTTCCTCAGTCAGGGTCTTCAGCTCCATCTCTGGGCCTGTTTAAATTCCAGCCCCTTTCTCAGGCTTTTAGCCAAGAGTCTTGTTTCCCTGCCACTTCTCCACTTGCTGGTGGGGGACCTGCGCCTACCCACTACTCCAGGTCCAAACCCAAAGACCCTGAGAACAGCAGCCATGTGCTGGTTCCCTTAATAGTTGCTACTGCTGCATTCCCTGGGCTTCTTCCCACTCAGTTCTGTCAGTCACCTTCATCCATTACTTTAGGACTACAATCCTTGGGTTCTATCCATCTGTTCGCTACTTGAGCAGGGTTTCTCCCAGGCCTCTTTGCCTGGAGAGTTTTAGAATCTTCCAGCCCATCCTCACCCTTTGGGTCTCAGCCAGCAACTGAGCTGCTCAACCGCTGCAGCTCTTTTTACCTGAGCCTGCTGGCCTCTAATTGGCTGCTTCTATTCAGCTTCTCTAGGCAGTCTTGGAGGACCCACCTCTGTTGCTCCTTCCTAGGGCCAGGGTATGGTACTACTGTGGGGCCTTCAACAGGGGGCCTCAAAGGGCCTGGTACACCTAGTTACATGTATACAGAAACAAAATCAGAGCCTAATATTGTGCAGTTCAACATATTCCAATAGGAATCAGTTTAAAGTCCTATACAGAATGTTCCTAGTTATTTTTAATACACAGTAACTTTACTATGTGCAAATATTGTTGCTGTTTCTATAACACATTCAAATGCGACTAATTTAGCACTTTGTATTTACAGCAAATACGAACAGTACAGCAAAAATAATATTCAGTATATGCTAAAAAAGAGATAGTTAAGACTCTCCTATTTGTATCTATACAGAAACCTTCTAAAAGGGTCATATTTTTCAGAAAACTGCCATAGTCTGGAGTTTGATTACACCGTATTGAATTTGACAGTTCTTAAGAGGAAATTGTACAAATGTAGGCAAGCAAAAGCGCTAAATAAAGTATTAGTAATACTTAGCACTAACATAATGTCTTTCATCTCAGGATCACGAATTGATTCACAGAAGTGAAGTGAGTGTAGAAAGGGAAACGGAGCTTTTCCAAAATTACAGGCTGAGCCAGTGGCATAGCCAAGAATACATTCAGATCCCCCACCTCAAGTCATCTGCTCTAATTATCAGACAAAGCCTCCGCCCTAACATTCAAAGAAATCCATGTTTAGGTAGAAATTTTATTCCTAATAAATACATTGAGCCAGCCAAATCCCTAGTGGAAACCCATTGTATTTGATGGACTTTCATTGGGGATGAATTTGGACCAATGTCAAAGTATGTTACCCATGTTCAATTACTGTGCAAAGACAGTAAAATTTCAATATGAAAATTAAACAATAAATTGGAGTTCAGTGTCTTAATTTTCAAGGAATGAAGCGCTGAAGGCTATTTTTATTTTTCTTGCTGAATAAAATGGAAATCACATCTAGTAAAATATGCATGTCCTCTCAAGCAAAATGAGTTAGTAAGCTCTATTCGCAGACAAATGATCCATTTCAACACAAACATTGTAGCTTTTAAGGAGGGGTTTAACCGGGATTTTAATATTCTGTTTTGTAGTGTTCATTGTTTTGATCCTAAAATGTGTCTTTCCAATTTTGCATAAGTGAGCACTTCTTTGGTTATGACCTTTATATCAAAATCAATATATGTGACATGACTGAACTTCTTTCCATAAAGGAGACAAAAAAATAGTCTGGGACTGTATCCTATTGTGCAATCCAGCAGAAAACAATCATGAGATGTTACAATGTCCAGTGACCCAGTATACCACTTTGCCCTTTTACCTGTTGCACTGGATGTGCAGCAAAATATGGAAGGCTTGCTTTTAAAGTACAACCTGCTTTTAATTGCTGACCTTTGAATAATCCATAAATGGGAAAATATATTCATGTCTATACATGTAATATTTATTCCCTTTAAGTCTATTCTTTACTTGCAAAATGAAGGATGTGACCCATGCACCCTGTGACTCTTATGCCAAATAGCTGCATGAAGTTACAGTACACATTCCTTCACCTATTACAGCTGAGCGTGCATATAGGGTAGATCTCAACTGGTCAATGAGAACGCGTCTGCTGACTATTTCCCCTTACTCTTGTGCAAGCCAGCCAATCAGAAACAGTTTTAGGTTAGTTTAGAAAGGCAGTTGGGGTAGAGAAGTATGATTAGGTTTTGCATTTGATGCTTAAGGGTATGTCTACACATCAAAGAATAGCCTGCAGTGCTAAGTTTCAGAGTCCAGGTCAATTTACTTGGGCTCATGGGGATCAGGCTGTGGGGATAAAAAGAGCAGGGTAGATGTTCCTGCTTGGGCCTCTCCATTCCCCAGGTTTAAAACAAAACAAAACATTATTTTCCATTTTCCAGGGTATAGTATTATCTCTAGAATAGACCCCTTGAGTACAAGCAAAAACAAACCAAAACCCTGCAACATAATTTTCTTCCTCTTTCAGGGTCTACGAAGGGTCATCAGTCTCCCCACCGAGTGAAAAGAACAGTTAGTTACTTACCTTATGGTAACGCTGTTTCTTAGAGATGTTATCATCATGGGTCCCACTGAAAGGGTAGATCTATACTGCAATTAACAACTCATGGCTGGCCCATGGCAACTGACTCAGCTCATGGGGCTTGGGCTAAGGAGCTGTTTAAATGCAGTGTAGATGTTTCTGCTCGAGCTGCAGCTCAAGATCTGGGACCCTTCCACTTTGTAGGGTCCTAGAGCCTGGACCCCAACATGAGCCTGAATGTCTGTTCCACAATTAAACATCCCCTTAGCCCAGGCCTGGGAGCCCAAGTCATCTGGCATAGGCCAGCCACGGGTTTTTAACTGTGATGTAGACATACCCCAATTGTCTCATGAGTGAGACCAAAATCTTTTAAATGGCAGAGACCATTGGGCCACGCCTGCAACAAGTATGTTTTCAGACTCCTCTATCCAAAGGCATAAAGTACAGAGTGGCTGCAATTGTCCCTCAGTTCTCTTGCAGAACTCTGAAAAACAGGAATTGAGGGTGGATCACGGTATCCATACTGATTACATCTCAAAGAACCAGTTATTATAAGGTAAGTGACCGATCTTTCTTCTTTGAGTATATGTCCATGTGAATCCCACTAAAGGTGAATGGCAAGCACTGTGCCATCTGGAAGGTGGAACTGAGGAGTTCTGACTGATCTAATTGAGCAGCGATTGTAACACTGCCTTCTCAAACTTGGCATCTGACTTTGCAGCTAAGTTAATGAACGCCAGGTGGTTACTCTGCATAGCAGCCTTACAGATTTCTAACAAGGATATGCTCCTGAAATAGGCAAAGGATGTACCTTGTGCTCTAGTGGAGTGAGCTTTAACATTTGGAGGGAGATGGATGTTCATTGTATGATCCATTTATATATCCTCTGGGAGAAGATGACTTGAACTTCTACAGTACCAGAGATGGCCACAAAAAGAAAGGTGCCAGACTGAAGGCTTCATTTTGTCAACGTAGTATAATAATGCTCCTGAAACATCCAGAAGGTGGAGATTCTTCGTCCCTGTGTGGCTTGGGCTTTAGTGATGAATATAGGTAAGTAGGTGGACTGCTTCAAATGAAATTCTGAAACCACTTTAGGGATAAAAATCGGATGAGGTCTCGGCACTATTAGCTGATGAGATGATAACTAAAAAGACAGACTTGAGTGTAAGGTGGTGTAGGGAGGATTCCAAAAGTGGCTTGAACAGTATTGAAATCCTGTGCAAGCAGCACTTCCTGAAAGATTGGTAAGTATGCAACAACCTCTTCAAGAATCTTGATATCATGGGATGCACGAAGACTAAAGAGAACTGATCAGGTGAATGATATGCAGAGATTACTTGGTGGACTTGATTGATCGGAATGAAAGCCCAGAGTATTTCAAATGGAGGATATTGTCCAGAATCTATGGAACAGAGAATGGGTCACACAGCCACACTAAACTGCATAGATTGAAAATCTTTTCTATTTTGAGGAGTAAGCCCTTCCTGTGGAAGGATTCTTGTTTTGCATAAGGCTCTTTGCATCTGTTGGGTGCTAGTAGTAGAACTCAACCAGGCAACATCCAGGCTGCCAGATTCAGTGTCTTTAGGTCTTGATGCAGTAATAACAACTAGATATCATCATCATCACCATCGCACTCTGGTTCTGTGTTATTATGTCCAGACAGTCTGGGAATGGAAACAGGAGGCTAACTGGACACCTGAAGAAGATCTGCTAGCCAGAATTGTCTCGACTAGTAGGAAGCTATTGAGATTAAGGTTTGTCCTGTATGATCTTGAATAACACTTTGGAAATCAGGGTAATCAGTGGGAAAGCATACACAAGACTTTGATTCCACGGTAGGAGGAAGGCGTCTTGCAGCGAACCCACACCCATGCAATGCATGTGTTGTCTATTAAGAGCTGTGGAATTCTGCAAAACACATTGGAATGTCATTCAACTAACCTGATCACTCACAGCTTCAGGATATTTTTTGTAAAGGGTAATGTCCATTAATTGCATCAGTAGAACCTGGGTCCACTGCTTCTGCTGCATAGAGGCTGCCTGCTGCTGCTGGCCTGCCACCAACAGGCAGAATACCTCATCCATGGCCATGCCCCTTGTTGACCACAGTTGGTCCGAAAAATACCATTTCTGGTACCACTGTAAGGGAGTGCACTCACCTCTTGCGAGCAACCCGTAGTGCCCGTGCTTGCAATTTCTCTCTCTAATTGGGGTAGGTCTTTGGTGGCTCAGCCCTCTGGCTGAGCTACAGTCTGTATGCAGATAAACAAACCCCTTCCGGGGTACACTGTCCAAATGTCCTGCAACCCTCCCTGGACTCAGTCCCTTAATAGCCCTGGCCCTGGTATGGGGCCATGACTCAGGGCTTCCTCCCTGGATCTTCTTTACCTGCCTTAGCCTTTGTGGTCCCTTCTCTTTGACCAGGCCGCTAAAAGAGTTCAGTTCCCCTTCTGGGGTACATCAAAGTCCAGGCCACTTCCCCAGTAGCTGATGGAGGGGGGACCCAGGTCCACCCTCTACTCTAGGTCCAAGCCCAGGGAATCCTCTAAGTAGCAGCCATTGGCCGTGTCCCTTTTCTTAAGCCATGCCGCAGCTCAAATTCCCTAGGCCACTTCCCCACGGTCCCACACTATCTTCACCCTTACCTCAGTAATCTTCTCTTTATGTAGCCCCAGCAACCAGCTACTTCTGTTTTCCCCAGATTCTGTCCACACTGGCCTGTTCGAGGTCCTTCCAGTTGCTCCCGCAGTCAGCCAGAAATATCAACCATGCTCCCTCAGCTCCTGCAAGGAACTGCCTATTCCTGACTCTGCAGCTCCTTTTTATAGACTCTTTTTGGCTCCTGATTGGTTGCTCCCTGCAGTCTCTCTGATTGGCTGCTTCCCATGAAGCCACTCTAGCCTCCTTGGAAGATTTCTCCTGTGCTCCTCTCTTGGGATGAGTGTGGCAGGACCCTGAGGCTCCAGCAGGGGATCTTGGGGCCTAATCCACCCCATCACACAGGGGCACATCTCTTTGGAAATTTTTGGGATCTAACCACAAATTCAGTGCTGATAGAAGGCATGGTGGGACAACAACTCTCTTGCACATTTTATATTTTGTAGGAGAATAGACTGACCACAGCCAGACTTGCAACACCAACAGGTGGAGTCTGGCAAGAGGTGTCACATAAGTGCAGGCTGACATGTGGCTTAGCATCCGAAGACAGCTCCATAATGTACTTGATGGATTTGACTGGTTGTTGATCGATTGTAATGACTGGAATCTGTCTTCAGGAAGATATGCCTTCACGGATTTAACATCGATCAGAACTCCTATGAACTCTATTATCTGTGATGGATTGAGAGATGATTTCTTGTTGTTTACTAAGGGGCTTAGCTGGTTGAACAACTGGAGCGAGTATTTCAGGGCTTCAGAGACCACCTGCTGGGATTTTCCTGTAGCCAGTTGTCCAAGTATGCTTAGATGTGGATATCCTGTCTCCTCAGATGTGCTGCCACCACAAAGACACTTTTTATAAAAACTTAGTGCAGTGGGGAGACAGAATCTGAATCAGGTCTAGGATAGGACAAAGACCACCTTTCTTCTTCAGGATAAGGAAATATTATGAGTAGAAGCATCTTCTGTACTCAAGAACACTTCTTTATAGCTCCTAGACAAAACAGAGAAGCCATTTCTTGCGTGAGATGGCTTTTGTGAGAAGAGTCCCTGAAAAGAGACAGGGAAGAGGGGTGGTGGAGGATAAGGAACAAAACTGGGTCACTACTTCTAGGACCCTCTGTTTGTTGTTATGACGGACCAAGCCTGACGGTATGATACAAGGCACCATCCAAAAGGTGAGATTTGGCTCTTGACAGATCTGATTGTGGCTCTCAAAATTCATGTGAAACCTGCTGCACAGGAGAAGGTGTGGAGTGGTGGGAAGGACTATCCTGGAGGGATAGCTGCACATCAGGTGCCAAATAGCGTGAGGACTTTTTCCTTTATAACAGAAATTTCAGGATCTACTGTCTCTGCGATTGTGGTACACAGTTCCTGGAATGTCATCATCTGGGGCCAATATTGGAGCTGAAGTGATAGCTCCATCTAGGGAGTATGACATGGGTCACTTAGAAGGGAAGGATGTGGGCCCTATTCAGGTGCATTTTCCTCTTCCAGTTACTGTACCTGCTCCTCCATGCAGGTGATATGCAGAGATGCTGAGGGAGAATATGATTGTCTCTGCTTCTGGGAATGGTGGGAAGGGGATCTGCTCCCGGTGGTGGTCCCCAGTAAACCCAGTAGGGCCGTGGTGGCATGTTGTATTGGTATGTCTGGCTTGGTTGGGGATAGACAGTCCATTTCCAGACATTGGGGCCCTGAAGGAGGAATCGCTGGTCCATTCCCAAGATTCCCTGCCAGATATTGGTGAGAAGGTGTGCCCTGCTAATAGGGATGTTGAATAGATTTATTCGGGGTGGTGCTGATATATGATAATGGTGCTAGAAGGATGGGAGTATGCACTGGGACTGATGAAGATCTCAGTACCAAAGACGTTGCCAGTTCCTCTGCTGGTACCATAAATGATTCTGTTGTTAGTGCTAGTATAGGTACTGGAGTGGATGGTGTCAAGGTTGGTGCTGTGCTTGTGTATTTTTACACTGATCTTGTATCACTAGCCACTGTGATAGTGAGGCTTTGTGGTCTCCTCCTTGTGGAGCTGGTATTTTGACCTCTCCTTATGGGAGGACATAGAGCAGTGACTGGAATCATATCTACCTCTGTTCTGGATCCCTGCCTCTGTGAGGAAGTGGTACTGGTCTTTGGCACCAAGGCAGGAAGTGCCAAGGGTGACTTCAATTCCAAGACTTTACTCCATATTGATTTATTTTTAGTACCAATCTTCAGGGCTGTGTGCTGGCTGTCAGGGTCACTTGCAGAGGAAGACTTTCCCATTATCTGTTGAGAGTTGGAGGTCAATCACTTTTCCCTCTGGGTCTGATGTAACTCTCATGGATTTTCCCAAAAGGTGACACTTGAGGTGGGCATCTTGAAATTTCTATGTCCATGCAGAGAACAAATTGCACATGGAGCACTTGTTCAGAATATGCAGCTCACTGAGGCAAAATGGATAGCGTCTATGGTCGCTGGTGCGTTGGTCATTCCAACATGGACAAGGCTTAAAGCCTTAAGGCTTTGATTCCACCATTAGATGAGGACAAGGAACCAGAATACCAACAAAACAAAAGGAGAATTTTGTTTGTTTTTAATGGCTAAATGGAAAGGGATAAAGAACACAATAAGAAATGAATAAGAGGAATTAATTTTGATCAAAGGGTAGTTCTATCTTGCTGCCATGGACAGTAAGAGGAGGCATGAGGATGTGAATAGCACAAGCATGGCCCAACAGACATTGCTATTCAAAATATTCCAATCCTGTGAATGTGTCTCATGCACAAACCTACAGCAGGATCCATTCTAAGATATACTCAAAGAAGAATTTACATCCCCAGACTCACCTATTTTTCTTCTTTTAGATCTAGCAGCTGGGCCTATTGCTTAAATTAACCTCAGTTGAATCAATTCTTCTGACATTTATTCCCTGCTGGTTCCACTCCCTATCCCATGGAGCTGATACAGAAAGTGCACTCTATGCACAGCTGAGAGTTTCTTAAGAACCATACAGGTAGCACATCCCATTGCAAGCACTCAACAAATCCACTTTCTCTGTATTGCCAATTATGGTGACAAAAGTAAGTTTTTACTATTTTTCACTCCTGTTAGGACAGAAGGGACAACACAGCTATGGGAAATGGAGATAGATTCCATTCTGGTTTGTGCACCCTCAAGAGAATTGTTAAATTGGTGTCAGTTGCAGATTTTTTATGTGGTGCTGCATAAGCCACAAAGAAAACACAGTGAGATTCAGTTGAGTTTGTAATGATTGCAGTTTAAAAAACCATCTTTTTACCTGTTAATTGAATAGACTTGAGTTGGAAGGCACTGAAAGGCGGTAAGCATGGAACCCTATTGTGCCATTTTCATAGTCACTCTTCTAAGTAGCATTGCACTTTATGTAATTATTATTTTGTTAGCATGCTTTAATCCCCATTTTGACTTCAACCCTCCAGTATACAGTAAAGATAGCTATGAAACAGAACAGGCTAAGAAAAGAAAACTTCTGAATGGCAGTTCTTTATAAAACAGACTGATTTATAATAAGCAAGTTACTGATCAGGGCAGAATAATATTTAAAAAAACTGGACTGTATTACAAAGCATATCTTCAAACATCCATTTCTGTTGGATTATTGCTAAAAGATACTAACTGATCTATTTCAGAAACTAGACTAATTTACAAACATTCATAAAATAGTGAAAAAGTTGCATGCTTTAGAAACCTGATACAAGCCTCTGGACTAAAAAGAATATGAAGACAATAGCAAATGAAGGACATTTTAAACATTGCTTAGTAATGTTTACATTGCTTTTTCTTCTCTTTTATCTGACTCTTCATGCTTCTTCTCATTTCTCTCTGCTGATTTGTTTTCTTCAGGTTTAATCCATGGAAGGCTGTGCAACTTCTGTTAACCAACACAATGGGGAAAATAGGATCAATGTAAGTATTATATGGAATGTTACACAGATGAATATTTGGATGCTAAATAAAAAAGGTCAGCTTTCTCATCAAGAAACACAGGCCCTGATTTTGATCTCATTTTCACTGGTTTAAATCAGGAGTTACTGAATTGAAGTCAGTGAATTTACACTTGTGTAAGTGAGAGGAGAGTCAGGCCAACAATCTGTGGCCATCATATTGGAATACAAGGAATCAACACTGCATGCTTAAAGTGCCACAGGAATAATGCTCACTCTGCTGTATTTATTTTTGTTAGTCTTTGCACTGCTCTGGAAATAACTATAGTATGTCTCCTATCTGAATGCATATATATATATATATATATGCATGACTCAGTGGGTACCTGTACATATTATACATATGTATATCAATGTATGATATGTGTCTCTCCATATATAATTAATCTACATCCCATAAACCTGTAGCATCTTTCTCAAAATACCAAAGTTTTGATTAAGAAACAATTGTATAAAATAAATTGTGCACCTTTTATAGATTTATTTTTAGAGGATACTGCTAGGAAGATTTCAAACAATACAATATTCTTCAGTGGCTTTCTTTTGTATGGCTTCTATTCTTAAATGGCTTTTTTCGTATGGTTCAGAATTCAGGTCTCTGCCAAAAACGGCCGTAGCCATTTTGATGACTAGGGTGAAAAATGTTTTTGGTCCCCCCCCTGAAAAAAACAGCTGGCCAATCAGTGGTGCAAAAATGGCTGGTGAATTAGAATGGAGCAAAACAACTGAGCACTTTCTGTCTCTCCTACAGAATATCTATGTAACTTTATTTTTATTGGATCAACAGATGAAGCTATGATACAATCTGCTGAAGCTTTTTCTTTGGGTAACATGGTTAATTAAACACAATTTCACTAAATCACAGTTATACCCAGGATTTGGACATTGTTTTCCCCCTCATTCCCCTCCCCCCACAAAAAACAAACCCTGAGTTTATAAGACTGGCTTAGCTGATTACGAGGACACTTACGTTCTTTAAGTATTGAAATAGTTCCTAACAGAAAGCCACCTCATACCGCCAGCTGCAATCAAGTGGAGCAGAAGTCTCCATTGAAATTAATAAGGAGCTATATAGTAATCACTGGCTTAAAATGAGCAGATACAGTTCAAGGAATGTTGCAGTTTATAAAGAGTCACCTTTATAAAAGGGTTCAATTGCTCAAAGACAGAAGTACCTGAAAGCTAGGATCTGTTTCTGCCACCTTGAGATGAGGAGATGCTGAATTAGTGCGGTTACCCAAACAAGTCTTGCCAATCTGCAAATACAATCATTGAAACCATATCATTTTTATAAAGGTTTTGTGGGGAAAAAATGAGTGATTTTCTTCTTTCCATCAGCAGATGGGATTGTCACTTATAGAGCACTTTTCACATTCAAAGCTCTTTACTAACATTGTCCAATTTATCCTCACAATAGCCATGTGGGGGAGGAGGGTAAATAATTACAATCCTCTTATTTCAGATGAGGAAATTGTGGCAGAGAATTTAATTGGTTTGGCCAATGCCACAGAGGGAGTTGGTACAACAACTGGATTAGGGTTCAGGACTTCTTGATTTCCATTCCTTTACCTAAACCACTGGGCCATCCCCATGTCATCAGTAGGGCAATGGTATCATTCACAAGATTGTGTGGGAGGAGGCCTTCTGGCTCTTTAAGTACGGAAAAGGTATTACATCCAGCTCTTTAAATGAACATGAGGTGAGAAGGACAAATCAGCACACCTTCTGGAAAAGAAAGCTGTGCTTCTGTTGTCTATTAAAATCCTTTGAGCATTTCAATTGAATAGTGAATAAAGCAGCATTGGTTGATATCATTTATTTGAAATTTCTTAAAGACTTTCTTATTACAAGGAAGCAATATAGTCATAGGATGAGAGGCGAAGTTCTGTTATAGATCAGGGACTCTCTCATAGACAGAAAACAGAGTAGAAATATTCACTCAAGTTTCAACATGTCAAAAGTCTAACAGCAGGGTGCCTATTAGGACTGGCATTTAGTACATTTATTCATGACCTGGAAAGGAAGTGAACAGTGGTGTATAATTGGTCAGGTTTATCATGTCTAAGGAAAACCTTGAGAAATTTCAGAAAGACGTAATAAAGCTAGGCAAATGGACAGCATGGTGGCAAATGAAATTTACTGAAGGTGCATAAAAACAAACAAAAACAAACACAAATTATTAGGTTATGTAAAGAAAAAGGTAGAAAACAATATTAAATAATTCTTAGCTCATTTTATAAATTGATAGTTTACCATCATCAACAAGACTATGAAATGTTCTGGTCATTTTGTCTCAAAAAAGATATAGCAGAAATAAAAGGGGTCCAGAAATGGGTGACAAACCTTATCAGAGGCATGGAAAAGCTCTTAAATAGGGAAAGATTGACTGAAAAGAAAGGAACTGTTTAGAGCACATAGAAGTAATAATTGTTTTTGTAAGGGATTTTATAATTGTTTTTATAAGGGATTAATCTTTCATGCTTTAGATCACAAGCCAGCCATTAACTGATGTGGTTCTGGGGGCAGGAAGAAATGTCCCCTATGGGCATGATATTCCATGTTTGTCCACTAGCAGGTTTCTTGCACCTTCCTCTGGTACTGGTCACTACTGGGGACAGGATACTGGACTGGGTGAACAATTGTTCTCAACCAGTATAGCAATTCCTTCAATCCTTTAGTGTTTAACCACATTGAATATTGACATCCTGTCACAATGAAGACTTCCATATTACTAATCAACAAATAACTATCGTCAAGCAGCAAAGATGAATAATACTGATAAGAGTAAATCATATAACCATATAATTGCACTGTATACCCACAGGTTACCAACTTGAAACAAGTCCTGTTCCTAATCGGTAAGGCCCTTGGCAGGCCAGGTCATGGCTATTTTAGATATTGCCTCCCCATTCATGACTGAAAAACAGGCAAACACTTCTAGGACAATGCAGCAAATTAAACCTAAGACAAAGCCTGTGAGACTCTGAGATAAACTATTTTGGTCAAATGAGCTTATTTGTGAAATGAGTTACCAAAAGCAGTTTGAATAAGACCTACTTTGGACACTTTTTGAGCATGCTGCAAGATCTACCCCATCCATTTACTAATGGGTCTTCCACAATAAAAAAAAAACATGGAACATGAACAAAGGGGAAAGAACAAAACCAACCAATCAGAGCTTTCTAAAATCTAAGACTAAACAGCAGAATCTTTTGAGGATGCCACTCTGAGAGTCTACCATGCAGATTGAAATGTACTTGTTTCAGTGCTTACACGTTATGACAATGGGTTCCATAGTAAAGACTAAGAGATAGATAAATTACAAAAGAGTAGAATAGCCACCTACTTTAACTTGAGATGGTTGCAAACTGGCATGAGCATTTTAAAAAAAAATAAAGGGATGGCGGGCTGGTAAATGGCTAGGTTCTTTACAGACACATTCAGTGCAGTTTTTCTTTAATTTTTTATGCTAAATATCATGGACATGTGCATTCTAGAAATGCAGACAGACAAAAGGCCAAGCTTTCACTCCCAACTCAGCAGGTGTAGACGCCTTCCAGAGCTCCATGGCCTGATGGCTCTGCTCTTGCAGAGCATCACTGGAAATCGGTGAAAAGAGACATTCAGGTGGTGGCTGAGGAACTTTCCAGTTCTGTCTTCCAGAAGCAGATTCCAAGATTCCACCCTCCTCAGCTTACCTCTAGGCCTCATCCACAGCCCACTGAAATGGAATGATTTCAGAAGGCTTGGGATCAGTCCTGTGGTAGTAAAGTCACCATGATTGACATCAGGGGAATCAGTACCTCCTGTGATAATTTGTTTTTCCTCATTGAGGAACAGCCCAGAAGACACTGAAGGCATTCATCTGAACATTATCCCCTCAAAAATCACCAGAGTCTGACAGCTCAAAACAGCTTTGCTAGCTAGGAATGTGTACAAGTGTAACTGGTGTAACCGTTAAAATTTGATAAAACAATCAATCACTTATCACTTTGTGTGATTATAATCTAATCTTCAGCTGCCTTGAGAACACTAGTTTTGAAGGACAGTAAACTATCTGGAGAACCAGATTCTGAGCTGGTGTAAATCAGCATACCACATTTATGCTACTATATTTCAGTTGATGATTTCACTTTCAAACTCTGAAAAGGAAGTAACAAGCTGTTTTTAATCTAGAAGAACTGAACTAAATAGTAGAAAGTAGTCATAATTTCCATATCAGAATACTTGTTAAATAGGCTGTGGTTCTAAAATCAATTTCATATAAATGTTGGGTAAGATTTTCTTTTTGCTTTCAAGTAAATATGGCAATTTTCAAGACAAACCAATATTCTTGGTTATCAGAAGGGTAAAAATTGGGATTAAAATGAAATCTATTTGCAACACTACCTAAGATGTTGTGAACTATTTCTTCCTAGTGATAAAGCTCAATAAAAGTTGTATCTAGCAATGTGATTGTATTACTCTGTTAATATAGCATATATGCATTGGAGACATGAATCATAAAATATCTTGAGTCATGGCATAGTTGCCATTATTTCCACTGGAACAGCAATGCAATTTACTGTGATTTTATTGCAATGCCCCATACCATATATCATGATAATTCAGTGAACGAATAAGTCAAGCCTCCTACAGGTTATAGGTTGTTTTTTTAATTACCTGCTGTCTGATATACCAAATATATTTAACAAATGCTTAACACATTTTTAAGTTCTAGAGACTGAACATGAGATTATGGGCTTTAGAATATTTTACTGGATATTAGTCATTCATTTTTCCGCAGTTATGCATAACTGAAAAGTACTTCTTGGGACCCTTAACAATAAAGATATAAATTAATATACATATAAACATAAACATGTTAACTCACTAAGACTTTAACACATATAGCTTTGGGAAACTAAGAAGGTAGGGCAAGAATTAAGAATGTGAATTAAGAACTCCCCTATGGATGCATGTGTAAAACAAATTGGGTTAAGCAGTAATCTGCCCTTGTGAACGTGCATGAAAGGGCAGGTAATGTGTGCTAGGAGTCTTCCTTCCTCCCTTCTCTATTAAAGGGACATCCACCCTTCTCTATTAAACCAACGGAATGGTAGACCAAAATATTAGTCCCTGTGAGCAACGATTCCTCGGTCCTTGCTCTTGTCAATGAGTATAGCATCCAGGAAGGGGTGAGCAGGAGGCAAAGTCATATTTCCTTGCACATGTACAAGCACATGTCCCCTGCCCCATCCTGCCCTTTCCTCCTCTCCCTCACAGAGAAACACCTTTCACCTCCTAATTGACACACAGAAAAACTATTGCCCATGAAGATGAATGAAAACACAGTTTGCAAGAATGTTAGCAGAAATGCAAATATAAACAGATGAAA
This sequence comes from Emydura macquarii macquarii, assembly GCF_026122565.2. NCBI lineage: Eukaryota > Metazoa > Chordata > Testudines > Chelidae > Emydura > Emydura macquarii. The sequence continues at coordinate 7,301,652 of NW_027133377.1, forward strand.
ACAGCCAAATGCGAGGGGTAGAGTGGGATGTGTTTAAGGCAGGGAGAACTAAAAAGTTATGGCCACAATCTCTCAGTTAATGTAATGCAACTCCACTGATTTCAGTGTACCAATCTAAAGAAAGATCTACACTAAGAGCTAGGAATGTGATTCCCTTGCTTGTGTACACATACTCATGGTAGCCAAATGAAAGCTCAGTGACAGCGAGCACGCACATGTGTACATCAGCAGGGAAATCACACCCCCAGTTGGTAATGTAGACATATCCTAACTGAGGGCAGGAGCTGAGCTAAAATTGTGTCAAAAGGAGTACAATAGTATTTCAGTTCTAATCCAGTGCACAGGATCCCCATTTGACCAAATGTGCCGGAAGTGACAGATGAATAAAGAATGCAAGGGTGTAAGGGCAGTGGAGATGACAGAGATGGATGAGATTGTATACTTGGGAAGCTATATTAGTAAGCAAGGAAGATGTGATTCAGCAGAGATGCCTTGGTCTAGTTAAAAATATTTGATGAACCATGGAGGCTGTTGTACAGACGAAATTCTGAGACATTAAGATACTCTTCAAGGCTGGTTAGTGTGACTTAAAATTGTGGTTTAATTTTAAGCCTATGAAAAGATAATGATGCTTGCAGTGTCCCATTTTCCCAATATCTCCCTTTATTTTTGATACTTATTACTGCTCACTATATTTAAGAACACAAAATCTTCGTGATGGTAAAAAGGATCACACAATTCTGAAATTCTAAGTCCATGGTTTCAGTCAATCTATAACCATTGGTGGTTAGCAGGAGACTGCTCTGTGGCAGATTATCCTGTAATAGCCCACTGTGGGATTTCTTGCACCTTCCTTTGAAACAGCTGTTACTGGCCACCATCAGAGGCAGGATACTGGACTAGATGAACCACTGCTCTGATCCAGTAGGGGAACTCGAGTTCCACTTGGATATTACAGCATTATCGATAGTGTGGGTGTTACAAAAGGGATAGGTGCTGCACTTTTAAGAGGTGCTGCACTTCTGTTTAAGACAAAAGTCATGCCAGCTACATATTTTACTTGTTTAGTCAATTATTCTCATTATGCTGCAAACTGTGATGTTTTGTGATTTGGTTTACTGTTGTTATTATATCATCATTCTGATAAGATGCAGTTTTGATCACCTCGTTGATTGAGGTGTATGTTATCCTGATTCAGTGACATATTTTAGGCAGGATTGTGGCTGTAACCCACTACTTGCTTTGGAAGTGAAGGTAGTGAGTAAGAGGGTCTGTGATCTGGTAGCTGTCCTTATTGTACCCTTTTGAAGAGTGCAACATGCTTCCCCTACTCCAGCTCTGCTCGCTTTGGCTCCTGGCCTCACGCTTATCCTACACCCACTGAGAAGTCTAACTCTGCAGCTAGCATCTAATTCCCTGAGCCCTGCCCCCTGGGAGTTCATTGAAAGGAGATGTTCCTCCCCAGTGTAGAGGTGGGAGAGGAAGGGGTAGGAAAATCTTGAATAGGTGTGGCCTTGACAGAATCTCCCCTGTCCTGCACACTGGAAGCAAATCCTCAATAATGCTAATTACCATTTTTATGCACTTAATATATTGAAAGCACTATCCAGGTATTAACAAAATAGCCCTCACAACACTCCTTTGAATTGGTGGGTAAGTATTACTAACCACACATTGGAGAACAGGAAATGAAGACAGAAAGAGGCAGAATTGAGATTAGAATGCAGGCCCCTCCTGATTTTGTGCTCATTCCTCAACTCTGCACAGCCTTTTGATTGGGCAGCTGCAATTTTGTTACTTCTCCTCAAATTCAAATAGTAATAGAAGATACTCATAGGTGGTCAGAGGTGATCGCTCTCTCTTTTTCTTGCACATGTCCGTCACCTCTTTCTTCATTAGTATTTGGTAGGTGCTGAGTCACTCACCTATAGATACTTTACTAGTGAATTAATTTTACAGATTAACTATGGACAAATCCTAATGTCCTTATCCTATTGATAGACTGCCAAACTCTCATTGACTTTCAAGTCTTTCAACTATACTAGTTTTCTGATCCACAGCCTAATGGTAACAGATAATCTATTGAGTTGCATATGCTTTCCATTGATTTGGAGGCATTATGAAGACTTCTTCCCAGTTCTTCAGGCACTCACTGCAGAGCTCTCACTGAAATCAAGTTGCATATGCAAAGAACTGCAGAGGGTCTGATCCCAAGATGAAAACTTAATGGAAAAAATGATTAATCAGGTTCATTTATTTGCAGACTATACTCACCTTATTGTTATTGGTTTATTTTTATATACTTTATAGTTTCAACTGTATATTTCTCCACAACATCTCATTAAAATTTAGTCTTGACAGGAATTACAATTTTTACGACTGGGTACACATTCTGAATCTCAGCAAAAAACAAGGATTATTATTTGTTTTTCCTTCTAAACAATAAAGCAATGCTTTTATGAGCTGAATTTACTGTTGATGAGGACTCATTTCACATTTTCCATGTGAAGGTTAAGAAAAATATTAATGAGCTCTTTATTTGTATTTGTAAAATGAAGTATCCATGGTATAATGCCTCTCACCTAAAGCAATTCATTTTTATGTACAGTAGATCACAAAGAAGCTGGAATAGTAAAGTGATATATAAAAGCAAATAGACAATCAAGGCATTGCATAAGAAAAAGTATTTATCCATCTTGAGCAGTTTAGTGTGCAGTGTGATCAGCTAAGTATCTGTATGTGAAAATTCAAGTGATGAAATATGCTGCATGATCAATAAAGTATGCAAAAAATTTAGCAGCTATAGCATTCAGCTGACCCAGTGATTTATACAGCAGAGCTAGGAAGGTGCACAGTTCTGTGTGTGTAAATTATGAAAGTGGATCAGACAAATATGCATCTTCATTTAAATATTTTTTTTAAAAAAATAGAATAGTAAAATTTAGCATGTCTTATCTATTAAACTATTCAATGTGACTATGAAGGTATTCATCTAAATCAGTGAAGCAAGATGCTCAAAAAGAAAACTACATATCAACGAATCATGCAACTTGCTTATTAAGGTGGGTCCAAATTTGGGCGGCTAGTCTATGCCACAATGTCCACACTGCATTTTTAGCATGCTAGCTAGGACTGCTAACTTTCTAACTGCTGAAAACTAAACACCCTGGCCTCGCCTCTTCCCCTGAGTCTCCTTCCCCTGCCCCGCCTGTCATCCACCCATTGCTCGCTCTCCACCCCCACCCCAGTCGCTCACTTCCCCAACCCCCAGGTCTCACCTGCTACCTCCAGAACCAGACTGGGAGGCACTGACACAGAGCCTGCTTGCCTGCCCAATTGGCAGGGATCAGTCCCTGGAACAAAGAGCCGGGGTGGGGAAATCAGGGCACAGTGGGAGTCGGTCAGTCCCTGAAGTGAGGGACTGGGGTGGGAAGGTTGGTCCCTGGAGCAAGGGGCCAAGCTGGGGAAATCGGGGCACGGTGGGGATCAGTCGGTCCCTGGACTGGGGTGGGGGGGTTGGTCCCTGGAGCAAGGGGTTGGGGTGAGGAAATAAGGACACAGAGGGCCAGGGGGGCAGACAAGATCCCCACCTCCCTGGACAGTGGCATCAGTACCTAGTTTGCAGCCCGGTCTGGGAGCCAGCCAGTTCTCTCCATCAGGCTGGGGACAGGAAGAGCAGCAGCTGAGCAGAGTAGTTCCTCCAGGCTCCTGCAGCAGCTGCTGTTCTTCCCTCCATCCAGTGGTGGAGGCCGGTTACTGCGCTTAACTGGACTTCTAGCATCCGATCAGCTGTGTTCCTGTTTCGACTGGATGTTCTGGCTGAAAACTGGACATCTGGCAACCCTAATGCAAGCAAGAGCAGAGCTGTGTGGCTGCAATGCAAATAAGCCCTTATTATTAAAGTCCCATAGAGTAAAAGAGGGCTGGGTTCTTATCATATTATAATGGCATTAATGAGAAGTAACTTCCATGATGTCAATGGAGTTAAACTTGTGTAAAACTGATATCTATGAGATCAGTCTGATCCAGAGTCTCCTGGTTTCACATTGCAGAGATAAAATATATTTGAGGTTTCGGTGGATTTCTAATCCCAGGATTTTTCTTGTGTTATTGGTTCAAACAATCTGAAACTTTCAAAGAGGAAGTAGGTAAAATTTGCTAAATTTCACCTGGTTTTATGCCAAAACCATCTGAAAAGAGAAATTTACATATTTCAGGTCAAAATTTGAAAGGGCCCAGACCAGCTGAGAGAATTTGGACTATAACATTTTAGTTCTCAAAACATTAAACACATACTGTTACTGCCATGTTCCTTTCTTCCCATTCTAGGTACTGAGGTTTCTTTCCTTTGACTTTCCTTTGACTCTGATGCTGTATATTGGGAAGATCATTCTTTTGTTAGGTTCCCTGATTTCTAAAGTAACTTGTCCCCTTAAAGATGCAAGGCCAAAGACTTAACTGAAGCCAGTGGAGTTGCACCCACTTAAACCCATTGATGATTTTGGCTTGTTAACTTTTAGTCTTTTTTTTCTTCATGATAATCCCCTAATCTACAAAGATGTAGGCTCATGTTTATACAAACTTCATTATTGCATCTTGTTTTAAAATACACACGAATTATGTGTTTTCCAGATCTGAATTAAATGTATTAAAATATGCATAACTATGATAAGGTACAGAATAGATTTTTTCCTTTGAGAACTGTCCTGTACCATTAGCCAAATTACTTCCATATTTTATACAAGGACACATAAATACCCTCTTATCAAAGATTATAATCTACTTAAATGTCTGGTGAGCCTCTAAATAGCTTATCAAATAAGATGCAGTGCAGAATATAAGTACAATATTTAAGTGTGTGTTTCCACTGGGTCTTGATTAAGGTATCCCTGCAGCTTTTCACACTTTAATACTCTTGTTTTAGGCATTCAGCATACTGGTTTAATAGTTAAAACCAAATTGTTTTAACCCTTCATGACCTTTATAGTCTTCCTTTAGGCATCAAGGGACAACGGAAGTCAGATTCAGAACTGAAACAACCTGAAATGAAATTTGCAATAGTAACAATTTTGCTTTTCTCTTTTACCACACCAACTAGCATAGTGATCAAAGCTTTGATGTTAAGAGTGATACAAAAATTATGGAGCTAAGTGCCATGGTTACTTGAAACATGTGTATGTTTTGGTCCAATGCTCAATGTCCTCTGCCACTGAATGATTAATTAATTTGTTTGTTTGTTTACTGCAGGAACATTAAGGCAATAAATAAAATCTCTATCACTTTTGCTTTTCAGAAAAAGCTGAGCAAGGACACAGGAAGAGAGCAAAAAATCCAACATGAGATGATGAATATAAGCTGTTTAAATAAAGCAACATTTTATACATTTCTTAACATTATTTATGACACCCTGCAATAGGTAATTCTAAATGTTATGTATCATGGGCATGAGGATTTTCTGCACTGAAGAGGGTGTTGAATGGCTTTGGGATGGTGCTTTTTCTCTTCTTTTTTTCCTTTCTTTTTTCGGGGTGTGGAATTACAAATTGAAAACATTCTTCATAATATTGTAATGAAAGGACATTGTACAGTCCAGAATTCTACATTAGAAGGGCATGCTACTAAGGGCACTGTACGTAAAAACACATGGGGTGAAATCCTGGTTCCACTGAAGCCAATATAAAAAACTCCCATTGACTTCAACAGAGTCAGGATTTCACTGATAGTCTCTTAGTAGTCCGACCACTGGAAAACATCCTCTTGAATTTAATTGACAAGATACTTCTTATTAAAGTGTTTTCTAAATGTAAGGGATGAGTAAAAGAAAATTGATATTAGAGGAAAATATGAGGCCTTGATTCACACAAAATCTCACTGTCTTAGATAAACCAAGACATTAATACTGCAAGATGCTTTAACTACTTGTAGCCAATGAATGTTGCATGGAGGGATAGCTCTTTTTTTCCAACCTGTCCAATTTCCAAATGAATTAATTTCATTCTACCTATCTAGATCCCACCTGTGAATACACATACAATTTTATTTACTTTAGAAATTAAATATATTAATGAATATGAACACACATGAGCCATAAAAAAAACTGCAGGAGGAGTAGCAAATTAAAAATAATCAAAGTATGTGCCATAAGTAGTGCAGAGAAAAAATCTGATATATTTCGCAAACCCTTTACCTTCTCTCGCTTTTTTTTAGAAGTCTAAGACAGTATATGTTATTCTACAATAGTCAGTCAATACAACAGTAATCCTTCTACAAAATAAACTGAGTCTTGTTTATCAGATAAACAATTAAGAGATTTTCCCACCACTCTTAGAAAAGAGTTGCTGAAGGTTTCTTAGCAACATCTTGATTCTGACCATACTCATTAAGTTCTGATTTTTAACTCCGTTTCAATAATTTTTTATTTGAATTTAACTTTATTTCAAATAAATGGCAGATCATAACTTGTCATGCATCTTTGACCACTTTAACTCACTTTGTCCACTGGTACTACATATAATATTTAAAAAATCTGACCATCTTCAAACATTTCCTTTTTTAAAAAAACAAACAAAGAAACATAAAAATAAAACAAAGTGAAACCAATAAGGAAGCAAAAATGGGAGAAAAAGTTACCAGTCTTCTTCCTAGACTTGGAATTTACACAAAATGACTCAGATCAGATATGCTGACAAAAGCATTGTACTATTTGTAAAGAGGAAATACCCAACTTTCAATAGGTACAGTACTTGCTTCTAGTTCTGAAAAATCCTCAGATATCACTCCTTAAAATAACATTGCAGAAACATTATTTTTTAAAGAAGGCATGAGATTTCAAGTTTTTTCTCAGGTGTGATCAAATGAAAAGCAGTCCACTGGCCCTCCAGGTTGGAAGTAGAGAAATAGGCCAACAACATATTCTCATAAAAAAGTTATAGAAACACAAGGTAGCTAATCTGGAAAGCAGCAAGATAGGTCTGGTTAGTGGAGAATTGTTCATGCCCTACCTGACATTTGACAGGGCAGGAAGGGTACAGGTTCAGAACTAAGACACCTTTACAGGAGGAAGGACATGAAAAACAGCTTCAATTAAAAAACAAATTAAGCCTAAAATGTTTGAAAAACTCTTCCTGGAAAATATGTAGCATGTACATAAAACACTATGGGGTGGTGTAGTAGAAAGATGTGTTAATTCTCATTTGGGATAATTCCCTTGGGAGTAATGTGACCATCCCAACTAAATAGTGTTGCCTATAGATATAGGTATTTATTAGGTGGGGCATAGGTATTAGTTAAGGCAATAATGCAATGGTTTACAAGCCTCAGGGCCCATAAGATAATAGCTTAGCTAAACTAATTAAGACATAAGGACCAAAGAGCCTTAGAATAAGTAGCTAAACAAGAGTAACCTAGATCATAAACTATCACAAGACAGAAAGCTGTAATGACTAAACAGCTGGTAGGTAATCACAAGATGCTAGTTTATACCAGCTTGGGATATTTTTAGTTAGGGACACCTGACCACAAGAATTCCATGGAAACTAATTGAGGTATATCCTAATAAGCTTATGGGTAAAAGGATTAAAAACCTACGGGAGAAGAGCAGGCATGCCAACATTAGTAGGGTGAGGAAATACAAATAAAGCAAAGGGAAGAAAACACAAATAAAGCAAAGGGAAGAAAACCTCAAATGAATATACATTAGGCATAGTGGTATCAGCATAACATATTATAAAGTTGTATCTCAGTCTGTGTGCTTTGGGAGGGAGAGATATAGCCCTTTGGGAACTGCCAGGATGCTGACCACTGGTAATGTTATGCTGGTGAGGGGAAAGATGATAATTAATATTCTGGTTGTTTTGCAAGGGATGATGTAAATATGTAGATGCTGAGCTCATTCTGTTTATCTCTACCTGTCTTGCTGGGTTGGAGTGATTGTGAAATTGCTAACTGCATTTATAAAACTATTATACATATTTAGTGTGATTTCCTAAGAGTGAGTGTTGCAACCATGCACATCAGCGCTCCCAATTGATAGTAATTCTGAGAATACTGGGTCTGATCTTGGGAAAAGAACCTACCAAATTTCAGAGTACTAACTGGGGAAACTATATCAGTAATATGATCAATAGATCAGGCAACAATAGGATCATGAAATCAGCCTTTATATCTACCTGCACCATCATGCATTCTCTATTCATAACATCTATTCAGTTACATTCCACTTTTTATTTATCATTTTTGTAACGTATCTTTTATAACATCTATTTGGTACATTTGATTTCTTTTTATTACTGATAAGCCAAAAGCTCATTGACTTGATTTACTTAACTGATGAATCCATCACATCTTATCCTTATTTTTTGGTTTATTTTCCATGAATTTACTGTCTCTCATAAAGCCAGACTGTGGCTTGTTCTGTGCACACATTCAGGGGGTTTACTCCCTGGCATTGGCTACACATCCTATGGGGTAGCACATAGAAGGTAGATTGTTGCAGTTGAATATAGCTCCAGGGCTTTATTAGATCAACTGACTCTTGGATTAAAGGGGAGTTGAAATACACTCCCATGTGCCTCCAAAAATTTCCATTTTTCAAAGAAAAATATTATTTGAACTTTTTTTATTTTTATTTGGACTGCAGATTCTAAACACAGACATACTAAAGAAACACCATTTAATATTCAAAGACAACATAGCTTCCCTCTCTCTCTCCCCGCTATTATGATTTTTCTTCTGTTCATCTTAAGTATCTCATTCTTTATAGCTTTCCTGGGTCACAGTGTATCTATCCTCTCCAGGATATGTTCAGTTTTGTCATGCAGCACATGTGTCAAATGCAACTGCTGCACGAATATTACAACACTAGCATGTTTGAATTCCATAAATGCTGATTTTGATCTTCACTGGGAACCCTAATCTTTTTACATTAATAGAAGTAAACCAAAATTGACATAGTTTATTCAATATTCAGTTATTAAAATGAATTCATAACACAAATTCTAAGAAAGACTATGGCTGATAAACCCATTCTCTGCTTAATTTTCTTTTCAATAATAATATAAACAAAGATAAACCAAATTTGCCAAAGAGTCTCTCTTTCTATGTATATATAACTTAATTCTGCCCTTTTTTCTATTCCAAAAGGTTTCTTTAAAGGCAGTTTTGAGGAAGTAGAAGTTTAATAAGAAATGTGAGCCCCCAGAATTTGTCCTTCAGTGTGGTGATGTATTTTGCGATTTAAATATATAAAACCTAATCTTATTATTCAGATTTGGATGTATAACTGTTTCTGCCAATTCTATTGAAACTTAGAAAAGGAGGGAGGAAAAAAAGACACCAGTTAAAGTTTTGATTAATCTTAAATCATGAAAAATAGCTCACCTCCTCACAATAATGAACTTCCCCAACTTGAGTTGGAGTCCACCTCTGGCTTTCTCATGCAAATATTTCCCCCTTAGTTCAGCTACCTTTTTGTTATTTTATAATGATTATAATTATTTTATAACATTAACATTAAAATTTTATGTTATTTTATAATACCAGTTTACACTAACACAAAATCAAGAAATTATTCCCCACCATATTTGAGGGTAGATATATCTTTCCAAGTTTCTTCCATCTCATCTTAGTTTGGCACAGATAAGAAATAACTCCTTTCAAGTTCTCAGATGACCTATTTGACTTTGCCCTCTAGCTCCCAGTCAAATCTATTCACCTCAAAAAGAGTTAGCCACCTAACTCAGGGCATAAAAAGGCAGCATTCTTCTAGGCTGCCAATTAATTGGCAGTGTTGAGCTCTTCCTAGTGGACTTCACATGCTGCTAAATGTTTTATGACTCTCAAATTATGAACAATTGGCAGGATTTGTACAGAGATCGTCATGTAAAAACTTTTCCTTTATAGCCTAAATCTTCTTTTTCTGGGACAACAAAAAATTAATTTATCCTTAAAAATCAAAAAAGGGTCTAGAACTTTCCCCCTGATTAGGTGGGTCCCACAGGGACTTTCTTTGCTCATTCTGCTTTTGGAATCTGTGATCATTCATGGTAGAATAAACTGGAAATAATTTTTCCACAGTTGGTTAATGTCATGCTTTTCAGCTTGTTCAAATCTTAAATTGCATTATCTACCTTGTTTTTTTAAATCATCTAAACATTTTTTGGGGGGAAGAGAGATATATACTGAAGTCCTTATCATGACATAGCTACCACTGATTTCAGTGAAAATTTTGCCTGATTAAGAACAACATAAAAACGGTCTTTGAGGTTAGTAGAGCTGTTCATGAAATTGTTTTTCTCACCAAAAATTTCTATGAAAATGAGAAAAATATTTGTTGTCAATTTTTTTATGGAAAATGTTGACCTTTTGGCAAGAAAACAAAATAAAATGAACCAAAAAATCAGCCAATATCTTTCAGGTGAAAACTAACATCAAATTTGGAAACGCCTTACAAAATCGAATGGGAATTGTAGTTAAAATGCCTAATGCCCCTCTTCTCCTGTGTGGGCCAGGCTTTCTGGCCAGACTGTATCTCCTGTAAGAACAAAAGAATAGCCATACTGAGTCAGATCAATGGTCTATCTAGCCCAGTATCCTGTCTTCCAAACGTGGCCAGTGGAAGGCACTTTAGGAGGGAATGAACAAAACAGACAATCAGTGAGTGATCCATCCCTGCTTGCCCACTCCCATCTTCTGGCAGTCAGAGGTTAGGAACAAAAAGTTGCATCCCTAACCATCTTGGTTAATAGCCATTGATGGACCTATACTCCAGAAACTTATCTAATTACTTTTTAATCCCATTTTGGCCTTCACAATATCCCCTGACAATGAGTTCCATGGGTTGACTATGCATTGTGTGAAGAAGTACTTCCTTTTGTTTGTTTGAAACCTGCTGCCTATTAATTTCATTGGGTGACCCTGGTTCTTGTGTTATGTGAAGGTAAATGACACTTCCTTATTCACTTTCTCCATGCCATTGATGATTTTATAGACCTGTATCATTACCCGCCCCCCAGCTTTGTCTTTTCTTTTCCAAGTTGAACAATCCCAGTCTTTTTGCTCTCTCATTAGGGTAGTTGTTCATACCCCTAACCATTTTTCTTGCCCTCCTCTGTAACTTTTGCAATTCTAATATATCTTTTATGAGATGAAGCGACAAGAACTGAATGCAGTATTCAAGGTGTGGGCATACCTTGGATTTATATAGTGGCATTATGATATTTTCTGTCTTTTAATATATCCCCTTCCTAATGGCTCCTAATATTGCTAGCTTTTTTGACTGCAACTGCACACTGAGTAGATTTTTGCAGAGAACTATCCACAATAAATCCAAGATCTCTTTCTTGAGCGGTAACATTAATTTAGATCTCATCATTTTACATGTATAGTTGGGATTATGTTTTCCAATGTGCATTCCTTTGCAATTGTCAATGTTGAATTTCATCTGTCATTTTGTTGCCCAGTCACCTAGTTTTGTGAAATCCCTTTGTAACTGTTTGCATACTGCTTTAGACTTAACTATCAATCATTTGTAATTTTCCCACTCATTGTTTACTCTTTTTTCCCACATCATTTATGATTATGTATTGGTCCCAGTACAGATCTGTGGGGGATACCACTATTTATTTCTCTCTATTCTGAAAACTAACTATTTATTCCTACCTCTTGTTTCCTGTCTTTTAACCAGTTACCAATCCATGAGATCTTCCCTCTTATCCCATGACTGATTACTTTATTTAAGAGCCTTGATGTGGGATCTTGTCAAAGGTTTTGCGAAAGTCCAAGTACACTATATCCATTGAATCACCCTTATCCATGTTTGCTGACCTCCTCAAAGCATAGGTGCTGGAACTAGTGGTGCAAAGTGCTGCTGCACCTCCTGGCTTGAAATAGTTTCCATTATATACAGTTTGGTTCAATGTCTCTCAACACCCACACTATAAAAATTGTTCCAGCATCCCTTCCTCAAAGAATTCTAAGAGATGGGTGAGGCATGATTTCCTTTTACAAAAGCTGTGTTGAGTCTTCCCCCATCATATTGTGTACATCTATGTGTCAGGTAATTCTGTTCTTTACTATAGTTTCAATCAATTTGACTGGTACTGAAGTTAGGCTTACCAGTCTGTAATTGCCAGGATCATCTCTGGAACCTTTTTGAAAAATTGGTGTCACATTAGCTATCCTCCAGTCATCTGGTACAGAAACTGATTTAAATGATAGGTTGCATACAATAGTCAATAGTTGTGCAATTTCATACTTGAGTTCCTTCAGAAGTCTTGGGTGAATACCATCTGGTTCTAGTGACTTATTATTCTATTGACACTTCAAACTGGAATAGTTCCTCAGATTTATCACCTAAAAAGAATGGCTCAGATGTGGGAATCTCCCTCTACAGTGAAAATTGATGCAAAGAATTCATTTAACTTCTCAGCACTAGATTTATCTTCCTTGAGTGCTCCTTTAGCACCTCAATTGTCCAGTGGCCCCACTGATTGTTTGGCAGGCTTCCTGTTTCTGATGTACTTAAAAAAAATTGCTGTTAGTGTTTGAGTCTTTTGGTAGTTGCTCTTCCCATTCTTTTTTGGCTTGCTTAATTATACTTTACATACTGCCTCATGGTCTCCCCTTTTGTATGGCCAACATGGGGCATCCCGGGAGATGTAATGCAACTGGAGAAATTTGTCCCTAAAAAAGAGTGGGGACACCTGGCATCCAAATTTCAGCTCCCATAAGGCCCCATAGCTGCATTTCTGAATCACAGTTTTTCAGTTTTTGGCTGAAAACCAAAAGTGTTTCTGTTATCAGGTGGTTTTTTTTTTTTTCTTTTATGAAAAGTCAAAAATTTATGCAGAAAACAGACACTTTTGTGAACATTTCATTTAGTCAAAAAAATTTCAGTGGAAAAATCTTGCCCACCCCTATTTAAAAAGTATGGCCCCTATGTATTAATTGGTTTTTCCACCTTAGCAATTCCCTCTTGTAATGTTTTCCCTCCAGCTGCTCAAATGATACGTTATCTGTTATTCACTATTCACACAATGTTACTCTCTTGTTTTAAAAATTTCAGTGCTGCAATCGGTGAGCAACACATGCCATGTGACATAGGTATACATGACATTGAGACACTATGATTGATGTGGACTATATTTGCAAATGACCCAAAATCTAAAAATAAGTTGTCCAAACTACTCAGCAAGTTTGTGGGAGTAACAAAAACATTCACAAAACATGAATAGATTTATGAACAATTTGTTAAACAAAAAACGGGAAGTGGTATCAGGAAGGAGTTTGGTTGGGAGTTAAAGGCAACAGGCGCAACTCTCTCTACTTTGCAGTGTTAATTGAATCAGTTTCTTCCTTAAAATGTTGTGTAGTGTGTTCCTGTTGTGTACTGTGTTCCTTTGTGCTGTTAAATGGCTCATCCAAAAAGTGGTTGCACTTTTGAGGTGGGTAAAGCAATCCCTGCATAACAGTTTAAGTGAATGGATGAAAGGTGCTGTAAAATTGCTATTATTGTTGCCAGTAGGCTTTCTAGATACCCGCAGATATCTTGGTTGTTATATGTAAAGGCCACTAGCGTGTTTAGTATTTCACTCTAGGCTCATTTGTCTCTTATTTTCTCTTATTGTTTTTATATCTCATCAGGACATTTGCTAAGACCATATTAGTGTTACATCCTTTGCAATATCCAGGGAAACATTCAAATGAGCAACACTCTACTCTTTTTGGTTTTCATTATAACGCTAGCGATAATAAATTCATTTGGGATTCATGTTAATATGCTGCATCAGTATTTTAACTGATAAAGGGCTGCAGGTTTCAGTCCTCTGTCTCAGATGTGTCTCAGAAGATCTGAGCTTTCTGCTTGTTCCCTATGTCCCTTATTCCCTAGACTGGCAGTGGACAAGATTGCAGACTTTTACCATTACAGTGTCACCATTACTGCTCAAATTAAACATCTGCCTTAGGTTCCTTTTTTTCAAATTAAGCATTTGTGATATCTGTGCTTGTTTATTAATGTGAATGTTATATAACTGCATTCTGTACCTCACTGTGTTCCAGCAGAGATCCAACCAAACCTCTAAGGGAATAAGTAGATCGCTGAATTGGTTAATCATTAAATCACATCTCTTCTACTGCTTTACTTTCACAAAAGCTTTACAAACCCTGCTAACCAATCCCTAAAGAAAACAGATGGAGTACACTGCATACTTTTACACCAAGCAGCATTTGCTTCACAGCATCTGAATGTGAAATAGCTAGCTTTTAAAATATATGTACTGGCTTGATTATAAAAAAAAGGATAGCATTAAAAACTGTCTCTAAGGCTTTAATGTTTGCTTTCAGTCTATATTAAGTCCTGACTCCCAAATGGGTTAATCTTACATCTTGAGAATCGCACTCCTGGACACTTTGATTTGCTTCCTTTGTTGAGGCAACATGATGGGTCTCCTTATCTGCTGAGGCACTTTTCTGAAGGTAGGAAAGAAAGAAGAAAATGAAAAAAATAAAAAAAAGTAAATACAGACGCAATCTGTAGACAGAATACACCTGAAAATCAGAATTGCAAACAGAATGTAATAAATTTACTGTAAATCATCAATTACTCATCAATTACTCTCTACTTTGTATTTTCAGGGCATTTTCTTCTTGCAAAGCATTTTGATACATGTGATTACTTATGTATAAATCAATAGTAATCAAGATTTCCTCTCAGAAGACTAAAACATGAACATTATTTTATTTAATTATAAACTTTGCCTTGGATAGCACTTCCTTTGCATTACTGTGCAATAAAGCACAAATTATCCTAGATTCTCTTCTGCACCCCAGATACAGTCAAAACCCAAGGCAGGGAAGGGAAAGGAAAAGGAATGTCAGTAATCTAAACCTATCTGAATCTTGTGGTATATTTAAGCCAGGCTAGCTCATTGGCATAAATTAGAACATCTTAAGAACTGCCTTATCTTATTCCAACTGATTATGATCTATGGGATCTTATAAAGTTATGAATTGGGGTAGTGCAAACATGCTCTTCTCTATGCCCACAATATGTCCCTTGCAGTCCAAAACCAGGGTGTTTGTGTGTTGGGGGCAGTTGATATATAAGCTCGCTACACCACTGTACACCAGCTGAAAGTTCTCTTACACTGGAAAAGTTCTCAGTTGGCCATTTGGAGCCAACGCTTTGTGCCACTTCAGTGGAGGAATGAAACTGGATGTTATTTTGATACAGAATCTATATCATGGTTACATGATATAGATACATATCAGCACTATGCTGTTGTTGTTTACATGTAATAGTGATGATAATTCCAGGTTCCTTCAGCCCTAACAAGCACTACGGTACAGAGTGACATGGCTGGACTCCATATTAAAATATGCATGTAGGATATTTTAAATGTATGCACCATTAAATTAGAAGATTTCATCCTCAGACCAATGGCAGATACTCTGTTAATACAGTATAAATAAAATTCATGCCATGCTGAAAAATAAAATGCAACATAAACTGCTATTGTGGTACAATTGCAACACAATTTAATGATGAATTTCAGTGGATCATTATCACAGCCTAGTCATTATCAGCTATACAGGAGTATCTGTTCTGAAAGCACTAAACCCATGATTGTAGTCAAAATTTCTACAGTAATTTTTATTGTTCTTCTATTTCTATCAGAAATTCTTTAGGGTCTGATCCAAAGCACACTGAAGTTAATCGGAAGACTTCAGCTGACATCAGTGGAATTTGGATCAGGCCTTAGGTGCCTCAAAAATGCAATATCCTTGATCCACTGGAAAAAAAGAATTGATGACTCATTCCAGTGTGCATGACTATACTGGAGTATGTTCTCAGAGAATAAATCCTGCAATAAATTTCAAAATCAGTATTTATGAACCTTATTGATTTTGGTATGAGTTTTAAGTCATGAAAGCTTAGCATCTGCATTTTGGTGAGTACTTTCAGATGCTGTTGGGCTGCTGTATAGTCCTGGCTGATATATTGAAACAAGTGAATCTTTCATTTTGTCCAAAAATTCACAACAATTCAGCTGGGAAGAGGCAACCAAATCACTAATTTTGGTGACCTTCAATGACCAGTTCTGAAAGGCTGCGCCATCTTCCTTGTGTCAGTTACCTCCCTCTTATACCAATGTTTTAGAAATTTCCAGATTTGATAGAGAGCTGAAGAGAAGAAATGGGTAGATTATTGCCTACAAAAGAGTATTTTTCTTTAATAACAGGAGGAGCTCTTCAGTGAGAAGGTTTCAGTTTTATGGAGGCTGATAAATAGCAGACAAGCTATAGTCAGGACGACAGCTGGTAATATGGTCTTACTAGCACATGACATCAAAGCAATCTTCACTCCCCTGGTATTTATAGCACTATGTGGAGGTGGGCCAAAGTTGAAAATGGTTCCCAGAGTATGACACGCACATTACAAACCTCTGAGCAAGAGAAAGATGAGTATTTATTTGAAAATAGACAAAAATTTCTAGTTATGTGATCTGGGGAATCAGTTTGGTGAAATAACGAATTTTCTTTATAACAATTGAGCTATTTGATTAAATAATCTACTATCTAAATCATGAGGGGTAATAGTACAGTTTTGTAAACTTGAAATTCCACCTATCCTATTGGTGTTTTCTTGTTCCACGCAGTAAATATCATTGAATAACACTAACACTTGAATGATGAGACCCTTCCCCTTCCTGTAAAGCAACTGACATATTATGGTTCAATACATCAAATTCATCAATACAAATACATGTCACTTTATGTTTTTTGTCTCTTTCTCCCCAGAACCTCATGGACAAACATACACAGCCTAAATGCTCTTGAGGGAGGGGCTATTATAATCTGTTTGGTGTCACCATTATTTCTTTACTGCCTAATACCACTACTTCATTATGGCAATTGAATTCCTATCTTGTAATCTCTTTTGACATTGAAATGTAGTTGAACTCTTTATTTGATTATGCTGCTATTCAAGTGCTTCTTCCTCTTCTTCTCACAAGACTTGCTGGGCCTGATTGTGCAGCTGTTACATCGGTAAGCACTTACATGAGAAGTCCCACTGACATTGTTGGGACTATTTGCCTTAATGGTCCCATGTTGCCCACCAACAAGAATAAATGTTCAACTTCTGGCCATTTCTTTTCCCTCATATACAACCCCGATTTCTCTTCTCTCAGTTTAAGCTTTACAATGTGTGACAGGGCCAGACCTGATGGCTATAGGAGAGTGTTGGAGGATATATATATTAGCCCCAGGATCAACAAATCCTTGTTCCCTGGGTGATTCAGCTGGGGTTACTCCAGGGCAATTAGGCCAATTAGGCCAGATGAGGCCATTTAAGGAGCTTGCCCTAACAGTTAAAAGCCTCCCTGTCAGGCAGATAGGGGCAGTTGAGAGGAAGAGCAGAGTGGAGTGGCTACAGAACTTGGAGCAACTGCAGTTGCTACCACAACACAAAAGGTACAGGAGTTAAGGAGAAGCCCGTCTGGGCAGGGCCAAAGGGCCAAAGGAGGCACAGAGGCCTGAAGGAGGATCTGGCTGCTCGGACATCTGAGGGCTTGTCTACACTTACCTCCGAGATTCGGTGGCAGTTGACTAGAGTTACGCAAGCCACGCAAAAAACTGCATAACTCCCGTTGACTTCTCTGCTTCTGTTTTGCGCGCCGTCTTCACTTCACTGTGCGGTTCCCGTCGACGCAGCGCTACGCCACTTGAGAAGGTGGTCTTAATACATCAATTTCTGGATTGACTGAGCGGGTCTTCACTGACCACTCAGTCGATCCAGAAAAGTTGATCTGACGGCGGCGACTTTGCCGCCGTCAGTGTAGCCATAGCCTGAGTAACAGAATTGAGGTGGGGTGACCTCATCCAAACAGGGGAGGATCACAGACAGACCCATGGCGAGGAGAGGGGGAACCCTTGCCCTGGTTCCATGAAGCGGACCACGAGCAGTGGGGCTAAGGACTGGCGACTCAGGGAAGGTAGTAGCTCTCACGGACTAAGCAGTTTGAGGCTACTCCTCATGGGGTCCCTTGGTCAGGGCCCAGGGTAGAGGGAGGGAGTGGGCCCCCCTACTCCCACCCAGCCATATCACCAGCATAGCTGAAAAGAGCACAGGACCTGTGGAGGGGCAGAACAGGCCTCCCTCGCCACAAGTGGCAGTGAAATAATCTGTATTCTGAGAAGTAATTTAAGTTAAAGGCCTTTATGTAGACTTAACAAGGGACTTCTGTAGGACTTTGATCTCAAACAAGTGTGCAAATTTTATAATATCCAAGAGAAAGCAAGTAGCCATATAATTTTATAAAAATCAACGGTCTCATCTACATAGTAACGTCTGTGAAGTTTACCAGCGTGCTGGATATCAAACCCATGGCTATGCCCTGAAACATATAGACTACTTTAGATGCAAATACCACTGGCATTTGTCCAGGGACATATTTTTATCCTTAGAAGCATCAAAGGCCAAGACTAGAAACATTTTAAAAAACATTTTCAGGAATTGCTTAAAACCCTGAGAATATTCCCACTCAATGTCAAGTTTTGCTCCATCTGACGCCAGCCTCAAAGGGAGTTTTAGTCCGCTCCCTGACTATGGCTTAGTTAGGACACCATAAGGATAGATGAAGAGCCAGAAAGATGGTGTGTAACAGAACTTCATGAAAATAAATCAACTAATACCTGGTCTGGTCCTAGACATTGCAGGGTTCTGTGCAAACTCAAAGGAATACCTCAGACCTGCTTTCATCAATGTACTTCAAGGAGATTTTTTTAGTTTCTTGGGACACAGGTGCTTCTCTGTGTGGGAAGGGTTGGTAACTGGTCAAGGAGCTGTGTATTTGTAACACTTGTCATGGGGGATGAGGATAGTTGGAAGCTGGAATAGAGTTGTCAGTGCTTTTTCTGGGCCAGCTGCAAAATGTGAGACATCCAGAAATCTCTCATCCCCATAACCTGTGGCATTTGTCACATCCCCCTCCCTGCAAACACAAGGCTCTGACTGTCTACTTGTACACTATATACATGCATAGGGCAAGTGCTCCCCACATGTTTTGGGGATGGGGGAGCATTAGTTAAAAATTCTTGGCCTGACAGAGCCTTGCATCCTTTCTGGGCAGCTAACAATTGAAATTCTCATGACTGCTTTCTGTTTTGTATTCTATTCTTTTCTGCCCAAAATGTGAAGTGACATAGATATATATTTTCACACCATTTTGGAAGTTATCAAAACTAGTTATGGGCCTCTTAATAGCTTGAGACAAAGACAAAAGACAGTCCCCTACTGAAAACCACAGAGAAGTCTGTTCAACCTTTTTGCAAATATTGGCAGTGTAAAGCAAATCTTTGAGTCAGTGTGACTTCAAAAGCTTATGCATAAGAAATAATTAAAATGAGAAAATATTAAATGAGAAGCCCAGACTCTGGTAATAATGAAACAAGCTACTGTTCCCTAGGTCTGATGGTCACCATCATACATACAAGTACAGCCCATCTAGCAAGGAGCCCTGCAACCTTTTGTATACTATACCGACCAGGTCAATCACTGAAGATCTGGAATAATTGTCTCTTGTTCTGAGGAAGTGAGCTGAAGCCCACGAAAGCTTATGCCTACTGAAATTAAATTTGTTTGTCTTTAAAGTGCTACAGAACTCTCATTGTTTTTGCTGTCTCTTGTAAGTGAGAGGGAGTTCAGTTTTCATCCCTATTCAAACCTTGTTCTCTCTGGTCTAATAAATTCATGTATATTTGTATACTTCATATAGTCATAGGATCCTAGATCACTTTATGAACAATGTGCCAAATCCTTTTATATTCAGTCTTTCAGGAGGCAAAACTCCCACTGAGAATTTTACCTTTGTAAGGTATGATCTACAACTAATGATTCCAGAATTTGGCTTTTTATAGTTTTAGTGCTACTGAAATTCAAGCATCTCTGGGGTGGAACGTGGCTGCTACTTGGTACACTTATGCTACACAAAAGCAGAGAAAGGAACATTTCATCCAGGGACACCAGGAGAAACCCTTATTACTATGAAAACTGCCAGCTGACCATTAACATCAATGGAGAAAAGACAACACTTTCCTTTCCTTATTTCCTTCTACTTCAGGTCTCAAGTGAATTAATACCAGTTGTAATGGTAGTTCTGGAATATGAACACTTCTCATCTTGGAAATGAAAAAAAAAAAAAGTCACAAATCCCCAGAACATCCATCAGATATTATTAATTGTTGGCTTCCAACAATTGAGCTGGAGGTGAAAGTCTCCATATCCAGTTATCAATCCCCGGAGACATCCTTTCTGCCTGAAATTTTGGTGAGAAAAGTTAAAATTGTTATATGACTGATAACAGAGCAAGAAATTGTACACACACACCCACACACACACACACACACACACATCACTTTTGAAACATATTCTTGTAACATACTTGTGACTACATCATAATGGTTCCCTGTGGTATACAATAGGCCATTAATGTTTCTGTGTTTTCTTTGCTACTGTGTTCCTTTCTCTTTTAAATCTCTACTGTAGTTCTAAGAAATAAAAATAAAGGCACATTCATAATAAGCCCTATTGGCAAAAGCTAGACAAGAGCTCTTTCATTTCAGACATTGTTTGTAGTGTGTGGTTTTATTATTGTTTTGTTTTTAGACTGTATAACTCTTCAGCCTAAAATAATTCTCCTTAACCAAATCAGTTGTTAATAGTGTAAAACAGCCATAATGGTGGGAACAATCTGTTACTTGTAACAACCTTTCTAATAGAGATCCAACAAAGCATTTACCAGGTACTGCTAAGATCTCCACTTACCCATACTGTGCTCAAAGTTACTATATTAAAGATAGCTCAATACTTAAAGACAGAAACTGGACATGATACTCATTACTGCTTTAATCTACAAACATAGGGAAAAGACTGATGTGGCTAGATTACATGGAAGAACAGCATTATTTTGCTCTTGGGAATTTACAAGATAAATGTACTTAATTTTTAAGAAATAACATAAAAGATCAGGCTAAGAACATAAAAGAGGGAGAAAAAGTCATGTCTCATTCTGTCTTGAACTCATCCCTTTCATACTTAGTACTACACTTCATATGATACTTCATTAGAAGCTTAAGAAAAACTGACGCACATATTTTCTAAGGGCTAGACATAATTGTAAAGGGTGAGACACCGATGATGACATTTTTCTCTTGGTTTTATATGTTCAGCAAGACTCTTTAGGTGCATGTTGTTTATGTGCATAGCAGCACTTTGTTCTCAATCCTTTTGACCCTTAGAGTAGGATCCTTCTCTTCAGGGCTCTCTGCTCAAGAGCGATCATCTGCCCAGAGTCCTTCATCCTGAGGGCTCCCCTTCTTGCAGTGTTCCACTCTTCCAGGCCTTCCTGCTTGGGAATCCTTCCCTTGCTCAGAAGGACCCACCATCCCACAACAATCCTCTTGTTTCTGGACTTGGCTTTCTCTGACCAACCTGGATCTTCCCCTTTGCCTGAGGCCATTCTCGGATCCTTCCACTCATCAGGAGTCCCAGCTTTGCTCAGTTCTCTCCAAAGACACTTCCACCAACTCTTCTCCTTGATGTTTCTCTCTCCTCAGTGTCTCAGGCAGCTCTCACCTGCCCGTTCCTGACTCTCTCAGGTTCTGACACACCAAGTTTTAACTCACCCATTGTCCCCCATGCGGGACCCCTCTCAAGCCTAATTGGGGTGGGGTCTCAAATGACCAGTCACTGGCTTCTTCCCTCTTAAAGGGCCAGTACCACATTATGGGAAATAAAACAGAGGTGTCACAAACAGTTTGAATGATGTATTACAAATATATCTGGTCCAACAAACACTGAACGACAATCATCCATTCCATTAACTTTGTTTCAGAGTGGCCTTTCTGAGACGACTTAATTAAAGCTTTTGATACAGTCTCCCACAGTATTCTTATCAGCAAGTTAAAGAAACATGGGTTGGATGAATGGACTATAAAATGGATAGAGAGCTGGCTAGATCATCGGGCTCAAAGGGTAGTGATCAATGGCTCGATGTCTAGCTGGCAGCCGGTAACAAGTGGAGTTCCCCAGGGGTGAGTCCTGGGGCTGGTTTTGTTCAACATCTTCATTAATGATCTAGAGGATGGGGTAGATTGCACCCTCAGCAAGTTTGCAGATAACACTAAGCTGGGGGGAGTGGTAGATACCATGGAAGGTAGGAATAGGATACAGAGTGACCTAGACAAATTGGAGGATTGGGCCGAAAGAAATCTGATGAGGTTCAACAAGGACAAATGCAGAGTCCTGCATTTAGGATGGAAGAATCCCATCCACAGCTACAAACTGGGGACTGTCGAGCTAGGCAGCAGTTCTGCAGAAAAGGACCTGGGAGTTACAGTGGATAAACAGCTGGATATGAGTCAGCAGTGTGCCCTGGTTGCCAAGAAGGCTAATAGCATATTGGGCTGCATTAGTAGGAGCATTGCCAGCAGATCACGGGAAGTGATTATTCTCCTCTATTCGGCATTGGTGAGGCCGCATTTGGAGTATTGTGTCCAGTTTGGGGGCCCCCACTATAAAAAGGATGTGGAGAAGTTGGAGAGAGTCCCGTGGAGGGCAACAAATATGATTAGGGGGCTGGAGCACAAGACTTATGAGGAGAGACGGCGGGAACTAGACTTGTTTAGTCTGCAAAAGAGAAGAATGGGGGGGGGGATTTGATAGCAGCCTTTAACTCCCTGAAAGGGGGTTCCAGGGAGGATGGAGCTAGGCTGTTCTCAATGGTAGTAGATTACAGAACTAGGAACAATAGTCTCAAGTTGCAGTGGGGGAGGTCTAGGTTGGACATTAGGAAAAACTTTTTCACTAGGAGGGTGGTAAAGCACTGGAATGGGTTACCTAGGGAGGTGGGGGAATCTCCATCTTTAGAGGCTTTTAAGCTGCGGCTTGACAAAGCCCTGGCTGGGATGATATAGCTGAAGTTAGTCCTGCTTTGCGCAGGGGGTTGGACTAGATGACCTCCTGAGATACCTTCCAACTCTAATATTCTATGATTATAAAAGTACTGGATAGCCTTTTGTCTATACATTTACTAAATAGTTGATGAGCATTTATAATTCTTATTTAATTATTGTGAAATCATTTCAAATGTAAAGTTTAAATTTTCTGACCTGTACCTTATCACTAGGTCTCTTGTATAAAGCTTATTAAACAATATTGTTACACTAATGATAATTTGAGAAGTTTGAAATAAAACAGAGTAAATTATATTGGACACAAAAGACATTTTTAATCATTTGAAAAGTAAAACATGGACTATCTGGAACAGGTGGTGAAGATACTGAAGATACTGGAGTCAGTTTATAAGGCATTTGATGGGCTGCTATGGGAAATTAAGTACCAAAAAGGATCTAATAAATCACACAGTCTCAGTTGGTTCCAAAAATAAATATCCGCATGAGTACAAATTATATTTAAAGGATAATGTTAATGGCAGAGAAGTATATGAAGCAATAAATAGCTTTTGTGGGTGATTAAATGTCAAAGCTCTATTCACTGTAAAATCCACTTACTACCGGGGCATACCACTGCCATGGATATTATTCCTACGAAATGACAAGACAAAAGAAAATTCAATAAACCAAGACATAAAAAAGAGATATATGGTACCATACTATAAGATGACCCTTCAGGTGAGGGAAAATGAGATTCTATAGCTATTCAAAGAACACTTATAAAATAGTTCACACTAAGTGTAATGTTGCTGATGTTCACTATCTACACTGTAGCACTTGGTATTTTGAAGTTTGCATATTGACTATCAAAACATTAGGTCTGAAGTGTACTGGGTTAATGATCTTGGTCATCAAAGGTCATAACAGGCAAATGTTTCCATTTTGTTTCATGGGAAAACAATCTCATCATCATATAATAAATCACAGAGTGAAGACGGCTTTATCAGAATAAGAGAAAGTAAAGGGTACAGTTTTCCCCATATTGTTTCTCCGACTCAAACTGCAAGGGGAAACAACTAGCACAGAGCTAAACTGTCCCTAATCTTTTCTCCCCCATCCTTCCAATTTATTAAGTTACTTGGTATGTCTAGATTTGAATGACATTGCAAGCTCTATGGAGCATGGATTGTATCTTCCAGTTGGCTTGTACAATACCTGGCTACTATATTTTAATACATAATAATGGGGTAGATTTTCAGTGGCACAAAGGGCAGTTAGGAAACCATCTCCTGTTGACTTTCATCTATATAAGGTCATTTTCAGTGAGAGTTGGGTGCCTAAGGCAGACCAGATTTATAGAACGGAGGAGTCTATTCTGAGAAGAAGTGAATCTAACAAGGACTTGTGGATCATAGTGGATAATCAGCTGAATATGAACTCCCAATGCAACATTGTGGCAAAAAGGACTACTGAGATCCTGGGATGCATATATCTTGTGTAGGAGTAGAATATATTACTTCTTTATTTGGAACTGTTGCAAATACTACTGGAGTGTCTAATTCCTGTGTTCACAAGTCAAGAATAGTATTGAAAAATTGGAGAGGGTTTGGAAAACAGCCACAAAAATGATTAAATGATTGGAAAACATCCCTTACAAGGAAAGAGTCAAGAAGCTCAATATCGTTTGTTTGCATCCAGTTTACCAAGCAATGCAGATTGCTCTGTATTAGTGTCCTCTCTTCTTCATTATTTACCACTCCCCCAATTTTTTAATCATCTGCATACTTTATCAGTGATGCTTTTAAGTTTTCATCAGGTCATTGATAAAAATGTTAAATAGTTTAGGGCCAACAACAGATCCTTGTGAGACACTGCTCAACAAGGATTCCCCATTTACAGTTACATTTTGAGATTAAGGGGTCATTACCCACCTGTGGAGCTGCAATGTGTTAATAAATGGCTCTTCAGTCTAGAAAAACATAGAAGGATTAATGGCTGGAAGTGGAAGCTAAACAAATTTAGACTAGAAAAAAAAGTTGTACATTTTGAACAGTGAAAGTAATTAACCAGTGGAACAACCTACCCAGTGTTGTGGAAATTTTTTAATTAAGATTGGACATTTTTTCTAAAAGTTATGCTCTAGTTTAAACAGGAATTAATTCATGGAAGCCCTATGGCTTGTGTTATACAGGTGATCAGACTTGATAATTACAATGGCCCCTTCTGGTTTATACTCTATGAATCCATGTATGTTTTTATGCCTTTGAGAACCTCTCTCAATAATAACAGCAGAAACAAAAAGTACTAGGAATATTGCAAGATGATTGTGGATGATTCACAAACAAGCAGAGCTACCAAATTCATAAAATAAACTATTCACTATGATTGATTTGCTCCGCTGTAACACTGTACATACCTCACAGAGCCTATACAGTGATCACAAGGGAAAGTTGTACACTAGTCAGCCCTTCAGATTCACCAAATAGAAATGAGGTGATATTATAAAGCATGGTGAACAAAGGAATAGTCACCTTTGTCAACTCTGTGAAGGGAATGCAAACCCTGACAATAAAATATTATTACCATGGAAACTTTTTAATGAGCCTTCACAAATTACTGTGTAATAATCTGCAACTCTCAGCTCTAAACACATTTGATTAAAACAGCAAGTTTGTTTTAACTCCTACTAATTCAGTGTAGCAATTTTATAGTCTTAGTATTTCTGCTGTTATTCTCACTCTGTTACTATAAACTTGTGTGTCTGAAAAAGAGAAAAGAAACACATAAGTAGTACTTTAAACTTCATTAAAGAATAGGGGACAGAGATTATTCCTGCCTTTCTTCTCTCTAATGCCCTGAATCCTTCTCCCCCACTCAAAAAAACAAACAAAATATACCTGAATATAAGTCAAGGCGCAATGGTCCTAAGAGCTCCCATTCTGGCTCAGATTGAATTGATTTCTCTTTCTGGTGGATACGAGAGTGGGGAGGAGAAAAAGGTTTGAGTCCACCTTGTATTATGACATTTTTTGACATAGCAGACCAGAACAATAACACGATACCACCACAACAAATAGCTCTGAAATTTAAGGGTCATTGAACACTGTGAACTTTCCAAATGCTTCCCTATTACTAAAACACCTGTGCTCATTAATTTTATGCTAATCCAATGCAAAATGCAGCAATGAGCATCGAGTCTACATAATATATCATTTATAACCTGTGGCAGGTTAACCTATTGTTTGCCTGCTTTACTGCAATAAAGGGACAATTCAAAGTGAATTTAAATGACTTTTTGTATACTGCTCATAAAGTCCACAAAAGCCACCAATTCTTCCTTTGCTTAGTAATGCCAAGGCTTGTCATTTTTGCATTCAGGTAGCATATTTAAAAGGAAATGACACTGATATAAGTCCAAGATAACATTAAAATAAATGTTAGAAATCACAGAAGATAAAAATGCGCTGGGAGGAAATTTCACAGGTTAATATACAATATAAGCTTTGAACATAGTCACTGTCAATGTGCCACAGCTGTATTTCATATAAGAGGACAGTGACAATGGCAGAGTAATTGGTTTATAATAAGGCTGTCACGAGATTAAAAAAAATAATTTTGATTTATCACACAATTGAAAAAATTAATCGTGCAGTTAAACAATAGAATACCATTTATTTAAGTATTTTGGAAGTTTTCTACATTTTTAAAAATATATATTTAAATTACAACACAATACAAAGTGTACAGTACACACTTTATATTTATTTTTATTACAAATATTTGCATTATAAAAAAGAAACAAAATAAATAGTATTTCAATTCACCTTCTACAAGTCTGTAGTGCAATCTCTATCATGAAAGCTTCACTTAACAAATGTAGAATTATGTAAAAAATAAAAATAAAACATAAAAAAAATAAAAATAAAAAATAAAACAATGTACAACTTTAGAGCCCAAATGTCCACTCAGTCCTACTTCTTGTTCAGCCAAGCGCTAAGACAAACAAGTTTGTTTACAGTTATGGGAGATAATGCTGCAGGCTTCTTGTTTATAATCACCTGAAAGTGAGAACAGGCATTCACATGGCACTGTTGTAGCTGGCGTTGCAAGGTATTTACTTGCCAGATATGCTAAACATTCATATACCCCTTCATGCTTCGACCACCATTCGAGAGGACATGTTTCCATGCTGATGACAGGCTCTGTCTGATAATGATCTAAAG
The DNA here is from genome assembly GCF_026122565.2 of Emydura macquarii macquarii. NCBI lineage: Eukaryota > Metazoa > Chordata > Testudines > Chelidae > Emydura > Emydura macquarii. The sequence continues at coordinate 7,328,831 of NW_027133377.1, forward strand.
CAATGCAGACTGACTCATTCATTTTCATCATCTGATCAGATGTCACCAACAGAAAGTTGATTTTCTTTTTTGGTAGTTTGGGTTCTGTAGTTTCTGCATCAGTGTTGCTTTTCTAACACTTTTTCTAACACTTTTGACAGCTTGTTCGACATCTCATCTTTCTCATATTTTGGGAGATGCTTCATATTCTTAACCTTGGTTTGAGTGTTGTAGCTATCTTTAGAAATGTCACATTGGTACCTTCTTTGCGTTTGTCAAATCTGTGTTAAGAGTGTTCTTAAATTGAACAACATGTGCTGAGTCATCATCCGAGACTGCCATAACACGAACTATATGGCAGAATGCTGGTAAAACCACAGAGCAAAGGACACACAATTCTCATCCAATGAGTTCAGGCATAAATTTAATCAACGCATTTGTTTTTAATGAGAATCATCGACATGAAAGCATGTCCTCTAGAATGGTGGCAAAAGAGTGAAGGGACATATGAATGTTTAGCATATCTGACATGTAATTACTTTGCAAGGTTGGCTACAAGAGTGCCATGCAAATGCCTATTCTCACTTTCAGGTGACCTTGTAAATAAGAAGCAGGCAGCATTATTCCTGTAACTGTAAACAAACTTGTTTGTCATAGCGCTTGGCTGAACAGGAAGTAGGACTGAGTGGACTTGTAGGCTGTAAAGATTTACATTGATTTGTTTTAGTGCAGGTATGTAACAAAAAATTTACATTTGTAAATCGCACTTGCACAATAAAGAGATTGTACTACAGCACAGGTACCTGCATGAGGTGAATTGAAAAATACTATTTCTTTTGTTCTTCCTTTTTACAGTGCAAATATTTGTAATAAAAATAATATCAAGTGAGCACTATTCACAACAATTACTGTATTGTAATTGAAATCAATATTTAAAAATGTAGAAAAACATCCAAAAATCTTTATAATAAATTTAAATTGTATGATATTATTGCTTAACGGTGCAATTAAATCTGCAATTAATCGCAATTTAATTTTTTTAATTGAGTTAACTCAAAACAAATTAATCATTTGAATTAACTGCAATTAATTGACAGCCCTAGTTTATATGATTATTTGTGGGGATTTTGACTGTATCTGAGTAGATGTTCCCAAGAGCTTTTGTCTCTTAGTGTTTTAGTTGACATGTGGAGTGAAGAACTATGTACTTTGAAAAATACATATCTTTTTTAATGTGTATACCAGTACATAAAAGCTTGTATCTAAAAGAACAACGGCAAAATTAGCCAGATGGTTAAAAAAGTTCCATTAACTTGTTCTTCAGTCATGGGTCTGGCTTTTGTTTCTGTTGAATTTTTAAGGGGAGGGAAATGTTCTGCTATCATGTAATTGTATTTCTTTAAAGTCAATTTAGCTAAAGATTCAAACACTTTCCTAAGGACAGCATCATCTGTGATGATAAGATGTAGAGTGAAGCGTGAGCTGCATGGACTTTAAAGGTTTTGAGGACTCTTTACTGCCATGGGAAGGGAATCTGTAAATCCTTCTTGGAAAGCTGTTGATTCCACGTTCTTGGCTCGGTCCTGCAAAGTGCTAACCACCAGAACTCCCATTAATATCATTGTAGTTGAAGGTGCTCAGCACCTTACAGAAACGGTCAGTACTTTGCACAATTGAGCCCTTTGCTCCTATTTCTAATCCTCAAATTCCCACAGTTAATGCAACCTTCATAATGCTGAGAGCTCCCTTGAGTCTCACTTCATGTTCCATCAGGGATCGAGTGAAATGATAATGCGTATGTAGCATTTCCACTGCACGTGTTCAGTACCTGAATTTGGATCTATTTGAGTAGCAATGCATTGCAACTAGGCCACCGAGGTGTTTCTAAAATTGCACTGTAGACATTCAAAAGTATTGCCTATTAGGTTATCAAGATTTGCAGTAATGCATAACTCTCAGATGAGAAATGAATCCTTTAATGCTCTGTTCCTACATGGAGATGCTTATATGTTGTAGGACATATTTAAGCGTGTACAAATATTGTTGCTAACCTCCCTGCCATACACTTAATTTCCCCAAACCAACATTACCAAGATAAAAAAGAAAAGTTAATAACTTCTGAAGGGCTCAGGAAAGGTATTATATTTATTATCAGAAGGCTCTCTACAGAATATTTCATTCTGTCTATAAATCTCATTAGATTTGTCACCAAGCATGTCAGTTTCTGAGTTGATTTACTGCTCTGCTAAGGGACTTATTATTAGACTTGTGACATTCATGTCATTAGAGTTTAAGTTCTGTTGGTATTTTCATTTTAAATGCTTATTTTCAAGTTTTATAATTCAGCTGTAAAAGTTTGCTGCGTGATTAAATTTGAAACACAAGGTCTTGCTTCAGAAACAATTTGTGTGGCTGCCTTCTTAAGTTTTAGGGGTAGAACAAAGAGTTTGCTAATACTTTTCATATTTCTAAATTAATAAAAGGATATATTTTGTAAAATAAGAATTGCATGCTACTTTTTCAGAATGTGCCTGATCCAACTTCCATTGACATCAGTGTTTCTCTAATGACTGATGTTTCTCTAATGTTTCTGAGGTTTATGAGGTCTCCAGATTCCTTTTTTTAAATGTATATTTCTTAGATATAAGGAAAGTCCTCTTTATCTGGGCTTGGCTGCTGGGGTCTGCTATGATTGTCTAGCACCAAATTCTATGATGCCTTTAACATTTATTTTGGAATAAAGTAAGACAGTCTTTAAAGGCATTTTTCCTGAAAACATTTAGATTCTCTGTCCCCTAAAAACAAAAAAAGAATGAAAGCAAAAGAGAGCAACTATGCACGTGTACCTAGGGCAAACCTTAGATCAGCCTGGGTTTCTTATATCAGAATGGGTTTGAAAACAAATATTTCTCCTGGGGCAGGTTTTTTAAAAGGTTAATTTCTCAAAAGACTGCAAAACTTTTTCAATCTTGCTGTTAATATGTGAGGAATTTTTTTCATTAGTAATGACTTATTTGTTTTGCAACAGTTTCCAAAGGCCCCCCACTCAGAATTGGGACCCCACAAGCTCTTTGGGGTAGGGATTATCTTTTTATTCTGTATCTGTCCAGAATCTAGCACAGTAAGGTCCAAGTCCATGACTATGGCTCCCACACATTATGGTAATACAAATAATAAGTTAACAACTAATAATTATATTGGGTTCTGAACAAACACATATAGGGAGACTCTTTCCCTGGCCCAAAATAACTTAAAAGTTGCTTTACTTTTACATAGGAAAAAATACCCAGCTATTTGGCTTCAGGGAATCTCTTTATTAGTTGAATTCTTATCTTTCCTTGCATGTTCTGCAAGATGCAGCAGTCAGTGCCAGCTCCACCCACTTTGCCCTCCACAGATCAAAAACTTATAGGGACACGTAGCCTCATCAGTCCCTTCCACTCCCAGGACACATATGGAGTGGGGCTCTCCACAGAATTTCCCAAAGGACTGGCCCTTCAAGAAGGCCCCGACATCCGCCAGGAAGGAGACTCATCAGCAAAATCTGCTAGAAGCACCAGGAACCAGAATCAGGGGGGATTAGCTGAGCTCCACCCAGCCTTTGAGGAGTCAGTAACTTTGGTGGGTACTCAGCTCTGGAACTCCCCGCCTCCTAGCAGCAGCAGGGGGCAGGACTGTTGCAATCTCAGAATGCCTGATAATGACAACAGTTCCAAGTTCTGTGAGCTGTTCTGGGCCTTTTAGCTGGGGGAGGTTTTGGCAAGGGGGTGGGAACTGAGCAGGGGGAAGGAAGGGGCAGGTCTCAGCAGCATCTACACAGCCTTGGACCACAGTGATAGCAGAATATATGCACCATAATTGATCAGTATTTTTCTGCCCTTTTGCATCATCACCTGCAAGAATCTACCCCCTGTTCCCGAATAAGGGCAGCAGACAGAGTGGACGACCTTTTAGGGTCTCAAGGGGCTCTCAGCCACACATGGAGGAGGTGACCCAGAAAGGAGGGGTTAGGGAGGTTTATAGAGTGAGCAGTGGGTGTGGGCAAAAGGGGGACACTGGCTGAGGGAGCTTTGTAGGGTGGGGCCTTAATGGACATGTCAATTAGACATCTGCGGCAGGCCCATGCCCGCTAACTCGAGCTCGCGTGGCTCAGGCTGAGGGGTGTGGACATCTGGGTTTTGGCTGCAGCCAAGCTCTGGGACCCTCCCACCTTACAGGGTCCTAGAGCCCAGGCTCCAACCAGAGTTTGAACATGTGCACCTCAATTAAAGCGTTACGAGCCCGAGTCGGCTGGCCCAGGCCAGAGGCGGGTTTTTAATTGCAGTGTGGACACTGAAGCCACATACGCAGTCACTTCTGAGATGTTGATCAGATATATTGGAAACAAAATCATAGTGCTAAGTAGGGCATAGCCTGCGTAGAAGCAGGGGAACAACTAGCCAAATAAATAAAAGAACTGGCATTAATATCAGGGTCACTTTGTGCAGAGGGATGTGATAAGTGAACATGATGGGTCGCACTCGGCTAGGAAATATTTAAAATTATAATAAAAATATTAGGGCTGTTGAACAATTAAAAAATAATCACAATCGCAAGATTTAAAAAATAGTTGCAATTAATCAGTTTTAATCTCATTGTTAAACAATAACAGAATATCAATTTAAATTTATTATGAATATATTTGGATGTTTTTCTACATTTTCAAATATATTGATTTCAATTACAATACAGAATACGAAGCATACAGTGCTCACTTTGTTTTTTTATTACAGATATTTGCACTGTAAAAAGATCAATCTAAAAGTTGGAGCATGAAGGGTCGTATAAATGTTTAGCATATTGGACATGTAAGTATCTTGCAATGCTGACTGCAACAGTGCCATGCGAATGCCTGTTCTCACTTTCAGGTGACAACGTAAATAAGAAGCAGGCAGCATTATTTTTCATAAATGTAAACAAACTTGTTTGTCTTAACGATTGGCTGAACAAGAAGTAGGACCAAGTGGGCCTGTAGGCTCAAGTTTTACATTATTTTGTTTTTGAGGGCAATTACGTTAAAATATATAAATAATTCTACATTTGTAAATTGCACTTTCATAATAAAGATATTGCACTACAGTAGTTGCATAAGTTGAATTGAAGAATATTATTTCTTTTGTTTATCTTTTATAGTGCAAATATTGATATTTGATTTCTGTGTTGTAATTGAAATCAATATATTTGAAAATGTAGAAAAATATCCAAAAATATTTATAATATATTTAAATTGGTATTCTATTATTGTTTAACCTTGCGATTAAAACTGCATTTAATCCCAACTATTTTTTAAATTCAAGTTAATTTGTTTTACGTGAATCGCTGAGTTAACTGTGATTAATTGGAGCCATCAAGTGCAGTGTTAGTTTACGTATCCAAATCCTACTATCTCCATCCTCCCTCCTTCAGCCTTTTCCCTCCTATTTGCTACTTTCATTTGTCAAATCTTAGGTTGCAAGCTTTTCAGGGCGAGGCGTACGTGTATGTGTTTGATAATACTTGGCACAATAAAATTATTATTAATAATGCCACCAAGCTTTTGTATAATACTTTCATCAGTAGGTCTCAGAGTATTTTATATTTTACATATGGGGGAAACCATGGCATGGAGAGGAGAAGAAACTTGCCCAAGCTCATTCAGCTGATCAGTGGATGAGCTGAGAATAGAACACTGATCCAGTGTTCTACCTAATAGATAACACATCCTCCAACGGGCCCCTTATCTTGAGTAGGGTCTGTGGGTACTGTAAGAGCAATAGCAAACATTATTAATGATTTTGTAAGGCACTGAAGTTGTTTCATCTTTAAATCAGAGCTATACCCTTTCCCCAGAAAGTAGTCCTTTAGGCCCTGATCCTGTATAGACTTATGCTCATATTCACACTTCACTTTGTCTTCAGTGGGACTAACCATATACTTAAAATTTAATCATAGGAGTAAGCCTTTACAGATGAGAATCTTAGAGAAGTCTCAGAAGTCACTTCTGAATCCCCGGTCAGTTATAAATTATGTAGGTTGCTTTTTGTGTATAGGTGGCAAAGTTTTATAGATATGTTATTCAAGAAAAAGTAAACAGACCTAAAATACGAACAGAAATTCCATCACACAAACTTTTTGCACAGCAGTGGTGCCAGTAAATATAGTTAATCTATAAGAGCAACATCCACAGGGCTGTTACAGACTACCATGTATATCATGTTCCAAGATTTCTACCAGGTCAGTAATCCACATTCCATTAAGCCCCTAATGATGTGTTAATATGCACTTTTCAAAGTATCCACGATAGCCAATCTCTGTAGTAAATAATGTATTCATTTAAATCCCAAAATAGATAAATAGTTAAGGTGCATCTTTAAATGTCTGCAAAATAATGATTTAGGTTTGCTTGCTGTTCTTTGAGGTCTCCGATCAGCATGTATGTAGTTCCACACCATATGCACAGCAAGTGCCTATGCAAACAGGATAATATAACGATGAAGGGTAATCTTGACTTTAAGGTTGATTGTTTTGGGCAATTGTGTAATAACTTTTCCACCCTTTAAACATCATTTCTACGTGGGTTAGTAACCTTGTTTTTTCTCTAGTTCAAATGATGTACTGTGCTAATTTGCTAATATTCCATCAAAAGAGAGAGAATTAAATAAGGCAGCAAAGTAGCTTTAATATTGCCACATTGTGACAGTTTTATGTGACACTATTAAAGCTAAGGTACTTTGTGAATATGCATCAGAAGTTTCTGGGACAGTTTGTTAAAAGTAGCATAGCGCCAATGACTTCACCGGAACAATATTTATTTATTCCATCTCAGGAAATGAAGTAGGTCTTTTTAAGTATTTGTTTAGACCCAAATGTGATTATGTTGTCAGCTGCCATGTCACCACTCCCAATACTCCCTTCCTGCACACATACACAAAGGCCCTATAGTGGCCACCTTTTAGAGGAGCAGATTGCACCGTCCTTTAGGTGATTCTGGAAAGGGATTGTGCTCATACTTCCTCCTGAGGCAATGAGACTCCACTTTGTCCCCATCTGGTGCCTAAATGACACAATTTGGTCCCAAGGTACAATATACGACATTTACTCAAAGTCCCTTCTATACATTTTTTCTGGCAGTCTTGGCGAAATTAGAGATTCTTCTGCACATTTTTATTATAAGATTATATTATAACACTACTTATTATCATAATTCTGGTGTCTTTGCCAACATTTCCTCTAAGTAAAACAGGCTCTAATAGTTTTGGATACATATATCGTACTGTTGAGTGCAGAGAGGGCATGCTTTTTGCCTACACTGTCCATTAGAAGTCACTATCGTGATTCATTACTCTTCAAAGATCTTGGGGATACTTAGACTGTGAAGAGGCATATAAAAGCAAATTCTGTTTTCTATTGAGAATTCCTTACTTAGTTCTTCATCAATTCTTAGAAGCTTTGCCTGAGTACAAAAATCAGTAAGGACTTCAAGCTTTGGTCCTGTATAAGGATCTAATATTTATATAGAGCTATATGGGGAAAAATGTGTATACATAAAAACATACAGGAAATGGAGAGATGAATCTCATGGATTTTACTCAGTATGTTTCCCTCAGTGGGCAGAGTACCTGTGGTTCACACAGAAATAGGAAGTAAAGCATCAAAAGCCTGGAGTAAAAGAAGGTCCTATCCATGCAGAGTTCAGAGCTACTAGTGCCTGTGCTACATTCTAAGTGAAAGGCACGGAGGGCATTTAATGCTGGTTAAGTCACCAGTGGTTAAGGGGAGCATGCTGTATAGAATTGCTGTTCCCACTATTCACCACAGCATTATCCCACCAGACCAGAGGAGCTCTGACTACATGAAATAACTATGCAGGGACTTCTGTGGCTCCACAATATATAATTTATTTTTAGCTCAGAGAATAGTTCTCCTCTCTTAGACAATATCTTCACCTTATAATAATGATTAAAGCTTCTGGGCCAGACCTCAGATGCTGTAAACTAGCATAGCTCCACTAACCTCAATGGAACTACACTGACTTACACCAACTAAGGAGCTGGCCCTGTATCCTGCTCATAATACCTATAGGCATTTCTTTCTTGACAAAGTACCCCATAACAATGCTCTTAGAGCACTTTTCATCTTCCAAATGTTTTACAAACATTGACTAATCCTATGCGCTGATATCACCTTTTCTCAGAATTATATACAATTCTAAGCCATCTGAATTCAAAGTACACCATAAAGCTAAAGAGGTTTCCCATTTGCATTCATGGCTTTCATGTATTGGGATGGAGAGAAATATTGAATTATCAGGAGTGTTTCAATTCAGTCCCATATTTCCTAGATGTGAAATATTTCTTATTTCCTGAATCATCCATCCATCATTCAGCACAGCTTGTATTACAGTAACACCAAGATAACAGCAAAACAAAGTTTGAATTTAGTGATGTTGAGTTCTTGGGAACAAAATCCCTCTGTTCATTTATTTGTATTTATCTCTATGTTCCCTGCTGTTAGCCATAAAAAACAAGACACTAAATATTAATGTAATTTTTCTCCAGGTTGCACAGTAAACTTAAGTAATATTTAAGATATACAATCACAATCCATTCCACTAATCCATGTTATTTTTTCTGCTTCCTCTGTCTTACATTCAAGAAATACTTAGCCATACATTATGCATTTTATTAGTTATCTCCAATATTCTCTCATCTAAATGATTTTTACAATAATGAGATATAATAATAGCAGCCCAGTGGATTTACCTTATAGTTCTCAAATGTCTAATGAAAAATATATTGTCAGTAAACGAGGTAAAGGTGGACTGATAGCTATGGTGATATACTCATGACATGTATGTTTCTCAGAAACGAGGAGGGGAAAAACTCTGTTTTTGGCTTCCCTCTGTTATGTGTGCACACCCCAACATGTAATTTAATATGGAGGTGGGAAATAATAATCTGTTACATCTTTTTAGAAGTGTTTACTGAAAGACAAATGGGAAGGAGAATAAAATACAGAAATTACCAGACAGACAATATTTAGTATTTTGACTCTAATCACAGTCTACATGTGATGGGACTTAGAAACTTAATGCTTTGAATATTGTTAATTAGCAGCAACCACCACTGGGAGGAGTATCTTGAAATGGGAAAAATATCTTTTTAGATCAAATGAGCATCCCACTCAAAGATGTACTGGCTTATAAACCCAGGACAGATAAAACAGAATATTGAGGTTCTTCCAAATCACAAGGGTCTTTGCTACAGTTTAAGATGGGTTTGAAGTCGCCGTGATTTTTACATATTCTTGGGATTGAAAGCAAAGGATAGAATTATATCTTAATCAAAAATAAAATAAAAAAGGAAATAATAAATTCTCTTCTACTGTTCTGAGTAGGGGAGATACAATCTAGAATAGGTGACAGATGAAGGGTGCAGATAATTAAATGAGGCTACACAGCATGCATATAAAGTAATACCAAAGTATTATAGTCCAAAACACTGTAGCAAAAGTGCTTTAAGCTACTGCACAGTGTTTTAGACAAGTTATGTAGTAATTTTTTAAAAGAATAGGAAGAATTGTGATATCACTAATGTTTGAAGGAAGAATAAAAATATGTGGTAGATGGCTTATAGCAGAGTCAATATAAATGTATCATGATATACATTTTTACTGTTTGGATAAACAGTAAAAAAGACCCTTTTCTTGGGTCTGTTTGATATATATATGATTCTGCCAGAAAATATCTATTTAAGGTATTTAATCAGATTTTCATTGTATTTATAATATAAAAATATAAAAAGCTTTATTTTCTAGAGGGAGATTGCCTTTCTTTTATTGTCCATGAACAGATAATTATATTTACAAGCATAGTTTATCATCTAGTCCTGGCAAATGACACCATGTGCTCCTCACGTTTCTGCTGACACCACAGAAACTCAACCTTGCTCTTGCCAAAAGTACTTCTGGAGCACACAACTAGAAGAGGAGATTATAAGCTCTTTAGGTCAGGGAGGAACCATCTTGATGTTCTGTCTTTGCACCTAGCATAATGGTGTCCTGTTCCATGTGTAGTGCTGCTGTGCACTATGATAATCCATATTGTTATAGTGGGTTAGGTTAAACCTTGTTGAAACTGGTGGGTGTAAGTACCATCCTTCATTTAGTATAATAAGAACAGTAAAATTCCTTTATGAAATAAGAGCAGTCTCCAAACCAAACCAAAGGCACAAACAAGGCTACTCAGGAATTTAAATTATGTAAGTGGAGAGCTTTACTGGATATTGTCTAAGTAAGGGTGCATGGGGGAGGAGACAAGCAGAGAAGCACACTGAAACAGAAGGAGGAGGAAGTTCCAGACAAAGCCTGAACAAAATGTATGGCCCTGAGAAAAGCCTAGTGAATGGTCTTGGGTCTAGTACTGGCCATAAAGACGCTTGTGACTGTGATCAAGGAAACCATCTCCTGATGTTTTTTCTCTTATGTTCAGGGAAACAGGACTTTGTATATTATTTGTAAACAAACAGGGTTGCATCAAAGGCACCTGACCTTATCATCAATTTCTCCTCCTCACTGGAACAAGATCCACATTTTTTGACTAGATGGTCTGGCCAAATGAGGTAACAAGTAAATAACAAGAAAAAGAAAGAAGCAGTCACATGTTACAAAAGAAGACAGTGACAGGAAAAATAAGAGCAATCACAACCAACTTGATTCAAATTCACCATTGAGCAGGTAAATTTGGAATCACAACTGTTGTCTCCTTCTACTCAATTGAAGTGTATTGTCTAAAATGGAAATGCAGCTTTTGATACAACTATTAAAGCTAGAACTAGTACTCCCACATTTCAGAATTATGTTGTAACTTATAGATGTTGCCCATATATTCATACTGGTATTATATATAAATACCTAACTTATATGTATATTATGGAGGCATTATTTTGCACTTAAAGTAGGGATTCAATCTCTTTGTTATGCATGAGAATACAGTCCTGTCCTTTAACTTATCATACATCCTTTTTGAGTACCAAATGAATTTTATGAAAATGTATATACAAATGGCATGAATTTATGTGTGTGCATGTGTATATTCATTTATGTATTTTTAAATATATTATTGTCCTGTAAAGCAGGTATAGTCATATAAAACCCATTCAGTCCTCTGAAAATAGTTAATTGATTAGCTATACTGAAAGAAGAACCGAAGACACTTGATATGGTTTTAATCAGGTCACAACTTTATTATTAGATGTCTGGGACTACCCAGCAAATAAAAGTGAAGTGTTCATTCCGTAACTACCCAGGGGGCTTCCATCAGTCCCCCCTCTTTTTCCATCCAGGTCCCCCAGGAAACCCATTGCTGGGACCTTACCATCGCCCCCTCCCCACATGTAAGGGCTAAGGTGGATTATAAGAAAATTGGGTTGGCTCTCTAACATACCAGTCATAGGAGCCCCTCCTCATTCCATTCCTTTCCTTAACACTTCCATTTTCTGTCCTTTACCAAGGCATTTATCTGGTCACTATATCCCTTCCTTCTGGAGTACCTGCACTGGATATCCGCCCCACACTTACATAATGAGTTGTGACTTCTAGCCTAACTCCCTTCACTCTTCACCATAATAAAGCTTTCCCTGAACCCCAATCTGGAGGTGAAGGAAAATTTCCTTCTCAGCCCCCCTAAAAAGGAGTGGCTAGCGCAATGCCTGCAGCAGTTCCTGACCAAACAGTACTTTGCCACCTTCAAGGGAGGGAGGGTTGATGTTGCCTCACCTGCTCCACTGAAAAAGGCTTTTCATGCCTAGGCTTGCACCTATCCAACCCTTCTGCCCTTCAGGTCCCAGGAGATAAGTCAACATTGCTAAGCTTACTCACATCCCCCCTTTGCAGCAGTTTCTGACCTATCTCCCTCCCATAAAGCACTGTTCCCTTTCCTTTGGCAAGCCAGACAATGCCGCCCTCCTCCCCGACTTAAAGGTATGTTGCAGTCATTTCAGTGAAATATTAAATAATTAGTGTACATTGTAAAACATAAAATACAATATAAACAAAGCCCCAGAATAGTTTCTTAATTTCTATAACAAAAATGTTTATAACTTGAATTGAATAATTCATCACTATTGTAAATCTTCTTTCATATGGCTTAAAAACAGTAATGTTAGAGGTCCAAATCTAGGCTGATGATCCAATTGATTTCTTCAAGTGACGCAGAGGTGGATGGCCATATGATCATTTGGGACACTGGTTGATGAGGTGTTCCATAGTTTGAAAACCATTTCCACAATCACAGATAAACCTGTCTCTGAGTCCCCATTATGGAGAAGGTAGGTGCATCTGACATGTGATGTATAGATGTCATTCAAGTGGACTATATTTTCCATGGGAGTGAAAAACCAATAGGTTCTTTGGTTGAATACTTGATGAGATATTTGTTCAGCGTCCATCTGCCTTGCTCGCCATTGATCTTCAGGGGAAGACCCAAAGTCTTCAAGCTTTTGCAATATAAGCCAAAAAGGTTTTATGGATTAAAGTCAGAGCCTTGGTATATCATTTAGGTCTTCTTCCTTCAAATACGATAGGAATCTTGAAGGATTCTCATGTTGTGATGAATTTGAGGTGTTTGGATGTGGACCAATATGAGAAGCCACAGTTGTAGGGTTGATTTTACTGTGATAAACGGATCCACAGTTGAGATTTGACAAGTGATGTGTGGAAGCTATGAGTCCAGACCAGCAAGCAATATTCTGTGGTAGAGTAGACAAGGGCCAATGAAGAAGTCTGAAGAATTTTTGCACTGGCTCCTGAGGTCATTCCTGCCGTTTTCTATATGAATTTCACATGCATCTTTATTTTGTGATGGATATTTTTCAGATGCTGGTGACATGTGAGGATTTGGTCTAAGATCACATCATGGTATTTTGGGGTGGGATCATGTCTTATCTGCTGGGCACAGAAGTCCATATGTAGTTTCACCCTGGCCTTTCCACTATTTAGATGAAATGTAGACACAACTGTCTTAGAGAGTTTGGATTTAGTCATGAATATAAGAAATGTTTTTCATGTTTTTAGAGTCTTTAGTTAAATTTTTTTTTCTATGGAAGCTAAATCCTCTGGTTTTGTAATCAGAACAAGGTCATCAGTATAGCTGAATTTCTGTGAGGATGTTTGAGGAAGGTTGCTGGTGTAGATAGTAAACAGGATCAGTGCTAGAACTAATCCTTGTGGTAGGCCACCATTGACAGTGTGTGGCTGGTTGGCCTGGTCACCAAGGAAAACATGAAATATATGACTGGTCAGAACTTCTTGGATGTGTTTAATCATTGCATTGTATGGGATAATTTTGCAGGCTTTCAGGAGAAGGGTATCCCTCCAGACAATGTTGTAGGCAGCAGATAAGTCTAAGAAAGCTTCCCCAACCTTGAGTTTTCGCTGGAATCTGGCCTCAGTGTGTGTTGTTAAGACTAATACTTGGTCAGTGCAGCTCTGATATGTCAGGTCTGGTCTATTCTACAAACTTAGGTTCACAGAAGCCACCTTACATCAATCTAACAATGTATGTGTCTACACTACCAGGTCCCTTCTGCTCACCCAACTCACCTGTAATGTTAACGTAATTACTCCATCCCAGCGAGAGTCATAGTACTTAAATCGATGTTGATGGGTCAACAGAGAGGCAGTGTAGATGCTGCTTTGTGTAAGTCAACTGAATTGACCTCCAGGAGGTGTCCCACAATGCTCCTCTGTGACAACTCTGGTAATCGTTTTCAATTCCGCTGCACAGCAGCCAGGTAGACAGGAAACAACCCCTCCCCTGTTAAAGCCCCTGGAACTTTTGAATTCCCATTTGCTGTTTGATCAGCATGGAGAGCTTGCCTGCAACAATGTTTTGGTCCCATGAGGCTTTGCAAGCTCTTCCCAAAACCCTCTGTGACTAGTTGCACATTGGGATAGCACCCACGGTGCATTGCTCTGTGCACCAGTGCAAGTGGTGAGGACACACTCCACCAACACAATGAGCATGGCGTGGATATGCCTGACTGACTTAATTCCTGCATCAGCTAGATGTTAATTTAAATTAAGTCGACTTAACTTTATAATGTAGACACCACCTCAGAAAGCCATTCTGTCTATTGGAACGGAGACTACAACCTGGACACAGTGAGCATCAACTGGTAATAATCCACATTGGGATTGAACTCCCAGTAATCAAGTCATTGCTTAAACCAAAAGGCAAACTGCCCAGGATTCGCTGCAACAGTTGTGGCTTCTATTGTAAATCATTTAGAATAATAAAAAAGCCAGATAATAGAAAGTTTATGCAGGATAGTAGTACGTTTTGATTGAAAAGGAAGGGCATCCTTTATAATGGAAGATGGTAGTGACAGAAGTATGAGGAGGGAAAAGTGGCAGATGCCTGAAATACTATTTACTAATACATTAATTTATTTCTGCACCATTTGTTCTAATGTCTTTTTTATTGTTAATGCTGGATCCATGGGAACATTTCCAATTTGAATCTGAGATCAATGGAATGTCATCTGTTTAAGAGAATCCCTTTCCCTCGACCTTTTGTTTGTTTTATGTTTTTAGACTGTGGGCCAGATAACATGCTGGTGCAATTCTTCAATGATGCTACACATATTTATACCAGCTCAAGGTCTGACCACACATTCTTTGAAGCAAAGACTGCATTTTCCTCTGTGTTTCCTCTGCATTTAGCACATGGCAGACATTACTGCAATCTAAACAATAAATAATAACTTTGAGGCACTTTCATTAAAGGAGACAGAATGTCTCTTGAAGCACCCAGGTACACTGATTCAGTGTGCCTGGTGTTACATTCTTTTGTGCAGTAGAGCTCACTCCCTTTGTCTAGCTGACTGGCTGACCAGCTCTGATGACTAGTGTATAGGAGGCAACATGCATGTGGGGGGAATAGGGAAGGAGTAGAGGCTCTAATTCTATCTGGCTGTTATATGGGCCATGGCAGGGAGGAGGGAAGAGACACCTCGGCCTTCCTCCCACTGCACACCCATGTAAGGTCGAGAAATACTCTGGCCCTAAGTGATTCACACTGAACCACGATATTACAGGATCAAAAGAAATGTCAGTTAAATGTGTACGAATATTGTAATTTTCATTAATTCCCAGTGCTGTGGACAAGGATATAATCATTAATTTAAAGAATTTCTAGAGCAGAAGTAAACTGCTAGAATAAAATGTTGCTCAAGATATAGAGACTCATGTGCTATGGTGAAATTATATGGCCTTTACTATGCAGGCTGTCAGACTAGATGTTCATAATAGACCTGTCTGGCCTTAAAATCTATGGATATATAAAAATTAATAGTGTGAACTGTTCAATTTCACTGACAACAATATGTTACTCGAGTATATTGTATTGCAGTCTATTAGATGGTTAGCGGGTAGCCAAGTTGGTACTGATATTTCACTGTAGGCTACTTTATGGTATACATTTGTTTAGTTGTAGCTGTAGATATTTATTTCAGGTGCATTCAGGTAAGGGGAAAACCACTAACCAGGGAATGAGATGTTATTATAGAGGAGGTGAGAGGTTAAATATCGTCACCATCATTTAAGAAATGACTTGAAAAAATTACACATACCAGAGGTGAGTGAAAATCAGGATGTCTGTTCCATGGGAAATTCCCATATTTCAATATTTGTTTTCATCTCAAAATGGGCCAAAATGTTGAAATATCTAAACATTTTGCACACCAAAAAATTAGAAAATTTCAAGTTGGAAATGCTAAAGCATTTTGTGTCAACATTTTTAATTGAAACTAAATGTTTTGACATTCCTAAATCAAAATATGTCTTTCAGTTTGTTGACCCAATATGAAACATTTTGCTTCTAGTCAAGGTGAGATTAAATCTCTACCTGAGCCACCACAGTGTCTTGAGTAAGTTGTAGTTCTGGGTCCCTCAAGCCCTTATTCTCCCCTTTGTACTCTGCTTGCTGCCCAGACCACACGTCATGATGATTTGTTGTCTTTCCATGTGATTGAACCAGCTTGCATCATGAGTTTCCCTAATAGAAAGTTTCACTAAATCCAGTCTTTTCCTGCATACATTTTTAATTTTGATGCAAATTCCCTTTTCTGACAGGAAAATATTTCATTTCAATTTTTTGACCAGTCCTATCCAACACCTAGTAGCCCAAGGACTACATTTACTTGCCAGGCTGAAATACACCGATACTTCAAGCCAAGCCCCAACCTGAGCCACAGACCATCACAAGCCATTCCCTCTACTGAGCTACATTATCACCCCCACTCTAATATTCCACTGGTGGGGCATCACCCCAGTTACTTGATGGTGGAAGCTCTTAAGCTGTCACTGCACACTTAGCAAGATACCATAAGTGTTAGTAGTCATTTATTTGAAATGTAAGTTTAGATTCTGCAGAAGCTGAAAGGACTTGTCCAGGAAAGATTACAATAGATTTTTCACTTAAAAGCTATAACTAGCTGGACCAAGGGCTGTTTTAAGGATAAGAAATCTCTGTCTCGGAATAGCCTGATATTACAGGGAGGGTTCTAAGTGTTTGATTTGCACAATAATGTGATCAACATTATGGGTTTCCCTGGTTTTTGTGATTTCCATCTTGGTTTACCTTACCTTTAATAATTCCTACCCACTGAATTTAATATCTGTTTTGCCTTTGACCTAAATAGGTTCACAATTTGGCCCTGTAGGAACTTTCTGCTGCTTCACTATTCTGCTGATTTGACTATTCCTAGCTTTCAATGAATGTGGGCAGCTTCATGAACCAGGAGAGCACCATCCACACACTGTTACATGCAGTTTTTGGATACATAATTCAATGTTATACTTATTTGACAATCATATTTCTAAAGAAACTTAAGTATTTAGAGAAACTCATTGCTATGCTAGTGTTTTGATTTTAGCAACTATCATTATAGGAAAAAGTAATTAGCTGTAGGTTAATGAACTTTCATTTATATGACACATTTTATGTTTGTAAAGCAACAGTCATACAGAATATCACAGAATGATTCCTAGGCAATTACAGTCTATCCAGACAAATATAAGAAAACTATGTAGGTTACAATGTCACAGAGGGAACACAGAGGTAATTGCAGAAAGACGATGCTGAAAAGCACAAATATCAGAAAGAATTGGAGAGAAAGGGTGGGAATCATAGGGAAGAGAGAAGAGCCAAGGTTCACAGAAGATGAGGTCACAGATAGAGCTTGATGGGAAACTATTTTCCTATCCCATGAGAAACTTTGAGATTTGAAAAGAAAAAAAAAAAAAATCCCAACCTAATTGAGATAAAATGTTAAAATCTTGAAAATATTCTCAAATTGATATTCCACAAAAAATTTCAGATGATGTCAATCAAAACATTTTGTTCCAATAATTTTAAAAATGTTTTGTGTTGGTTTGTGACCTTTTAGAAAAAATGCCTTTTTTAGTATAAATCAAGCATATTTTTCAAACAAAAAGTCATTTCAAACTGAAAAACTAAACTTTTCATTTTGAAAATTTTGAAACATACCATTTCAAGCATTTCAAAACTTTTCTTTCAAAATTTCTTTGAATCAGGAGATTAATCAAAACTGACCCTTTCCCAGGAACCATTTCAGGTTTGATAAGACAGAATTTTCCTATGAAAAAGTGTTTAGTTGGAAATTTCCGGCCAGCTTGAGTCACAGATAAAGAGGTCTAGAAGTTTGTCACTGAATAATATTTTCAATGAAAAAAAAAAGAAAAAAAATCCAATTAAAATGTTTTTCTTTTATTGACCATCTCTAGTCTTTTATCCATGTAGCAGCACGTACTACTTTCCAGAAAGAGACTGCTGTACATTGTAAAAAGGATAAGAAACTAATGGGAATGAATCTATAGGCTTTTCTAAGTTGCACTGTGGCTGCCAGCAGTTCTCAGGGGTTGTTCTGTCAACTTCAGAGCCCCTGAGTATAAAGCCATACCCTTATCTTCTGGCCATGAGCAGAATTAAGTCACTACAAGATCAGGGCCATGTATTTTTAAGTGCTTAGCAAACTATCTCAGTTCATTTAGTAATGACTAAAATTAAATGTTCATTAATTCTGTAATTGTGCTTGTTATTAAGATTGCTTAATAAGAAACCTTCTATTCCAACATAGCCAGGGATTGGGTGGTGGGATTTTGTGTTTTTGTTTGTCCTCAGTGTTCTTTCATGAGCATTTGGAGGCCAGTTTTTCAATTCATAGGAGGTTAGGTTCAGTCAGACTGTTTAAACTGGTTCCTCATTGAAGGTCAAACATAACTTTTTTAGTTTTTGCTATATTTCAAATGCAAAATCAGAGATGAAGTTCTATTAAACTCTTGAGAGTTGCCAGGACTTTATGTTAGGCCAGCAGATAGTTTCTCAAATCATTCAAGACAAAAGTAAATTACTTTCCTTCATTGTTGATATCCAAGGCATTGTGGATTTTTTTTATGGCAGATGATTCAGCACAACATTTCCATTATATTATTAGAAGATGCATAGGCTGTGGATGTGTTTTAAAGGTCAAACTGCCTGATTCATTGAAGGCAATTAATACTCTTTCCTAGTGAACATTTTCTAAATTATATCTTTGCTTAGAAAAATTCAAGAAAGGAATACTTAACTGTAACTCTAATGTTGCTAGTCAGC